>NC_082728.1:11504520-12104520 GCF_030144855.1 Hypanus sabinus | reverse complement strand
CTTCAACTCAAGCAGTATTCTCAGTGTAAATTATAATAATCACTCAAATCATAGAATGTTTGTTCTTTGCAATGATGACATTAAATACATAAGATTGTGTGATGGCTTCATTTTTCACAGCCAGGAACAATTGAACATACAATAAGATTCTGGGCCAGTTCTCCTGCAGAGGCCGTGAATGCGGAACAAAGCTGGTCAACAGACTGAAGGCTGCTCCACAGACACTTCCTCAATATACTCTGAGTGGTCGCTTTATCAAGTACAGGAGCGTACCTAATGAGGTAGCGCAGGAGTGGAACCCGGGGTGGTCGACCGTTGTAGCCCATCCACTTCAGAGTGTGATGTGCGTTCACAGATGCTGCTCTGCGCACCACCGTTGTAACGCTTGGTGGTTTGAGTTACTGTCGCCTTCCTGTCAGCCTGAAGCAGTCTGGCCGTCCTCCTCTGACCTCGCTCGTTAACAAGTCTTTTCACCCACAGATCTGCCGCTCACTGGGTGTGTTTTTTTTTTGTTTATCGCACCATTCTCTGTAAAGTCTAGAGAATGTTGAGCGTGAAAATCATAGGATATCAGCAAGAGATCCTGGGATGTCATTGACTGGATCAACTCCTGCCTGAGAAAGGACCTAGACTGGCTGCAATCTGTCCATCACCACAATAGACCTGCAGCAGGTGCAATCTCACTGGTTCTCCGCTCGGCCTTGGATCACCTGGACAATACGTCAGGCTGCTGTTTATTGATTCAAAGCAATCTTCCCCTCAGTATTAATCAACAAGTTTCAAACCCTGGACCTCTGCACCAACTGGATCCTTGACTTTGTCATCAGGAGATGACAGACCAGAATTAACACCGCCTCCTCAGACGCCATCTATAAATCTGTCAGTGACACAGCCATCGTTGGCAGCATTTCTGGCAACTATTGTTGGCAGAATTTCAGACGGTGACAAGAAGGCATGCAGCTGGTTGAGTGGTGTTGTAGCAACAACCTTGCACTCAGTGTCAGTAAGATCAAGGAACTGATTGTGGGCTTCAGGAAGGGAAAGTCGAGGGAACATGCATCAGTCCTCATCGAGGGATCGGCAGTGGAAAGGGTGGGTGGCTCCAAGTTCCTGGGTGTCGATATCTCCAAAGATCTATCCTGGGCCCTACATATTGATGCAACTCAAAGGAAAGCACAACGGCAGCTATATTTCATTTGGAGCTTGGAGAGATTTGGCTTGTCAACAAAGACTCTTGCAAATTTCTATAGTTGTACTGTGGGGAGCGTTCTAACTGGCTGCACCACCGTCTGGTATGGAGGGGCCACTGTACAGGGTCAGAAAAAGCTGCGGAAAGTTGCAAACTCAACCAGCTTCATCACGGGCACGAGCCTCCCCAGCACCCAGGACACCTTCGAAAGGCGATTCTTAAAAAAGGTGCTATCCGTCATTAAGGACCTCCATCATCCAGGACATGGTTACCATCAAAGAGGAGGTACAGGAGCCTGAAGGCACACACTCGGTGTTTTAGGAACAGTTTCTTCCCCACCTCCATCAGATTTCTAAATGGACACTGTACACTACCTCGCCATACTTCTTTAAATTTTTTTTCTCTCTTTTTGCACTATTTATTTAATTTAGCTAGATATAGTTATTAAAAGTGTTGTATTGCAATGTACTGCTTCCGCTGATGACCAATTTCACACCATATTGCTGGTGATACTAAACCTGATTCTGTGTTTCTGTGATACTCAAACCACCCCGTCTGGCACCTTCTGCACCTATTGTCTATTCCATGGTCAAAATTACTGAAATCACACTTCCTCCCCATTCTGGTGTTTGGTCTGAACAACTGAACCTCTTGACCATGTCTGCGTGCTTTAGTGCATCAAGCTGCTGCCAAGTGATTGGTTGATTAGATATATGCATTAACGAGCGGGTGTACAGATGTAACTAATAAAGGGGCTACTGAGTGTACATTTGTGTATACTGTACCTGTTTATTACTTGACTGGGTGGCAAAGAAGGAACTTGATAGTTTATAACCTGCTTTTACAAACCCCTAACTTTTGAAGTGTAGTCATAATTATAAGTTTCATATTTCCTTACAAAACACGGAGATGCTACTTGATCCATCAAGTCTATGCTGGCCCTTGGGTCAACCCCATTCCCAGGCTAATGAGTCTTGTATCGGTGGTAGGGAAGTTTTTGGAGATAATTCTGAGGAACAGAATGTATGTTCATTTGGAAAGGCCAGGACTGATTAGAAGGAATTAGCACCATTTTGAAATGTGAAATACCCTTAGAGAGTAAGACCATATAGTTTGGGTATATACCTCAAGAATGGTTGAAAAGAGATAAATATTTAATGAATATACTGTTAGTGGCTGGTAAAAAGACTCTTACCAGGAAGTGGCTATCACAGGAGAGCCCGACTTTAAATGCATGGATGGAAATTACAATGGACATTTACAAAATGGAGAGGATAACAGCATCTGCTAATCATAAGTTGGAACAATTTGATTCATACTGGAAAAAATGGTTTAACTACATAACACCTCATAGGCCTGAATTTATCCTCACAAATCAATGAATATGTTGTAAAAAAAGATCACTCCCTACTTGTACATAGTTTTCTCCTTTCGCTTGTTCTTTCTTTCCTCTGTTTTGCATAAGTGTATACCCCAGATAAATACTATGTGGAGATTTGTGGCCAATATGACTATATGATATACATGTACAGTATCTGAAATACTTCTTATGGAAATGTTTGTTTGATGATGAACTTCAATAAAAAATAAATTACAGAAAAAAAAAGAAGGAATTAGCACAATTCTGTACAGAGGAGATCAAGTTCCATAAACGTGACTGGGTTTCTTGAAAGGGTGGCAAAGGAAATGGAATGGTTGTGTGGGAGCCGTGGTGTACTTGGAGCTCAATGAAGTTTCGGATGAGGTTCCGCGTGGCAGGCTGGTCCAGGCCGTCAGGACGCGAGGAACCTGAGGTGTGCTGGTGAGCTGGATTGAAGAACCGGCTGGGATGGGAGTGGGGTGCTCCGACTGGACAGCAGTGAGAGCGAGGGCACGTCTAGGATGTCAAAGTGTTGGGACGGACAGTAGTTTTTGATGGACTCTAAATCACAGTGTCTGGGGGCTTTGCTGTTGCTTGCATGGTGGGTGGTGGCTGGAGCTTTGATACTTTTTGCTGCAGCAAGGACGCGGGAGGGGAAAGGGTCTTCGGGGTTCCAACATTTCCTGTCATTCACTCTTTGGATTTTTTTCCCGTTTCGTGGATGTCTCTGAAGAGTAAGAATTTCAGTTTGAAAACTGTATACATTCTCTGATATTAAATCGAACCATTTGAAACAGCAATATCTGTATCAGCTGATGCACAAAAAAAAAGTTTGAGCCTTTGTTACTTGTAATACATTTGAATGAATAGGATGAGAATTTCGCTCATCTTTCAAGTAAGTTTGCGAACATGAAACTTTGAACTTAACTGGTCAAGCAGCATCTAGGGAATGGAGGGTGGTGGGTGAGGGGAATTCTTTGATGTCTCGGATTCAACTCGACATCGTTGGTTGGTCTGAATAATGACTGGTTCTGTTCTCTTTCAGAAAATATAAACGTCACTAACATTGGAGGCTTGAACTGAGACTTATTTAAAGCATCTGACTCAGCCCTCTCGCTACCAGGAGGCAGTCTGCTGAGCAGTTCTCTGCCAAACAAGCCACAGGTAGACAGAAAGCAGAATCCCGACCCCCGCGCCTCCTGCTGATCTCAGCACTAAATGCCCAAAGTGCCAGAAGAAATTTAGCAAAAAAGGAAGTTCCTTTCACATTCATCAACAGGAGCTTGGATCTTGATGATCTAAGAGCAAATGATCTTGGAGAGGGCGAAAATGTCGGCACGACGCTGAGGGCCAGAGGACATGAACTGTGCTGTACCATTCTAGGTTCTATGTTCTAAATGAGAAAAATGAATTTAAACCTGGAGAAAGACTAAGATGGTGGTTGCCAGGGAGATGTTGGCAAGGGCTCACTAGGTTTGTCCATTGCCACTCGACTCATGTGGAGCTCCAAGAATGACTACACTATTCGGTGCCCACAGTGCACTCAGGTGCCTTCTCCATGTCATAGAGTCATAGACCTCTACAGCACAGCACAGAACAGGCCCTTCGGCCCACCTGATCCGCGATGGGCTATCATTCTTCCAAGTTCCATTGACCCACAGCTGGACCGTAGCCCTCCATACCCCTCCCATCCAGGGACCTATCCAAACCTCTCTTAAATGTTGAAATTGGACCTGAACGCTCCATTGGCAGATCATTCCACATGCTGAGAATGCTGAAATGTTGAATCTTAATGCTGAAACTTGATCGAAGTAACCAGTGCTATGCTGTGTCCGAAAACCTGCCTCGTGGAGTTCAGAGATGGGGCTGGGGGGGGGGGGGGGGCTAAAAAGGACTGAGAACACAAGCTGACTCGTGGAAAATACCAGAAATGAGAGGTACGGGGTCATGAATGACTCCATCTTGAAGCAGCGAGGAAGACTGAAGCATCGAGGTGAATGCGGAGGGGGTCAGTGATGGCTCCCAATAGAGACAATCAGCAGATGGATCGGCGCATTTGGACCTGGGGTCAATGGACACTCTTTATGAAAGGATAGAGTTCGTGCGGCTGCTCTCCCCGCACGCAGACAAAAATACATTTCCTATATTCTGAGATTTGTGTGATTACTGGACTGCACTGTTGATTTCCTTCAGTTTCTTCATGTTTTTTTTCTGTGTGGACAGTTGGGGGGTGGGTGATCTGCTAATTTTTGTGTGTAAGGGGGAGGGTTGGGGGTTTGGTGCCGCTGTCACTGTTCCTTTCTACGAGTGAGGGGGCGGGAGATTGTTATGTGTATGGGGTCGGTGAAAGTTATTGTGGCTGTTTTTTGCTGTGGGGGAGTGGGGATTTTGGGGTCAGTGAGTTTTTGTTCCTTTCTCATGCCGGTGAGTGGAGGGGCAAATCGATGTCTTCTCTTTCATCAGCACCCACGGTCTTTCTGTATTTAATGGCTATCTGGAGTGGACAAATATCAGACTTGTGTTGAACACGCACACTTTGACAATAAAATGAACCTTTAACCTTTGATCCCTTGATCCTTTGAATCTTGTTTCTGGAACTATTCACGCCTGTGATAGTTTGCGTGATCCAGTGCTCCGCTGTCTTCAGGAAGATTACGGGAAGCAAATGCATACTTGGATGGCCTGAAGGTGAAGAAGCTTCAAGACGGGGCACAAGCAGATATTCAGTTCCATTTTGCTGATTAAAGTGTCCATTAATTGTTGATTAAAGTATCGAGGAAGATTGAGAGATCGAGGCAAATGTGGAAGGGGAGTGAGAGTTCAGCGCTGCCTGGCTGTGGTGGGCAGGTAGGCCTCTGCACTTACATGGTGCGTCCCTCTTCGTTGTCGATGGAAGATGTTACCGTGGTTCTGTTGGACTATGTTGCTTATGGACTGTGGATCTGCTCAGACATAGTTTTTATATTCTGTGTTTTTCACCCATTTCTTTCTGATTTGATATGGGGGTTTGGGGGTTGATGTTCTTGTTCTGTTTTGTGAGAGGGAAGGGGGCTTTGGGGGTTGATAATCAGGATGTTGTTCTTTTTTGTGCGGAGGGTGGGGCTGATGTTTCTCAATGAATGACTTCCATGTTCTTTCTTTGTTTCGTGGCTATCTGGAGAAGACGAATCTCAGAGTTGTATAGGGATACGTTGGTTGTTGTTATTCAGTCATTAAGTCGAATCTGACTCTTTGTGACCTAATGGACCACAGGGTTTTCACGGCAAGATACGGAAGTAGATTGCCAGGCCTTTCTTCCGCACAGATATTGTGCTGCCCAGGTTGGGACCTGGCTGGGTTTGAACTCAGGACCATCTGCCTTGAAGTCCAGTGCTGATGCCACTATGCCACCAGCCAGCATACTGAACCTTTGAACCTTTTGAAATGTTGAAATGAAACCCATGTCCACTGGCAGCTCATTCCACACGTGCGCCACCCTCTAAGTAAAGTTACCCTCATGTTCCCTTTAAACATTTCACCTTTCACCCTTAACTTATGACCTCTAGTTCTGGTCTCACCCAACCTCAGTGGAAAAAGCCCGCTTGCATTTGCCCTGTCTATAGCCCTCATAACTTGTATACCTCTATCAAATCTCCCCTCACTCTCCTACCTTCTAGGGAACGTGTGAGGTCACTGAGTTTCCTGTTTGGTTGGTGTACTCAACCCAAACTTGTGACCAGGGGAAATGCCATGTGCCTCGGCCTCTGACACTTCATTAACATAGCAGCTCTGGGCCTGTATTCACTGGAATTTAGAAGAATGTGGGAGGGTCTCATTGAAACCTACCGAATGTTGAAAGGTGGATGTGGAGAGGATGTTTTCTCTGGTGGGGGGTATCCAGAACTAGAGGGCACAGACTCAAGATTAAGGGGCGGCCTTTTTAGAACAGAGGTAAGGAGGAATTAGCCAAAGAGTGGTGAATCCATGGAACACTCTGCCGCAGACTGGGGTGGAGGCCAAGTCCGTGGGTATATTCAAAGAGGAAGTTGATAGATTTCTGATTGGTCGGGTCATTGAGGGATATGGTGAGAGAGCAGGTGTATGGCTTGAATGGGATCGGGGATCAGCCATGATGAGATGGCGGAGCAGACTCAATGGGTTGAATGGCCTAATTCTGCTCCTATGTCTTATGGTCTTATGGTATCATATTTTGGAATTATTGGAGTGTTTACATTTGTTGGCCAGAAAGAACTACAGTCTACAAATCAGTGAATTCAGATAAATCAAGGACAGTGGAAGGAGAGAAACCAAATGTCTTGGGTCTTGCCATGTGCTTGAAGGAGATGGAGGTGGCCATTTTGTGAGATTGTCCTTGCAGCCCCCCGCATGGTGAACTCTGAACTGACTTTTGCTCTGGGATAATCTATCAGAGCAACTGAATGTGAATACAACTCGTTTCAGCTGCTAAACCTGAGACCATTTTCAGACGAGTGGCTATTTATTACGTAAAGTGGTAGACTTGCTGAAGAACCAACCTGGAAATCTTAGTGTCTGGGTTACTGAGTTTCAACCAGTCAGAATTGAAAGGAGCAAAGGCACGGGGCTGGGGGGAGGGGGGGCAGAAGCAATAGAACGATGCTGGTTGTAGCCCTGGATCTGAGCCAGTAAGAAGATGGCCCATGTAGGTCAGGTGACCTTGAGCCAATGGGATGGAGGGGTATCAGCTGAGTCAGGAGGTTCAAATACAAGACAGCAATAACTCTCCAGCAACCAGAGACTAACCATTGTGGTTGAGGAGGACCCCACAGACGCATGGATGTTGGGACCATGAAGAATGCCTGGCCAGTGTAGAATCATCTCCTAGGTAAACCTTTCCTCTTCATTGACTGTTCATGGAAGGTCAGGGAACCCTACTGGGTCTGCACACGGGTAGTTAGTTTGATAACTCACGCGCTTTTTAATTGAGACAATAAAGGTTACTTGTTAAATATAGATTCTCCCTGTGCCACTCTGATCATTATTACAAAGGGCTAGATCTTTATAACACATTTTAAGTTTGATGAATAAATTTGTGCATTTTCACAGCATGTCAATGAATTTTTAAAAAATAGTCAAATACAAATACTTTAGTGCCATCTTTTGGTTTCTCCATGAAGAATATCTGAAAATGTTATGAATGGTCTTAATAGAAATCTAGAAACAGTAATATGTACAGATTCAGGAGTGATCCCTGAGAAAAAATTGCAAATATTACTCAGAGATATATCCAATAACCACAGACCAGTCAGTATAATCTTGGTGATAGGGAAGTTCTAAAAACAATAACCAGGATCGGAATAAGCAATCGTTTGGACCAGTGTGAGATGATTAAAGAAAGCCAGAATGGGTTTGTCACAGGCAAATCATGTGTAACTTGGTTAATAATACTTTCAGAAGTCGTGGAAGATGGTCCATGAGAAAAGGGCCAAGAACAGACTTGTTGAAAGTAACACACACAGAATGTGGGAGGAACTCAGCAGGTCAGGCAGCATCTATAGAAGTGAATAAACAGTCAACAGCCGAGACTGAGGAGGAGAGGGGAAGATGCCAGAATAAATGGTAGTGGGAGGGGAAGCTGGAAGGTGATGGGTGGGGCCTGGTGGGTGGGAAAGGTCAAGGGCTGGAGAGGAAGGAATCTGACAGGAGAGGAGAGTGGACCATGGGAGAAAGGGAGGAGGTGTGTGTGGGGACCCAGGGGATGGTGATAGGCAGGTGAGAAGAGATAGAAGGACAGAGTTGGGAATAGAGGAAGAGGGGAGGGGAGGGAATTTTCTTCACTGAAAGGAGAAGTCAGTATTCATGCCATCAGGCTGGAGGCTACCCAGACGGAATATAAAGTGTTGTTCCTCCACGCTGAGAGGGCCTCATCTCGGCACGAGGAAGCCTCGCACTGACATGTCGGAATGGGAATGGGAATGAGAATTAAAGTGCTTGGCCATCGGGAAGCTCCACTTGTGGCTGATGGAGCGGAGGTTCTTGAGGAAGCGGTTCCCCCAATCTACCAGGGGACTCACCGGTGCAGAGGAGGTTGCTTCAGGAGCATCAGACATGATAGACGACCCCAGCAGGTTCTCAGGTGAAGTGTTGCCTCAACTGGAGCTGAATGGAGGTGAGGGAGGAGGTGTAGCACTTGGGCTGCCTGCAGGGAGGAGTGCCGGGAGGGTGGGGGGACGAATGGACAAGGGAGTCCTGGAGGGAACAATCCCTGTGGAACGTGGAGGGGGGGAAGGTAAAGATATGTTAAGTGGTAGGATCCCTCTGGACATGCTGGAAGTTGCGGAGGAGAAAGTGTTGGACGTGGGGGCAGATTGGGTGGTAGGTACGGACAAGAGGAACTTTGACATTCTGGAACAGAAAGCTGCGTCCTGGGAACAGATGCAGTGCAGGTGGTGAAGTGCTGCATGTCTTCGGGATTAAAGGCCGTGAAATAGAAAGGACAGGGGGATAGGAAATCAGCCAAATAACCAGAAGCAAGTGTTCTACTTAGTAATTGTGTGGTCCTGAGGTCCCGAGAGCTATGCCGTCTGGAGCTCTGCTCCTGGTAGGGTCACCCATGGCGGTAAGGTCGAGGGTGAGGTCCCTGACAAAGAACAATCCAACCAAGACCTCAACGGTGGAACAGGCGGACAAAGTTACTTCGAACTCAACGGCTGTGAAGGCGGATGAAGGCTGCAACAAATCCATCAGCTCCAATCGTCGTGGTTTCCACGCCATTGGAATCAGTTAGTGGATCTGTGAAGCATCGTGTGCTTCTTGAAGTGCAACATCGAGTACACGTTAAACAAATACACGCACAGGCGTCTTCGCTGTGTGGAAACAGAAGACCACTATCCTCGACTTTGAGGGACAGCCACGACGACGACGATGACGACGGTAATGGGAAGCTGGGTGGCTGTGAATAACACACATGAGAGACAGAGAGGTGAGGAACAAGTGGGCAGCTGTCCGTTTTACTCGTAAGCAATCTACCCTCTCACATTACGTTCAGTCCGTAACGCACAGGGAAGTCTGAAAGCAACCCATAAGGGTCAAGATACACATGAATACATAGCAATCTGCAGCAGAATTGAGAGGCTGTATTTCATTTGAAAGGGAAGCGCACAGCGGAATTCAACAGGAGTTGGTATGAGGACTGCTGACTTGTTTAACCTATTAAATATATACTCAGGTTAAAAGCTAGAGGGCACAAGAGGGATGCAAGAACAAAGAGGTCCAGGGGTAACATGTTGAAAAAGACAAGGCAGGTTGAAAGGGTGCTTGAAAAAACAGGACCCTGGGGATGGTGAATATTAATATAGAGAACAAGAACAAGGTAGTCATGATGAACTTTTATTGAACACTGGAATAGGATCAATAGTTATAATAGTTCAATAATTCAATAGTTCTATTTAATATCTGAGAATGTATTCAATGTACATCCTGAAATTCTTGTTCTTCGTAGACATCAACAAAAACAGAAGAGTGCCCCAAAGAACGAGTGACAGTAAAAACGTTAGAACCCCAAAGCCCCCCCACACAGAGCATCAGCAAAGCAACACCCTCCCCCTCCCAACTTAGCTCAACAAATCAAAGCAAGAGCACCCTCTGCCCACCAAGCAAGCAACAGCAAAGCCCCCGAGAAAGACCACGGTCTGCAGTACAACAAAAACTAATCGTCCACGGGCTCGCTCCCTCTTCAAATGAGGGAGAGAGAGGTATCACTCTTTCATCCAGTTCTGGATGCCTAACCTAGGAAAGATGCAATGGCTTTGGAGAAAAAGCAAAATAAATTTCCAGGAATTATTCCAAGGATAAGGGGCATTGGTTATGTGTACAGTCTAAGTATTTTATATCTTCTTGCAGTTTAAAGTAGTCTTAATATGAAATCTTAATTGTAGAAATTGTGTGCTTATCAAACAATATAACAGAAACAAGTAGGAAACGCGCAGGAAACACGGTGTCTCTGTTGTCTATGGAGTTCAGAAGGATCATTTGAATCTGTGGGAATCATTGCCTCAGATGGCTGTGGAGGCCAAGCCATTGTGTGCATGTAAGGCAGATATTGATAAGTTTATGATTGGTAAGGGGTTAAGGGAGAAGGTGGAAGAAAAGGGTTGAAAAATAAAAATAGTCACAATTGAATGCTAGAGCAGACTCGATGGGCTGAACGGTCTGATTCTGCTCCTATATCTTGGGGTCTTATGGACAGAGTGGAGAAATCAGAACAGAACTTGGAAGGGGATCTGGTAGAAGTATTTAAGGTCATTGAAGGTACAGGCAAAAGAGAAGCTATACCCACTGGTGTCAGAGGTACCTGAAGAATCACTTGTGTTTATAGGATGAAAGTATAGGAAGAACCAAAACTGAGATGACAATAAACACTTGGGCTAGATGAGAGTCTGAAGGGAAAGAGTTTGTTGTTTTTGTAGAGGTGGTAGAGTAGACCAACTGAGCTACTTTCAAATACAGACTCAATAACGCCGTGCTTTTTCAAATCCCAAATCAACAAATAAAAAGAGAGCTCCAACCTGTGGCCTTGAGGAAAACTACAGCTTCTCTGGCAGCAGTTTTATATTTCTGTGTTAAATTCAGAGTCATACAGCTCTCAAACAGGCCCTTCTGCCCACTGAGTCCATGCTGACCATGAGCAATCCATTTACACTAATCCTATATTGATCCATTTTCTTTTTTTTTTATTCTTCACCCGTTCTCAACCACTTCCCCCAGGCCTTCCTTTTCACCTACCAATAGGTGCAATTTACAGTGACCAGCACATCTTCGTAATGCGGGAAGGAACTGGAGGGCCTGGATGAATCTGGGACCAAAACTACCGGAGGAAATCCATCTGTGAGTTCCAAATCTTTTCTGACTAGAGTAAATATGTTTATTCTTGTCACATGTACCAAGGCACGTGAATAACTTTTATGCCATCCACACCAATCATTTCATTACAATGGTGCGCTGAGGTAGTACAAGGGAAGGGAAAACAGTAACAGTATCCAAACTATAGAGCTACAGTTACAGAGAAAGTGCAGTGTTGGCAAACCATAAGGTGCAAGGCCACAACAAGGTAGATTGTGAGGTCAAGAGTCCTCCTTATTGTACAAGGGAATTGTTCAATGATGTTATAGCAGTGAAATAGAAGCTGTCCTTCCTTCATGAGGATCAGAGCTTGTCGTGGTTTGGAGGCTTGTGTGCCTCGTTAACCCAGCGAGCTATGTTGGCTGGAGTCAGGGCTTTATGCTTTGGCTCTTGGTAGGGTCACCCATGCCAAACAGGTCAAAGGGTAGAGGCCAGACTAAGAGAGGTCCACCGGTCCTCCAGGTTCGGGGGTTCAGCTCAGGGCTAACCACCCTGACTGGTAAAACAAAACTGTTAGGGAAGCAGCAATGAAGAATCCTTCTACATCTGAGTGTGATGGTATTCCTGAGTCTCCACCCGGGATGTGCATGGCTGGCAGTAGTAAAAACCGAGAGGAAGCTACTGACATGATGGGGAAGGTCGTGAACACCGCCAGAGATGAAGGACCTTCATTGCTGCCCTAAACGCCAGCAGTGTAACAGGCAGGAAGTAAGTGAGAAGCTGTCCTTAAGCCTGGTGATCTGTACCTTCAGGCTTTTTTAATGGGGGGGGGGGTGAAGCCAGAATGTCTGGCTTGGGTGGGGTCTTCGATTTTGCTGGCTGTTTTACCACGGCAGCGACTATTCTGGTGAGAATCCATGGAGGGGGTCTGGTGTTGGTGATGTGCTGAGCTGTGTCCGCAGCTCTCTGCAGTGTTGGGCAGAGCTAATCCAGGATGCAGCCAGAGAGAATGCTTTCTGTCGTGCGTTGATAAAAATTGCTGAAGGCCAATAGGGGCATGCCAGATTGTTTTAGCCCCCTGAGGGAGTAGAGCTCCTGGTGCGCTTTATTGGCCATGGCGTCTGCGTGGTTCAACCAAACGGGCTACTAGAGATGTTCCGATCTTGGAACCTGAATTTCTCAGCCCACTCCATCTCAGTGATCTGGCTTCAGTCCTGACTTCCGGTGCTGCCTGTGCTGAGTTTGCACACCCTTCCTGCAACCCTAACCCACGTGAGTGTAGGGTGCTGCCACCGAGCTGTAGGTGAGTAGCAGTTGATCACAGGGGCAGCATGATCAATCGAAAATGGAAGATTATGGGCCATGTGTGGTGGGGGGGGAGTTGGGGGTCAGATTGTTCATGGAGTAACTTTATAGAGGACAGCATATGTTTCCTACCACCGTCCAAAAACATATCAAGTTAGTAGGTTAATTTGTCATTGTAAATTGTCCTGTGATTAGTCCAAGGTTAAGCAGGTAGGTTGCTGAGTAGTGTGGCTTGTTGGCCCGGAAGGGCCATTTCCGCACTGTATCTGTAAATAAAATATCGTCATGGGCTAAAGAGCTCATACTGTAATGTATTTTTCTATAGGACCACAAGATATAGGAATAGAATTAGGCCATTTGGCCCATTGAGTCTGCTCTACCATTCCATCATGGCTGACTTACTATCCCTCTCAACCCCATTCTCCTGCCTTCTCCCTGTAACCTTTGAAACCCTTGATAATCAAGAGCCTATCAATCTCCGCTTTAAAAATACCCAATGGTTTAGCCTTCTCAGCTGTTTGTGGCAATGAATTCCACAGATTCACCACCTTCTGGCTAAAGAAATTCTTCCACATCTCTGTTTCAAAGGGAAATCCTTCCATTCTGAGCCTGTGCCCTCTGGTCCTAGACTCTCCCATTATAGGTAATATCCTTTCCACATCTACTCTATGCAGGCCTTTCAAAATCCTATAGGCTTCAGTGTTCAATAGGCTCTATGTTCTAACCCCACAGTCTGCACTAGTGATCTGAACATCGAGCAGCTGTGGAATTTAATTTTAGTGACTCTGCCAAAAGAACTACCACCTTACACTAAACTGAAGAAACTCATCTGGTCAAGCAACAATTGTGGAGGCGGAAAGATGGTTGACGTTTGTTTGTAGAGTTCTTCGCCGAACCTACAGATGAAGTCACTAACGTTTCGTTGCTGGTCGAGGTGACATCATCAGTGCGCAATTGAATGTTGTTTCATCTGAGTTCTCACGTTTTATTGGTCTGATTCGTTGTTCTGATTGCTTGGCTGCCGTGCTGGCCGGGATCCGGTGGGACTGGATAACTGAGTGATCGCCACTGGCCCTATTACCCGGATACCGGTCGCTGAGGGCATCGGTTCCTCAGGTGCCTGCAGCTCATCCCTCAGCCGTGACCCCGCAGACGCATAAGTTGGTTAATTGCGTCCAGTTCAGTATGCTTGTTAGTAGAGTGTTCTGTTGAGAACCAAGCTTCTGGGAAGATTGAGACCCTGCAAGAGGAATGTGAAAGTGTAGAGGGGCAATAGAGAATATAAAAAGGCAAGGGGGAGGAGTTATGCAGAGGTTGATAGGTGAAACCAGGAGGAAGGAGATGTTGTGTAGATGGAGCCAGGTGGGGGATTAATGAGACCCTAGAGAAACAACAGATGCTGGAAATATAGAGCAACTCTCTGGTGGATTCTATGAAGGGAAATAAACAGTTGAGTCTCCAGGTTGAGACCCTTCATTAACTGAGGAAAGTAAAAGTGGAAAATGCTGGATTCTCATCAATAAGGAAGACACAGGAGGTGCAGGTGAAACGTCTTTTTAACTGAAGAGTGAAGAGATGGCTGTGGAGGCCTAGTTATTGGTGTTAAGTAAAGATCTATTTCTTTTAACACAATGACTCCCCTTAGCATTAATTATTGGCTGATAACTTACACATGTGCATTAATTTGTTGCTCTCTCTGCAAAGAGAATACGCACATTAACGTCACCTCAGAGTGTGTGCCTTTATTTATTTGATATGTAGTTGCACAGTTGCAACAAGTTGGCGACGAATATGAGGCCGAATGTCAATGAATATTGTCAGCTGGACTGACAGTAATGAGATGACAGAATTTGGAGGGAGAGAGACGGTGAGAGGAAAGAGCGAACTGAACCAGTATGGTGATGGAGAAGGCGGTCACGGATGCTGGAAAAGTGCGCGTAAGTAACAGTGCACAGTACACAGTAAGGGATGCACAACTAGCAAAGCATAAGTGAAAAATAATGTGGTAATGGCCTTCACTGGGAAAATTGATGAACTTGGTAGTGCTAATGAGGACTGGGAATCATATATCGAGAGGGTTGAACTGTATTGTAATGCTAATGATGTGGATGAGGTAAAGAAAGACTCCGCACTTCTTAGCTTAAGGGTGCGAGAACGTAAGTCTCTTACACAACTTAGTAACTCCTGAAAAGCCAGCAAGCAAGACACTTGATGAAATTGTTGCAGTTTTGCAAGATCACTTGAACTCAAAACCACTAGTAATAGCTGAGAGATTTAGATTTCATATAAGCAACCAGTCGAAGGACAAAGGCTTTTCTGAATATATTGCAGAAACGTTCCCAATACTGTGACTTTTAATATGGATGTTCTGATGCATTAAGGGACAGGCTTGTATGTGGCATACAAGTCAAAGCACTTAAAAGAGGCTACTGTCAGAAAGAGACCTAACCTTACAACAGGCTTTGACCATTGGAGACTGCAGCAAAGGATGTGGCAGAACTACAGAAAAAAAGTTTAGAATGTGAAATGCACAAAATGTCCTTGAATGGTGCAATATGCCAAAAATGTTATCAATGTGGAAAATCCAATTATGCAAATGACTGTTGGTTCAAAGAAAATGTTTGCAGGAAGTGTCACAGAGAAGGCCATTATGGGAGAGTGGGCAAGTGAGACAAAAAGCACAACCAAAAAGAAAAAACAGACAGAGTGAAAAATTTCAAACACAAAACTAAACAAATGCATAAAGTGACTGAATGCGAAACTGAATCAGACAACACAGAGTCTGACAAAGGTGAACTGTCATGCCTAGAAATGTATAGCATTACTGAAGCAGATCACAAAATCCTATGGATCACAACAGATGTGTCTGGTGTAAAACTGAAAATGGAGCTGGATACAGGGTCAGCGTGTCTGTCATTTCAGAGGCTGACTATATCAGTCAGTTTTCCAAACTACCTTTAGAAAAGACCTCAGTGATTCTAAGGACCTACACAGGTGAAAAAGTGTCTCCCAAAGGTAAACTGAAAGTGAATGTGATGTATGGAGGCAAAACTTAGCAGTTTGTGCTTTATATGCTGAAAAGTGGACAGCCAGCACTTTTCAGATATGAATGGTTGAGAAAAATTCAACTAGACTGGCACATAATTAAAGCCCTCTGTCAAAGTGTCATCAACAGGCAACTGCAGCCATAATGGTAGCTCTAGCCAGATAGTGTCACAGCTGCTTAATACTGATGAAAAGGTGTTTGAGAAAGGGATAGGTAAACTCAAAGGCATGATGGCCAGAATTGAACTGGATGAAGCAGCAATACCAAGAAACTATAAAGCGTCCCCAGTGCATTACGCACTCTGTCCTGAAGCGGATGCTGAACTGCATTGCTTGGAGGCATCTGGCATTCTCTTCAAGATTGAGTGGAGCAATTGGGCCATGCCCATTGTCTCAGTGATCAAGAAATTTGGAGCCGTTGTCATATGTGGGGACTTCAAAGTGACCATCGACCCGGTGCTGTGTACCGTGCAGTATCCCCTGCCATGAATAGAAGACACTTTTGCATCTTTGGCTGGTGGAGGGAGGTTATCAAAGATTGACTTGTCACAAGCCTATCTGCAAATTGAGATTGAGGAGTCGAGCAGGAAGTTCCTCACCATCAATACTCTCAAGGGACTGTCCAAGTATAATTGTCTCATCTTTGGCATCACATCAGCTCCAGGAATTTGGCAAAGAGCAATGGATTGAGTGCTCCAAGATATCTCAGGAACACAGTGTACCTTGATGACATCATCGTGACTAGCAGGAATGATGAAGAGCACCTCCAGAACTTTGCTGAAAGTGCTCAACAGGCTGAGTGAATACGGTCTGTACACAAAGAGAGAGAAATGTGAGTTTTCAAGAATGAAATCGTATATTGTGTGTACATCATTGATAAGCATGGCTTATGTAAGACACAAGAGAGGACTGAAGCAATAGACAATAGACAGTGGGTGCAGGAGTAGGCCATTCGGCCCTTCTAGCCAGCACCGCCATTCACTGTGATCATGGCTGATCATACACAATCAATACCCCGTTCCTGCCCTCTCCCTATATCCCTTGACCCCGCTATTTATAAGAGCTCATATATAACTCTCTCTTGAAAGCATCCAGAGACTTGGCCTCCACTGCCTTCTGGGGCAGAGCGTTCCACATATCCACCACTCTCTGGGTGAAAAAGTTTTTCCACATCTCTGTTCTAAATGGCCTACCCCTTATTCTTAAATTTTGGCCTCTAGTTCTGGACTCACCCATCTGCGGGAACATGCTTCCTGCCTCCAACGTGTCCAATCCCTTAATAACCTTATATGTTACAATCAGATCCCCTCTCATCCTTCTAAATTCCAGTGTATACAAGCCCAGTTGCTCCAATCTTTCAACATATGACAGTCCTGCCATTCCGGGAATTAACCTTGTGAACCTACGCTGCACTCCCTCAATAGCAAGAATGTCCTTCCTCAAACTTGGAGACCAAAACTGCACACAATACTCCAGGTGGGGAGCGGTGCAGGCACCAAAACTGGAAAATGTGTCACAACTCAGGTCACCCTTGGGCCTGCAAACTACTACTGTCAGTTTCTCCCAAGCACTGCTACAGTGCTGCATCCATTGAACACACTGTTACAGACAGGAGAAAAATAGGAATGGTCTGAAAGATGTGAAAGAGCATTCAAAGAAGCAAAGAGACTAATAACATCCGATGAACTGCTCACCATTTATGACCTGTCACTGCCCATCGGATTGGCTTGTGATGTGTCCCCTTATGGCATTGGAGCCGTTTTGTCACACACTATGAAAGATGGATCTGAACGCCCAATTGCATTTGCTTTAAGATCACTGACAAGCTCAGAATGCAACTATGCACAGATTGTCCGAGAGGCTCTTAGTCTAGTATGGGGAGTAAAGAAGTTCCATCACTACCTCTACAGACAAAAGTTTGGTGATAGACCCCTAGCCCCTTGTGTCTATTTTTAACCCCAGGAAAGGAATTCATGTCTGCTACCTGGTTACAACGTTGGGCACTTTTCCTAGGATCCCACGCTTATGACATGAAGTTCAAGGGTACCAAATAACATAGCAATGCTGACAGCTTGTCATGTCTTCCACTGTTAGTAACTGAAGAAGAAAAGTCTTCATTCTGTGACCCAGCAGAGGTATTCCACACAGCATAGGTGGACCAGCTACCAGTAACAAATACAAGAGAAACAAGGAATGACCCAACATTGTCAAAAGCCTATGAAATCACCATGCAAGGATGGCCAGCTCGTGGTAATCCTATGTTTCCAGAGGTCTGAGTGAGGCAAGACCAGCTGTCTGTATGTCAAAGGACCCTGATGTGTGGGTGTCGTGTTGTGATTCCCTCTAACCTGTTGCACCAGAGCATCGGAGAATATGCATGAAGGACGCCTGGGTACACAGTCATGCTGACAGGCCTTGCTGGAGCTACGTGTGGTGGCTGGGAACAGATAGACAGATTGAAGGCTTGACCAAAAGCTGTTCAGGATGCCACAAAATTCAAAATGCACCCCCACTGGCAACTTTATACCCGTGGGAGTGGCTGTCATCACCACAGCAAAGAGTGTATATTGACTTTGCTGGGCCATTCATGGACTCCATGTTCCTGATTGCTGTGGATGCTCATTTGAAGAGGCCTGAAATCATACTAATGAAGTCAACCACATCAGAACAGATCGTTCCTGCTCTGAGGACTATCTTTTCCAAAAATGGCTTACCAGAACAAACAGTGAGTGACAACAGACCACAATACTTGTCAGAAGAGTTCAGACTGTTCATGAAGAAAAGTGCCAACACTCATTTCAAGACAACTCCTCGCCACCCAGCAATAAATGGGTTAGCTGAAAGGTTTATCTAAACCTTCAAGAAGTCCATTAAAGCGATGGACGAAGAGGACATTTCTCTACAGCACAAGGTGGACAACTTCCTTTTTGTGTATCGGAGCTTTGTTCATGCGATGACAAATCAAACACCTGAAATGTTGTTCAGGAACAGGAATTTGAGATCTCACATAGACCTCCTGAAACCAGATCTACGGTGGGAAGTGCAGAATAAACAGTTCAGCCAGCTGCCAAGTAAATCAGCAAGGAGTTTTGAGGTTGGACAAGAAGCCCTAGAGCGTGATTACCGAGAAGTCATGGACACCCGGTAGGGTAGCTACAAGAACTAGACCACTGATGTACACAGTGGATGTTGGAGATCAGACATTGAGACGTCATGTGGACCGGATACTGGATGCTCAGCCAAAGATCACCCCTGAGTCGACTGCATCCAACCAGATGGACACACTCCAGCCACAGGACTTACCTTTCAGTGATGGTCATGTTACCAACAGCAAAGTGACACCTGCAACATAGAAAGTTGACTTTGACAAGACACCTTCCAAATCCGATGCCACTCCACAGGTCCAGAGATGCCATCCTGAAAGAAACAGAGCGCCACCCAAAGACTGGTATAGCAAAGTTAGTTACGGACTGTTACTTAAAGGAGAAAAATCAACTGAAAACATTGTTATTGTGAAGGCATGTTATTTGAATATGGTTTGTTAAAGGGAAATTGAATGATTTGTTACAAATACAGTTTATGATACAATAATCTAAAGGGAGAGGAAATGCAATGTACGGATCTATTTCTTGTAGCGCAGTGCTCCCCTTAGTATTAATCATTGACTGATAACTTGCACAGGCATATTGATTTGTTGCTGTACATGTTAACTTCACCTCAGAGTGTGTGCCTTTATTTATTTGATATGTCGTTGTACAGACACAACAATTGGGTATACTTAAAGTGGAGATTGATAGGTTCTTGATTAGTAAGGGCATCAAAGGTAATGGAGAGAAGGCAGGAGAATGGGGTTGAGAGGGATAATAAATGAGCCATGATGCAATGGCAGAGCAGCCTCGATGGGCTGATTGGCCTAATTCTTTAACTATGTCTTTTGGAGAATGTGCAACTTGCTGTCACAGCAAGAAGTGGTTGCTGTGAAAAGCATTGTTGCATTTGAGGGAGGGCTGTATAAGCACATGTGAGAGAGGGTACTGGACACATGGGTTCCCAATCTGAATACACAATCCCTCGGTTAACAGTAGGGCTCCCTGGCAGACAAAAAGGTTGGGAACCCCTTTTTATAATGCACTGGAGCACAAACACAGGCATGGGATGGTTGTACTGAAAAGCCTATGTTTGTGATGCATTCCTATGTAATCCCATGCAATTTGTCCATTTAAACATAGAATAAACATCGAGCAGTACAGCTCAGTACAGATCCTTCGGCCCATGGTGTTGTGCTAGCCTTTTAATCTACTCCAAAAACAATCTAACCCTCCATTTTTTCTATCATCCATGTGCCCATCTCTAAAGTCACTAAAGACCATCATAGGATATAGGAGCAGAATTAGGCCATTTGGCACATTGAGGCTACTCTGCCATTTCTTCATAGATGATCCAATGATGATTTACAGTCATTTCCAGAGGAAAATCAAATGCCACAAAAGTAAGGAGTTGTGCAATTGTTCCCATTCGCAGTCCATCCCGTTATTTCTTTAAAAAGTAATCCTTAGCTGTGCAAAAAAAAATGTTATTTTTATTAATGTATTGAATCTCGATCAATGAATTAATCCTTTGCTTGAGGAGACGCAGCATTTCGAACTGACGGCGCGCCGTGCGCTTTGACCTTGGCAGCTCTCCGTAGGTAGAGCCCGGGCGTGGTTACCAGGGGGACGGCGCGGCCTAGGCCGGGCCTCCGGGCGTTTGGCGACGTTTCCCAGCCGGAGCCGAGCGGGTGGTTGCTCTCCTTAGGACGGGAATGTGGCCGAGCCCGGACCGAGGCAGCGCAAATGGGAAACTTGTTCGGCAAGAAGAAGCGGTCCCGAGTGACCGAGCAAGATAAGGCCGTGCTGGTGAGCGGGATGGAAGGCGGGGGTCGACCCGGGATCGCACCGGGGTGGGGTGGGAAGAAGGCTCTTCCTGGGACAGTAGGGGACGGTGATGGTAGGAGAATGAGGGCACACACCTCTGGGTGCTTCAGCCCTCTCCCCATCCCCAAGCAGCCGGGTACCCCTGTCCCTGCTCTAGTTCCTCTCAGGCATCTACTGACATAGGGTCTTGCAATTACAACTATCGTTCTCAGCTCCCTACAGCTGTTAAAGTAATTTGGCATCACAGCACGGTTTACGGGTGATTTGGCCGATTGAGTCACCGATTCTATCTATAAGTAGCCCTGCCAGTCTTTCTGAACAGCCCTGCGATTTAATCTGCTTCCACCATCCTGCATTTTAATTTCGTTGTAGTGTTACAGCCTGCATTTATATCGTAGCTAGATAAATGCAGGAAGAACATGGCTAGTAAGCAGCAGCATCAGTGGAAAGTGAAACCAGTTCTGATCAGAAACGTTAACTGGTTTCTCTTTCCACAGATGTTGCTTGACTAGCTGAGTGCTTGCAACATTTCTGTTTTCGTTTCCGATCCCAGCAACTGCACTTTTATTTGTTTTTCATCTAGCCCATTCGTATTTTCTAGCATTTGGTCTGTAACTTAGTGTATCTTGGCAATTCAAATGTCAGAATCAGGTTTACTATTTACTGGCATTTGTCGTGAAATTTGCAACAGTACAATGCAGTACATAATAATAGGGGGAAAAAAATGAACTGCAGTACACTTATTCAAAGTCCATTCGGAAATCGGGTTGCAGAGGGGAAGAAGATGGTCCTGAATTGTTGAGTGTGTGCCTTCAGCTTCTGTACCTCTTTCCTGATAGTAGCAATGAGAAGAGGGTGATGGGGGTTTTTACTGATGGACGCTGCATTTTTGAGGCCTTGCTCTTGAAGATGTCTTGGATACTATGGAGGCTGGTGCCCATGATAGAGCTGCCTGTGTTTATAATTGGATGCAGCTCACTTTAATCCAGTGCAGTAGCCCCCCCAACTCCGTATCAAACAGTGATGCAGCCAGTTAGAATGCTCTCCATGGTACGTCTGGAGAAATTTGCGAGTGACATACCAAATGTCCTCAAACGATAGGGTCCTTTAAGAGAATCCTGGATAGGTACATGGAGCTTATAAAAATAGAGGGCTATGGGTAATCCTAGGTAATTTCTAAGGTAAGGACCTGCTCAGCACAGTTTTGTGGGCCAAAGGGCCTGTATTGTGCTGCAGATTTTCCATGTTTCTATAAACTCCTGATGAAATATGGCTGCTATCAGCCCTTCTTTGTAGCTGCATCAATGTGCTGGGCAGGCTAGATCCTCAGAGATATTGACGCCCAGGCACTTGAAATTGCTCACTCTTCCAACTTCTGAGCCCCCTATGAGTGCTGATGTGTGTTCCCTCGTCTTACCCTTTCTGAAGTCCACATTCAGCTCTTTGGTCTTACTGATGTTGAGTGCAAGATTGTTGCTGTGATGCCACTTAACAAGCTGAAATATTTAGCTCCTGTATACCCTCTTGTCTCCATCTGAAGTTCTGCTAACAATGGGTGTATCACCAGTAAGTTTCCAGATGGCATTTGAGCTGTGCCTAGCCACACAGTCCTGGGTGTAGAGAGAGTAGAGCAGTGGGCTAAGCACACACCCCTGAGGTGCGCCAATATTGATTGTCAGTGAGGTGGAGGTGTTATTTCTGATCCACACAGATTGTGAATAACTACTCAAATCTTGGGAGAGTTCTTGCTTCCACCGTTCCCTTGAGCAGTGTGTTCCTGGTTTCAGCCTTTCTTCAGCTGAAAAAAATATTCTTCCTGGATCATATCTAAACTTTCTATACCTTACCATAAACCAAAGCCTTCAAGTTTTTTAAAACTTCTGTTTCGTGGGGGGGGGGGGGGGGGGTGGGGAGAGAGAATGTTCTTTTCTAGTTGTTTCATGTAAATTTGTCCCCGGGAAAAATCTGCACAGAGCACATAGCCTCAGAATAAAGGGTCGTCCTACTAGAATGGAGATGAGGAGGAATCTCTTTAGCCAGAGAGTGGTAATCTGTGGAATTCATTGCCATAGGCAACTGTGGAGGCCAAGTCACTGGGTAAATTTAAAGCAGAGGTCAAAAGATTCTTGATTAGTCAGGGCATGAAGGGATATGGGGAGAAGACAGTAAATTGGGGTTGAGAGAGAAAATCGATCAGCCATGTTGAAATGGCAGAACAGACTGGATGGGTCAAGTGGTCTAATTGTGCTCCTATATCTTATGGTTTTATAGCACATTAAATTATTAATCAATTTTCAAGTAAAAATAAATTTAATTGATAAAGTCCTTTTAAAGCATTCTTGGTGGACTTTAGTAAAAAAATATAAGAACTTGAATAATAGTTTGGCGTACACTAGACAGGTTGAAGAGCCTGTTTCTGTGCAGTAGTTCTCGATCACAGTACCCTGTGCCTTTTATAGTTTAGTACACTTCATTCGAGCCAGCCCCTCTACCCAGCTTCCTATACTCCAGAAAAATCAAGCCCACCTTGTACAGTCTCTCTGCATAACTGAGCTGGCCCATCCCAGACAATATACTGGTCAATGCTATGGAATGTGTACGTTTTCCCCAAGCACTCCGGTTCCCTCCCACAGTTCAAAGATATACTGGGTTAATTGGTCATCGGAAATTGTCTTGTGAGGGTTAATCGGGGTTGTGAGGCTGGTTGCTGGGGTCAGAAGGGCTGCTCTGCACCGCATTGCTAGCTAGCAAGCTAAATGAAAAAGAGAAAGAAAGAAAGAAAGACCTCTATAACATCTCTTGTGCAATCGTGTCCTTCCTTTAGTGTTGTGACTGGAACTCAGCTTTTTTCTGAATTTTCTCTCAGTCCCCTCTTCATCTTTCCATTCCTCTTTCTTTTGGAATTTTCCCCACTGTGTCATTCTTCCTAATTGTAATGTAACAGTTTCCATTTCTCAGCACTAATTTTCATCTGTCACATCCTCATCCGCCGGTTCCACCAGCCTGGCTTTGCCTTCTTGAAGCTCAATGTCATCCATCTCGGGGCTTGCATTGCTTTCAAGTTTTTTTTTTCTTGTTATCTGCAAATTTAGAAAATTGTATCCTATGCATCAAAGTCTTCAAAGTAGATTAGACCAGCCCCAGGAAACTGCACTTTTGTTTCCAAATCTAAAAGCAACCTATCACTAATAGTTTTACTTTCTTTCTTTTCTCTGCTACAGCCCTTTTTTTAAATTCTTGTTGCTGCAACCTTGATTTAAAACTATTTTGTATACTTAGTCAAATGCTTTTTGTATGTTTATGTACACTGCATCAATTGTGTTTTCTTTATGAACTCTTTTTTTTTAAAACTTATCAAGCTAGACACAATTTGACCTGGTAAGCACAGACAATCCTGATTCTGAACTCTATGACTCTGATTCCTACCATTAACAAGCCATCAATGCCATGTCCAGACATTCCCATTTACATCAGCATTTTTCCATATTGTGTAATTTTCACCTCCATGAACTCTGCCACTCATCTGCTCAGCTCCATATTTTTGTTATCTAATCTTCCAAGTTTCCCATTTTAAAGTATCCTTTGTCCTTGAACTTTAGTTTCAAATTTAACATCAAATTTTTGTAGTACTATCTCATCATCTCAAAAGTTCAAAGTGAACATTTTCAATCAAAGTACTGATATATCACCATATACTACTCTGACATTCATTTTCTTGTGGGTGTATGCAGTACAGTACCAGCGGCCCAAGTTGAATTCCTGCCACTGCCTGTAAGGAGTTTATACATTCTCTCCGTGTCCATGTGGGGGTTTCCTCCAGGTGTTCCATATTCCACCCACAGTCCAAAAACATACTGGTTGATTGGTTAATTGGTCATTGTAAATTGTCTGTTGATTGGGCTAGGGTTAAATCGGGATTGCTGGGTGGTGCGGCTTTGTGAGAAGGGCCTGCTCCGCACTGTATCTCAGTAAATAAATGCCCAAGAAACATAATAGAATCAATGAAAGACCACACAAAAAAAATGTGCAAAAGACAACAGACTGTGCAAATACTAAGTAAATAATAAACACTAAATACTGAGAACATGAGATGAAGAGTTCTTGAAAGTGAGTCCATTGGTTGTGGGAACATTTCAATGATGGGTTGAGTGAAGTTATCTCCACTGGTTCAAGAGCCTGAAGGTTTCAACTTTCTATAGCTTATTTTGATCCTGTACACGCCCTACCTCCAATTCCAAACAGGAATTCCAATTCCAATGCAGCCAGTTAGAAGGTTCTCCATGGTACATCTCTAGAAATTTGCATGTGATTCCCAGATTGTTCCTTCTTAACTTTATGTAAAAAACTCAGTTATTTCCAATGTGGCCTGATGTTAAAGCCCAAGAATTTTAGTTCAGTTTCTTTATTCACGATATTCTCACTGTTACAGAGCCATTGGCCCTGGCCCTTTTTGGTTATTGCAGTGTATCTTAGCCATGGGAAAGGTCATCCACCTGAAACATTAGTCTAATGTTTTTGTTTACATCTTATTTATCTTTTAAGATTCTACCTGTTCTGTTTAGTTGAGCATTGTTAGGCAAAAAGAAATGTTGAAGTAGAAAGTCTTAAGGATGTTTTCGATTGATCTGACACACATCCTGGAGACTAATTGCCTAATGATCATGTTCTCTCCAATGCTCAGAGCATAAATAGAAGTGGGAGTAGGACATTCAGCCCCTTGTGTTGAGTCCATTCAGTGAGATCATGACCAATCTCTTATCTCAGATCCACTTACCTGCACTAATCCCATAATTCTTCAATTCCACTTTAAAAAATCTGCCTGTGTCTTGAATATACTTAGTGAGTGAATGTCCACAGCCCGACTGAGTACAGAATTTCAAAGATTCACTTTGCTCTGTAAAGAAATCATTAGTCCTGAATGGCTGAGCCCTTATTTTGAAACTCTGAATTCTGGTTGTAGACATCCCAGTTAGGGAAAATAACAATAAACTACTTTGTCGAATACCTAAGCATTTAATATATTTCAACGAGATTATCTCTCATTTGTCCAAATCGCACCAAGTACTGGCTGATGTGCCTAATCACGTACAATGAACTTTCCAGCCTAGGAATCTTTTTTGAGTTCCTCTATGCCTTTCTTTTGATAGGGAGAGCAGGTCTGTACATTATATTCCAGATGTGGTCTCGTTGGGGCTTTGTGAAATTGAAGCAACAGGCTCTTTGTACTGAAATCCACTCATGTAAATGGGGCAGTATATTATTTCCTAATATAAAAAGAAATAGAAGCAGGAATAAGCATTCTACCGAAGGTTTTGGCCCAAAGCATCATCTGTACTTTTTTCCCATAGACGCTTCCTGGTCTGCTGAGTTCCTCCAGCATTTTGTGTGTGTTGCTCAGATTTCCAGCATTTGCAGAATTTTTCTTGTTTGTGATAAGCATTCAGCCCCTCTGTTTTACAAAATGTTCTTGTTTACACATGGATCACCAGTAATTTGCATTGAACTAGAGCACGTTTAAATGTTTATTTTTAATTTATAAAAACAGGAATTTATATATATTAAAAGATTAAGAGAAAATTTGGTCACAGTAAGCATTCCAAGTTCTTACCAAAGTCCATAGACAACTTAAGAAAGGAATTTATTTCTGGAAAAGGAGAAATATATGGAACAGTGGGCTTAATGCAAGAAGAGTAACATTTAGAACAGCAGAGCACAGGCCCTTTGGACCACGAGATTACAAAACACAAATTACTTTAAAAAGATTGAGGTACAATGAGTATGATAAACATTGAATGTTTTTGCTTTCATCTGTTCCCAAGATTAATTTTAAGGGCAGCAGGCTCCCTCTTCACCTGTGTTTGTTCAGACATGTCAGTTGGCAAGCTGGATGCACTCTTTTGACTGAGTGGTCTTGCATGAGGACAGAAAATCCTTGTCCATCCCTTGTTTGTGTGTTAATATACCTATAGGGGGAAATTACATCCTTGTCCTACCGTTCCCCAGCATTGGTTGTTTAACTTGAATAATTGTTGGAAGCAGTGGGGGAAAGAGTAGGTGTTTTGTTTGCTACAAAAAGCTATTATTTCTGTCTGGACATTTTTTGGCTGAGAATTCTGCAAAACCCAAGTTCACTTACCAAGGTAAAGAACTGAGATGCTTGTAATCAAGTATTATACTCAATCCCAAGTTGGACAGTCTAGTTAACATGGATGAACTGACATTGAGGTTGACTAAATTTCATTTCATTACGGCTGTGTAACTGGTAGCCAGCAGTTGTCATTGGACAACTGATCAGCTCTTTAGGATGCAGAGGTAGTACTACTTGTGTGTTTTGAGGAAGGGGTCTGATCTAATTATTGTAGTTATTTTCTGATGGTTATTTCGACAGCATCCACATATTGCACAGTTAGAGTCTTGAACTGAACTATCAACTGTCTATTTCCCTTCATAGATGTTGCCAGACCCAGTGTTGCAAAAGATTGCACAGACTGTTTCAATTGGACAGCAAGAAAAAAGAAATTGCTGACTGTCTTTTGCAGGGCTGTCTGTGCACCAGAGCCAAATAGATTTGGAGTCATCGTTTTTATATATGGAAACAAGTTAAGACTGAGAAGTACAGAGGCCACTTCATGTACAAGCTGTTCAGACTAGTTTCTCTGGTAAGAACTGTCTGTGGAGTGAAATACTCGCTTTGAATGATCTGATGTGCAGAGTAAGAATGGTATTATGTTCCCTGACAACAAATTACTAACCCTTGGACTGAATATTGACAGGGCTGATTGGACATTTCCAGTACTTGGAGAGCATAGAACCACAGCACATAACCTCAGAATAAAAGGATATCCCTTTCAAACAGAGATGAGAAAGAATTTCTTTAGGCCAAAAGATTGGGTCATAGAGCACAGCAGCACAGAAACAGGTCCTTTTGGCCATCATGCTGAACTGTTATTCTGCGTAGACCCATCAACCAGCACCTGGACCAGTGCTTTCCGTGTCCATGTACTTATCCAAACAACTCTTAAAGGTTGCAGTCAGACCCTCATCCACCACTTCTGCTGGCAGCTCATTTCATGCTTGCACGACCCTCTGTGAAGAAGCCTCTCAGATTCCCCTTAAATATTTCACTTTTCTTCCTTTACCTATGTCCTCTAGTACTAGTCTCACCCATCCTCAGTGGAAAAAGTCTCCATCTATTCCCCTCATCATTTTGTATGTCTCTATAAGATATCCTTTCATTCTCCTGTGCTCCAGGGAATAAAGTCCTAGCCGCTGTTTCCTGTAAGCTGTGTAGCTGCATAGCCTTTGTTGCCACGCAGTTGGAATTTTCTTTCATAAATTAAGGTCATGCAGTTTTCAGACTTGTAAAAAAAAATTCCTGCTCAGAACAATAGGTGGTTTGCACATCCGAAACAAAAAAAAATTGGAGTGAACTTTGGTCCTAGTCTATTCAACCTTTCCCTATAACTCAGGTACTCAAGTCCCAGAACATCCTTGTAACTATTCTCTGTAAATGTACATTTACTCTTTCAATCATATTGCTCTCTTTCCTGTCAGTAGGTGACCAGAACTGCACGCAATACTTGGCCTTACCAAAGTTATACAACACATCATCAAAGACACACTATCCCTACTACAAAGCATGGTGGTGGCTCCATCATGCTGTGGGGGTGCTTCACTGCAGCAGGCCCTGGAAGGCTTGTGAAGGTAGAGGGTCAAATGAATGTAGCAAAATACAGGGAAATCCTGGAGGAAAACTTGATGCTGTTTGCAAGAGAACTGCAACTTGGGTGAAGATTTTTTTTCCCAGCAAGACAATGACCCAAGCATAAAGCCAAAGCTATACAGAAATGGCTTAAAAATAACAAAGTTAATGTCCTAGAGTGGCCAAGTCAGAGTCCAGACCTCAATCCAACTGAAAATTTGTGGCAGGACTTGAAAAGGGCTGTTTACTCCTGATCCCCATGCAATCTGAAAGCAAGAGCCTTTTTCTGTTGATCAGTGTCAAAAAAAAAGCCAAATAAAATCCATTGTGATTCAGTGTTTTAAAACTTGAAAACTTCCGGGGGGTGGGGGGAAGGTTTGAATACTTTTTACAGGCACTAGAGCACAGAAACAAGCTCTTCTACCCATTTAGTTTGGGCCAAACTATTATTTTGCCTAGTCCCATTGGCCTCCACCTGGACCATAGGCTTCCATACCTTTCCCATCCATGTACTTGTCCAAACTTCTCTTAAGTGTTGCAGTCTATCCCACATCCACCACTTCTTCAGGCAGTTTAGTCTACATCTGTACCACCTGTACTTATATCTTTTCTGTAAATAGGTGACTAGAACTGCACACAATACTAGGCCTCACCAATGTCTTATAAAATTTGAACATAACATTCCAATTTATGTGCTCAATGCCTAGATTTATGAAGCCAATGTACCAAAATCTTCTTTATGACTCTACAATCAACAAAAATCTGCACATAACAAGACAAACAACCACTGTGTGCAAAAGACTCTGGAAATGCAAATAATAACCCAAAATATAATCATCAATAACCAATAAATATTGGGAGCATGAGATGATAAGTGCTTGAAGTGAGTCCATAGATTATGGGAACAGTTTGGTGATGGGACCGTTGAAGTTACACCCTCTAGCCCAAGAGCCTGATGGTTGAGGGGTGATAGGCCTTGGACCTTATTGATTAGTTTTGAGGGGATGATAGTTTTGAATGTAGAGCTGTAGACAATGAGGAGTATCTTTACTGTCCAGATGTTCCAGAGTTGAGTGAAGAGCCAATGGAATGGCATTTCCTGTTAACCTGTAGTGACAGTAAGCAAATTGGAGCAGATTCAAGTGGCTTCTCAGACAGGGTTTTGTTACCAATCTCTCAAAGCACTTTATCACAGTGGATATAAGTGCTACTGGACGATAATCCTTAAGGCAGATTACTAAGGCACTGATATAATTGAAGCCTTGCTATCCTTTTGCTCTTAATATATCTGTAGAAATCCTTGGATTCTCCTTCACCTGCTAGAGCTACCTCATGCCTTCTTTTAGCCCTCCTGATTTTTCTTAAGTGTTTCTTGCATTAAATACTCGTCAAGTACTTAATTTGCCCCATCCTGCTTATACCTGCATACACCACCTTTTTCTTAAGCAGAACCTCAAAGTCTCTTGAAAAACAAGTTCCCTAAACCTGTTGTCCTTATATTTATTCTGACAGGAACATGCAAACTCTGTACTCTCAAAATTTCACTTTTGAAGTACATCTGCCGGAAAACAATGTGCCCCAATCCACACCTGCCTGATCCTTCCTGGTACCATCAAAATTGGCCTTTCCCCAGTTTAGAATCTTAGCCAGAGGGCCAGACCTATCCTTTTCCATAATTATATCAAAACTAGTGTATTATGATCACTGGGTGCAAAGTGTTCCCCTACACAAACTTCTGTCATCTGCCCTGTCTCATTTCCTAATAGGAGATTCAGTATGGCACTCTTTGGTTAGGACCTCTATGTACTGATGAAGGATACTTTCTTAAGCACATTTGACAACTATCCCATCTAGCCCTTTTATAGTATGGGAGGCAATATGTTGAGAGCTAAAGTCACCTATTGTCACAATCCTCAAGTATTCCTTAAATATTTTTTACCTTTCATCCTTACTCCATGATCTCATAATTTTGTACATCTTTATCAAATCTTCTTTCATTCCAGGGAAGGCTTCCCAATCTTTTTTTATGCCATGGACCAATACCATTAAGCAAGGGGTCCATGGTCCTCAGAATGGGAACCCCTGCTCTAGGAAATAGTCCTAACCTACTCAACCTTTTCCTATAATTTAAGTTCTCAAGTCCTGGCAACATCCTTGTAAATCCTTCAATCTTACTGATATCTTTCCTGTAGATAGGTAACCAGAACTGCACACAAGACTCCAAATTTGGTTTCACCAACATCTTATATAACTTCAATACCACTTACTTAGGTTAATATCTATCAGTTTCCTTTAAAAGCTCTCTCACCTTTCCCAACAATAGTAGAAAATCTGCACTGCAGAATGGTACTATTTGGGTCCATAGAAATGAGGTCGTGGCCCTTGAAGCGTATGTCCTTAGTACATTTCAAATTTAACATGTGTTTCTGCCTTGCAGCCCTTTTCCATCAGTTAGTTTGAAACCCTTACTACCTCTTGGGGCTGAGGTTGTTTTTCTCCTCTGCTAATTCTTAGAAACATAGAAAACCTACAGCACAATACAGGACCTTAAGCCCACAATGCTGTGCTGAACATGTACTTTAGAAATTACCTCGGGTCACCCATAGCCCTCTATTTTTCAAAGCTCCGTGTACCTATACAGGAGTCTCTTAAAAGACCCTACCATATCTGCCTCCACCACCGTTGCCAGCAGCCCATTCCACGCACTCACCACTCTGCGTAAAAAAAAATTCAGCAACATCTCCTCTGTACCTTAAAACTGTGCCCTCACGTGTTAGCCATTTCAGCCCTGAGAAAAAGCCTCTGACTTTCCACACAATCAATGCCTCTTATCTTATACACCTATGTCAGGTCACCTCTCATCCTCCATCACTCCAAGGAGAGAAGGCCGAGTTCATTCAACCTATTCTCATCAGGCATGCTCCCCAATGCAGGCAACATCCTTGTAAATCTCGTCTGTACCCTTTCTATAGTTTCCACATCCTTCCTGTAGTGAGGTGACCAGAACTGAGCACAGTACTCCAAGTGGGGTCTGACCAGGGTCCTACGTAGCTGTAACATTACCTCTTGGCGCTTAAACTCAATCACATGGTTGATGAAGGCCAATGCACTGTATGCCTTCTTAACTGCAAAGTCAATCTGCGCAGCAGCTTTGATTGTCCTATGGACTCAGACCCCAAGACCCTCTGATCTAAAAGTCTTACCATTAATACTATATTCTGCCATTATATTTGACCTACCAAAATGAACCACTTCACACTTATCTGGGTTGCCACTTCTCAGCCTAGTTTTGCATCCTATTGATGTCCCGCTGTAACCTCTGACAGCCCTCCACACTGCCCACAACACCCCCAACCTTTGTGACTTCTACCAGGTTATATTGAAACTACATCTTGTTCATGGAAATAGGTTCTTCTCATTTTCTCTCATTTTGAACATCTCATTACATTTCCCCTTAGCCACCTCTGTTTAAAAAAATATAACCTTGGCCAATCTTGCCTCTTGGCTTCTATTTTCCACTTGTGACAACAAACTCAAGTATCAGAGCACACTCTCTGGTGGAATCACATCTTTCATCAAATGTAACCAGAATGGTATTAATTACAGAAACTGTGGTGAAACTTACAAGATGATATATACCAATTTTCATTGCTGGTTAGTATATGTTCTTGAACAATACAAAATCTGTAGTTTATTTTTTAATGTAATATTGTCACATTTATTCATGTTTTGTGCTTAAAATTTTCAGCTCTGAACTGACTCCTCAATTTATGGACTCACTTTCAAGGACTCTGCAACTTATGTTCTCAGTATTATTTATTTACTTATTTTTTTTAATTGTCCAATTTGTGTTTTGCACTTTGGCTATTTGTCAACATTTGTCTTTCTGTAGTTTTTTTTAAAATATAGATTCAAATGTATTTTTTTGTTTTAGTGTGAATGCCTGCATGAAAATGAATCTCAAGAGAGTAAATGGCAACATATACATACTTTGATAATTGATTTAATTTGACCGTTTGTAGCTAGTGTTAGAAGGAAATCCAATTTAAACTATATATTTTTCACCACTAGGGGGTACAATTGCCCACTGTAGCCAACTCAGCTTTCAAATAGCTTTCAGAAATAAGCAGAATCAGGTTTACTTTCACTGGCATTTCTTACGAAATTTGTTCTGTGGCAGTACATTGCAATACATCATTTCAAGCAACTAGAAATTATAATAAGTAAGTGTGTGTGTGTATATAAATTAAGTAAGAGTAGTGCAAAAAGAGGTAGTAAGGTGGTATTCATGGGTATGTTGTCCATTCAGAAATCTGATGGCAGAAGGAAAGAAGCTGTTCCTGAAATGGTGAGTGCGTATCTTCAGGCTCATTTATCTCCTTGATGGCAGCAAATGAGAAGATGGCATGCAATGGGTGGGTGAAGGGGATCCTTAATGATGGATGCTGCCTTTATGAGACATCACCTTTTGAAGGTGTCCTCAATGCTGGGGAGACTAATGCTCGTGATGGAGCTGTCTGAGTTTATTACTTACTGCAGCTTTTTCCAATCCTTTGCAATGGTCCCTCCATACCAGTGGAGGGTGATGGTGATGCAACCAGCTGGAATGCTCTCCACGATACAGCTGAGGAAATTTGCAAGTCACCTCCTTTAACTCCAAATGAAATATACCCACTGTCGTACCTTCTTTGTAATTGCATCAATATGTAGGGCCCAGGATAGATCTTCAGAGATATTGACACTCAGGAACTTGAAGCTGCACACCCTTTCCACTGCTGATCCCTTGATGAGGATTGGTGTGTGTTCAGTGTACGCTTTCGGGGCCTGATGCCTTGTGAAGGTTCACCATCTTGAAAGATGTTTTGATGTCAGCCTCAAAGACAGAGATGAAAGAGTCACCAGATGCTGCAGGGACTTGCACAGGTGTATTTTTATTCTCCCTTTAAAAGCATGAATAAAAGTCATGGTGTTGACCTGGGAGTGAAACATCACAGCCATTCGTGATGTTAGATTTCGTGGCTAATATGCGAGGGCACAGTTTTAAGGTACTTGGAAGTAGGTACAGAGGAGATGCCGGGTAAGTTTTTTAAGCAAAGAGTAACGAGTGTGTGGAATGGGCTGCTGGCTGATACAATAGGATCTTTTAAGAGACTCCTGGGTAGGTGCATGGAGCTTAGAAAAACAGAGGGCTGAAGGTAACCCTAGGTAATTTCTAAAGTATGTACAAGTTTAGCACAGCATTGTGGGCCAAAGGGACTGTACTGTGCTGTAGGTTTTTCTATGTTTCTATGATTCACCTTGTAGGAAGTAATGGCCTGCAAACCCTGCCAGAACTGATGTCCTCCAATTCCGTCTCTAACCAATTGGAATTGTTTTCTTTCACTCTTAAAATAACCTTCCATTGGTCATACCTGGACAGTTTGTATAAAGCTGGATCTATGTTGTCACCCTCAGCAAACTACGAATTTCTTGGTTCATCCACAGCTTTTAGTTTGGGTATGTCTGGTATATTCTTGAAGGCATACACTCATCCACTCAGGCCTCGATGAAGTTGGTGACTACTGTGGTGTATTTATTCAGATTCAAAGATGGGTCCCTAAGTGTCCTGTCTACTGACTCAAAGCAGTCCTGTAAGCACTCCTTGCCTCCCTTGACCATACCTTCTTGGTCCTCATCATTGGTGCTGTGGTCTTTAGTTTCTGCCCGTGGAGGTTCAGCCAGGTGATCAGACGTTACAGAGTGTGGGCATGGGATGGCATAATTATGGTCAACTGCGCTGGCTCCTCTGGTTCCATGGGTGATATGTTATCAGAGCTGAAGTTGGTCTGATTGAAACTCCCTGCAATAATAGAGAAGGCATCTGGGTGTGCTGTTTCGTGACTGCTGATCACAGTGCTCAACTCTTCCAGTGCCTGCCTGACGTTGACTAGAGGTGGAATGTGTACCGCTTTCCCTTTAGAACAAAGACAAGGAAAAATTTCTTTAGTCAGAGGGTGGTAAATCTGTCCAAATCATTGTCGAAGACAGTTGTGGCGGAATAGTCATTGAATATATTTAAATCAGAGGTTGATAAGTTCTTGATTAGTAGAGACATCAAAGGCTATGGGAAGAAGAATGGAGAATGGGGTTGAGAAAGATAATAGATCAGCCACGATGGGTCGAATGGCCTGATCCTACTCCTGTGTCTTATGGTCTTATCTTTCGGCTAATACTACCTTACAGGTCATTTATCGCTTTAATGCTTGTGAGACTTTGCAATTGTGTTCAAAGTTTGGTATTGTATTTGTCCGGCAATCAAACTTCAACAAATATAAAAGTCAAACTAAAAACCAGATTCACCACCCTCTGGCTAAAGAAATTCCTCCTCCTCTCTCTTCTAAAGGGATGTCCTTGTGGTTTGAGGCTGTGCTCTCTGGCCCGACACACCTCCACTATAGGAAACATCCTCTCCACGTCTGCTCTCTCCAGGCCTTTTACTATGTGATAGGTTTCATTAAGAACTCCCTCTTTCTTCTAATGCTTCCTCATTACATACCATGTAAAAATAAAATACACTGTGCTTTTATAGCCTTTGATTGACTTGACCATCTTTTCATCTTGCTCCATAATTCCTTTTAAATTCCAACTGCACGGTGCCACCAATACTTGACTCCACTCCTATCAATGTGCTCAATATAACTTAACCTTATGAACAGTGGATTGCCCTAGCATAATGCCACGTGCCCTTGGTAGGCATTATGTCAGCTTTTGTATATTTGATAATATCCTTGATTCTGACTACAAGTATGATTTTAGTCTGGATGAAGAAGATCTTTCTCCAACTTAATGTGACAATTCATCCATTAAGTGCTTTTCAAGTATGGTATCCTATTTAACTAGTAGCATAGCTTCAGATATGTTATTTTTCCTCACTGGATGAGTTTATATGGCCTTCTTCCTCCGGATGTATGCACAACCATCTCCAGGTAAGAGCTGGGTAGTTGCACTCTTCTGCCATCTCCACTGCAATTATTGGCTGGAAGTCCTTGAAATCAGATAGATTAAATAAACCAAACATCATTCTGCCACTTTTTACATTACTTAGTAATGTAGATTTGTATTAATATTTTACTTTTGTTAATTCTTTAAATTTTTATCTTTCTAGCAATTAAAACAACAACGTGACAAACTGAAGCAGTACCAGAAGAGGATTGGTATTCAGCTAGAAAAGGAACGGCAGCTTGCTCGGCAGTTGCTGCACAATGGAAAGAAGGAGTGAGTATCGCAGGAAATGAAGGAGCTAATTATTTGTGAGAATTTAAATTGGGTACTTTTCCACAGTGCCCAACTTCAGTCTTGTGGCTGCTTATTACCATATTCATCCCAGAATAGTTGCTCGGATACTTGGATTGCAAATGCCTTCCTTTTAAATTTGTTTCTCACACGAGAACAGGAGAGGGCAATTCTTGAATTGAAAAATCCATTCCTATCCATTTGAAATTCTGAATCAACTTGACTTTCACAGGTTTTTGAAAAAGATACTAAGGTTTGTGTGAGGCATTTCCTGATACCACCTTTGAACGGCCAAATTCCAATCTTGGATTTATGGTTCCTTATACTCCCTGCCAAATGCTTTAATGATCTTAAACACTTCATTTAGATTATTCACTGAAAAATAGGAGATCAAGGAGTTAAAGTTTAGACTATGCAACAGTTCTCAAAATTGAATCCTTTTGAATTGTTGCATCATTTTGGTCATAGAGTCATAGAGCACGATAGCACAGAAACTGTACTTCATAATTACATCTGCTGTCCCAGTATTTCAACTTGGGTTGCTGGTCTTTATTTGTACATTGTTTCATGATAACAATACTGCTGGAGTGTAATTGACATAGGAGCAGAATTAGGCCATTTGGCCCATTCAGTCTGCTCTGCCATTCCATAATGGCTGATTTGTTATTCTTCTCAACTCCGTTCTCCTGCCTTTTCCCTGAAACTTTTAAGGCCCTTACAAATCAAAATTCAAAGTGCATTTGTAATCGAAGTATATATACATCATACAACCTTGAGATTTGTCTCCTAATAGGCAGCCATGAAACAAAAATACCCAAAAGAACCCATTTTTTAAAAAAGAGGATCGTCGAACACCCAATGTGTGGAGGGAAAAAAAACAAATCATGCAAGCAATAAGCATGAGCAAATAGCGTTCTGAACTGAGGTCCACAGAATCCGTCCCCAGATCCTTAGTACAGCGCAGAGCGGAGCAGCGAGCTGAAATGGCCCATACCTCTCCTGGGGCCCCGACACTCTGACCTTTTCAATCTGACCTGGTGCTTAAATTGTCGTCCAGACATCGGGTCCAGTTGCCTCAGTAGGCTTTGGGGCCTGGACCCCGCCACCTCGATTCAACCTGTGCCCGACCTCTCTGATTCAGTCCTGCGCCTAAATTGTCATCCAAACATCAAGTTCCGTTGCTTCAGTACGCTCTGTGGCCTTGACCCCGCCACCTGTGCCCGACCTTTCTGATTCCACCCTGTGCCTAAATTGTCATCTAAACATCGAGTTCAGTTGCTTCATTACCCTCTGGGGCCTGGACCCCACCGCCTCGATTCGACCTGTCCCGACTTTTCCATATGGCCTGATGCTTAAATCGAACTTCAGTTCTTCTTTGCTCTCAGTGATGGGCCCACTGGCTCAATTCAGTTCTGCCATGCTGAATTCCCTCCAAGTCCACAGAGAAACAACAGACTATTGTTTGTGATGATCATTTACCAGAAAGAATGATTAATGGAGTATTTAGTAGATTTTCTTGTTTCATTAGCCACCAGCCAGAAGTCGCTGATATTCACCAGCATCTTCTAAAACTGGAAGAAGCTATCAACCTCCGCTTTAAATATACCCAATGGCTTGGCCTCCGTAACATTGAATTCCACAGATTCACCACTCTCTGGTTAAAAAATTTTGTCCACATCTCTGTTCTGAAGGGACATCCTTCAATTCTGAGACTGAGCCCTCTGGTCTTAGATTCTTCCACTATTGAAAACATCCTCTCCACGTCCACACTATGTAAGCCTCTCCATATTTTTCAGGTTTCGATGAGATATCCCCACATTCTTCTAAACTCCCACAAGATCAGACCTGGAGCGATCAAACAGTCCTCGTACGTTATTTAGATCTTTTGTAGCACCTTGATAGTATGTGACTGACTGACATCTTTGTCGATTGTTAGTCAGGTTTGTTAGCTGCACTTTGGGTATCAGTCCAGCAGATTGTTCTGTCTGGGATTTTGGTGTTGTGAGAGTTATCTCATCCAGGCAGGAGTAGCATAGGTTGGTGAGCGAGGTTGCTCATTCATTACTGGCAGCTAAACCTCTGAAAACTGAGACTTGGCCAGCTCAGTTGCTAACACTACTACCAAGCTACTTGTGCTGATAAGTTCTGAATCCCTCTCCCCATCCCTCGCCTAATCTGGAAAACATTTTATGCCAGTGTCGCCTTAGTTGTTTCCTTCAAAAAGCAGCAACTTTAAGCATTTACAATGAACAAAATGGTCAAAGCTGTAAAGAATTGTTTGCATTTGCTTGATTTATTGTCCTTGGAGATGATTCAATAAGTGTAAAGTACAAAAGTATGCTAGCAGGGGTCATGGCAAGCTTGCTTTGTTACTTAACTGAAGTCAAATCAACAAAACAGACATCATTCATCTTGAGAGGACTAAAATACAAAGACAAGGATGTAATGCTGAGGCTTTATAGGCATTGGTCAGACCACACTTGAAGAGTAGTGAGCAGCTTTGGGCCCGTTATCTGAGGAAGGATGTTCTGATATTGGACAGGATCCAGGGAGCATTCACAAGAATGACTCTGGCAATGAAAGGGTTAATGAATGCCGCATGTTCATGGCGCTGGGCCTGTACTCACTGGAATTTGGAAGAATGAAGGGGTTGGGGGGTGGATCTCATTGAAACTTATCCAATATTGAAAGGCCTAGATCAGGGGTCGGCAATGTTTACCACTGAAAGAGCCAATATGGACCCATTTCCCACAGAAAAGAAAACACTGGGAGCCACAAAACCCGTTTGACATTTAAAATGAAATAACACTGCATACAACGGTTTTTTTTGCCTTTATGCTATGTATAAACAAACTATAATGTGTTGCATTTATGAAATTGATGAACTCCTGCAGAGAAAACGAAATTACATTTCTGCATGCAACAAAAACATTTTGAACTCCGAAAAAAAGACGTTGGGTTGAAGGTTACTCCATAGGTAGCCTACCTTGGATTGAAGAATTAAAAGAAAGCGCACACTGGCGGGTGTCAGGCATTGGCAGTGGTGATGTATATTAATAGCGATAAAAAACATGTAGCGGTGTAGCGCTACACGCAGCGCTAAAATAAAGACACTGCAGTCAAAGGTAACTTTATTCGAACTAAACAGCCTTGATTTAAAGCCTCCCTCAACCCGTCCCCGTGGGCGTGGATGCTCCAAAAGACACGTACTCACAAACCCCCGTAGGCTATCTCCCTTAGCCGGAACGGTGGCTAATTGTGAGCCGGTTCGGATGTGCCAGGAAGTGGGGTCTCCACAACGTTTTTAGATTGTACAAGATCACCATAATCTTCAAATTTCGAATTACATTTCAAAAACTAACAAACTAGGGGGAGCCGCAACACAGAGATCAAAGAGTCGCATGCGGCTCCGGAGCTGCAGGTTGCCGACCCGTGGCCTAGATAGAGTAGACGTGGAGAAGATGTTTCCTACAGTGGGGGGCAGTCCAGGACCACAGGGCACAACCTCAGAATACAAGGACATTCCTTTAGAATAGAGATGAGGGTTTTCTTTAACCAGAGGGTGGTGAATTTGTGGAATTTATTTCCACAGATGGCTGTAGAGGCCAAGTTATTGGGTATATTTAAAGCAGAGGTTGATTGTTTCTTGATTAGTAAGGGGGTTCAAAGGTTATGGGGAGAATGGGGTTGGGAGGGATAATAAATCAGCCATGATAGAATGGCGCAGAAGACTTGATAGGCTGAATGGCCTAATTCTGCTCTTTTGTCTTATGGTCTTATTCTGGATTTGAATGCACCCTATAAAGAATCTTTTTTTTTATTTCTCAGGAAAGCCAAGCTCCTGCTCAAGAAAAAACGATACCAGGAGCAACTTCTTGATAAAACTGAAGTTCAGATTAGTAATCTTGAACACATGGTAAGGACTTTTATCTCTGTTTCCATTAACATAGGCAATCAATGATCATAAAAGTTAAAATAAATTGTTGGTTTGATTTAAGCATTGTAGGGTCAAAGTGGTTAAAACCTGGTTGAAGATAACTCCTATAAACTGATTCGATGCATCCCATTCCTATTCAGTTTAGGGGCCAATACAAAAGTGTCCATAGTTTGGCATCTGTTCTGAATGGCTGTTATGGGAAATGGAAAGCAATCACACTGAAATGCAATGAGGAGAGAATGTTTTCCTGCGACACAAGAAAGTGCATCACAGTGTGAAACAGATATATCCAGGGAATGTTAATACAGATTAACAATAGAAAATGGTGGGAAAAGCTCAACATGTCAGGCAGCATCTGTGGAAGCAAACTGAGTTAATGTTTCTGGTGAAGTGCTTCATCAGAACTGGACCTGAAACATTAACTCCTTCTCACTCTGCAAATGCTGTCAGACTTGTAACTTTAGGGGTTAAAATGGGTGGAGTTGTGGATAATAAGGAAGTTTGTCAAAAAATTCAGCAGGATATAGATCAGCTGGGAACATGGACAGAGACATGGCAGATGGGGCTAAATATAGACATGTGAGATGTTGCACAAGAGTGTATTAAGTGGCAGAATCTGTAAGAGCATTGGTATACAGTGGTATCTCAGAGTACATGTCTAGCTCCCTGAAAAGGACAACACAGATAGGGCACTAAAGGAGATGTATGGCATTCTTGCCTTCATCAGTTGTATCAATGAGTATGAAAGCCAGGCAGTCATGTTGCAGTTGTATAAAGTTTTGTTCAGGTCACACATGGAGTACTGTCGTCACACAAGATGTTGGAGGAACTTGCTGGTCAGGCAGCATCTATGGAGGGAAATAAACGTTCATCAGGAGACCCTTCATCAGGATCGAAACATCATCGTGGCCCAAAACGTTGACTGTTTATTTCCCTCCATAGATGCTGCCTGACCTGTTGAGTTCCTCTAGCATTTTATATGTGTTTCTCAAGATGTCCAGTATTTGCAGAATCTCGTGTCTAGGAGTATTGAAGGATTACAAGAAGGATGTGGAGGATTTGGAGAGGGTGCACAGGAGCTTCACCAGGATGTTTCCTGGATTGGAAAGCAGTTATAAGGAAAGATTAGGCTGACTTGGATTGTTATCTCTTAACTGTTGGAGGGTGAGAGAACAACTTGATAGAAATGTATAAAGTAATGAGAAATTTGCCAGGTGGAAATGCAAGGTAGTAGAAATCATGCATTTTATTTGAGAGGGGAAAACTAAAAGTTTTTTTTATAGCGCAAGAAGAGAGAGTACAGAGAAGATTTACTAGAATGTTACCAGGGTTTCAGCACCTAAGTTACAGGGAAAGATTGAACAAGTTAGGTTTTTCTTTGGAGCGTAGAACGTTGAGGGGGGACTTGATAGAGGTACTTAAAATTATGAGGGGGATAGATAGAGTTGACGTAGATAGGCTTTTTCCATTGAGAGTAGGGGAGATTCAAACAAGAGGACATGAGTTGAGAGTTAGGGTGCAAAAGTTTAAGAGTAACATGAGGGGGGATTTCTTTATTCAGAGTGGTAGCTGTGTGGAATGAGTTTCCAGTACAAGTGGTAGAGGCAGGTTTGATATTGTCATTTAAAGTAAAATTGGATAGGTATATGGATAGGAAAGGAATGGAGGGTTATGGGCTGAGTGCGGATCAGTGGGACTAGGTGAGAGTAAGCGTTTGGCACGGACTAGAAGGGCGGAGATGGCCTGTTTCTGTGCTGTAATTGTTAAATGGTTAAGCAGTGGAGGCCTGGAATGCACTGCTTAAGGAAAGTGGTGAAGGCAGATGCAGTAGCAATTTTTTAAGAGGCATTTAGACAGGCACATGAACCTGCAGGGAATGGATGGGCATAGACCATGTGCAGATAGGATTAGTTTTGCTGGCATAATGATCAGCACTACAACGTGGATCCTGTGCTGTACTGTTCTGTGTTTTTCCAACATTTACTGTTTTTAGATAGATTTCCAGCATCTGCAACTTAAGATTTGTTTTCAATCTATATATTGTTTTCAATCAATATAACAATCACAGCACGGAAACAGGCCATCTCGGCCCTCCTAGTCCGTCCCGAACTCTTAATCTCACCTAGTCCCACCTACCTGCACTCAGCCCATAACCCTCCACTCCTTTCCTGTCCTGTCCATATACCTATCCAATTTTACCTTAAATGACACAACTGAACTAGCCTCTACTACTTCTACAGGAAGCTCATTCCACACAGCTATCACTCTCTTGAGTAAAGAAATACCTCCTGGTGTTTCCCTTAAACTTCTGCCCCCTAACTCTCAAATCATGTCCTCTCGTTTGAATGTTGCATAACAGTAATGTTTTTCATCATCTTAAGTGTGTAAACAGTAAAGGTAGTTTGTCCTTAACATTAGAATTGATTTTGTTGCCTGATATTTAAGAACCAATATGTTCCATTCTACTTGTCTGATGGTCAGCTGATACTCTCTGTCCACTTAATTTTCGCCTTTTCTGATACTAGCCTAGCGCTGATGAATAAAACCTGGCCCATTTTTAGCTTGAAAGTAATGCATTTTTTCCCTTTTTAAAAGGTTCAAGACATTGAATTTACTCAAATAGAAATGAAAGTTATAGAAGGTCTGAAAATCGGAAATGATTGCCTAAAGAAAATGCATGAGGTATGTATGTTAAAATTATTGTTCCCATTGGTGAATTTTAAATTTTTTGGAGACACTAAAAAATTGCCTTTTTTGGGTATGAATAATGAACAAGTTCCAAAACTGTTTCCAACTGCAGTTATTGTTTCTGTTACTATTTTAGGTGATGTCTATTGAAGAAGTAGAACGAATAATGGATGAGACCCAGGAAGCTGTTGAATACCAGCGGGTGAGGAATATGCTGCCAAAACTTTACTAATGTGTGAATGTATAGAATTAAACCAAGAACAACTTATAGCAATTAAATGTACTCTAAATGACATGACTTGTTCTTATTTCAGCAAATTGATGAAATTTTAGCTGGTGGTTTGTCTCAAGAGGATGAGGATGCTATTCTGGCAGAGTTAGATGCCATAACTCAGGTGAGCAATATATATTTAGTTAATTTTTCAGAACCTGCCTTTTCAATTGTCATTAATTTATTCAAATGGACACTTAAAAGTTATGGCTTTTATTAAGGTATTAATCTAGATTTAATACCTGAATACTGCTGAGGCTAACAGCCATTCCAGAGTCCACATGAGGAAAATGGGGATAAAAGTGAAGTGGTTATCTATGACTTTGCTGAAACAACTGTGTAGGAGCCAGGTATCTGTTTTCAGTCTCTCTGTATTGTAGTTTGTATTGCCCGTTTGTTACGGGTTACGATAATTTGTCACGTGGATTGGGGTGTGGTAGGAGCAAATGTGCATAGTTACGTATTCTCTCTTTGTCCTGGTTAGTTTTAGTTTTGGTTGTTAGAGGTAGACTGAGATGATATTTTTAGTCGACGGCTAATTTAAACGCTAATTACTCTTATTCCACTATATTGCTGATTTAGCTTTTTATTGCTATAACATAGAAATCTACTTCACTTTACAGGCCCTTCGACCCACAATGTTGTGCTGACCACGTAACCTACTCTAGAAACTGCCTAGAATTTCCCCAGCGCATAGCCCTCTACTTTTCCATAAGATCGTTTGTCTTTTCTGTAATAAATGATTTGTCTTTTTTCAACTAGGAAACCAATTATTCGGAAGCACGTCATACAGTGTTGAGTCCCTCAATCATTCTGTTAGCAGTTTTGGTTTGTTTTTCAAGTAACTGCTATAAAACTGGAGTTAATAAGTATGTGAGGGAATGTAGTTGCATTTTTGCCCATTGCCCATTAAATTCACCAGACAAAGGTAGGCCTGCAACATTCAGGTGCAAGTGAATTGTTCGATAACTTTGAATCGTATGTCACACAACCTTTCTGGCACTTTCCCAGTGCTCTCCAACTCTGTGTCTGCTACTCCTGTCAAACCTTTGTACATTCAATATAATATTAATGCAATATAGCTATATAGGACCTGGTCAGACCCCACTTAGAGTACTGTGCTCTGTTCTGGTCGCCTCACTACAGGAAGGATGTGGAAACCATAGAAAGGGTGCAGAGGATATTTACAAGAATGTTGCCTGGCTTGGGGAGCACGATTATGAGAGTAGGTCGAGTTAACTCGGCCTTTTCTACTTGGAGCAACGGAGAACGAGAGGTGACCTGATAGAGGTGTACAAGATGATAGACAATAGACAATGGTGCTGAAGTAGACCATTCGGCCCTTCGAGCCTGCACCACCATTCTGAGATCATCTACTATCAATACCCGGTTCCTGCCTTGTCCCCATATCCCTTGATTCCCCTATCCATAAGATACCTATCTAGCTCATCTAGATGAGAGGCATTGATCGTGTGGGTAGTCAGAGGCATTTTCCCATGGCTGAAGTGGCTAGCACGAGAGGGCACAGTTTTAAGGTGCTTGGAAGTAGGTACAGAGGTAGGTTTTTTATGCAGAGAGTGGTGGGTGCATGGAATGGGCTGCCGGCGACGGTGGTGGAGGCGAATACGATAGGGTCTTTTAAGAGACTCCTGGATAGGTACATGGAGCTTAGTAAAATAGAGGGCTATGGGTAATCCTAGGTAATTTGTAAGTTAAGGATGTGTTTGGCACAGCTTTGTGGGCCGAAGGGCCTGTATTGTGCGGTAGGTTTTCTATGTTTCTATTCTCCCTGTGACTGCATGGGTTTCCTCCGGGTGCTCTGGTTTCCTCCCAAATTCCAAAGACATACGGGTTAGCGTTCGTAAGTTGTGACCCTGCTTTGTTGTCTCCAGAAGAATGGTGATGTTTGCAGGCTGCGCCCAGCTCACCCTCAGACTATGTTGGTCATTGACACAAAATGATGCATTTCACTGTATGTTACGATATTTCCAATAAAGCCAATCTAAAGTAACCACACAAAATGCAGGTCAGGCAGCATCTATGGAGGGGAATGAACTGTCAACATTTTGGGCCAAGACCCTTCATCCGGCTGTACCTAATCTTTATTCCTTTGGTTTGCTTTTTGATCTATCAAAAGTCATGTTCCAAATACTGATGTTTGTTTTAATTAATGTTGTGCTGTGTATTTTTCCCCACTGTTCTGTGTAATGTATATATTATTCTTCATGGGTCACTTTGTCACTTCCTGTACGTAATTTTTACAATCAATTGAACTTCCTGCTTTACGTCATGGATTCTTCCATCAGGTTGAAGAGGCATGCTGTAGTTACCATAGGTCTGCTTTGGGGAGCCCCAAAACATCAGATTTCTCAGTAATGGGTAGCTGGCTGCTCTGTACCTTACAAAGTAGGCATCTATAAACATGTTGAACAGTACTATTCATTTCCTCCAGACCACAAAACATTTGGGCTGAAAGCAAGTGTTTAGATGTGACAAATGTTCAGGAAGACAAGTGATGTATGAACATTTATTAACATTGAATACAAAAGTAAGGACATCTTATGGTAATTGTTTAGGCAAGGGTTTTCCAACCCCTACCATTAACCAAGGAGTCAGTGGATCCCAGGTTGGGAGCCCTTGCTTTAGGGCCCAGGTAAGATCACACCTTGAGTTATGCATACAGGTTTTTACCTCCATGCCAAATGTGTTGGCCATTGAGGGAAAGGTGGACTAGATGGGTTCCATGCATTGGTGGGTTTCAGGATGGTTGAGGTTGAGTAGGATTAGGCCTGTAATGTCAGGTGAGGAGCATTTTCTTCACTCGGAACTCTCCACGTCAAAGAACTGCAAAGAGACTCAGAAATTAATTAAAAACTGAGATCGATAGATTTCTGAATTTTAAGGAATTGGGAGTTATAGAGATGGTGCTGAGGCAGAAGATCACCCATGTGAACGGCAGTACACATTCTCCCTGCTCCAAGTTCTTATATTCTTTTGTTTCACTGTTTCAGGAAGAAGTTGAACTTCCAGAAGTTCCTGCAGAAGTACTACCAAATATTCCTGCCAGTGAGAAAGGTACCTGTGAGATTTCTAACCAAAGTCATTCTCTTTATAAAAAGCCATTCGACTTTTTGACTTTTAAAGAATTTCTAGTTGTTTGTTTGGATATTTTTGAACATTAGATTTTTTAAAATTTTAGATGTATAATGAAGGTTACATAAACAGCAAATGTAGTCAGTTGTGTATGATCTAGTAGAAAGTTGATGCAACCCACTGTATCTAGCATCCTTTTAAATTTATTTGTGTTCTAAATATAGTTGCAGTTCTGATTTTGTTTTCCTTTTGTATCTGATGTGACTGTTTGCATAGACTGTAATACTTCAAGCTAACAGTGTAGTGGCACACTGCGATATTTATTCACATCATCAGTGCAAGGGCAGATAATGCCGTTATACTCATGAACTGTCATTGCTGTCGGAAGTGTATTGTTTGTCATTTGCTCTGTGGTATTACCACCCTACTACCACACCATTTGAAAGTCATTAAATTACATGAAATTTCAGCATTTGAACTGAAAGCAACTCTGCCCCTCCCCACACACGTGCGTGTGTGCATAAACCTTAAGACCTTAAGATATAGAAGCAGAATTAGACCATTTGATCCATCGAGTCTGCTCTGCCATTTCATCATGGCTCATCCCAAGTTCCTCTCAGCCCCAACCCTCCTGTCTTCTCCCCATATCCCTTCATGTCCTGATCAATCAAGAATTTATCAACCTCTGCCTTAAATAAAGACTTGGCCTCCACAGCTGGCTGTGGCAATTAATTCCACAGATTTCTACTCTTTGGCCAAAGAAATTCCTCCTCATGTTCATTTAAAAAGACTACCCTCTATTCTGAGGCTGTGCCCTCTGGTCTTAGATTCTCCCACCAGAGGAAATGTCCTTCTACATCCATTTTATCAAGGCCTTTCACCATTCGATAGGTTTCAGTAAGGTTCCCCTCATTCTTCTGAATTACAGTAAATACAGGAATAAATGTTCTTCATATGACAAGCCAATTTATCCTGGAATCATTTTCATGATCCTCCTTTGAACCCTCTCCAGTTTTAGCACATCCTTTCTAAGATAAGGGGCCAAGTGAAGCCTCACCAGGGCTTTATAAAGTCTCAACATTACATCCTTGCTTTTATATTCTAGTCCTCTTGAAATAAGTGTTAACATTGAATTTACCTTCCTCACCACAGACTCAACCTAATAACCTTTAGCGAATCCTGCACAAGACATCCCGTCCCTTTGCACCTCAGGTTTTATACTTCCTCTCCTTTTAGAAAATAGTCAACCCTTACATTTCTTCTACCAAAGTGCATGACCATACACTTCCCAGCACTGTATTCCATTTACCACTTCTTTGCCCATTCTCCTAATCTATCTTAGTCCTTCTGTAGCCTCTCTACTTCCTCAAAACTACCTGCCACTCCATCTATCTTCATATCATCTGCAAACTTTGCAACAAAGCCATCAATTCCATCATCTAAGTTATCGACGTATAACGTAAAAATAATCGGTCCCAACCCAGACCTCTGTGGAACACCACTAGTCACTGAGAGCCAACCAGAAAAGGCTCCCTTTATTCCCACTTTTTGCCTCCCAGTTAGCCACTGCTTTATCCATGCTAGGATCTTCCCTGTTATACAGTGGGCTCATAGCTTGTTAAGCAAGCTCATTTGTAGCAGCGTGTCAGAGGCCTTCTGAAAATCCAGGTGCACAACATCAGCCGATTCGTCTTTGTCTATCCTGCTTGTTACTCCATCAAAGAATTCCAACAGATTTGTCAGGCAAGATTTTTCCTTAAGGAAACCATGCTGACTGCGGCCTATTTTATCATGTGCCTCCAAGTACACTGAAATCTCATCCTTAATAATCAACTCCATCGCCCCAAGCACTGAGGTCAGAGTAACTGGCCTGTAATTTCCTTACTTCTGCCTCTCTCCCTTCTTGAAGAGTGGAGTGATAGTTGCAATTTTCCAGTCTTCTGGAACAGTCCAGAATCTAGTGATTCTTGAAAGATCATTGCTAATGCCTCCACAATTTTATCAGCCACCTCTTTTAGAACTCTGGGGTGTACCCCATCTGGTCTGAGTGACTTTTCTACCTTCAGACCTTTCAGTTTGCCAATTTCCACCTTATGCTGGTGTCTTCCGCAGTGAAGACTGATGCAAAATACTTATTCATTTTGTTCACTATTTCATTGTCCCCCATTAGTACCTCTTCAGCATCAATTCCTGCAGTCTGATATTCACTCTCGCTTCTCTTTTACACTTTATGTATCTAAAGAAACTTTTGGTATCCTCTTTAATATTATTGGCTAGCTTGCTTTCGTATTTCACCCTACCTTAATGACTTTTTTAGTTACCTTCAGTTGGTTTTTAAAAGCTTTCCAATCCTCTAACTTCCCACTAAAACTTCCTTCATTATATGCCCACTCTTTGGCTTTTATGTTGGCTTTAACTTTTGTTAGCCACAGTTGTGTCATCTTTCCTTTAGAATATTTCTTCCTCTTTGGGATGTATATATCCAGCACCTTCCGAATTGTTTCCAGAAATTCCAGCCGTTGCTGCTCTGCTGTCATCCCTGCCACTGTTCTTTTCCAATCAATTCTGGCCAATTCCCCCCCTCATGCCTCTGTAATTCTCTTTACTCCACTGTGATACTGATACTGAATTTAGCTACTTCTCAAATTTCAGGGTGAATTCGATCATACTATGATCACTTGCCCCTAAGGGTTCTTTTTCCTTAAGCTCCCTAATCAAATCTGAGTCATTACATAACACCCAATCCTGAATAGCTCAACCAGGCTAGTGGGCTCAACCACGAGCTGCTCTAAACAGCAGTCTTGTAGACAATCTAAAAACTTCCCCGTCCTGGAATCCAGTACCAACCTGATTTTCCCAGTCTACTTATGTATTGAAATCCCCCATGACTATTGTAACATTGCCCTTTTGGCATGCATTTTTTAACTTCCGTTGTAATCTGTAGTCCACATCCTTACTACTGTTTCTGCGGTCTGTATGCAACTCACATCAAGGTCTTTTTACCCTTGCAGTTCCTTAGCTCTATCCGCAATGACTCAATACCTTCCGACCCTATGTCACCTCTTTCTAATGCTTTGATTTCATTTTTTTTCAACAGAGCAATGCCACCCCCTCTGGCTTCCTGCCTGTACTTTTGATACAAAGTCTATCTTTTGACATTAAGCTTCCTGCTTTAATCTTCTTTCAGCCACGATTCAGTGATGCCCACATCATATATGCCAATCTACAACTGTGCTGCAAGTTCATCTACATTATTTTGTGAACTGCGCGGATTCAAATATAACACTTTCAGTCCTGTATTCACACTTTTCGACTTTTTTTTCACCTTTTATGTTGCAACTCATCCTGTTGACTGCAATTTTGCCCTAGCCTCTCCACCCTGCATGTTGCCTCTGTAGTAAATCAGCTACCTCATCTTTAGTGCTACCATCGGCCTTTCCTGCGATACTTCTTGCATTGAAGTATGCACAGCTAGGGATACTAGTCGCACCATGCTCAACCTTTTGATTCCTAACTTACCAACATCTGCCTCCACAACCTCTTACTAACTGTTCTGGCACTTTGGTTCCCATCTCCTTGCAACTCTAGTTTAAACTCCACCGTGCAGCTTTAAAAAATCTTCCTGCTAGGATATTAGTCCCCCTCCAGTTAAGGTGCAAACCATCCCTTATGTACAGGTCCCACCTTCCCTGGAAGAGAGCCCAATGATCCAAAAATCTTATGCCCTCCCTCCTACGCCAACTCCTTAGCCAAGTTCTAGCCTCACTAGCATATGGCATGGGTAATGATCCTGAGATCACAACCCTGGAGGTCCTGCCCTTTAACTTAGCACCTAACTCCCTATGTAGAACCTCGTCATTTGACCTACCCATGTCATTGGTACCTACGTAGACCACGACTTCTAGCTGTTTACCCTCCCACTTAAGAATGCTGAGGACTCTATCCAAGATATCCCAGACCCTGGCACCTGTGAAACAACATACTCACCCACAGAACCTCCTGTCCATTGCCCTAACTAACCGATCTCCTATCACCATAGTGTGCCTCTTATTCCCCCTGCCCCCCACCTTCTGAGTCACAAAAGCAGATTCAGTGCCAGAGGCCTGACCACTGTGACTTTCCTCTATTGGGTCATTCCCCCCCCTCCCCCACCCCGACAATATCCAAAGTGGTATACCTGTTGTTGAGGGGGGTGGGCTCAAGGGTACTCTGCACTGGCTCCTTAACCCCTTGCCCCTTCCTGGCTGTTACCCAGTTTCCTGTGCCCCATACCTTGAGTGTAACTACCTCACTATATGTCTTAGCTATCACCTCCTCAGCCTCCCAAATGATCCAGAGTTCATCCAGTTCCAGCTCCAGCTCCTTAACACAGATTGTTAGAAGCTGTAGCTGGACGGACTTCTCACAGTTATAATCATCAGGGGCACTGGAGGTCTCACTGCCTTGTGCTTTCCAATTACTCTTGACTCTATTTTCAGCTTGTAATGTTGAATTAATTTTAAAATTCAAGATTATTTATTGTCATTCTTTTGTACACAAGTGTAAAGGAGAAAAAATAATTTTTACTTTGGATCTGAGGCAGCATTTTTAAAAAATGCAATAAAGCATTAAGAATACAATAAAAACAAAAAAAAAAGATTATTGAAGTCTCCTGTAATTACGAAGAGAGCTTCCAAAGTATTGTTTTTAAGAGAGCTGATGATATTGTAAAGCTTTCCCAGTGCGTCCTTGACCGCGGTGATCAGCACAAGAGTAAACTTCCCAAGCAGGCAGTGTGGCTGGCATTCAACTGCATGATGCTTAATTGCCATAGAACAGTGACTATCTGCTCCAGAGGGTATAACTTCCACATGGAGGCTCATAATTGTTACCAATTCAAAACAATCAGTTAAGATTGTTGAATATTTATAATTTTTCACTGGTTAAGTCCACTACGTAAGTATGGCTTGGTATGTATGTTAGAACATTTGTGTAGCTCTATCAAGCAGTATTTGAACACTGGTTTTTGGATCACTGGATTGCTGGGACAGGAACGGCAACTGAGGTAGGACTCAATGTTTCTAGGACGGGAGAGTATACAGGGGGAAGTGGCTGAAGCCTGATTTTGAAATGGGGCAGTTGATGTTGATCTAGTATTTAAAAAAATCAGGTTTAGTACATGTAGAGATTTTTTTTAAAAATTGTACTCCTTCATAAATCTTTTAAAATTTATAACACTTTATTTGTCTCTTAACAGACAAAGAGCCAGCTGAACCTCTGCAGAACCAAGTGATGGTGGCAGCTTCATAAATGAAATTAGCACTCTTCAGTGATGTACGTCTTCAGTGTATTTTCTAGAGTTGATCATGGTTCACAACCCCTTTTTGAGGGTTGGAAAGTTCAGACTCTATACAGTTGTCAGAAGAACCTTTTATTATTCTCGTGGAATTATTATTTTTTAAATGCAGGCTCCATGTTGACTTTCTTTTACATTTGTATTTAAAAAGAAAATTCCAGAAGTGAGCAGTGCTTCAGAATCGTAAAGAATCAGAATCCATTATCAGCCTTCCTAAACGGGATCTTTTGTTAGTCAAAGTTGGTATGTAATTATATGGTATCTGCTCATGCCTAATTGGAGAGGTATGACTAAAGTTCTGCACTGATACATTAATGTGGTGGATAAGAAAAGCAGGAAACATCTGTCTATGAGACATTAATTTTTTGAATATCTCAATAATTAATTTGAGTAGTACAGATGGAAATCCAGTCCCTGAGAAGAGTCCACTCTTTAGAGTTGCTGGAGATGTAGCAGATTCAGCATTGATGGCATGGTTACTTTTAATGTTCTCTGCCATGAAACAGTTTGATTTGTATTTAAGATGGTTCATGATGAAGATTTTTAATTTAAGGGATATGATCAGTATTGCAAAAATGAAATTATCTCCAGAATCACCAGACAAGAGCTTTGATTGAATTCCTTGGGTTGAGTGTAATGGAGGAGTTCTAAATGGAAGGAATTCATCAAGTTTTCATGTGGTTTCCATTGCAGTTATCCATTTAATTAAGAACCACTCAATGCATACTTTGATCTGCAGTGCAATTCCACCATGTTCTTTCCTTTCCAAAACAAAATCACTCAGCAATACTTGAAGGGATTGATACTTATTTAAAAAGCAAAGAATCATCTTTTTCTTTTTGAGCTTCTAGCCCTGCTGTCAATATTCCATTTTATAATCATGTTTAAAAACTGAAGATTTAATTTTAACTTGTTTTCCCTGAGCACCAAGCAGAGTAGTTTCGTATAACATGGTTAGATTGTTTCTGGACTTGAACTTCCAGTGTTGATCAGTATTTGGACATGATATACTCAGTTAATTTTTTTTTTCATTTGGAGAATCTTACAAATACCTGACCCTTCCCTTGATGCAAATGGGTTATTGCTAAGTATTTTGTCCTGCTATCAAACAAAATTTTGAATGTAAAATTATAATTGGCTAAGTGGAAAACCCCAAATGATACTTGCCAGTGACAGGAGAGAGGCATATTATCATAGATGAGCCATGAGCTGATGAGTGGAGTAAGGTAGAGAACATGAGACAAGTTCTCCCTGTAAAGGCAGCTGGAGGCTATCGTGATCAAAGTGCCAGGCATGCACCTAATGATGCATGTGGTGAAAGGTGAACTTTACAACCCGAGACACAAATTGGTAAAATTACTTCTGTATTTTTTAATTATTGTAGTGGATGAGGTAAGCTTGCTTTACATAAAACCTCTACTTTGATACAAATTTTGAATATTATAGTTCAAGTAAAAATGTCACAGCACACAACTTACAAACTGGGCACATATTCAGCAGTATACCTATTTGATCTCATATATGGAAAGGATTTTTTAAGTCGTCCTTCATCTGAAAATTGTAGAACAAAATGCAAGTTAATTTTAACATTTCCAGCAAATGCCTTATCTGGGTGTTTCAACTTTTTCTTCAACCATGCTTGAAAATGTTCAGATGTAAACCCCTCCAACCTCTGTCATTTCTACAGATTGATATTGCACAGTAGAATAAAGGAATTAAACCAAGATTTTTTTCCCTCTTGCAATGAAATGTTTTCTTGAATAAAAGATTATTCACTTGTTTGCTGTAGTCATTCAGCTGAGGGTGAAATAATGTGATTGCAACCACTGACTACTGTTGAAAACAGCATTATTATATTTTGAGAAAGGGTTGTGGAAATTGCTGTCAAAAGTACAATGAGGGAAATACAAGGCTAATGTTCTTCGATATTATTGATGTACTCTAGCTGTGGTGTCATTTGTCCCTTTTTTAAAAAAATTCTGAAATGCATTGTGACTAACTATGACTCACAATCTTTGGCACTGTGGTGTGTATGTAAATGTGGGATGTATGTTTGGAAAATGTTGTAAGGATCATGAGGGTTGATCATGTAATCTGTTCCAGAGCCTTTATTTCAATTGAGACTTAATAACTATTGGTGACTCACGGGAAAGGTCAGGGTTGTGAGAAGTTCATTTGGCTCATCATAATTGCTTTTTAAAGTCCCTGATGTCTTCCTACTTCATTTGAGTGTTTTTACCTGAACTGAGGCAATCTTTTTCTTTTAACTAATTTCCCTTTTGCTTTCCTGCCTTGGCTTAATTTTAATTTGGATGTAGTTTTATAATGCTTTATATTAGTTTTCTAATAGATTGCCAAAGATCGAGACCACAGAAGTGGGTTCTTTAGCCCATCAGGTCTGCACTGCCCATCAAGGATCCACTTTTACAAGAACCCTACCTTAATCTGATTTGCTCTCTGCATTCCCACTACCAAATTTTACACAGTAGGAGTAATTTTGGAAATTATGGGGAGAATATGCAAACTCCACGCAGACAACATCAGAGTGCTGTTGGTCTGCAGGAGTTGGAGGCAACTGCACTACCTGCTGCACCACTGTGCCACTCTTTATTGCAAATTCAGTTGAGTATGTTTTTCTGTATATTTGTAATGATAATTTTTAATATAGTAATTATACTTGAAACTCAATTCCTGATTTGGTGTAACAATTACTTCTTGAATACTGTAGGAAATTCCTGTTAGCCATGGCTAACAATCTTCTGGATAGGTGTAAATGGAAATTTTAGAATTTAGTTTCTACAGTGGTCTTGCTGAACAGTACTTGGACAAAGTTTTCTGCCTTTTTCAAGCCTGTGCCAAATTTAAGAAAAACTCCCTTTAACATGGGTCCAGGACTAAGGTCAGCTCCATTCCATTTAACCCAATGTACTTTGTGTTGACTATTAACACCATTGGTAGCTTCTCTTTATAGATATTTATTTATAAATTGGAAGGCCTAGATGGAGTGGACATGGACAGTATGTTTCCTATAATGGGAGAGTCTAAGACCAGAGGTCAGTGAAACTGAAATTCTTCACCATAGACAGCTGTGGAGGCCAAGTCATTGGGTATATTAAAAGCAGAGGTTGATAAGTTTGAGTGTAAAAAATTCTGGGGAAAATGCAGGAGAATGATGTTGAGAGGGTTAGTAAGTCAGCCATGGTTGAATGGCAGATCAAACTTGATGGGCCAAATAGCCTAATTCTGCTCTTATGTCTTATGGTCTACCAGCAGGCCAAGGATACAAAGTAATATAGTATCTTCACAACTTCTCGCTTTTAACTATCGAACAAGCACTTTAGTTATGTACTCACTATAGGAAATTTAGTTTAATGTTGCACAGTAACTTCGATGAGCAGCTATGTCATACTAAGCAGACCCTTTATTTATTTTGATTGGGGACTAATAAGTATGGGGCCAGATCACTACAGGGAAAAATTATGGTTTTTGAAATATTGGACCAAAATGTTATTGGCCCAAATTCCCTGCAACTACATTAAGCTTTAGTGGTTCCAGTTTCTGGTGTATAGATGTTGCCAACAAGGCCATTACTGGTGACCTGATTGGCCCTGAAGATGGCAAAGGACCACCAACTTGAAGCTTTGCCATCTTTGTGATTAAATGACCTCTGCAGATCATTTGTATACTACTAATTACAGGCCTACAGCTAGAGCAATCCCCTTCAACCATCACTCTCTCTTCTATGGGTTAATAAGTTAGACACAACTTGCTTTCCACAAAGCCATTCTGGCTCTCCCTAATTAGCCATGGTTTTTCAAATGCTCATGGATCCTATCCTGAAGAATTCTCTTCAATAACTTTCCTACCACTGATGTGAAATTCACAGATCTAGCTTCTAGGGTTATCCCTGGATTCCCTTCATGAACAAAAGAGTAAGATCAGCTTCTCGTCAGGGACGTAGCCTGTGGCTAGAGAGGACATGAAGTTATTGGTCAAGGCCCCATCAATCTCTTCACTTGCCTCTCTCAATAACTTGGCATATATTAGGCTGTGGAATTTACTCACCTTAATTTAAAAGGATGAATATAGGACTGAAGGTGATATATTTGAATGTGCACAGTATACAGAATAAAATAGATGAATTTGCAGCACAGTTGCAAGTTGGCAGGTATGATGATGTAGACATCATTGAATCATAGTTGAAAGATGATTAAACCTGGGAACTTAATGTCCAAGAATACACATTGTATCAAAAGGACAGGCAGAAAGGCAAAGGGGGTAGTGTTACTCTATTGGTAAAAAATAAATTAAAATCCTTGGAAAGTGATGGCTTAGGATTGGAAGATGTCGAATCCTTGTGGACTGGCCCAAGGAACTGCAAGGATAAAAAGACCTTGATAGGAATTTTACACAGACCTCACAAACAGTAGTAAGGATGTGGCCTACAAATTACAATAGAAAATGTGTGCCAAAAGGCAAATGTTAGGAAACTCATGGAGGATTTCAATATCCAGATAGATAGGGAAAATCAGGTAGGTGCTTGATTCCAGGAGGGGGAATTTCTAGAGTGCCTATGAGGTGGCTCTTTAGAGCAGCACATAGTTGAGCCCACCAGGGGATCAGCTATTCTGGATTGGGTGTTGTGCAATGAAGCAGAATTGATTAGGGAGCTTAAGGTAAAAGAAACTTTAGGAGAAATATGATTGAATTTGCCCTGAAATTTAAGAAAGAGACACTAAAATCAGATGATTGAGTATTACAGTGGAGTAAAGGGAATTACAGAGGCACGGGACAGGAATTGGTAAGAATTGACTGGAAAAGAACACTGGCAGGGATGATGGCAGATCAGCAATGGCTGGAATTTCTGGAAACAACTTGGAAGGCATAGGATATAGATAGAGATATATATATAGATATCCCAAAGAGGAAGAAGCATTTGAAAGGAAAGGTAGCTAGCGAAGTCAAGGCCAAAGAGAGTGCATTTAACAGAAAATATTATTGGGAAGCTTTTAAAAAACTGAAGGGAAAGAAAAAAGCCATTAAGAAGGTAAAGATGGAATACAAAAGTAAGCTAGCCAATAATATTAAAGAGGATACCAAAAGTTTCTTCTGATACATGAAGTGTAAAAAAGAGGCTCGAGTGGATATCAGACTGCTGGAAAATGTTGCTGGAGAGGTGGTAATGGGGGACAACAAAATGGCAGATGAACTGAGTAAGTATTTTGCATCAGTCTTCACTGTGGAAGACACTAGCAGTACGGTGGAAGTTCCAGGTGTCAAGGGTCAAGAAGTGTGTGAAGTTACTATTACTGGAGAGGAAGTTCTTGGGAAGCTGAAAGTAGATTAAGTCATCTGGACCAGATGGTGTACACCCCAGGGTTCTGAAAGAGGTGGCTGAAGATATCATGAAGGCATTAGTAATGATCTTTCAAGAATCACTCGATTCTGGAAGATTAGAAATTTGCAAATGGCATTCCACACCTCAAGGGAGAGAGGCAGAAGGAAGGAAACTATAGGCCAGTTCGTCTGACCTCAGTGGTTAGGAAGATGTTGGAGTCGATTATTAAGGATGAGGTCTCAGGTTACTTGGAGGTACGTGATAGAAGTAGGCTGTAGTCGACATGGTTTCCTCAAGGGAAAATCTGTTGGAATTCTTTTTAGAAATAATATGCAGGATGGCCAAAGGAGAATCAGTTTATGTTGTGTACTCGGGTTCTCAGAAGGCCTTTGACAAGGTGCCATACATGAGGTTGCTTAACAAACTACAAGCCCATGGTATTATAGGGAAGATTCTAGTATGGATAAAGCAGCGGCTGATTGGTAGGAGGCAAAGAGTGGGAATAAAGTGAGCCTTTTCTGGTTGGCTCCCAGCTATTAGTGGTGTTCCACAGGGGTCTGCGTTGGAACCAATGCTCTTTATATGTCGATGATTTAGATAATTGATGGCTTTGTTACAAAGTTTACAAATGGTATAAAGATAAGTGGAGGGGAAGGTAGTTTTGAGGAAGTAGAGAAGCTACAGTAGAACTTAGAATGGACAATGGACAAAAAAATTGCAGATAGAATGCAGTCTTGGGAAGTGTCCGGTCATGCACTTTGTTAGAAGAAATCAATGGGCTAACTATTTGCTAAATGGAAAGAAAATACAAAAATCTGAGGCTAAAAGAGACTTGGGACTGAAAAAAAAGAGACTTGGGAGTCCTTATGCAGGATTTGCTAAACGTTAATTTGCAGGTTGAGTCTGGTGAGGAAGGCAGATGCAATGATAGCATTCATTTCAAGAGGACTAGAAGACAAAGGCAAGGATGTAATGTTGAGACTTTATAAAGCACTGGAGAGGCTTCACTTGAAGTGAGCAGTTTTGGGATGTGCTGAAACTGGAGAAGGTTCAAAGGAGGTTCACGAAAATGATTGCAGGCTTGCAAGGATTGTCATATGATGATTGTGTGATGACTCTGGGCCTGTAGTCACCAGAATACAGAAGAATGCATGGTGACCTAACAAAAGCCTATTGAATAGTGAAAGGACTTGATAAAGTGGATGTGAAGAGGATGTTCCCTATGGTGGGAGTCTATGGCCAGAGGACACAGACTCAGAATAGAGGGATATCTATTCAGAGAGAGGTGAGAAAGAATTTCTTTAGGCAGAGTGTGGTGAATCTGTGGAATTCTTTGCCACAGGCAGCTGTGGAGGACAAGTCTTTATGTATATTTAAGGCAGAGTTTGATAGATTCTTGATTGGTCAAGACATGAAGAGATATGCGTAGAAGGCAGGAGATTAGAGCTGAGAGGAAAAGTGGATTAGCCATAATGAAATGGTGGAGCAGGCTCATTGGGCCAAATGGCCCAATTCTGCACCTATATTATATGGTCTTAATGCTCCTTAAGTAACCTAATGCTACCTCCTCCTTAGCATATTAATAATAAATAGGCTCGCCCTATCCTCCCTGGTAGATACTGATGTAAAGTACTCATTATGGACCTCACCCCTTTAATTTGCATCCCCCTTTGTTCTTGAGACTCCCGCCTTCTCCCTAGCATCCTCTTGCTCTTGATGTATAGCTACAGTGCTGATAAAAAGTATTCACTCCCTTTGGAAGCTTTTATGTTTTATTGTTTTACAGCATTGAATCACAGTGGATTTAATTTGGCTTTTTTGACACTGATCAACAGAAAAAAACTCTCATGTCAAAGTGAAAACAGATCTCTACAAAGAGATCTAAATTAATTACAAATATAAAACACAAAATAATTGATTGTATATTCACCCCCTTTAATATGACACATCAAATCATCACCACTGCTGCTAATAGGTTTTTATAAGTAATATAATCAGTTAAATGGAGATCACCTGTATGCAGTCAAGGTGTTTCAACAAGATTATAGTAAAAATACACCTGTATCTGGAATGTCCAACTGCTGGTGAGTCAGTATCCGGGCAAGGACTGCACCATGAAAACAAAAGAACATTCCAAGCAACTTTACAAAACGGTTATTGGAAAGCACAAGTCCGGAGATGAATACAAGAAAATTTCCAAGTCACTGAATATCCCTTGAAGTACAGTTAAGTCAAACATCAAGAAATAGAAAGAATATGGCACAGCTGTAAATCTGCCTAGAGCAGGCCATTCCCAAACACTAAGTGACTATGCAAGAAGGGGATGAGCGAAGAAGGCCAGGTGCTTCACCAGTTGCAGCTTTATGGGAGGGTGGCAAAGAGAAAGCCACCGTTGGAAAAAAAATGTTGAAAGGAAATCTTGGCCACAGTTGCCAGAGAGCATGTGGGAGACTGAAGTCAGCTGGAAGGAGGTTCTTCAGAAACCAAAATTTTGCCCATCAAACTACATAAATGTTATGTTTGGCATAAGCAAAACACTGCACATCATCGAAACACACCATCCGTATCGTGAAGCATGGTGGTGGCTACATCATGCTGTGGGGATGCTCCACTGCAGCAGGCCCTGGAAGGATTGTGAAGGTAAGGGGGTAAAATTGATGCAGCAAAATACAGGAAAATCCTGGAGGAAAACCTGATGCAGTCTGCAAGAGAACTGTGACTTGGGAGAAGATTTGTTTTCCAGCAAGACAATGACCCCAAGCATAAGAACTTAAGAAATAGGAGCAGGAGTAGGCCATCTGGCCCATTGAGCCTGCCCTGTCATTCAATAAGATCATGGCTGATCTGTCTGTAACTCAGCTCCATCTACCTGGCTTTTCCCCATAACCCTTAATTCCCTTTCTATGTAAAAATCTATCTGTGTCTTAAATATATTCAGTGAAGAAGCCTCAAATGCTTCCCTGGGCAGAGAATTCCACAGATTCACCACTCTCTGGGAAAAAGTTTCTCATCATCTCCATCCTAAATCTCCCCTGAATCTGGAGGCAATATCCCTCTAGTTCTGGTCTCACCTATCAATGGAAACAACTTTCCTACTATCATATCTATCCCTTTCAAAATTTTGTATGTTTCCATAAGATCTCCTCTTATTCTTCTGAATTCCAGAGAGCATAGTCCCAGGTGGCTCAATCTCTCCTCATAGGTTAACCCCTTCATCTCTGGAATCAACCTGGTGAACCTCCTCTGCACTGCCTGCAAAACCATTATATTCTTCCTCAAGTATAGAGACCAGAACTGCACACAGTACTCCGTGGAGGTGCAGCCTCACCAGTACCCTGTATAGTTGCAGCATGACCTCCCTGCTCTTGAATTCAATCCCTCTAGCAATGAAGGCCAACATTCCATTTGCCTTCTTAATAAATTCTTATACCTGCAAGCCAACTTTTTGTGATTCATGCACAAGTCCCTCTGCACAACAGCATGCTGCAATCTTTCACCATTTAAATAATAATCTGCTCCTCTATTATTCCTTCCAATGTGGACGATCTGGCATTTACCAATGTTGTATTCCTTCTGCCAGACCTTGGCCCACTCACTTAACCTATCTATATCCCTCTGCAGACTCTCCACATCCTCTGTACAATTTGCTTTTCCACTCAGTTTAGTGTCATCAGCAAATTTTGCTACACCACACTCAGTCCCCTCTTCCAAATCATCAATGTAAATGGTAAACAGCTGCTGGCCCAGCACCGACCCCTGCGGCACCCCACTCACCACAGGCTGCCAACCGGAGGAACACCCATTTATACCAACTCTCTACCTTTATTGGTTAACCAATCCACTATCCGTGCCAATACACTTCCTCCGACTCCATGCATCCGTATCTTACTTATAAGTCTCTTGTGCGGCACCTTATCGAACATCTTCTGGAAATAAATAAAGCCAAAGCTATACAGGAATAGCTTAAAAACAACAAAGTTAATGTCCTGAAGTGACCAAGTCAGAGTCCAGACCTCAACCCAACTGAGAATCTGTGGCTGGATTTGAAAAGGGCTGCTCACTCATGATTCCCATACAATCTGACAGAGGTTGAGCAGTTTTGTGAAGAATGGGGAAAAATTGCAGTGACCAGATGTGTAAAGCTGATAAACACCTATCCACACAGACTCAAGGCTGTAATTGGTACCAAAAGTACACCTACTAAATACTGACTTGAAGACGATGAGTAATTATGTAATTATTTTGTGTTTAATAATTGTAATAAACTCAGAGCAATTTGTAGAAATTTGCTTTCACTTTGACACGAAAGAGTCTGTCCTATTGATCAGAGTCAAAAAAGTTAAATAAAATCCACTGTGATTCAATATTGTAAAACAATAAAACATGAAAACTTCTGGAGGGGGTGGGGGGGGGGGGGGAGGTTAATACTTTTTATAGGCACTGTAGGTTCTTTTTAATCCTACTTGCCAAGGCCTTTTCATGACTTCTGCTGGCTTTCATAATTAAAGTCAAGTCAACTTTTATTGTCATTTTGACCATAACTGCTGGTACAGTGCATAATAAAAATGAGACAACGTTTTTCAGGACCATGGTGTTACATGACACAGTACAAAAACTAGACTGAACTACGTAATAAAAAAACAGAGAAAGCTACACTAGACTTCAGACCTACACTGGACTGCATAAAGTGCACAAAAACAGTGCAGGCATTAAAATAAATAATAAACAGGACAGTAGGGCAAGGTGTCAGTCCAGGATTCAGGTATTGAGGAGTCTGATAGCTTGGGGGAAGAAACTGTTACATAGTCTGGTCGTGAGAGCCCGAATGCTTCGAAGCCTTTTCCCAGAGGGCAGGAGGAAGAGATTGTATGAGGGGTGCATGGGGTCCTTCATAATGCCTTCTTGAGTTCTTTTCTGTCTTAATTGGGCCCCTTATCTAAGAAATGGGTGCGCTGACATTGGAGAGCATTCAAAGGAGGTTCACAAAAATGATTCCGGGATTGAAAGGTTTGTCATATTTGGAGCATTTGATGGCTCTGGGCCTGTATTCACTGGAATTCAGGAGGACTAGGAGTGCCCTCATTGAAACCTATCAAATGATGAAAGGCCTGATAGAGTGGATGTGAAGAGAATGTTTCCTATGGTGGGGCAGCCTAAGACCAGAGGACACAGTCTGAAAATAGAGAGTTGTCTACTTAGAACAAAGACGAGGAAGAATTTCTTTAGCTAGAGACCGGTGAATCTGTGATATTCTTTGCCACTGGCGGCTGTGGAGGCCAAGTCTTCATGTATTTTTAAGGCAGTGGTCAATGGACTCTTGATTGATCAAGACATGAAGGGATATGGGGAGAAGGCAGGAGATTGGGGCTGAGAGGAAAATTGGATCAGCCATGATGAGATGGTGAAGTAGATTTGATGGGCCAAATGGCCGAATTCAGCTCCTATATCTTGTGCTCTTATGGTCTCTAGAGTTCCAGTCACCACCCACATTCCAAAGACGTATGATTAGGGTTGGTGAGTTGTGGGCATGCTTCAGTACGCTGGCAGCAGAAGGGTGCCAACACTTGCAGGCAGCCCAACACAGTCTTTGCTGATTTGATTTGATGCAAAATTACACATTTAACTGTATGTTTCGATGCATGTGTGACAAATAAAGCTAATCTTTAAATAATCATAAAACTTAGGAAAGGGCTGAGTCTGCTGTGGTACTGGTGGTTCCCGCTGAGATTGCGGGCTGCAGATGACCGTCTGGGCCATCTTTGGTACAAAGTCTTTTTGAAGGAAAGCAACCCTGACTGAAGGAGCACTGTACACACGTTTAGCTGGGTTTTGAGCTCATGTATAATTTAATCCCATAACCTTCTATAATAGGCAAAAATGCTAGTTACTGCACTTTGGGTAATGCTCTAGAGAAACAATTCAGAAATAGACTAAAACAAAATCTAAAAATAGTAAATGATAGTATCATTGCAACGGCTTACTTTGACCGATTCTCTCCTAGTCTGCTGAGTGTGACCTTAATCACGGAATGTGTCTTCACCAGTCTCCTTCCATAATTATTCCTCAAATTCCCTGAATTAAATATTATTTTCTGCATAAACATAGTGGTTAGAGGCAGTTTGTAGATATGATTTCATTGCAAACAGTACACTCTTAATGACCTTAATTTTCAATGGGAAACTATCCACTGCAGGTGAAGAGAGTAACGTCATGAGGCTGAGGCTTTAATGCTGAAGAAGCAGTGAACATTTTGCAATTGAAGCCTAAATGTGGGCAGGTAGAATGATGTGAACAGTGATTATTGTACTCTGCTGCTAGTAACTATTATAATGAAACTGGCTCATCCCCTGAGAAAAATCATTCTAACCTTTTCCAGATGAATGTAGGCAGGATCCTCTTGTCCTCTAACAATCAGTAATGAAAAGTTGAATTAGACAATGGCTTTGGTGTAAATGTCCACCAGAGCATGTACAGAGCCTTGAACTAACTAACACTGTCTCTGTCTCTCTCACTCTGTCTCATATTCTCTCTTATATTCTGTCTCTGTTTCTCTCTTATAGTGACCATAATATGATATGTTTTAACCTACTGTTATGATCCCAGCACCCTCCTTTGTGAGAATCGCAAGAGCACCTGTTTGGGGGGGGGGGGGGGGTCAGTAGACCCAGGAAGTGAGAGAGAGAGAGAGAAACCTGCCAAATTGCACGTCCCACCCGGGATACAGAATAAGACGACAGCGATTATTGTCTCATGGAGACCACGTGAAAAGCCCTCGGGCAAGGTGGGCTGGTTGAGAGAGAGATTGCATCATCCCAACCTGATTGACACCTGCGACCCCGTGAGGAAGTACAAAGGAGAGTCTCAGGGGGACAGCCCCCTCAGATGCACCAAGAAGACACGAGAGAGTGATCCCGCAGCAGCGGGAAGCCATTCTGAAGGAAGCCACGTGTGTTAGATTCCGGGATTGGAATTTGTGGCTGGAATCACAGAAAACCGCTTTTAACTAACATCGGGGAGAGGGAACCAACGCTCCCCCGATTTCACGGAAGATTCATCAAGACTCGGCAAGTTCTTTCTCTTCTCCCCCAATCTCTCTCTCTCGGTCGCCCCACGTGAAACCCAGCGATTTTTCAAAGGACTGAGGCCTGCAGACTTTCTGAGTGACTTTTATATTTCCAACAGACAATCTATTAACCCCTAGACACCAGCAGAGCTCACTTCTTAATGATGATTATTACTATACCCGCGCTTTAGATTGAGTGTTGACGATGTACACTATCTGAATGTATGTATTAACCCTCCTTTTGTGTCCCTTTATAAATAAAACGTTTGAAAATAGTGACATCAGACTTCAACGGACCTCTCTATCTTTGCTGGTAAGTTCTCCAGTTACGGGATTCATAACACTACAATTTGAGAAGGAGAAGGAGAAATCGGATGTGTCAGTATTACAATTGAACAAAGGGAACTATGGAGTTATGAGGGAGGAGCTGGCCAAAGTTCAATGGAACAATACCCTAGCAGGGAAGACAGTGGAACAAAAATGGCAGGTATTTCTGGGAATAATGCAGAAGGTGCAGGATCGGTTCATTCCAAAGAGGAAGAAAGATCCTAAGGGGAGTAAGGGGCGGCTGTGGCTGACGAGGGAAGTAAAGGGCAGTATAAAAGTAAAAGAGAAGTATAACATAGCAAAGATAAGCAGGAAACCGGAGGACTGGGATGCTTTTAAAGAGCAACAGAAAATAACAAAAAAGGCAATACGCCAAGAAAAAATGAGGTACAAAGGTAAACTGGCCAGGAATATAAAGGAGGATAGTAAAAGCTTCTTTAGGTATGTGAATAGCAAAAAAATAGTTAAGACCAAAATTGGGCCATTGAAGACAGAAACGGGTGAATTCATTATGGGGAACAAGGAAATGGCAGATGAGTTGAACAGGTACTTTGGATCTGTCTTCACTAGGGAAGACACAAACAATCTCCCAGATGTAATAGTGGGCAAAGGAACTAGGGTAAAGGATGAACTGAAGGAAATTTATATTAGACAAGAAACAGTGTTGGATAGACTGTTGAGTCTGAAGGCTGATAAGTCCCCGGGACCTGATGGTCTGCATCCCAGGGTACTTAAAGAGGTGGCTCTAGAAATCGTGGACGCATTGGTAATCATTTTCCAATGTTCTATAGATTCAGGAACAGTTCCTGCTGATTGGAGGGTGGCTAATGTTGTCCCACTTTTCAGGAAAGAAGGGAGAGAGAAAACAGGGAATTAATTATAGACCAGTTAGCCTGACGTCAGTGGTGGGAAAGATGCTGGAGTCAATTATAAAAGAGGAAATTACGACACATTTGGATAGCAGTAGAAGGATCAGTCCGAGTCAGCATGGATTTATAAAGGGAAAATCATGCTTGACTAACCTTCTGGAGTTTTTTGAGGATGTAACTATGAAAATGGACAAGGGAGAGCCAGTGGATGTAGTGTACCTGGACTTCCAGAAAGCTTTTGATAAAGTCCCACATAGGAGATTAGTGGGCAAAATTAGGGCACATGGTATTGGGGGCAGAGTACTGACATGGATTGAAAATTGGCTGGCTGACAGGAAACAAAGAGTAGTGATTAACTTTCGGAATGGCAGGCTGTGACCAGTGAGGTACCGCAAGGTTCGGTGCTGGGACCGCAGCTGTTTACAATATACATTAATGATTTAGATGAAGGGATTAAAAGTAACATTAGCAAATTTGCTGATGACACAAAGCTGGGTGGCAGTGTGAAATGTCAGGAGGATGTTATGAGAATGCAGGGTGACTCGGACAGGTTGGGTGAGTGGGCAAATGTATGGCAGGTGCAGTTTAATGTGGATAAATGTGAGGTTATCCACTTTGGTGGCAAGAACAGGAAGGCAGATTACTATCTAAATGGAGTCAAGTTAGGAAAAGGGGAAGTACAACGGGATCTAGGTGTTCTTGTACATCAGTCAATGAAAGCAAGCATGCAGGTACAGCAGGCAGTGAAGAAAGCTAATGGCATGCTGGCTTTTATAACAAGAGGAATTGAGTATAGGAGTAAAGAGGTCCTTCTGCAGCTGTACAGGGCCCTGGTGAGACCCCACCTGGAGTATTGTGTGCAGTTTTGGTCTCCCAAGTTTGAGCAAGGACATTCTTGCTATTGAGGGAGTGCAGCGTAGGTTCACAAGGTTAATCCCCGGAATGGCAGGACTGTCATATGTTGAAAGATTGGAGCGACTGGGCTTGTATACACTGGAATTTAGAAGGATGAGAGGGGATCTGATTGAAACATATAAGATTATTAAGGGATTGGACACACTGGAGGCAGGAAGCATGTTCCCGCTGATGGGTGAGTCCAGAACTAGAGGCCACAGTTTAAGAATAAGGGGTAGGCCATTTAGAACAGAGATGCGGAAAAACTTTTTCACCCAGAGAGTGGTGGATATGTGGAATGCTCTGCCCCAGAAGGTAGTGGAGGCCAAGTCTCTGGATGCATTCAAGAGAAAAGATGGAGCTCTTATAGATAGCGGGGTCAAGGGATATGGGGAGAGGGCAGAAACGGGGTACTGATTGTGTACCCCATGATCAGCCATGATCACAGTGAATGGCGGTGCTGGCTAGAAAGGCCGAATGGCCTACTCCTGCACCTACTGTCTATTGTCTATATTGTCTCTCTCCCCACTTGCATCCCCAGTTCTGCTGAATTGATTCGATGTGAAACATTAACTCTTTTTTTCCCACTAATGTTGCCTGATCAGTTGAGAGGTTCAAGTGCAGTCTATTGTCATTGAAATGTATACATGTATACCACCAAACGGAACAACGTTCCTCCACACCAAGGTGCACAACACAGTACACACAACACATAAAGTTACTCCAGATATTAAAATCTATTCCGGATGATTGACATTTAGCATAAGGTGCATTTAGGACACAAGTTTAAGAAGTAAACAGTAAACTTCATACATGATGATACTTAGGTGGTTCAGCAGTCTCACAGCCTGGGGAAAGAAGCTGGTTCCCATCCTAACAGTCCTTGTCCTAATGCTAAGGTATCTCCTCTCTAGTGGTGGGGGAAGGGGGGGGCAAGGAGGTTATGGGATGGATGGGATTGTGGCCAAGGTCTTGAAGCCTATTGATTAGTTTTGAGGGGATGATAGTGTTGAATGCCAAGCTGTAGTTGATAAAGAGCATCTGATGTATGCACCCACTGTCCAGATGTTGCAGGGTTGAGTGAAGAGCCAATGAAATGGTATCTTTGCTGTCCAGATGTTACAGGATACAATGCTTCTGGAGCAACAAAGCCTGCCCACAACTCACTAACGCTAACCGTACATCTTTGGAATGTGGGAGGAAACCGGAGCACCCAGAGGAAGCTCACATGGCCACAGGGAGAACTTCTAAGCAATGTTTGAAGTAGGAGACACCAGGTAGCCCTAGACTTTTTTTTTCCTGGAGTACAGGAGGCTAAGGGGTGACCTTTCAGAGGTTTATAAAATTGAGGCATGGAAAAGGTGAACAGCCACAGTCTTTTCCCCAGGGTCCAAGCTAACGGGCATAACTTTAAAGTGAGACGGAAAAGATTTAGAAGAGACCTGAGGGGTAACTTTTACCACACGGAGGACAGTATGTATGTGGACGGCAGAGAACGTGGGAGGGGCGGGTACCATCGTGACATTTGGACAGGGATGTGGATAGGAAGTGTGGAGGGATATGGACCAAACACAGGTAAGTCAGATAGCTCTGATAGGCAACTTGGAAGACACAAGGAGGTTGGGCCAAAGAACCCAGGCATCATCCCTGATGAGGATGGCAGAGCTTATCATCGAAATGTCGGTTGAAATCGATACCTGTACCCCGCTGGAATCCCGAAAAGAGTTTATTCGTCACCTACACCAGGAAAGCACTAGATCTTTTTTTCAGTGTAGATAACTTCACCCACCTCAACACTGAACCCATTTCACAACCTATGGACTCAATTTCAACGACTCTACAACTCATGTTCTCAGTATTATTTATTACTGATTTATTTATTATTGTTGTTATTATTGCAGTTTGTCTTCTATTGCACATTGTCCACCTTTGAGTATAGTTTTTCACTGATTCTATTGAGTTTCTTTTTATCTACTCTGAATGCCCACAAGAATGTCAGAGTAGTGTATGGTGACAGGTATGAACTTTAATAATAAATGTACTTAACCCTTGAGATGCTGTAAGGACATTCCCCACCTCCCCCCACCACCAGCACCCCAATATGTCATTTAGAAGAAGCTTCACTTAATGCAAAATTGGCATATCTGGGTGATTGACAACCAGCACAAACTTCAGCCGAAGGGCTTCACTCAGTGGCTGCATGATCCTAAGGTTCTATTATCTGAAGATAAAGGGTTATAATTTAATGAGGAAGAATTTCTTCTCAATAGTTGAAAATCTTTGGAATTCTCCACCCACGGAGAGCTGTGAATGCTGAGTCATAAAGTGTATTCAAGGGTGAGACAGATCTTTAGCTTGTAGAGAATTAAAGGAAAATGGGGAATCAGGTAGAAAAATACAACTCCAATATTTACCTCTGCTCTGATCGTATTAACTGGCAGAATACTTCAAAGTAAAGCACATGTATGTTACCATTTACTACCCTGAGAATCACTTTCTTGGAGAAAAAGAAATGCAGTAGAATTTTATGAAAAACTATACGTAACAAAGATTAACAACCAATGTGCAGACGAAGTGAAACCGCGCAAATAAAAAAAATACTGAGAATATGTTGCAAAGAGTCCTTGAAAAGTGAGTCTGTAGGTTATAGAATCAGAGTAGTGGAGAATATCCACTCCAGCTCAGGACCCTAATGATTGTAGAGTAGGAACTGTTCTTGAATCTGGTGTGGGACCTACTTCCCTTTCTTCTACATCCATTGTACAAGACTACTTTTAAGAGCGCTATATGTTCCATTTCATGTAATCTCCACCTTAATAACACAGATAAATGGGTTAAATTTATGTTCTGTCAATGTCAGCAAAATATTTTTTTACACTTTATTTCTTGTCAATTTAAAAAATATATATTATTGCTTTAATTTCATCACAAATTGCAACAGAGTAGGAGATTTGAGCAAGATGACCAAATGCTGTCCAACCTGACATTCACTTGCCAGGGGTAATCTGTTTATATTATTGCCCTTACAGAGTTTCGTAATTGTTCCTAAGTTTGACCTTTAAAGAACATTTCAAATTGACTCTGATCTTGGTGACTTTCTATGCTATGCAGGGTTCTGACCTGAAATGTCGACAATGCCTCTCCTCCTACAGATGCTACTTGACCCACAGAATTCCTCCAGCAGATTTTTGTTGTTGCAGAATCTTTTGTGACTTCATGGTGATATTTTAGTCAAGAGTACACATTATTGAGGGTCTGGAGTTGCCTATCAACCAGACAATAAAGGGATTCTGCAGATGCTGGAAATCCAGAGTAACACACACAAAATGCTGGACGAATTCAGTAGGTCAGGCAGCATCCATGGAGAGTAATAAACAATCGACGCTTTGGGCCGAGGCTCCATTCATCATGCACTTCTTTCAGTGAGAGAGATGAGTGAGCAGGTGGGCTTTATGACGATCTGGTGGTTTAATGGTTACCAGTAAAACTCGTCATTTTGTTTCAGGATTTATTGAATTGTTTGGTTAAATCATTCCCCAGCAAACTTAAAGTGAGTAATGAAACAATTAAACAAACATGGAAGTTCAATTACTTAGGGAGCACAATAACATCTGATGGTAGGGCTGATGTTGAAATTACGAGGAGGATTGGGGTTGCTAAATGCGCATTTGAGCAAGATACTAAAGAATAACATAACTTCTATGGGTATGAAACTCCCAAGTGTTGCGGTGCTACTTTCATTCCACACTAACATATGGAAGTGAACGCTGGACAATATCAAAGCAAAATGAGGGAAGACTCAAAACTGCAGAAAAGTAATTTTTAAGAAGAATGATGAAAATATTGTGGAAGGACAGAGTGACAAACGAGGAAGTGTTGTGAAAAGCCGGAATAAGAAGAGAGCCGATATCATAAATCAGGAAACAGCAGCTGGAATTTCTGGGACACATACTGAGGAAGAAGCTCAAACATCTTGCATTGATGGGATAAACTGATGGAAGAAACAGTCGCAGTTGATAGCACATGACATTCATGAGTTACATCAAGGGATGGGCAGGCAAAAGTTTTGAAAAGTTTAATTTTTTAAGTTCTAATAAAGACAGATGGAAGACCATGGTCGCCCACGGCATACAACACGGCACATGATGATGATGAAATTTCTCCCAAGTTTTTTACGTTGCAAAATCGCTGATCCAGTAAAAAAAAGGTAAAATGTTAGCCCTGAGATTAAATTGCAAAGTAGGTATGACAAATTTTTTTCTTGAACCTTGTCAAGTTGATTGTTGAACACATATCAACTCCTGCCTGAGAAGGGATTTGGATCCAGTTCAACTTGACAAGTCAACAGCAGGTGCCATTTTATTGGCTCTTCACTTAGCCCAGGTACATCTGGACAGGGAAGATGAGCACATCAGAATGTTCTTCATTGTCTACAGCTCAGCACTCAGTGCTATCATCCCCTCCCAAAACTAATCAATAAGCTTCAAGACGTTGGCCTCGGTACCCCTTTGTGCAAATGGACCCCCAACTTCCTCACATGCAGATCCCAGTCCGTCAGATTGGCAACAACATCTCCTCCACAATCTCCATCAGCATGGGTGCACCACCAGGCTGTGTGCTTTGCCCCCTGCTCTACTCGCTTTACACTTATGGTATTTTGAGGCTAAGCATGGCTCTAATGCCATATTTGTTTGCTGACAACACCACCATCATTGACCAAATCAAAGGTGGTGACGAAATTAAAAATCTGGCTGAGTGGTGCCACAGCAGCAACCTCTCCCTCAATGTCTGCAGGACCAAGGAGCTGATTATTGACCTCAGGAGGAGGAAACCAGAGGTCCATGAGCCAGTCCTCACCTGGGATTCAGAGGTGGAGAGGGTCAGCAGCTTTAAGTTCCTCGGTGTTAACACTTCAGAGGCTCTGCCCAGGGTGCAGTATGTAAGTGCCGATACGAAGAAAACACGGCAGCAGAAGTTTGTGAAGATTCCGCATGTCACCTAAAACAGTGAGCAACTTCTATAGAAGTGCAGTGGAGAGTATACTGACAGGTTGCATCACGATCTGGTATGGAAACAGCAATGCCCTTAAACAAGAAAGCCTACAACAAGTAATGGATACAGCCCAGTCCATCACAGGTAAAGCCCTCTCCACCGTAAGACAGAGAAGCCGAATTTCACCATTCAGCCCATCGAGTTTTCTCCGCCATGCCATCATGGCTGATTCATTATCCCTCTCAACCCTATTCCCCTGCCTTCTTCCTGTAACTTTTCATGCCCTGATTAATCAAGAAACTATCAACCTCCACCTTAAGTATACCCTTCCTAATCAAGAAAGTACTAACCCTCTTTTAAATATACTCAATAACTTGGCCTCCATAACGATCTGTGGCAATGAATACCACAGATTCTCCACCCTCTGACTAAAGAAATCTTTCCTCATCTCTGTTCTAACTGGACATCCCTCAATTCTGAAGCTGTGCCCGCCAGTCCTAGATTCCCCCACTGTAGGAAACATTCTCTCCACATCTAGACTATCTAGGCCCTTCAATATTCGATAGATTTCAATGAGATTTTCCCTCATTCTTCTAAACTTCAGCGAGTTTCACACAATGTGATATCTGCCAGTCAATAACTCTGCTGCAAGATCATCTACGTTATTCCGTATACTGTGTGCATTCAAATATAACACTTTTAATGCTGCATCCATTACCCTTTTCAAATTTGCCCCCATCTTACGTTTCAACTAATCCCACTGACTGCAATTTTGCCCTGTTATCTTCCTGTCCTTCCTCACACTCTCACTACACACTGCCCTATCAACTGTTCCACCCTTTACCCTAATACTCCGGTTCCATATTCCTGTCAAATTAGTTTGAATCCTTTACAGCTCTAGCAAACTTGCCCACAAGGATGTTGGTCCCCCTTGGGTTCAGGTGCAACCTGCCCATTTTGTGCAGGTCACTCCTTCCCCAGAAGAGATCCTAATGATCCAGAAACCTGAAACACTGGTCCCTGCACCAATTCTTCAGGAACATGTCCAATGCCAAATCATCCTATTCTTACCCTCACTGGCACATGGCACAGGCAGCAAACCAGAGATTACTACGCAGGAGTCCCTGATGTTCAGCTTTCTGCCTGTATTCTCTCTTCAAGACCTCCTCCCTTTTTCTACCTTTGTCGTAACGTAAGTACCACGACTTCCGGTTGTTCGCCCTTCCCCTTTAGGAATGCCGTGGCCCTAATCCAACAGATCCCTGACCCTGCGGCTGGGAGGCAACATACCATCCAGATGTCTCCTTCATATCTTCACCCTTCCCTCCTGAGCCACAGATCCAGACTCACTGCCAGAGAGCCGGTCACTGTGGCTTTTCTGGTGGGTCACTGCCCCTCAACAGTACCCAGACAGTACTTATTAATGAGGAAGGCAGTCAGAGGGGTACTTTACACTGGCTGCTTATTCCCCTTCCCTCTCTGGCACCTGGGTGATTACCTCCCTACAGCTCATATCAGCTCTTCGTTTTCATCTCTTGAACCCTATCAAGTTAATTGTTGAGCACATATTTCCTTAACAGTGTCTAAGGAGCTACAGCTGTAGTTATCCAGGAGTTTGGAGGCCTCCCAGAGTTCCCACATCTCACACAAAGAACAATCCATTACCTCCAGACCCATTCTCAGTGCACTAGCTATGTACTAACATGAAATATAACTTACTTAGTCTGTGCTCGCCCAAGCCTGTTCTTGCCTAACATGTTCAGCCAACTACTCACTCTAACACTAGCCCACTCAAACAATGGCCGCTCCGCTTACATCTCCCTTCTTTTTATTGGCCCCGTGCTGATTGCAGCCCACCAAAATGAGCCAAAAACACCCAGACTCCTTTTTAAACCTCGCTCTACGTCACCAACAAATGACCTTTCATTCAGCCCTCAAAGAAGAGCTGAAAGCACCCGAGCTCTGTTAAAACCTCGCGCTGCATCACCGATGAATGACCCCCGTACTGATTGCAGCTCGCCACCGAGCACATCTACGTGGAGCACTGTCGCAGGAAAGCAGCATCCATCATGACGCAGCACAAAATAGGCCTTTTCGGCTCCATGAACCTCACTGCCCAGCCACCCACCTACTTAACACTAGCCTTATCATGGGACAACTTACAATGACCAATTACTCTATTATCCTGTATGTCTTTGGACTGTGAGAGGAAACCCACACGGTTCACGGGGAGAACATACAACTTCCTTACAGACAGCATCGGAATTGAACCCCAACACCCCAAGCTGTAATGGCGTTGTTCTAACCACAACACCCTGGTGCTTCTGCAGGACCCCCACCATCCAGGCCATGCCCTCTTCTTGCTGCTGCATCAGAAACAAGGTACGGGAGCCACACCACCAGGTTTCTGAACAGTTATTACCCCTCAACCATCATGATCTTGAACCAGAGGAAATTAACTTCACTGACCCCAGCACACAACCTATAGATTCACTTTTAAAGACCTGTCATCTCATGTTCTCAATATGTATTGCTTATTTATTTCTTTTTGTATTTGCAAAGTTTGTTGTCTTTTGCACGTTGGTTGTTTGTCTGCCCTAATGGGTGTTGTCTTTCATAGATTTGATTGTTTCTTATACTTGCATTCTCTTATGCACATTCGCAGTATCTCAGGGTTGTACATGGTGACATATATGTACTTTGCTAATAAACTTACTTTGAACTTTAGCTCTTGTGAAGCAGAGTGGGCTGTTCTTGTGATGACAGTCCTTTGAGTTATTGGGTGTGGAGTTCTAAGGTTTAGAGCCAGCAAAAATGATGTAATGGAGAAGGCAAAAGAAAGGAATTGAGAGGGATAATAAATCATGAGGAATGGTGGGGAAAAACCAATGGGCCGAATGGCATAATTCTGTTCCTATATCTTATGGATTATACTCGCAAAGGGAGTGAATGATGGATGAATATTTGCAAGTGGTGATATTTCCAAACCTCTGCCATCCCTGTTCTCGAGCACTACAGCACCAGAAACAGGCCCTTTGGCCCATCTAGCCTGTGCTGAACTATTATTCTGCCCAGTCCTATGAATCCATGGACTATAGCCCTCCATACCTCTCCTATCCATGTAGTTATCCAAACTTGTCTAAAATGTTGAAATCAAACTCACACTCACCACTTTCACTGGCAGCTCGTTCCATACTCACACCTCCACATCATGTTCCCCATAAACATTTCACCTTTCACTCTTACATGACCTCTAGTTCTAGTCTCACCCAACCTTAGTAGAAAAGTCCTGAGTACCTCTATCAAATCTCCCCTCGTTCTCCTGTGCTCCAGACAGCATCTCCATCTTCTTGATAATACAGAATCAGAATTCTCCTAGACTTCCTGACTGGGAAACCTCAGTCAGTCCGGATCGGGAGCAGAATCTCTAACACCATCACACTGAGCACGGGAGCTCCCCAGGGCTGTGTGCTCAGTCCACTGCTGTTCACTCTGCTGACCCACGACTGTGCTGCAACACACAGCTCGAACCACATCATCAAGATCACCGATGACACGACCGTGGTGGGTCTCATCAGCAAGAATGACGAGTCAGCTTACAGAGAGGAGGTGCAGCGGCTAACGGACTGGTGCAGAGCCAACAACCTGTCTTTTAATGTGAACAAAACAAAAGAGATGGTTGTTGACTTCAGGAGGGCACGGAGCGACCATTCCCCGCTGAACATCGACGGCTCCTCGGAAGAGATCGTAAACAGTACCAAATTTCCTGGTGTTCACCTGATGGAGAATCTCACCTGGTCCCTCAACACCAGCTTCATAGCAAAGAAAGCCCAGCAGCGTCTCTACTTTTTGCAAAGGCTGAGGAAAGTCCATCTCTCACCCCCCATCCTCATCACATTCTACAGGGGTTGTATTGAGAGTATCCTGAGCAGCTGCATCACTGCCTGGTTCAGAAATTGCACCCTCCCAGATCGCAAGACCCTACAACGGATAGTGAGGTCAGCTGAGAAGATCATCGGGGTCTCTCTTCCCGCCATCACAGACATTTACACTACACGCTGGATCTGCAAAGGAAACAGCATTATGAAGGACCCCATGCACCCCTCATACAATCTCTTCTCCCTCCTGCCGTCTGGGAAAAGGCTCCGAAGCATTTGGGCTCTCACGACCAGACTATGTAACAGTTTCTTCCCCCAGGCTATCAGACTCCTCAATACCCGAATCCTGGCCTGACATGCACTTTATGCAGTCAGTGTAGGTCTGTAGTCTAGTGTAGCTTTCTGTGTTTTTTTTTTATTACGTAGTTCAGTCTAGTTTTTTGTACTGTGTCATGTAACACCATGGTCCTGAAAAACATTTTTTCATTTTTACTATGCACTGTACCAGCAGTTAAGGTCGAAATGACAATAAAAGTTGACTTGACTTGACGACTTGAGAATCAGGTTGAATATCACTGACGTATGTCGTGAAATTTGCTGTCTTTGCAGCAGCAGTACAATGCAATACATAATATAGAGAAAAACATTGTAAATTACAGCAAACATATAGTTAAATTAAATAATCAGTGCAAAATCAGAAATTTAAAGAAAAGTAGGGAGGTAGTGTTCATGGATTCATTGTCCATTCAGAAATCTGATGGCGGAGGGGAAGAAGCTGTTCCTGAATTGAGTTGGTGCCTTTAGGCTCCTGTATTTCTTCCTGATGGTAGCAATGAGTAGAGGGCATGTCCTGGGTGATGGGGGTCCCTGATGATGGACACTGCCTTTTTGAGGCATCACTCCTTGAAGATGTCCTGGATACAGGGAGTGAACGTGGAAGACGCTGCAAACAAGTGAGTTTCCTCTGCTTTTTTGTGGATGAGGCACAGTCTGTGCTGGTCGTGGTGGGCATGAATGTTCACAATCGTGAAGAGAGATGCAATCAGGTGCTTTATCTCAAACTGGAATATTGTTGGAACTGCACTCATCCAGGCAATTGGTAAAGTATTTCATCACACTCCTGACACTCCATACAAACAGTACTGGCACTCCAATGTGGGATACCACATCTCTGATCTCGTCTTTGTGCCACAGTGTCTGTCATATTGTTCAGTACTGAAATATGCCTGTTTGACTAACCTGTCCATGCTGACCGATGTGCCTATCTAAGCTTGTCCCACTCCTCTAAACCTTCCCTGTCTACATGCCTGTTCAAAACCTTTATTCTACCCATCTCAACCATTCCCTCTGGCAGCTCCATGCATATACACCCCACCTTCTGCATGAAGACATTGTCCCTCCAGTCCCTTTTAAATCTCCCCTCTCACCTTAAACCTGTGCCCTCTAGTTTTTCAATCCTTACCCTGCAAAAGAGACTGCACTTTCACCTTATCTATGTCCATCAGTTCAAGGAATAAACTCCTAGCCTATCCAACCATTCAGTATTACATAGGCACTTGAGTCTTGGCAATATCCTTGAAAATCTCCTTTGCACTCCTTTGGTATTAAGTGGTTCGAAAGACTGTCAAGAAGGTTATCAAAAATTACTGGGGGATCTTGATCAGTGAGATAAGCTTACTGATGGCTTATAACATCACAACCAAGTCTGTTCAGTACTCAAGGTGCAACCTCGCCAAAACGTCCTAACTCCTACACCCAATGCCCTGATTGATGAAAGCCAGAATTTGAAATACCTTCTTCATCACCTTATCTACTTGTGACGGCACTTTAAAAGGACAATGCACCCGTCCTCCTTGGTGCCTCTGTTCTATAACAGTCCTCAGATCCCACCATTCACTGTGAAAGTCCTGCTTCAGTTTGACTTCCCAAAGTGCAACACCTTGCACTTATTAGAACGGAGCACCATTTACCATTCCTTGGCCCACTTACCTAGCTATTCAAGTTCACCCAGTAATTTTTGATAACCTTCTTGACAGTCTTTAATACCGCCTATTTTAATGTCATCATTAAACTTGCTAACCATGCCTTGTACATTCTCATCCAAATCATTTATATAAATGATGAACAACAACAGCACCGATCCCTGTAGTACATTAGTCACAGTCTTCCAATCTGTGAAACAACCTCCAACCATCAAACTCAGTTTGCTTCCATCAAGGCAACTGTGTAACCAATTAGTTACCCTGGATCCTACGCGATCTAACCTTCCAGACTAGCCTACCTTGTTAAAAGTCCACATTGACGATGAGCTTATCAAAGTTCAAAGCAAATTGATTATCAAATTACATATGTCACCTATTACAACACTGAGATTTATTTTCTTGCAAGCATGCTCAATAAAATCCATAATAACTATAATAGGATCAATGAAAGACCACACCAACTTGGGTGTTCAATCATCCTGCAAAAGACATAAAAAGAAATAAGAAATAAGAATAAATAAATCAGCACTAAATATTCAGAATGAGATGAAGAGTCATTGAAAGTGAATCCATAGGTTGTGGAAACATTTCAATGATGAAGTGAAGTTATCCCACTGATTCAAAGCCTGATGGTTGAGGGGTAGTCATATTTCTGAATCTGGGGGCATGAGTCCTGAGGCTTCTATATCTTTTTCAGTAAGAAGAGGACATGTGCTGGGTAGTACTGGTCCTTGATGATGGACGCTGCTTTCCTGCAACAACGCTCCCTGTAGGCGTACTCAATGCTTGGGAAGGAATTACCCGTGATGGACTGGGCCACATCCCGTACTTTTTGTAGGATTTCCCATTCAAAGGCATTGGTGTTTTCATATCAAGGTGGGATGCAGCCAAGTCAGTAAACTCTCCACAGTTTGTGAGACACTGTTTCCCATGCACAAGCACAAGAAATTCTACAGATGCTGATAATCCAGAGCAACACACACAAAATGCTGGAGGATCTCAGCAGATCAGGCAGCATCTATGGAAAGGAGTAAACCATCAATGTTTCAGTCTTGGCCCGAAACATTGACTGTTAATTCCCCTCCATAGATGCCGCCCGACCTGCTGAGTTCCTCTAGCGTTTTGTTGTGTGTTGCCCCCATGCTCAAAGCTGACCATCTATAACCATTTTCACTGCTCCAGATATTGGTACATCCTGCCCCTCACAATCTCCTCCAGTGACTTACCCACCACTGATGTCAGGCTCATTGGCTTGTTCCCTGGCTATCTTTCCTGCTGTTCTTAATAATAATACATTAGCCACGCTCAGGTCTTTTGGAACTTCACCTGTGGCTAAAGATGACACAAACCCATTTGGAAGGGCCTGGACCTCTCCATTTTCTTTCCTGGCAGTAAACTGTTCTGTACTCAAGGTGCAACCTCAGCAAAACATCCCAACTCCTATACCCAATGCCCTGATTGATGAGGGCCAGCATCAGTGTGCAAGTATGCACTTGGCCAGGTCCTGGGAAATAATCCATGTTAACGTGATTTAAGAATCTGAATCAGGTTCATTGTCAGAACCACATGATATGAAATCTGTTGTTTGTGGCAGCAGAGTGCAGTGCAATAGGTGAAAAAGTACCAATAGTAACAAAAATGAATAAATATAGTAAAACTGTGAGGTCATGTTCATGGGTTCATGAAGTGTTCAGAAATCTGATGGCAGAGGTGTTATTTCAACACATCAGTGCTCTTGGGACTGTGCTGTCCAGCAGATTTTCCAGATTATTGAATGTTACGAGTCTTGCATCAACCCACTTTAAGACGATAAAACATAGGAGCAGAGTTAGACCATTTGATCCATCGAGTCTGCTCTGCCATTTGATCGTGACTGATTTTAACCTCAACCTCCTCCTGTCTCTCTGTAACCATTGATGCCCTCACTAATAAAGAAACTATGAACCTCGGCTTTAAATAGACCCAATGACTTGGCCTCCATAGAGTGTGTGGCAATGAATTCCTCAGATTCATTACCCTCTGGCTAAGGAAATTCCTCCTCATCTCTGTTCTAAAGGGACATCCTTCTATTTTGAGGCTGTGCCCTCTGGTCTGAGACTCCCCCACTACAGGAAACATCTGGCATCGTTCCTCTTGCCAAATGACGGAAAGGCTAAGCGCAATGTTCTAAATGCGGGCTCATCAAAGTCTTCAACAACTGCAATCTAATGGCACAGCTTCCATTCTAAATGTCCTGACCAACGAAGACCCAGTGTGCCAAACGCCTTCTTCACCACCCTGTCCACCAGCAACGCCACTTTCGGGGAACCATTACTGTGCTCTCCCTGGCCTGTGTTCACTCTTCTTTGGTTGCATTGGAAGGGTTTTTTTAAAAAAATATATATCAAAATACACTTTATTCATAATAAAAAAATGTTTACAAGAATAAACTGTGCAACACCTTTTCTTTCTTACATTTGTAGTCAATGCTTTAAGTAGTGTTTCTTTACATTCCTTAAAAGCAATCGGACTGTTGCCACTCCTGATGATAGGCTACTGCAATAATTGAGGGATTTCCTCAACTAGCACGATCCAATTCCACCTTCTCAAATCTATAATCTGCATTCTTCTACCAATCACCTACTAGCTTGTCCCCTTTCCCCTCCCCCAACCTTTTTTTTTGATTCTGGCATCTTCTCCCTTCCTTTCCAGTCCCAAAGGAGAGTCCTGGGCCAAAATGTCAACTGTTTACTCCCTTTCGCAGATGCTGCCTGACTTGCTGAGTTCCTGCAGCAGTTTGTACGTGTTACTCTGAATTTTAAGAGGCTGGGCCATCAGGAAGGCAGGAGCAATCAACACCATAATTCCCTTTGGACTTGACAGGAAGTTCAGAGACCTCGGCCTATACCCTGTCTTGTGCAGCTGGATCCTGGACTTCCTATTGGATCGCCCACAGGTGGTAAGGATGGGCTGTCTCACCTCTGCCCCTCTGACTCTCAACACAGGCACCCCCCAGGGTTGTGTCCCGAGTCCCCTCCTCTACTCCCTTTACACCCACGACAGTACTGCCACACACAGCTCCAATCTGCTGATCAAATTTGCAGATGACATGACATTGATCAGCCTAATTCCTAGCAGTGATGAGACAGCCCACGGCGGAGAGGTTGGCACCCCGACACAGTGGTGCCAAGATAACCTCTCCTTCAATGTCCAATAAACACAAAAGAGCTGATTGTGGAGGAATGGAGACAGTCTCACCCCGACCAACACCAATGGGTCTGCGGTTGAGAGGGTGAGTAGTTTCAAGTTCCTCAGTAAACACATCACCTGAGATCTCACCTGGACTGTACACACCGGCCGTGTGGCAAAACAAAACACAACAGCATCTCTTTCAGTTCTGGCGACTGAAGAAGTTCAGCATGAGCCTCCAAATCCTCAAGACCTTCTACGGGGGCACCATTGAGAGCATCCTGATTGGCAGTATCACCGCATGGTACGGGAACTGCGCCAACCTCGATTGCTGGGCACTGCAGATAGTGGTACGGACAGCCCAGCGCATCTGTGGATGCAAACTTCCCTCCATTGAGGACATTTATAGCAGCAGGTGCAGAAAGAAGGCCTGGATGATCATCGGGGACACCAGTCACCCCAATCATAAACTGTTTCAGCTGCTTCTGTCTGGCAAATAGTACCGCAGCATTAAAGCCAGGACCAACAGGCTCCAGGACAGCTTCTTTCTACAAGCCATTAGACTTTTAAATTCACATGTCTGTATACTGCAACAGAGTCATAACGCAAAGATGTTTACTCCCTCGCGTTGTGGGACGAATGTAAGATTTAAATAAATTCGATTCATAGAGGTAGGAACAGTACACACTTGTATCAATCCAACACTGATTGCTCTACTAGTGCAGAAACTGATTAGTTATCACTCAATGTAATTAAGCATTAGATGTCACTCCTGGTCCCCCTAAGCCAAACAAAACACAACTCTCATCAATACTCCCAAATACTGGAGGAACTCGACAGGTCGGGCAGCATCTAACAGGTGACATTTCAGGCTGAGTCCCTTCGTCAGGGCTGGGAAGGAAGGGGAAGGCGCCGGAATTTTAAAAATGTGTGTGTGTTTGGGGGTGGGGGGGGCGATGGAGGATAGCTAGGTGATAGCTGAAGCCAGGTGGGCAGGAAAGGTAACGGACTGGAGAGAAAGGAACCTGATATGAGAGTAGAGTGTAGGAGAAAGGTGGGGTGGGGGGGTCAGGGGAGGTGAGAGGCCAGAGAGGGCAACACAAGAAGAGGGGAGGGAGAGGGATTTTATTTTGCAGTAATAAATCGATATTCCTGCAATCGCGTTCGAGGCTATCCGGACGGAATTTACGGAGTTGCTCAGAGTGAACTGGAAGGAGAAATCGATATTCACGACACCGGCCTGGATTCTGTCCCGGGTTAGAAAGGGGGGGGGAACATCACACGGCTACATTGGTGTTAATTTCTTTTCAAATACCGCGGATCACACTGGGACAGTAGCATTAATCTGCGCCGCAAACATGTGCGCGGAACATATTGTTCGCGGTGACTAAGCCTCTTATAAAATAATGTAAATTACTCAGTGGGTGGCTGCAAGGATGGCGATGTTTCATACTCTTCCCACGTTCCAGCGTTTCTCATCGGCCTGGCTGACTCACCTCACTCGGGCTCGGCGCCGAGCCGTGGCAGATCGCTCGTGTTGGGCGCGGGGAGACCAACCTGGGCCACGGCTCCGCTCCCCCCGCGCGCTGGGCGTCACTCCCCCCCCCCCCCAGCTCCGCGCTGGGCGTCACTCCTACGTTTCAGTGACATCACCCCCCCTTCCCCCCCCCGCTCCGCGCTTCAAGTTGGATTCTGACGTCAGCCGCACACATCCACCGTTCACTCTGCAGATGTTACTATCGGCGATTTCTGGTGACTTTGCATTTTAAATTCCAAAATGACGCAGTGACCTGTTATTTTCGAAGTCGCTTGATAGACGCGCGTTTAAAAAACAGTCACTGAATGTCGACGGAGAATGATTCATCAGGAGACTGTGATGCTTTGAACTTGGTAGTGGTACGGATAAGTCCCACGAAAGTTTGGCAAAAATTAGCCCCTAATTAAGTAAAAAAAAAACACAAAGGAACTGCATAACATGTATGGGCAGGTAGGAATAAATGGGGTGCTTACGGAGTGTAAGAAATGCAAGAGAACACTTGAGAAAGAAATCAGGAAGACTTTTAAAAAAGAGGCCTGTGGTTGCCTAGGAGACAAGGTGAGGGAGAATCCTAAGGGATCCTACAGATATGTTAAGAGCAAAAGGATTGCAAGGGACAGAACTGGTCCCCGAAATATCAGAATCATCGAGCAAAAAGAGATGGGGGAGATCTTGCATCTTTTGCCGTCTGTATTTACTCAGTAGTCAGTCGTAGAGTCTATAGAGGTGACGCAAGATGGCATCAACTTCATGGACTCCATACAAATTGCAGAGAAGGGGGTGTTTGCTGTCTTGAGGCAAATTAGGGTGGATAAATCCCCAGGGATCTGACAAGTTGTTTTCTCAGGCAGAAATTGGTAGGCTCTACCAGAGGTATTTAAATCATCCATAGTGACAGGTGAGGTTCCAGAGGAACTCATAGGCCAGTGAGCCTGACATCAGTAGGGGAAAGTTAGTGGAAGGTATTCTAAGGGATAGGTTATAGGAGTATCTAGATAGACATGGACTGATTAAGGATAGTCAGCATGGCTTTGTGTATAGTAGGTCATGTCTAACCAATTTTATAGAGGTTTTTGAAGAAATTACCAGAAAACCAGTGGATGTTTCCTACATGGACTTCAGCAAGACATTTGGTAAGGTCCCATGTGGGGGGTTGGTCAAGAAGGTTCAGTCACTCAGTGTGGTGAACTACATATACCTGTCTGGACATGCCCCCCCCCCCCCCCCTGCTGACTGCTCCTGTGGCTCCTCCCGCAGACCCCGGAATAAAGGCGATTGGAGACACAGACCCTTCCTCAGTCTCCAGGATGTTTTGTGGTGGTCACTTGCTGCTTGTGCTTTCTTCCAGCCAATAGAAGCCCACCTTAACCCACATCTCAGAGTTATTGATGGTGCATCACTCAGAATTCAAGATGAGATAGTAAAGTAGATTAGACACTGGCTTTGTGAGAGAAGCCAGAGCGTGGCAGTAGATGGTTGCCTCTCCGACTGGAGGCCTTTGAGTAGTGGAGTGCCACAAGGATCTTTATTGTCTGTCATCTATATCAACGATCTGGATGATAGCGCGGTGAACTGGATCAGCAAGTTTGTGGATGACACCAAGACTGGGGGTGTAGTGGACAGTGAGGAAGACTGTCATGGCTTGCAGCAGGGTCTGGACCGGCTTGGAAAATGGGCTGAAAAACAGCAGATGGACTTTAATGCAGACAGGTGTGAGGTGTTGCTCTTCGGTAGGACCAACCAGGGTAGGTCTTACACAATGAACAGTAGGGTAATGAGGAGTGTGGTAGAACATCGGGATCTGGGAATGCAGGCTCATAATTGATTGAAAGTGGCACCACAGGTTGCTAGGGTTGTAAAGAAAGCTTTTGGCATGATGGCCTCATAAATCAATGTCTTGAGTACAGGAGATGGGATGTTATGTTGAAGTTGTACGAGATGTTGGTGAGGCCTAACTAATTTGGAGCTTTGGGTGTCGTTTTGGTCACCTACCTACAAGAAAGATGTAAATACAGTTGAAAGAGTGCAGGGAAAATTTACAAAGATGTTGCCAGATCTGGAGGACCTGAGTTATCAGGAAAGGTTAAATAGGTTAGGACTTTATTCCTTGGAACACAGAAGATTGAGAGGAGCTTTGATAGAAGTATAAAAAATATGAGGGGTACAGATAGGGTAAATGCAAGCAAGTTTTTCCCACCAAGGTTGGATAGGACTACAACTAGAGATGAAGGGTTAAAGGTGAAAGGTGAAACGTTTAAGGGGAACATGAGGGGAAACTTCTCTACTCAGAGGGTCATGAGAGAGTGGAGCGAGCTGCCAGCACAAGTGGTGCATGCGAGCTTGAGTTCAACATTTGAGGGAAGTTTGAATAGGTACATGGATGGTCAGGGTATGGAGGGTGAACGTCCTGGTGCAGGTTGATGGGGGAAGGCAGTTTAAATGGATTGGCATGAACTAGAGGGGCTGAGGGGCCTGTTTCTCTGCTGTACTTTTTTTTATGACTCTATGACTCAAGTCGATGGAGGCCTCATCAAGACTCAAGTCATTGGGTAAAGCAGAGGTTGATAGGTTCTTGATTAATAAGGGCATCAAAGGTTACAGGGAGAAGGCAGGAGATTGATTGAGAGGGAAAATCTATCAGCCCTGATTGAGTAGCAGAGAAGAATTGATGGGCTGAATAGATTAATCCTGGTCCTATACTCCATGGTCTAATGACTTATTATTTACTTTTTCTTTGGGTAGGTAGTTGGGCTTTACATATGTAGAAACTTGAGAAGACAGCAGGCTTTAATGAGGTGAACTGCAACATTTTTGACAAAGGCAATATTTTATTGTCCATCCATATGCTCACTAGGCCATTGCAAAGGGTCCTGGAGAGGCAAGCACGTCAATGCAGCTTCTATTGCTTAAGGTTGGTATATTTCCCTTGATGAACAACATTAGTGAACCGTATGGTATTTTTAGTTGGTGGAAGTTTATTATCATTGCACTGGGCTGGGGGAATGAATGTTCACCATTGTAAACGAGGCACCAACCAAGTTGGCTGCTTTTCTGGGACGGTGTGTGACTTAGTCGGAGCTGGAGTTGCCCCATCCAGCCAAGAGGAGATTATTCTGTCACAACCTTGATGCTGGCCTTTGTGAATAGTAGGAAGGCTTTGGTACATGGTGGGTGGGGTTGGTGAGGTGAAGCACTCACTGCCTGGTCTCCATTATGTGGCTGATTTTCTCGTGACTAGTACCCCACAGGATGTTGACCCCCTTTGCTTCTGTATCCATTGTCCCACAAAAATCTTAATGAACATTTTGAAATAGAGCATCTCATCTCAACTCTCCTGGGGAAGGTAGTTCCAATCATCTTCATTTAAAGTGGAGGCTAATAGGTTCTTGATTAGTAAGGTTGTCAATGGTAAGAGGGAGAAGGCAGGAGATTGGGATCATAAATCTGCCATGATGGAATGGCAGAGCAGACTCAAGGGTCTGAATGGCCCTAATCCTGCTCCTGTGTTTTATCGTCCGGGTCTTTTCTACTGATATTGTCTTTCGGCCAATGTTACTTCCATTTTTTTGTTCAATTTCGAAGTTTCAGCTGACAGAAACCTGGACTCTGAGCATGATGTAGGAAGTTTAAAAGAGGTGGATTGGGGGGACTTTCTCTTCAGTTTCAGCTAGCAGGGCTCTTAAAAAGGAATGTTTTGCAAATTGTTAGGTGAAGATAGATTGTTCAGTTAGTTAATTGGCAGGGGTCAATAAGAAAAGTTCGGGTCAAGCAGAGCGGACATTGTGTGAGTGGGCGAGTGGTGAACTGAGGTTTTGGCTCATGAGGCTTCAGTGCCAAGAAGCAGGTGCAGAGAGCAGAGGCTAAGGATCTGTGCTTGTAATTTTTTTCTAAATTCGCTCTAATTGCACAGTTAGAACAGTGGGAACGGCAGTCAGAGCAAAGTGTGCTCCTGGAAGTCGGGGAGTCGGGGAGCCCCAGATTATGACTGACCTGTGAGAAGTGAAGCTGACTGCACCTCCTTGCTGACTGTCAGGGAACTGGAGGACCAATGGATTTTTGGGGATCTACACACAAATGAAAGATTACCCACACCCACTGCCTCCCCGGCAGCTCATTCTGCACTCCCACCACCCTCTGAGTGAAATAGTTCCTCCTCGGATTTCAGTATTTATGTAAATACTTCACCTTTCACCTCATTCTGTTATTAAGCCTAATATCGATACAGGAACACTGGATTCCAAACTTATCTGATGTATTTTTAATTTTAATTCTAAATTCTGTGTGGTTTGTAGCAAGATGCATCTTTATTGATTTCAATCAGTGTTATGTTTATTGGCATTCGTCACTGCCGTATGCTTAACAGCTTAATGAGTGATAGTGACATGGTCACATAATGGCTAGTGTAACGCCTTATGGTGCTTGTGATCGGGGTTCAATTCTCACTGCTGTCTGTAAGGAGTTTGTACATTCCTCCCATGACCGTGTGGGTTTTGTCTGGGTGCTCCAGCTGCCTCCCACATTCCAAAGACAGGTTAGTGTTAGGAAGTTAGACCATAGACATAAGTGGAGAATTAGGCCATTTGGCCCATCGAGTCTGCTCCGCCATTCAATCATGGCTAATCCTTTTCTCCCATCCTCAACCCCATTCCCCGGCCTTCTCCCTATAACCTTTGATACCATGTCCAATCAAGAATCTATCAAGCTCTGCCTTAAATACACCCAATGACCTGGCCTTCATAGCTGCATGTGGTAACAAATTCCACATCTTCACCACATCCGGCTAAAGAAATTTCTCCACTTCTCTGTTTTAAATAGACACCCCTCTATCTTGAGGCTCTGCCCTCTTGTCCTAGACTCTCCCGCCCTGGGAAACATCCTTTTCACATCTACTCTGTCTAGGCCTTTCAACATTCGAAAGGTTTCAATGAGATCCCCCCTCATCCTTCTAAATTTCAGCGAGTACAGACCCAGAGCCATCGAGCATTCCTCATACAACAACCCTTTCGTTCCTGGAATCATCCTTGTAAACCACCTCTGGATCCGCTCCAATGCCATCCCATCTTTTCTAAGACAAGGAGCCCAAAACTGTTCACAGTACTCAAGGTGAGGTCTAGCCACTGCCTTATAAAGCCTCAGCATCACATCCGTGTTCTTGTATTTAAGACCTCTTGAAATGAATGCTAACGTTGCATTTGCCTTCCTCACCACTGATTCAACCTGCAAGTTAACCTTTAGGACAAGAACTCCCAAGTTGCGGGCATGCTATGTTGCCGCCGGTTTTCTTCACTCTGACGCAAGCAACACATTTCACCTTTTGATGTATCAGTGTACGTACAACAAATAAAGCTAACCGTTAAAATATTTAGCTCATAAAAAAAGTTTTTGACGACATGCTTGTCTGTTCCTCTGGTAATTAGAGGCCCAAGTCCCACATGTGTGATTGAGGAAATTGTTGTGTCCAAAAAACAGAGTAAGTTCATCGTTTTCTCGTTTGCACACACGTGAACTTGAAAGGTGAAGTTTTCTATTAATGTGGCAGCTGGTGTAGACCCTGGGAGAGTCTCATGTGCTGCCTTGTGTTGTGCAGGTATGACATTTTCGTGCCACCTGCAGCCCTCTAAAGTTTACATTTAACCACAAAGAATGTGTCTGAGTGTGCCAACGTAAACAGGTTGCATTTATATCGTGCTTAATCCTCTGCACTGCACCCTTTGCACTTATGACTTATGCAGCTAAGCACAGCTCTAATACCATATACCCGTTTGCTGACGACACCACTGTCGTGGGCCAAATCAAAGGTGGAGATGAATCAGTGTACAGGAGGGAGATTGAAACAACAGCCTCTTACTCAAATTCAGCAAGGTCAAAGAGCTGATTATTGATTTCAGGAGAAGGAAACCAGAGGTCCATGTGTGGAGGATCAGAGGTGGAGAGGGTTAGCCACTTTAAATTCCTTGGTGTTATCATTTCAGAGGATCTGTCATGGACCCTGAATGTAAGTGCAATTATGAAGGAAGTGCAGCTGTGCCTCTTCTTCCTTAGGCATTTGCAAAGATTCGGCGTGACATCTAAAACTTTGGCAATCTTCTATAAATCTCTAGTGGAGGGTATATTGACTGGCTGCATCACAGCCTGGTATTGAAACACCAAGGCCCCTGACAGAAACTTCTACAAAGAAATGGTGATATGGCCCAGTCCATCATGAGTGAAGTCTTCCCAACCATTGAGCACATCTACATAAAACACTGTTGCAGGAAAGCAGCATCCATCATCACAGATGTGGCATCACCACCCAGGACATATTCTCTCCTCTCTGCTGCTTATCAGAGAAAAGGTACAGGGCCTCGAGACTCACACCACCCGGTTTAGGAACATCAACCATCAGACTCTTGAATCAAAGAGGATAACTCCACTAACTCCATCAGTGAAGTATTTCCACAACCAATGGACTCACTTTCAAGGACTCTTCATCTAATGTTCCCAATATTTATTGCTTATTTATTATTTTTCTTTCTTTCTTTTTATATCTGTACAGCTTCTTGTCTTCTGCTCTCTGGTTGAACACTGAAGTTGAGCAGACTTTTATTGATACTCTTATAGTTATTATCCTGTAGATTTATTGAGTGTTCCCAAAGGAAAATGAATCTCATGGTTCTATATGGTGACATATATGAACTTTGAACTTTGACTTATCGTAGCTAAAAGCTTTCTGTGTATGGTAAACTACCTTTTCAAAGCACAGCTGCCGTAATCATATAGGCAAATGCAAAAGGAGATGTTTACACTGAAGCCTCCACAACTAAAAAATCTTAGATGACTCCACATCCTATAGACTCGCTTTTAAAGACACTACAACTCATGTTCTCAATTTATGTATTTACTTTAAAAAAGAATTCTCATTGGCAGGATTTGTCCTCTTTTGCGCATTAGCTGCTCATCAGTCTTCATTACCTATAGTTTTCATAAACTTTATTGTATTTCTTATTTTCTTTGAAATGCCTGCAAGAAAATAAATCCTAAGGTAGTATACTGTGGCATATACGTACTTAGACAATAAATTTACTTTGAACTTTGAAATCCATTACAGCGGGTTCCAATTAAACTTGAAAATACATGACACTAAATGGAATTTGTTTGGTGAAGGAGAAGTGTTGGGAAAGTCCCAAGAGAGCTAGCCATTATTTTTCTTACATAAGGAAATGGAAAGCTATGTAGGGGGAAGGGGTTAGGTTGATTTTAGAGTATTTTAGGGTTGGCACAACATCCTTGGCCAAAGGGCCGGTACTATACTATATTTCTGAGGCCTTTAATGTCAAGGCAACAGTTATCCTTGTTACAATGCCCTCAGTTGTAGATGCTTGCTGACAACATGCTCTGGTGATTGGATGATCTATCCTCAACAATCCAAATTAAGATGGTGCTGGTGAAGCACAGTGACGACTTGCTGATAGCAAACAAAACCACAAATTATTTTATGGAGCAAACATGAGGAAATCTGCAGATGCTGGAAATTCAAACAACAACACACACCAAATGCTGGCCAGGCAGCATCCATAGGGAGAAGCGCTGTCGACGTTTCGGGCCGAGACCCTTCGTCAGGATCACACTTCTTCTTGAAAGCGATCACTGCCTGTAACTTCCCTTTCGGAGTTAAGCTTTTGAACCGACTGTATGACCTGGCATTTTTGCAGTATTAGTTGAAGTCCCGATTGTGCAGGATGGCTGTGGCGTGGTGTATGTGGGTCAAATCGAGCCAGCGGGGCCCAGGCCCGAGAGCAGGGATCGAGCCAATGTTTGGTATTTGCTAGAGAAGGCTTGTAGCCGATTTGAAGTGGCATATCCGAGGCGAAGCCAGATGGAGCTGAGGCAGCAGGGCCTGGGCCAGAGAGTAAGGAGCAAATTGATGTTTGACCGGTTTAAGCACTGGGCCAGATTGGAAAGGTTGTGTACGGGCTGAATCGAGCCAGCGAGTTCCAGGCCCGAGAGCATGTCGAGGTGACAGGGCTTGGGACTGAGAGCGAGGAACGACCTGCTGGTTGGCTGATCTAAGCCCCAGGCCAGGTTGAAAAGCCCAGCGAGTCGGAGCTGGAGGAGAGGGACGACTCAGTCTTTGGCTCGCCGCTCTTAAGGTTTGCTCATTTCTGCACTGAACTGAAGCAGAATCAGAATCAGGTTTATTATCACCGGCGTGTTAACTTAGCAGCAGCAGTTCAGTGCAATACATAATCTGGCAGGGAAAAAATATAATAATAAATACATCAATTACATACATTGAATAGATTTTTTAAAAGTGCAAAAACAGAAATACTGTATACTTTTTTCAAAAGTGAGGCAGTGTCCAAAGATTTGATGTCCATTTAGGAATCAGATGGCAGAGGGGAAGAAGCTGTTTCTGAATCGCTGAGTGTGTGCCTTCAGGCTTCTGTACCTCCTCCCTGATGGTAACAGTGAGAAAAGGACACGCCCTAGGTGTTGGAGGTTCTGAATAATGGATGCTGCCTTTCTGATTGCAACTAACAGGCTACTGGATCGGCTGTGACTGGCTTCGTGGCTGTGAACTCACGCTTGTGAATTTCAGCTCTGAACGTTATTTGCTTGCTTTTATTGCTTGCCCGATTTGTTTTTTCTGCACATTGGGTGTCTGACAGCCTTTTTTAAACAGGTTCTATTGTTTTTTTTTTGTTTTGTGTCTGCCTCTAAGGAGATAAATCGTGTGGTTGTATAAACTGTTCGTACTTTGACAATAAATGTACTTTGAACTTTTTTGAACTTTGAATCACAACTATCTTCCTTCTTGTTAGGTAACATTCCAACGATGAATGTGATTTCCCCCCTGAAGCTTATTGACTTCAGTTTTACCTTGGCTTCTTGATGTCACGTTTGGTGTCAAGACGAATTCTCCTTACTCAAGGAGGAATGTTACTGCACAGAAAGCAGTGCAGGGAAGTTTACTGGACTGTATGCTGCAACTCGATAAAACTCTAGTGGGAGTATTGTGTTCATTTCTGGTTGGCCTCATCATAGGAAGGACGTGGAATCTTGAGAGAGGGTGCAGAGGAGATCTATTCATTCATTCATCTATTGAGATGCAGAACGGAGCCTGCCCTTCCAGCCCTTCAGGTCATGCTGCCATGCATTCCCCTGATTTAATCCTAGCCTAATTATGGGACAATTTACAATGACCAATTAACCTACCAAGCAGTACGTCTTTGGACTGTGGGAGGAAACAAGAGCACCCAGGGGAAACCCACGCGGTCACGGGGAGAACGTACAAACTCTTCACAAGTAGTGGCATGACTTTAGCAGGATGCAGGCAGGGTTAGAGAGTACAATTTATGAGAGGATTAGTTGAGTGAGCTAGGGTTTTTTCTCTTTGGAGAGAGGGAGGAAGAGAGGTGACTTGACAGATAATAAGAAGCATAGAATGAGTGGATAGCTAGAGACTTTTTCCCAGTGTGGAAAAGGCTAATGTGAAGGGGCATGACTGTAAGGTGTTTGGAGGAAAGTATGGGAGGGACCTCCATAAGACCATGAGACCTTAGAGCAGAATTAGGCTCTTTTGTCCATCAAGTTTGCTCTGAGGTTGTTTTTTATAGAGAGTGATAGTTGCATGGAGCACACTTCTAGGGTTGATGGTAGAGGCAGGTACATTAAGGACATTCAAGAAACTCTTAGAGAGGCACATGGAGGAAAGAAAAATAGAGGGTGAAGTGGGAAGGAAGAGTTAGATTAATCTTGGAGTAGGTTAAAGGGTTGGCACGACCCCATGGGCCGAAGGACCTGTACTGTGCTGTAATTTTCTATATTACCAGATATTGTTCTATGTTCTAAAACCTGGAAATGGTAAGTTTGTCCTTCGAAAGTGGTTAAAAATGCATCATTGCTAGGTTTAAATCCTAACAGGAGTACTGTGGATAGACCTTCAACAGAATGACTACAGCTTTTATAAAAGTGGTTTGCTTCCTCCTTCTGAAGGGCAAATAGGGATGGGCAATAAATGCTGGCCTAGCCAGCAACTCCATCGTTCTGAATAATGAAGTACCGATTATTTGTAGCTCAAGGACCATGGGGTATAGATCTAATGTTGGTGGTAAAGCTGTAAGAGAGATGTAGAAACGGAACCGACAAGAAAGAATTGGATGAGAACTACAATAAAGTAACTTGCATGTCTGTGTAGAAATAAAGAAGAAATGGGACTGACAGGTATATTAGGATGCAGCACAGATTTGATGGGCTGAATAACCATGTTCCATGATAAATGACATTACCGCCCCCCCCCCCAAAAAAAAATCAAGGAGATTCCCCAAAGAAAGAAAAAGAGAAAACAGGAACAAAAATCACGAACAGATGCTGGAAATCCGAGCAACACGCACAAGATGCTGGAGGAACTCAGCAGGCCAGGCAGCATCGATGGTAAAAAAGTACAGTAAATGTTTCTGGCCAAGACCCTTCAGCAGGACTGGAGAAAAAAATTGAGTAGATTTAAAAAGTGGAGGGAGGGGAGAGAAAAACGCCAGGTGGTAGCTGAAACTTGGAGGGGGAGGGATGAAGGAAAGAGCTAGGAAATTGATTAGTGAAAGAGACAGAAGGCCAAGGGAAATGGAAAAAAGGGGGGAAGGAGCATCAGAGGGAGGCAAATGGTGGGCAAGGAGATAATATGAGAGAGGGACATGGGGATGGGAAATGGTGAAGGGGGGTAGGGAGGAGGCATTACTGGAAGGACAAAAATATTACCTACCAAAAATTGTAAGGTCCAGGCAGAGAGGATGTTTCCAATAGTAGAGAGTCCAGGACCAGAGGGCACAGCCTCAGAATAGAAGAATGTCCCTTTAGCACAGAGATGAGGAAGAATTTCTTTAACCAGAGGGTGTCGAATCTGGAATTCATTGCCACTGATGGGTGTGGAGAGCAAGTCATTGGGTATACTTAAAGTGGAGGGTGGTAGATTCTTGATTAGGAAGGGCGTCAAAGGTTACGGGAAGAAGGCAGGAGCATGGGGTTAGAACATAGAATAGAATATAGAACAGTACAGCACAGGGTCGAGTGGGGTAACAAAATAAGAGGAATAATAAATATGTCAGTCGTTATTTGTGTGTAGTTTTTCATTAATTGTATTGTATTCGTTTGTTCTACTGTGAATGCCTCTAAGTAAATTGATCTCAGGGTCGTATACGGTAATTAATATACTTTGAACATGGAAATCAGCCACGATTCAATGGTGGACCCGACCCGATGGGACAAATGGTCCAATTCTGCTTCTATGTCTCATGGTCTCCTATGATGGTAGGGAGGGTTATTAATTGGTGCTGCTGTGTTGTTATCTCCTCCAAAAGGACCACAAACTTATTGTGGGGCTTGGAGGCTTGCGTGCCTCAATGACCCAGAGAGCTATGTTGGCTGGAGTCAGGGCTTTATGCTTTGGCTCTTGGTAGTATCACCCATGCCAAAGAGGTCAAAGGGTCGAGGTCAGACTCAGAGTGTCCTGCTGGTCCTCCAGGTTTGGGAGATAACTTAAGGACTGGTAAAACAAAATTATTACGGAAATAGCAATGAAGAATCCTTCTACATTTGAGTGGGGCGGTATTCCTGAGTCTCCACTGGGACTTGTGTGACTGACAGCAGTGAAAACCGAGAAGAAAGTACTGACAAGATGAAAGAAACACTGAAGACTGCCAGAGATGGAGGACCTTCACTGCTGCTCCAAACACCAGTGGTGTAATGGGCAGAAAGCAAGTGTTGTTAGCTCCCAGACATTTTTGCATTACCTGATGGATCTGTGGTAACTGTGCTTGGTGAGTCGGCCGTGATCGGAATGAAGAGATACCAGCCGCAGAGCTCAAAGCTGATGGCAGCTTTCCCTCAGTGCTGCTCGTTGCAGGTTCAGTAACTTTGGGAATCTGTCAGGGGTAGTCTGCCAAATAAAATGTAGTTGATGCATAATGAAATGCTAATTCCAAACAGAGTAACACTGCTTCGATGCCGTGAGCCTTGTGAGTGGGTACGTAGGCGATCTGAGCAGACGGCAACCACACTTTCTCACTCACCCACCCACCTCCCCGCAGACTGACAGTGTGTTCCAGGCAGGGTGTGAGAATGTGACAGGCTCACGACAGCACCTGTCACTCCAAAGTCACCGGGAGACAGGATCAGGCCGGTTCGGGGACTGAGCCCCCCACCAAATCGACATTATTCAGCAGTGCGATACCTGCGCAGCGAATATGATTCAAAGTACATGTGGTATTAATCAAGTGATCAAAGCTCAAAGGATTCCCCTAAATGGAAGATCAAGAGCCTAACGCAGCGTGCTGTTGAGAAGCAGTAGCGTAATCACTCGAGTCGAGTATGACCATAAACACAGGGGATTCTGCAGACGCTGGAGATCCAAAGCAACACACAGAAAATGCTGGAGGAGCTCAGCAGGTCAGGCAGCATCGATGGAAATGAACAAACAGTCGACATTTCAGAGTGGGCCCCTTCTTCAGGAGGGGAAAGGAAGCTGGAAGACAGCAGAATACAAGGGTGGGGTGGGGGAGAAGAGTAGTGAGAAGGTGATCTGTGAAGCCAGGTGCATAGGAAAGATAAAGGGCTGGAGAGGAAGGAATCTGGTAGGAGAGGTGAGTGCGCTATAGGAGAGAGGGAAGGAGGAGGGGGCCCAGGGGGATGTGAGGAGGGTTAAAGAGACCGGAGTGGGGATTAGAAGAAGTGGGAAGAGGGAGGGAATTTTCTTTACTGGAAGGAAAAATCAATATTTATGCCTTCAGGTTGGAGGCTAATATAAGGTGATGCTCCTCCACCCTGAGGGCGGCCTCATTGTGGCACAAGAGTCAAGTGCGATGTTCTCCTGGGGGGGTTGACAAACAGACAGACATACTTTATTGATCCCGAGGAAAATTGGGTTTCATTACAGTCGCACCAACCAAGAATAGTGTAGAAATATAGCAATATAAAACCATAAAAAATAATAAGTAAATTATGCCGTGGAAATTAGTCCAGGACCAGCCTATTGGTGTCTGACACTCCAAGGGAGGAGTTGTAAAGTTTGATGGCCACAGGTAGGAATGACTTCCTATGACGCTCAGTATTGCATCTCTGTGGAATGAGTCTCTGGCTGAACGTACTCCCGTGTCTAACCAGTACATTATGGAGTGGATGGGAGACATTGTCCAAGATGGCATGCAACTTGGACAGCATCCTCTTTTCAGACACCACCGTCAGAGAGTCCAGTTCCACCCCCACAACATCACTGGCCTTACGAATGAGTTTGTTGATTCTGTTGGTGTCCGCTACCCTCAGCTTGCTGCTCCAGCACACAACATCACTGGCCTTACGAATGAGTTTGTTGATTCTGCTGGTGTCCTCTACCCTCAGCCTGCTGCTCCAGCACACAACATCACTGGCCTTAGGAATGAGTTTGTTGATTCTGCTGGTGTCCGCTACCCTCAGCCTGCTGCTCCACCCCCACAACATCGCTGGCCTTACGAATGAGTTTGTTGATTCTGTTGGTGTCCGCTACCCTCAGCCTGCTGCTCCAGCACACAACATCACTGGCCTTACGAATGAGTTTGTTGATTCTGTTGGTGTCCGCTACCCTCAGTCTGCTGTGGTTGTTGATTGGTGGATCCTCAGCTGGCTGCAGAGCCCGATCCAGGATCCACATAACCTGGATTCTCTTTATGGAGGATGCCTGTGTGTGGATTCCTTTGATGTGGCTGATGCATGTGGCCACGTGGTCCTTGACAGATTGGGTTCGAGGTCCGGTGGCTTGCAGTGAAAGAGGACAGGAACCCTTCACCGCTGCAGCTTCACTGCCAATGTGTTGTATCACCATCTTCCACCAGCTCCAATGAAGAGGTCTTGGTCAGAAAGCTCTTTGTCTGGAGCCTCCTCCTTGACCTTGCCGCTTTGGGTGACCTACTAGGAGCTAAACTCCAGACGGCATCACACTCACAATCTCAGGAACTCTACACCACAGGCTTCCAACCTTTTCTACGCCATCAGCCAATACCGTTAAGCGTGGACCTCAGGTTGGGAAGCCCTGCCCTCCACCAGGACAAGGTGACAACTGTCGAGAAGTAGCGTATTTCCAAGTACTCCAGGGTACTCACTGGCTGTACGGTGTTGTGGACATGGAGTTACACAGCAAGGAAACAGGCCCTTGGCTCATCTTTTTCATGTCAACCAATTAGCTTATCAGAACTACACCTATTCACCTGCATTCAACTTACATCCCTCCAAATCCTTTCTGCACCTAGCTAAAAATTCTTTAAATGTTATAATTTTTCTCACGCAGCTCATTACATGTATTCACAACACTCTGTGAGGAAAAAGTTGCCTTTCAAGTTCCCTTTAAATGTTTTCCCTTAAATATATGCCCCTACTCTGGTGGGGGAGGGGAGAAAAGAATATATTCATTTGCCATATCTATGTCCCTCGTGATTTTATATACCCCTATAGGGTCACCCCTCAGCCCCAGCCTACCTACTCTCGCCTTATAACTCAACCCCTCCAATCCTGGCTAGATCTTCATGAATCCCTTCTGCACCTTTTCCAGCTATGAGCATACTGGAAGAGATATGAAAGGTGCAGCGTATATATCTGGGTGACACAGTAGTGTAGCTTTCCCGTGCAGGTGACATGGGTTAAATTCCCACTGCTTAAGTGTGAGCTTATCCACTTTGGGAGTAAGAACAGGAAGGCAAATTATTATCTGAACGGTGTAGAGTTAGGTAAGGGAGAAATACAAAGAGATCTAGGAGTCCTTGTTAATCAGTCACTGAAGGTGAATGAGCAAATGCAGCAGGCAGTGAAGAAGGCTAATGGAATGTTGGCCTTTATTACAAAGGGAATTGAGTACAAGAGCAAGGAAACCCTTTTGCATTTGTACAGGCCCCTGGTGAGACCACACCTGGAGTACTGTGTACAGTTTTGGCCTCCAGGGTTAAGGAAGGACATCCTGGCTGTAGAGGAAGTGCAGCGTAGATTCACGAGCTTAATTCCTGGGATGTCCAGACAGTCTTACGCAGAGAGGTTAGAGAGACTAGGCTTGTACACGCTGGAATTAAGGAGATTGAGAGGGGATCTGATTGCAACATATAAGATTATTAAGGGATTGGACAAGATAGAGGCAGGAAATATGTTCCAGAAGCTGGGAGAGTCCAGTACCAGAGGGCATGGTTTGAGAATAAGGGGTAGGTCATTTAGGACAGAGTGAAGGAAAAACTTCTTCTCCCAGAGAGTTGTGGGGGTCTGGAATGCACTGCCTCAGAAGGCAGTGGAGGCCAGTTCTCTGGATGCTTTCAAGAAGGAGCTAGATAAGTATCTTATGGATAGGGGAATCAAGGGATATGGGGACAAGGCAGGAACCGGGTATTGATAGTAGATGATCAGCCATGATCTCAGAATGGCGGTGCAGGCTCGAAGGGCCAAATGGTCTACTTCTGCACCTATTGTCTATTGTCTATTATCTATTGTCTATTGCTGTCTTAAAGGAGTTTGTACATTCTCCCCATGACCACATGAGTTTCATCCAGGTGCTACGGTTTCCTCCCACAGTCCAAAGACTTGCTGGTTAGTTAGTCAGTGTAAATTATCCCATGATTAGGCTAGGATTAAATTGGGGGATTGCTGGGCATCATGGCTCAAAGAGTCAGAAGAGCCTGTTCCACACTGTATCTCAATAAATAAATAGAAGTAAAAAGTTGAATTATTTAGCATATTAGGCAGATTTTTGGAGAAACAGGTATATAGTTAACATTCAAAACTGATCTCCTAAAACCTTAGCGCTGCCTGATCTTATTTAGGGTCACAGCATGTTAGCAAGCCCTTTTGGCCCAATTCTCCTACACCACTCTGTTACACCCTTGTGATCGATTAACCTACTAACCGGTACATCTTTGGGATGTGTGCAGAAATGAGCACCCTGGAGGAAACCCACGCAGTCCCGGGGAGAATGTAGAAACTCCTTACAGGCAGCAGCAGGAACTGGCGCTGTAAAGTGACGGTGGTAACATCCCGCCCAAATGAACTGCTGTGCACTTCTAGTATTTTCATATATTTATATAACACTATCAGGTCAACAGTTATTGAGTTTTGCAAGTTTTTTGTTATGCTGTTTCCTACATCGTCCACACACAGCCCCCAAGCTCAAGGATACCACTGGGAGCTAGAGTCAAGCCACACTGCCCAAAAGATATGAATTAAAACACTTATACACGTCTCCCTTCAAGCTCCACCTGGAATACTTTAATGGTATTTTTATTTTACAGCTGAACGCTGCTCTGAAACATTATGTGCCTGTTCTCCTCAGGTTGAAGTGATAATGAAAAATGCGGGGGCTGTCGAAGAGGCTTTCTCCTGTCAAATCCTGCAAGCACCAGTGTAATGCCAGAGCATGTTGAATTAATACGACATATGGGAAAAATCCCCATTCTGAGAATCACTCAGTGCAAAATGGAAAAAAACAAGTTGGCTTGCATATAGATGTGCCAGAGATTTTATGCTAATTTCAACTGTATAATTATAAATTAGAAAGTAAATCCTTCAGCCTGGAAATTCTAGTGCTTACCTTGATAGTTTCAGGTGCTATATTTTCGAGTTGATAATTGATTTCTGGAGGAAATCAGTTCCTCTGCGTGAACACGTATATTGAATCCAAGCCGGGGACTTCACTGAGCGGTCAGAATCAAATTCAATTTTAATTATCATTCAACCATACATGGATAGATCTGAACGAAATGGCGTTCCTTTGGGGCCAAGGTGCAAAACTTACACAGCACATTCAAAACAGTGAGCAAAAAGAAACATAGTGAAGCAAAAAAAATTTCCACATAACCAAGACCCTGAGTGACGTCCTGCAGATAGATTGTACAGACTCCTGGCAGTGCGCAGCCACTGCAACCCTGCCTGTCATTCCACCAATTGGACACTGGGGGGCAGCACTGACCAGAGAGGCCTGTCCCCAACCGAGCATGGACCCCACGCTACACTGCCTTCAGTGTCTCTCTCCTGGACTGCGGCAGCAGGCAAGCCCACGGCTTGAAGCCTGGCAGCTCCCACACCATCTGTTGCACCACCATACAAGGGAAAATGGCCTGTGGCATCTTACATTATCAATGTCCAAGACAGTCACCCATGGTTACACTGCATGCTGCCTTCACGCACCAATTCCGATGCCTACTATACAAAGTATGACTAGAATTGCCACTGTAATTGCACCCACGTACACTGCAGAAACAGTATGGACTTAGAACCCAAGTGCTAGCCTTTACAGAGGGCAGATGTAGGGTCTTGGCCTGAAAAGTTGACCATCCTTCTGCCTCCACAGATGCTGTACGGCTCATTGATTTCTTCCAGCGGTTAGTTCTGTGCTGGAGAATAAATTTACAGTCTTCATTATAATCACGACCATAGGAATTGATAATAGAATATCAAAAATGAAGACTAACACACAAAATGCTGGAGGAACTCAGCAGGTCAGGTAGCATCTTTGGAAAATCAACATTTTGGGCTGAGACCCTTCATCAGAATTCCTGATGCATGGTCTCAGCCTGAAACTGAGTCTCTTTTAATTCCTCTTCATAGATGCTACCTACCCGCCAAGTTCCTCCAGCATTCCGTATGAGTTACTTGGTTATTTGCACCATTTGTTGTTTTTTTTCTGCACGCTTGATGTTTGACAGTCTTCTTTTGTTTTTAATGGGGTCTATTGGGCTTCTTTGCTTCATGGTTGCCTGTAAGGAGAGAAATCTCAAGGTTGTATCAAAGATTCAAAGTACATTTAATATCAAAGTATGTAATATGTGGGCGGTTTGTAGTATACATACTTTGTACTTTGACTTTGGATTTCCAGCATCTGCAGAATCTCCTGCATTTAATATTTAAAAATAAAGATGTCTTTTTAAAAATAATAATTGAATGATTAGCAGACACACAGGTTCAATTTCTCTCTGTGTCTGCCCTCTTACTGTATCTGAGTTCATCTTGGTACAGAGATAATTGATTTCAATTTGCAGTACATATTACCAAGAGGAATCTATTGTTATTTGTTCCAGGTGATATCATCTGTGCAGTCTCAATCAGCTTTCTGTTTTAAAATAAAGTAGTCAGATTTGGCAGGAATTTGTAACATAATGGGAAATTGGGAAGTTGTACTGTTGAAACATGGGGCATGAGGGTTGATGTGTGGAGGAAGCTGCAGTTCGCAGAGATGGTGCAAACCACTCTTTGACCAGACATCGTACTGTGGTCCACCGTAGACAAGAAAACCATCCTGGTGGAGCTCACAGTACCATGGGAAGAAGGATGTGAGGAGGCTCATATAAGGAAGGCCCTGAAGTACCAGTCCTTAGTCCAGGAGTGCAGGGAGGAAGGATGGCAGACGCGGCTATTCCCCGTGGAGATCGGCTGTATGGGGTTCCCGGCAACGTCAGCATGGAGGTTGCTGTCTGTGCTGGGCCTTGCTGAAAAGAGTAAGAACCCAGCAGGGAGAGGAAGCAGAAAGAGCCTCTTGCTGGATATGGAGCAGGCGAGAGGAGTTGAGCTGGAAGTCAGGAGCAGATGGGCAGTGATTCGGCCACCACTGCTGACCCGCCAACCGGAGAGTGTCATGGTTAAGGGTCGAAATACTCTGTGGAGGTCGGCACCTCCTGATGACATCTGCCCCTGGCCAAAGGCTATGGTGACCTCATCAGGTAACTGAAGTGAGCAAGAAATGGTAACTGTGGAATTACTTAACAGGTCAAACACATTTGCGGAAAGTGAAATAGAATTAAGTGTTTGTGTTACATTGAAATATTTCTCATGAGGGATTATAACCTTGATCCTCCCTCTCTACCAGCTCCTGATGTGCTGAGCATTCCCAGCACATTACAATCTACAGATCTCCATATAGATGCAACAGATTGCTGTGGGGGAAGGGTGGTAACCTAGCAGATAGCGTAACACTATTACAGCATCAGTGACCCAGGTTCAATCCCCACCCCTGTCTGTAAGGAGTTTGCATGTTCTCCCCATAACTGCGTGGCGCTCCTTTCTAGGTTGTTTGGTTTCCTCCAACATCCCAAAAGACACATGGGTTAGTAGGCCGACTGGTGAGATTGGGTGGTGTGTGTTAGGCCAGGATAGGCCTGATACCATGCTGTCTCTCTTGAAAATAAAACATTGCATCAGAGTTTTTTGAAAAATCAAAAACAATGCAGAAATAAAAAGGGTAAGTGCTGGAAACACTCAACAGATTAAGCAGCATCAGTGGAACGAGAAACTGCGTTAACATCCTTCATCCTGAGAATACTGACTCTGGATCTGTTTCCATGGATACCACCCAACTTATTGAATACTTCCAGCCTTTTCTGCTCTTCCTTTGGAAGTTGCTGAGTCAGGTCAATTTTTTGGTTGGATATGACAACCAAGTACAGTATTTATCAAAAGGCTTTACTTAATTTACTAGCGCAAGGGATTCTGCATATGCTGGAAATCCAGAGCAACACATAGAAAATGCTGGAGGAAAAGGGTTCACATATTTGTACTAATGTTTGTTTTATTATAATAGTGCCAGTAACTATACTGTCTTACATAAACACTCTATGCCAACCTAACAATCTTCAGGCCAGGCCACTTGGGGACTTGTGCTCATGCTATTTTGTAACTATATGTGCTGGATCATAATTATATGTGCTGTGTATGACTATACATTTATTTTATTATTTGCCATATTGTATGATGTAGGCAACCATGGTCTTTCCAGGACTATAATTGTTCTTGGCAAATTTTTCTACAGAAGTGGTTTGCCTTTGCATTCTTCTGGGCGGTGCCTTTACTAGATGGGTGACCCCAGCCACTACCAATACTCTTTAGAGATTCTCTGCCTGGTCACAAAACCAGGACTTGTGATATGCACCAGCTGCTCATACGACTGTCCACCACCTTGGCTTCACATGCCCCTGATCAGAGGACCAAGCAGGTGCTACACCTTGCCCAAGGGAAACCTGCAGGCTAGCAGAGGGAAGAAGTGCCTACACCTCCTTTGGTAGAGACATATCTCCACCTTGCCACCCATGTGTCCGTACAGCACTCTGCAAAAGTCTTAGACACATTTATATAGTGAGGGTGCCTGAGACTGTTTGCACAGAACTTGTGGAGGAAAATATTTTGATAGACAAAAGGTTATTATTGACTTTTTGAGAATGGAAGCCAGTTTTTAGCTGAGTTTGTTATAGATATGGCCTTGGCTTTCAGCAGAGACAACTCTTGGAATAAATACTTGCAGTTGCTTATCCTGTAAGATTTAGACTCAAGCACATGAGATGAACTGTTTGTTAATGCAAAGTTATACACAGGACTGATATTTTAATTTTTGGCTGTTGCTATGGGTATAGTTTAGTACAAGAGAATTGCACGTGAACCTAGATTACTTTTTTCTACTTCATAAGGTTTATCGAACAGCTTTTGATTTTGCAATTGATTTGTACATGTGTAAAATGAGCTGTGCTCTCTATTATTGGGAGTTCGAAACCCACGGTTAGCAGTTCCACTCCCCACAATATCATGAAAGTCTTTACTTCAAAGTCCATGTCTAGTTTACTTACGATCAACTTTAATGGAATTTCCATAGCAAATTAATTTCCCTAACAATTTGGCGATGAGAGTGGCCAATATCCCTATAGATATGGGACCCAAATGAACCCCAGTGACAGTTAATTTCTCTGACAATATGAGTTGCTCTTGGGAAGTGACTGTAAGCTGCTGTGAGCCTCTAACGGAGACAAGACCAGCAGGACAAGACTGGTGCAGAGGAGGGGCTCAGCTGGCCGGTGTCCATCCCTGAGCTCCTGTAGAGGGGCAAGACAGTAGATGGAAGACAGGGTCTGAGACCCACAGCGAGGCAAATGAATAGTCAAATTAAAGGACAATGGGGACTTTGAAGACTGAGATAAATTCTGGCCAGAAAAAAGATAAAGAAATTGTATTGTGATTGAAAATTGACTAAATTTGATTACAAGTTAACCTAAAACTAATAGGTAATAAATGGGTAATAATGAAAGCAAATGTGGCAAAGCCCCCGGGGCTGTACTGAAGAGAAGAGACACAACCTCGAGGCCTGTCGATTCCCTTATAGTACTGTAGTAATTTTATGTATTGCACTGTACTGGTGCAAAAAAAAACAAATTTCATGACATAAACCTGATTCTGATCTGGGTCTCTATTGTGGACTGAGAGTGGGAAGAGGGCAGGGAGAGGGGAAATCATGGTTGCGAAAAGGGGAAGGGAGGAGGAGGGAAGTGAGGGAGAGACCTTCTGTAATGATCAATAAATCAATTGTTTGGAATCAGATGACTTTCCCTGGTGTCTCAGTGCTGGGCGTGTCTGTACCTGCGTCACCCCATGCCTGGCACTCCTTCTCTGCCACCCGTCCCACACCTTTCTCATCATGCACCACCCTCACCATACCCAACATCATTTGCTCCTGCCAGGTTTACAAACCGCTCTCCACTTCATGTTGACAAATACAGTACGGTGCAAAAGTCTTAGGCACCCTAGCTATCTATATATATATGCCTAAGATTTTTGCACAGTACTGTACATACTGTGTTTTGCACCTTGGCCCCAGAGGAATGATGTTTTGTTAGCTGTATACATGTGTATGGTTGAATAACAATAAACTTGAACTCAGCCGGTCAGGCAACCATTTATGGATAGGCTGAAACGTCTACTGTTTATTCCTCTCCATAGATGTTGCCTGACCTTCTGATTTTCCTCCAGATTTTTATCTGTCACTTAACTTACTTATCCCTTATTTGCTTTTATTTGCCCAAGTATTTTGCAAATAAAAAGTACAATATTAAGTTCAGCATTGAATTTTGCAAGCTTAAGTTTACAACTCAATGCACATTAACTGAAGGTCCAGGTAAATGAAATTTTCCATGAATTACAATCTCCCTGAGGGTGCTGAAGGTTTGCTTGTTTTTGCCCTTGTCAGGGAGTGTGCTTGCAAGATATGAGCTTGGGTGGGAGATCCCACAGACAGGTAGATAGTAGATATTTTGCGGGAGACCTTAATAGGTTCACAAGTCCTGGTTATGCAACCACTGACGCCAGGCAGACAATCTCTGAAGAGTATTGATAATGGCTGAGGTCACCTGTCTTGTAAAGACACTGCTCTGAAGAAGGCAATGGCAAACCATTTCTGTAGAAAATTTGCCAAGAACAATCATGACCATGGATAAGACCATGATCACCTATGTCACATAACAGGTCACAAAATGATGATGAGTACGTTCTTCTGAATAAGTCTCTTTTCTTTCAACCATGATTAATTGTATGCCAGACATGGATAAAAGTTCTCACTGTGGCATTTATAAAAATATTCACCAGGTGCAAAAGCTTCGCTCTATAATGTAACGAAAAGACTGGCTGGAGATAATGGCCGTTATTCTTCTCAAAATGGTTCATATGAAATGCTCCCAATGGAGTGTATCTCAAATAGCCTCTGACAACCAAGTCCAGCTCCTGGCCGTCACGTGTGGCTTAGCTACTAAGCCCAGTGGGACCGTTTCTACTGACAGGAGATGGGGAAAAGGTGAGCCACTGGCAGCTTAAAACAACTCGCTTCGCGGCTCATCGGCCGTGGTTGGCAGCTCATCGAGGAGAAGGAAAACTGCACTGCCTTGTGGCTTCTGGAGTAAACCCTGAGGGAGAACTCTGGAGCTGGAGACCCCGATGTAGTCCCACGTCGAGGTCAGTGCAGTCTGGCAACTCCTGCGACACCGCTGGTGCCAAACTGTATCCGTCTCTGCCGTTCATTTGGGTTCAACAGGTGTGTGGAGAGGGGGAGCCAGCTACAAAGGCAACAGCTTGCTCTCCGTATCGTACTGCCCTGGCTTGCGTATCTAGACAGCTTGGTCACAACATCCATGGTCGACCCTGACCGATGGAGGCCTCATCGTCTTCTCAAAATACAAGCCTTGCAGATGAGAGGAAGGCACACCACAGAACCAGGTGCTTTCCCACAGGGAGTTTACAAAGGACAGTAAACAAGGGGCAGGAATGGAAAGAAATGCACAAAACTTGGCTCTGAACTGCATTCCGAAAATAACCAATGGAACATCTCAATCATTGGAATGGGCGTGCATAAAGATTCCCCTCAAACCAGATGGTACCCCGGTGTATTGGCAGGAACTAGGGATTTCAAGCCAGGAAAACATTTGTAACCCAGCACTAGGTGTTTTCACAGCCTGCCTGAACACAGAGTACTTTATTCATTCTCCATAGAGAGAAGTTATACTTCCTGATCTTGGGCTCAGGTGGGCAAGAGGTAAATATAACTGGCTGTCACATGTCTTCTGGTGCTCTGTAGGAATGCATCCGCCATAAATAGAGCAGCTTACTAATGCAGAGCTCTGTTTCTTTTAAGATTAAAAAGCAAAGGTTTAAGGTCATAGGTAGAAGAATCATGGGGGAGTTGAGGAAAATATTTCAAAGACTTTGGGAGATCTGGATTTCATTGCCTAAAAACTTTGGCGATGAAAAAAAACTACTGTACATCACATATAAAATATCATCTGGATGAGCACTTGGTGCACCACATCCTGGGCCTAACCTATTGATTCAATTTCAAAGACAGCTCACCTACAGCTATACTTCATTAGGAGTTTGAGGAGATTTGGTATGTCTATCAAATTTCTACATGTGTACCTTGGAGAACGTTCCATAGCCTGCTATGGAGGCTCCAATGCACAATCGAAAAGAAAAAAACTGCAGGGAGTTGTAAACTCAGCCAGCTCCATCATGGGTACTAGCCTCCCCAGCATAGAGGACAACGTCAAAAGGCAATGCCTCAAAATGGCGGCATCCATCAAAAAGGATCTCCACCATGCAGGACATGTCCTCTTCTCATTACTACCATCAGGGAAGAGGTACAGGAACCTCAAGACACACACTCAACATTTTAGGAACAGCTTCTTCCCCTCGACCATCAGATTTCTGAATGGTCCATGAACCAATGAATGCTAGCTCACTATTTTTGCTCTATTTACATATATTTCTTCTTATAACTGAAAGTTACTTGTTATACATATATTGCACTGTGCTGTGCCGCAAAACATCAAATTTCATGGCATATGTCAGTGATAATAAACCCAATTCTGATTCTGATATATCAAAACACTCCGGACCACGAACTGGAAAAAGGGATTAATTTTGCAGTTGTGGACATGATGGGTCCAAGAGCCTCCCTCTGGGTGTCTGTTCTCCTCATTGACACATCCATACTGAGGTGTAGTTAATCATTAATAAAACCCCAGAGTACAGAAGAGCCCATCTACTTGGACATTGGATAATGGAGACTGATGTGGAGAAATGCAGCAAAAATTTTGAGAGCACCTGTCTATTGGAGTAATGCATTCCATTCTGGTAGTCTTAGGGAGCAAGAATGTGGAAGCTTTCGAGAGAGTTCAGAGGAGATTTGCCAGGATGCTGCCTCCTTTAGAGAGCATGTCTCATGAGGACAGATTGAGTGAGCTAGGGCTTTTCTCTATGGAGTGAAGGATGATGAGAGGTAAACAAGATGATAAGAGGCAGAGATAGAGTGGCCAGCCGGCTCCTTCTCCCCATGGTGGCAATGACTAATACGAGAGGACATAATTTTAAGGTGATAGGAGGAAAGAATAAGGGAAATGTCAGAAATAGTGTCTTTTTTTTTGACATGGACAGTAGTGGGTGTGTGGAGCATGCTGCCAGGGGTGGTGGGAGAGACAAATTCTTAGATAGGCACATGGATAAAAGAAAAATGGAGGGCTATATGGAATGGAAGAGTTAGATTGATCTTAAAGTAGGTTAAAAGGTCAACACAACATCATGGCCTCCGAGGATCACAACCTTGCGTGCCTCAGTGACCCAGAGAGCTATGTTGGCTGGAGCTAGGGCCTTGTGCTTTGGCTCTTTGTAGGACCACCCATGCCAAACAGGTCAAAGGGTAGGGGCCAGACTAAGAGTGGTCCACCGGTCCTCCAGGTTCAGGGGTTCAGCTCAGGGCCAACAACCCTGATTGGTCAAACAAAACTGTTACGATAACAACAATGAAGAATCCTTCTGCAGCTGAGTGTGATGGTATTCCTGAGTCTCCACCCGGGACGTGCATGGCTGATGGTAAACCGAGAGGAAGCCACTGACGGGATGAAGGAAGCTGAGAACGCTGCCAGAGATGGAGGACCTTCATTGCTGCCCTAAACACCAGCAGCATGACGGACAAAAGAAGAAGAGCATCATTGCTGTACTGTTCAATGCCCAACAGGATCCATTTCCGTACGAACCTAGAGAGACCTGGACCATCACTTCCATGGCAGCTTACAACGTACTTATTAGTGACTGCAGGTGAAGGCCTTGAATTCCAGCAATCCTGCTGTAAACGTCAACGTTGCTGCAATGAACAACCTCGTGAGAATTCTCACCAATAGAGTGAATGGGTGAGACCGCACAATGGAGACACGAGAGATAATAGATACCGGATCCAGACTTCAAAAACTGCTGGAGGAACTCAGTGTGTCAAGCGGGATCTGAGATGGTCCAAAACACCTCATACTCCACGAGTGTAGCCAGCAGCCCAACGGTATGAACTCTGAACTTCCCAGTTTCAGAAAGCCCTCCTGTGACTTTCCCACTCCGGTTGCTCCACTTAGTTTCTCTCTTATTTTGTTCATCTTTCCCATTAACACCTATGCATCAGCAACACACCCACTCTCCTGGGCTTCCCCTTTCTTGGCTTAGCCAGCCTATCCCTTTTTCCTGACAACAGACGGTGATGCATCCAGTTAGAATGCTGTCTGTGGTACATCTGTAGAAATTTGCGAGCGTCTTTGGTGACAGACCAAATTTCCTCAAACTCCTAATGAAGTATAATCACCGTCTTGCCTTCTTTGTTACTGCATCGATACACTGGGTCCAGGATAGATCCTCAGAGATGTTGACACCCAGGAACTTGAAATTGCTCACTCTTTCCACTTCTGTGAGGACTGGTGTGTGTTCCCTTGTCTTACCCTTTCTGAACTCCACAATCAGTTCTTTGGTCTTCCTGACACTGAGTGCAAGTTTGTTGCATCCACCCCATTCGTCCTGTGATTGGGCTAGGTTTAAATAGGTGGGTTGCTCGGCAGTTCGGCTTGTTGGGCTGTAAGGGCCTATTCCGGGCTGTATCTCTAACAAAAGAGTCTCTTCATTCCTGTCCATAGATGCTGCCTAACCTACTGAGTTCCTCCAGCATTTTGTGTGTGTTGGTGTGAAGGAATTTACATATTTGGTGTATGAGAGGGCACTTGACAACTTCTGAAGCAAAGCAGACCTCAGAAACGAAGGCAAGACTTAAAATAATCCTTTGTAATCACATGAGCCTTTTTTCCTAGAAATGCCAGTCGAAGTAGATCAGGAAACATCTAATTCTGGGATACAGTGCATGCTGTTTGCTATAATCTATCATGCGTAAAGCACACTAGCAGATGAATACACTGTATAATTTAGATGCTTTCTTTGGTCTGTAATGACCATCTGAGTCTGCTTCCACTCTGTTGGTGATGGTGGCTCACAAAATTGCCCTTTGTGATGATACTTGTTCTTGCATCAGGTCCAGTTTTAAATGTTTACTGACTGTGCACAGTCAACCTCCGAGTTGCCTGACTGCCTAAGCACACAAAGAAAACAGCCTCCACCCAGAAACCCAGGCATTAGTTATGTGGATCTATAATAACACTCGATGTCACTCCCATTCAAAACTGCCCAGTGAATCATCGGCACCAGCCTGCCCGCCATCGAGGGTGTATATACTGAAAGGTGTCAGAAGAAGGCCAGCAAAATCACGAAGCATCCCACCAACCCTGCTCATAGACTGTTTGTCTCACTCCCATCAGGGAGGAGGCTGTGTAACGTCCACACCAGGACCACCAGACTCAGAAGCCGTTTCTTTCCCCAAGCAATAAGGCTGATCAATACCTCCACCCACTAACTCCATCACTCCACACCCCTTCACCATCACTGTCATCTCCTGTCAGAATTGGCATATGTAGAAGCACTCCAGTGGCTGGTGTCATTTTAACGACATACAATCAACCTTGTGCTTTTGTATTTATAGCAGCACACTCAAAATACTGGAGGAGCTCAGAAGATCAGGCAGCATCTATGGAAAAGAGTAAACAGTTGATGTTTTGGGCCAAGACCTTGGGTCAAAAAAGGCTGCATCATTAAGGGACTACCACCACCCAGAACATGCCCTCTTCTCATTGCTACCACCAGAGAAGAGGTACATGAGCCTGAAGACACCCAGCCAACTTTTAGAAACAGCTTCTTTCCCTCTGCCATCAGATTTCTGAATGGTCCATGAACCACGGACATCCTTTTATAACAGAGATGCGGAGGAATTTCTTTAGCCAGAGGGTGGTGAATTTGTGGAATTCATTGTCACAGACAGCTGTGGAGGCCAAGTCACTAGGTACATTTAAAGTGTAAGTTGGTAGGTTCTTGGTGTCGAAGGTTGTGGGGAGAAGGCAGGAAAATGGGGATGAGAAGGATAATAAATCAGACATCTTGGAATGGAGCAGAATTGATGGGTCAAATAGGTCTTATGGACTTATGTTCACCCATTGTTTTAGAAAAGTGCTGCATTTATAACATGATAAATTTTTTTAAATGTTGATCTGTCTCATTTTAATATCAATTTCCTGTTTATTAATGCAAGAGAAAATGTTTGCCTACTTGCACGTTTATCACCTACCCTCATTTTTGCCGTGTCTGAAAAGAATGTATCATTTAAATACAATAGACCAAGGTGAAACAAAAGAGCTTTTTAAAAAATGTGGCTGAGCAAGTTGAGGCGGCTGTTAAGCGAACATTCTTAGCTTATAAATAGAGACATGGGTCACAAATACAAGGAAGTCGTGCTGACCAACTGAAAATTATTGCCTGTGTCTCATCTGGACAATTGTGTCCTATCATGAGAGCCACATTTCAGGAAGGAAGTTGAATCTTTGTATGAGCAATGTCGGGAATAGGAGAAACTGAAAATCTGGGACATTTCTTTCTAGAGCTCGGATGTCATAGGTCTCTAAATTATGTGGTTTTGTAAGTAAGTAGACTTAAAGTAATGAGGATAAAAGAAGATATGATTATTTTTACATAGCTTGATGCAGATTTATTAATGAATCTGAATCAGGTTTAAGATCACCAGCATAAGTCGTGAAATTTATTGTCTTTGCGACAACTGTACAATGCAATACATAATAGTAGAGAAAAAATGTGAAATACAGTAAATTAAAAATAGTTGAACTAAGTAAGTAGTGCAAAAAAAGAAATAAAAAAGTAGTGTTCATGGGTTCAATGTCCTTTCAGAAATCCAATGGCAGAGGGGAAGAAGCCGTTCCTGAATCATTGGGTGCGTGCCTTCAGGCTTCTGACTTTCAAAATGGAATTGAATCCCCTCTTCCCCAGGTTGGGGGAGGGGGCATAAGTTTAGGGTGAGAGGGGCGACATTTTCACATGGAGGGTGATGAGCCCAGTTGCTCTGTGACACTATGAATGGATATTTGATAAGGGGAATTTTGAAGGCCTACATGTAAGTGCCAGGGATGAGTGGAATCATTCGGATATTCCCTTCAAAGAGCAAGCACACAGGTGCAATGGATTAAATGTCCCCCTTTCGTTGTAATCTTATTTCACTATACCTACTAATGAGTGATTTAAAGACATTTTTTAAATAAGAAGATTACCTTTATTCATAACGTGCAAATTGGAACATACGGTGAGGCCCATCGTAAATTGGGGGACCACTTCATCGAGCATCTCTTTTCCATTCGCCAAGAGCAGAACATCCCAGTGGCCAGACATTCCAATTCCGATTCCCATCTACATTCCGACACGTTAGTCCTTGGCTTCCTCTTGTGCCATGGCGAGGCCACCCTCAGGGTGGAGGAGCAACACCTTATATTCCCTCTGGGTAGCCTCCATCCTGATGCCATGAATGTCGATTTCTCCTCCCAATAATTTTTCCCCTCCCTTCCCCTCTTCTTTTATTCCCCACTGGTCTCTTCCCACTTGCCTATCATCTTCTCCTGGGTCCCCTCCTTCTTCCCATTCTCCTATGGTTCACTCTCCTCTCCTATCAGATTCCCACATCTCTAGCCCTTTACCTTTCCCATCTACGTGGCTTTGCCTAACCCCTTCCAGTTACCCTCCTTCTCCTTGCTTCACCCTTTTATTCTGACATCTTCTCCCTTCCTCCTCAGTCTTGAAGAAGGGTCTCGGCCTGAAACATCAACTGTTAATTAATTTCCATCGATGCTGCCTCACCTGCTGAGTTCCTCCAGCATTTTGTGTGTGGTACAGTGAAATGTGTTGTTTTGTGTCGACGACCAACATAGTCCAAAGATGTGCTGTGGGGGGGGGGGGGTGCGGTTTGCAATCTGGAAGGGTCACCACATTTTCCACCACCAACGTAGCATGCCCACAACTCACTAATTCAAACCCGTAGCCGGTAAGTCTTAGGAACGTGTGAGGAAACCGGAGCACCCAGAGGAAACCGTGCAGTCATGGGGAATATGTACAAACTTCTTAGAGATAGCGGAGGCTTTTAAACCCTGACCGGTGGTCACTGACATGGTAAGTGATGCATTAACTGCTAGGTTAACTTAATTTATGTAAGATGCACGTTCGATTTTTACAGATTTACTTAAACTTTTATCCAAGCAGTCTTGCTTAGATCAAAGGTGTATAAGATGATGGGGGGCATTGATCGTGTGGATAGCCAGAGGCTTTTTTCCCAGGGCTGAAATGGCTAACATGATGGGGGCATAGCTTTAAAGTGCTTGGAAGTAGGTACAAGGGGGATGTCAGAGGTAAGTTTGTCACACAGAGTGATAGGAGCGTGGAATGTACTGCTGGTGGCAGCGGTGGAAGTGGATACAATAGGGCCTTTTACGAGACTCTTAGGTACATGGAGCTTATGAAAATAGACGTCTATGTGGTAGGGTAATGCTAGACCAGGGGTGGGCAAACTTTTTGACTTGTGGGCCACAAAGGGTTCTAAAATTTGACAGGGGGGCCGGACCAGGAGCAGATGGACGGAGTGTTTTGGTAATACACCTCATAAGAGAAAATAAAATATCATGGGATATGCAGAAAACATGTGCTTTAATTTCAATTGAAAATGAACAAATGCATTACAACAAAATATCTGTCTTTGAAGTCCCATGGTATTTAGCTATTTATTGAAATGACTTTTAAAACACTGAAAATTAAATGAATAAAATACAGTTTTTTTAATAGGAACAGTTATTATTTTAAAGCACTGAAAATTCTGTTATCCTTCAAGATACTATCATCATCACTCTCCTGACTGTCTTTATTTCAAAAACGGTAGGAGATGCAGGTCTACTTGTCCTGCTCCTTATTATTTAATTGTCCCCTGTGCCAAAACTCAACAACGACCAGCACAAGGACAGAACAGTGACAGCGCGCCAGTATGCGGAGTGCGTTATTTGATCTGGAGCGCATTTTTTATTTTGAGAACGTACGTGCACCTGCGCACCACTCATGTCCATCACTTAACAGAAATGACATGTAACATGTAAGGCTTATTGAAAAAAATATTTTCAAATGCATTTTTTACATAACACAACGAAGAAACTTATTTTTAATTTCAGTGGGAACAGTGTTGTTGGTCTCCCTTTTTAGCCAGCGCATCAAAGTCTGGATTTAGTTTTGTTGTGGCGATTCTCAGGATGGATCTGAGGTGTTGGTCAGTTAACTTGGATCTGTGGCTGGCTTTGCTGATGTTCATGACGCTGAACGCCTGTTCACACAAATAGGTCGAGCCGAACAAAGAGTAAAGCGCAAATGTGGAGTAATACGCTGCACCTCAACAAAGGTCAATGTATATAGAGTGCGTCATCTATTGGGAAAATGCCAGAATTGTGGGGAAAAAACGTTAACAAGGTTTATTAATATAATTTCATCAAGTTCTGCGGGCCGGATTAAAAAGCTTAACGGGCCGCATATGGCCCCCGGGCCGTAGTTTGCCCATGCCTGGTCTAGGCAGTTTCTAGTGTAGGTTACATGGTCGGCACAACATTGTGGGCCGAAGGGCCTGTAATGTGCTGTAGATTTCTATGTACTATGGTTCTTCTGTTAAAGACCTGAAAATGGTTACAGTTGTAGGCAGTTGTTATTACCTGGTTATTCTAATTATAATAGATTATTTGCAATCAACAAACAATACAGATTAGCTTGGGCATACACTCAGTGGCCACTTTATTAGGTGCACCTGTACACCTGCTCATTAATGCAAGTATCTAATCAGCCAATCATGTTGCAGACAGTCAGTGCATAAAAGCATGCATGTGGCTGCCTGTGAGCCTGGTACACCCGTAACTGTTCGCGAGCAAAGGGATAGGTGGTCAAGAGGCTCGGTTATCATTCAGATCAAACATCCGAATGGGGAAGAAATGTGATTTAAGTGACTTTGACTGCGGAATGATTGTTGCTGCCAAAAACTGCTGATCTTCTGTGATTTTCACACACAATAGTCTCTAGAGTTTGGAGGCCGCTGCGAAAAGCAAAAAAAAAATCTCGTGGGCAGTGAAAGCACCTTGTTAATGAGAGAGGTCAGAGGAGAATGGCCAGACTGGTTCAAGCTGACAGGAAGATAACAGTCACTCAAATAGCCACACATCACAACAGTGGTGTGCAGAAGAGCATCTCCGAACACACAACATGTCAAATTTTGAAGTGAATGGGCCACAGCAACAGAAGACCATGAACATGCACTAGGTGGCCACTTTGTTAGGCACAGACTTAGTGGCCGAGGATCTGTTTCAGGATCTGCGATAGATCCTTTGACCACATGGGGGTACAAAAATGAAAGAGTTTTTGAAGATACAAGAGAATGCAGATTGCTGGAATCTGGAGCAAACAACAAACTGCTGAGGAACTCCAAACATCCATGGAGGCAAAGGGATGTTTGGTGTTTCGGCTGAAGTCCCTGCGTTGGGACTAAATACAGATATATATAGTCCGTAACCAAGTATTCACCATTGTCTAATTTTGGAGATCTGCAACCCTGTGACTGAAGGAATTTCCTGTCCTAAATAGGCATCTTTGTATCCTTTGTCTTAACTTGAGACTATGACCCTCATCCTGACATTACATCTTTACAAACAATGCTTAGCTTGAAAAATTATTGGACTGTAATCTATTACTGAGATTGACTGGTAATTAACATTACTGCAGCTTTTGCCCAATTGAGTTCTAAAAACTTTCTTTCAAAATGATCTATTACAAGTTCTATCTTATTCCATTATTATGAAGAAGTAAATGAAAGATTGAGAAGGTTGAGTATTACCATGTGTATATATGTCCTTCATTAAGTTTAATTCTGAAAAACAATTTAAACTTAAAGAGATTTAACGATTAGTTTAATTTCAGAATCAGAATTAGGTCTGTTGTCACTGACATGTTTTGTGAAATTTGTTGTTTTTAGGCAGCAGTCATAAAGAAATTAGCAAGACATTAAAAAATTACTATAAGTTACAATAATAAATTTAAAAAAATTAAGCAAGATGTGCAAAAAGTGAGGTCGTGTTCACGGTCCATTCAGTAGTCTGATGTCAGACGTACATTGACACATACCGTAGTTAGTCCTGACGAAGGGTCTTGGCCCGAAACGTTGACAGTGCTTCTCCCTATAGATGCTGCCTGGCCTGCTGTGTTCCACCAGCATTTTGTGTGAGTTGCTTGAATTTCCAGCATCTGCAGATTTCCTCGTGTTTACCGTAGAATGCATTGTTTTATGTCACTGACCAAAACATCTGAGGATGAGCTGGGGGGTGGGGGGGCATGCGGGGAGGAGCCCACAAGTGTCACCACACTTCTAGTGCCAACATAGCATGCCCACATCTTACTGAAGCTAACTCGTACGTCTGGAATGTGGGCAGAAGCTGGAGCAAACCCACATGGTCATGGGGAGAACAGACAGCGACAGGATTTGAACTCTGATCTTACAGCAGGCACTGTAAACTGCTATACCGACATACTAGCAAATAATCTGCAAACAACTCTGCCCACAACTGCTCTTGCTTGTAGGAACACAATGTTCTTGAGAAAGAATTTGGGACATGCCATCTGAATTTTCCTTCTTCCTGCTCGGGGAGTATCTAAACTTGGCAATTTATTACTCGATCATTGCCATCAAGACAGTCTGAGATGAATAATATACAGAAATCCTGCATTATTTAATTATCATGTACAAATATCGGACGTGGGAGTCTTAGTGCTGGGTTCTCTAAGGGTTAACTTGCAGGCTGAGTCAGTGATAAGGACGGCAAATACAATGTTAGCATTCTCTTTAAGAAAACTAGAATACAGGAGCAAAGATGTAATGCTGAGGCCTTATAAGGCCACATTTGGAGTATTGTGAGCAGTTTGGGGCCCCTTATCCAAGAACAGATATGCTGGAATTGGAGAGGGTCAAGAGGAGGTTCACAAGACTGATTCTGGGAATGAAAGGCCCCTTATTTAAGAAAAGATATGCTGACATGGGAGAGGGTCCAGAGAAGGTTCACAAGAATGAATCCAGGAATGAAAGGGTTAGCATATGAAGCCGTTTAATAGCTCTGAGCCAGTACTCGCTGGAATTTAGAAGAATGGAGGGAGATCTCATTGAAAGGCCTATAGTGGGTGAGTCTAGGACAAGAGGGCACAGCCTCTGATTAGAGGGAAGTCCATTAGAGCAGAGGTGAGAAGCAATTTCTTTAGCCAGAGGGTGATGAATCTGTGGAATTCACTGTTGTGAATGGTTGGAGAGGCCAAGTCATTGAGTATATTTAAAGGAGAGATTGAGAGGCTCTTGGCTCGTCAGGGTGTTAAAGGTTACGAGGAGATGGCAGGAGAATGGGGTTTAGAGATATGATAAATCAGCAATGGTGGAATGTCAAAGTTGACATGATGGGCCGAGTGGCCTGTTTCCCTCCTATGTCTTATGATCTAATGGCACTGGTATATCCAAATGATGTGATCCCTTCTAACTCTTCAAAATTCCGAAGAGCATAGGCTCAACTCATTCAACCATTCTTTGTATGTCAACCCTTTTATCAGATGAATTTCCAATGCACTGCCTCAAAATCGCTTTTAAATATGAATGCCAAACCTAGGCGTTACTACAAAGGGAGTTCCTCCTGAACCAAAGGGGATAACTTCACTTGCCCCATCATTGAAATGTCCCCACAACCAATGGACTTCCTTTCAAGGACTCTTCATCTCATGTTCCTCATATTTATTGCTTATTTATTAATTATTATTATTATTTTGTTCTTTTTGTATTTGCCCAGTTTGTTGTATTTTACACGCCCAAATTGGTGTGTCTTTCGTTGATTCTATGATAGATTTATTGAGTGTGCCCGCAAGAAAATGAATTTTAGGTTTGTATATGCCGACATATAGACGTACGTACTTCGATAATTAACTTACTTTACACTTTGAACTTTGAGGTGCGTCTGGCCAGCACCCGGTGAAAGAAAGACACGACGGAAAAATGCCACCATATTTTGCCACGTGAACGTTTATTTTACAAATGGTGATTATTCTAACTGCAAACCAGTGAAGAAGCAGAGACTGTTTTCTGAAAAAGAAAGTTAACGTGGAATTACAAACGGCACTTCCGTTTGTTCCTGAAACTTAAAGGAGTTTCCCTGAAGAGGGAGCCATGGATTAGGAGATCAGAGATTTTACCACTTGCATCTAGCAAATTAAATTTAAAACTTGCGGCAGGAAAAACCCTTGCTATAGCAGCAAGCCATCATCAATCATGATTTGAAGAGTACTGCTTTAAACTGCAGACTGGCTTTCTGGGATGAGAATTCGCAGTAAATCATTGTGATTAGTTTGGAATAGTATTAAATTTGATGCCGAGGCTGGGATAGTCATCCATAAGCATCTAGTACTCTACGCTAGTTGAGAATGACTCATCGTGCCCACAGATGAGCTCACATTTGATTGATTTGCGATAATTATTCCCCCCCATGAATGTTTAATGGATACTTTAAAAAGTATGTTTAAATGGCCACCAGTAAAACATTAACAACGTCCGCTGTCAATGTTGCGTATTTGGTCCACCGTCTTGTACATGCGATGGGGATTTCTAACAGTTTTAACTCGTTGCTATGGAAATAGTTTGCGTTTTTTAGGATTAAAATAAGGGTTTGCTGCTTGCTGCACTGCAAATCTTCCCCGAGCCCAGAGACGTTGTTCGTGACGTCAACGAGTGCCGGCTCAACCTACCGCGACTCCGCGGGCGGGGGCGGCGATTGGCAGGCCAGTTCTGACCAATGGTCGTGCGGGATTCCGCGGGCCAGGCCAATGGCAGGCAACCCAGCTCCGGCGACTCCTCCCATGCCAACGAGTTAGGTTGTCGGCGGGAGTCCTCCTCGCTCCGGTTCCTAGGCGACGGGCGCTGGCGGAGAAGCACCAGGGCTGGTTGCGGGGGTGGATCGGAGATCACTGTCAAAAGAAAGTGTGTGTGTGTGTGTGAGAGAGATAGAGAGAAAAAAAAAGTTTCAGGGGGCGAGAGAGGCTTTTTATTCGCGGCGCGAAGTAACTTTTTTAGATTACTCCTGTGATTTGCTGGGTGCAGATTGAGAGGAGAGTCAGCAACCATGTCTCGCACGGAGGATATGCACCGAATGACCGAGGGCGTTTACAAGGTGAGTGCGGCCACTGACCACCCCCGACCCGCCGCCGGGCACAACTTTCTTTCACCCTAACCGGCACTTTCCCCTTCTTTATACAGTCTCGACCGTTGTCCACGAGACTTTGAGCTGAGTTTTGGACTTCAGCGAGGGTTATTTGCCCGTTGCCCAGGTCTGCTGATTTCTGATTGATAAAGGCATGTTTTTTTTTCCGACACGGAGAGGTTTATTTTATGCAGCTGGCTTTTAAACTTTTAAAATTACTTCTGAAACGTTTAGTTAGTGTTCTTGTGAATGGCATGAGGAAGCGATGAGCTGGAATGGAAGGATTTTGTTTGGGAGAAGTATAGGTGCGTTTGCCGATCTGGGTGTGGGGTTCTAGTGACGTTGAGTATGAAGGTAGTTGATGATTATCGGAGTTTTGAACTCGTATGTTAGAAATAGTTTATTTTTAAAATTATTCTTCATAATCATTAATTTCAGATAACTATTTTTGCGATGTTTTGCAAAGTGATTTTTAGTTCTTGGATGTGGATTTTGGTGTAGTTCACTCTTCTCTAAAGAATAGTTTTCTTTTGCTTTGTATTATTTTTAGTTGTCCTGCAGCAAAGAAAGATTGGGTACAAAAGAGCTCGGGGAATTGTTCCTTTGAAGGCTGCTCTTGAATCTGTATGCAGTTGGTGTATGCTTTTTTTTCCAGTAGGGTTCAGTCAGTTTGAAGGAGCTGTTTTAAGATCCTAGATGATGTGACAGATCCATGTGTATGCACTTTTTATGTGTAGCCTGGGTGACTATTTTTAATACGTGTTTTGTCATGTGATAACATGAAAGTAGCCACAGGGGAAATTATGATACTCAGTCCACCTAAATAGTAAATAACTATAATTTTCCAACTGGGCTTAGAGTCTTTGGTTCTTTGATCTTATTGGGTAACTTTTCATTGATATCGTCTGTTTCTTCCACCCCCGCCCCCCCCGGTTCAAACATACTTGCACAGCTAAAGTGAGATAAATGTAATAACACCAGGTCTTGAGAATTTGTTTTATTACCGGCAGACAATTATTTTGGCCTGTAGGTGGTGATCTCCAAGGTTTGATGGATACGAGGAATCTGCATATGCCACATTGCCCTGATTGTTTTAATTTTATTCTGAAAATTGATATTACCGTTTTATGATTTTTCTGTTGCCATATCTGCAGTGGGTGCTATCAGTATCTTCCTGCTAAGGATTTTATTTCTCACTTTGTAATTATGCATCTCCCTAATTGCAAAACCTGTCAATTGATTTATCATTCTAAAAAGCAGCAGCAAATATTGGCATCAAAAATGCCAGCTGTTGAAGAAAAGCACTTGATCAGGTTGTTTAACTTGTTTCAATAAATTTAAAGACGGCACCAGCTTCATTGCTGACCTTATCAAATCAAAAGCAAGAAACGGCGATGCAATTAGTGATGGGTGTTTTAATTCTTTTTGGATGATTTCTTGGCTGGGTTTTTATTACTTGGAATGTAGGAGAATGATAGGTAAACTTAAATGTCTAAAAGGATCAAGTCTTTCTCCCTAGGGTGGCGGAGTCCAAAACTAGGCATAAGTTTGGGGTGAGAGGAGGTTGATTTTAAGAGGGACCTCAGGAGGCAACTTTGTCACACACAGGGTGGTGAGTTTATAGAATAAACTGCCAGATAAGGTGGTTGAGGTAGGTACAGTAGTACAAGTTAAGAGGCATTTGGATAGGTGCATGGAAGATTGGGGCTTAGGGGAATATGGGTTGATGCAGGGAATTGGGACCATCTGGGTGGGCACTATGGTTGCATGAATTGGTTGGGCCAAAGGATCTTTATCTGCTGGGTGTCTGAGTTCTGCAGCTATTGTGCAGATGGTAAGGAGCAGGAACTGCCAACAGCACTGAAATAAAGGAAGAGTAATTATGACTGTCAGGAACAGAAAACTAGAGATGCCAATTTAAACAGAAAACTGGAGCATCGATGCTGAGTATTTGGCTTTGAGCGGTGAAGTGCCTCAGTGAAAGCACAGCATATTGAGTGGGCTGCTTTATTGGTTCACAGCCAACCTTAAGGTGGGTGTCCTGACACATCACAGTTTCACTGTGCAAATCAGGAGTTCGAACAGGAGGGGCATGTTTGTGGCATCAGGTGGATTCATGAGAACCATAATCATGTTGCCTCTGTGCATTAGAAGGGCAAATTTAACTTTTAGAAAGTCTTGAGAATTTTGAAGTCTTACCAGCACTTTAGAAACTTCCTTTCTGCTCACCACTTTCTGGCGCATCTGGTTCTTAATTGCTTTCCCATTTGTCTGTTATTTGGCCAAAGCTAATGTTCATTCTTCCAAAGTGTTGCTTCTGCTTTTTAAAATTAGTACATTTCAGAAGAAAATTTAATTCTTTAATGAAGCATGTAAACTGGGCATTGGGAAATTAAGTGAAGATCTAGTTGATCAGCTGACCTAGTAATTATTATCGACAAGACCTTTTTGTAACTTTTTGAGAGAAGACTTTTTTGTATTGCAAGACTTTTAAATGGGTATTTTTTTTATTGAAGGACAAATCCAAAATCTGATGACTTTTGTTTTGGGGAATCACCATTCCATTTATAACCCTGGCTGATAGAAAGTGTTGTGCCTATGCACAGTATTTTAAGACCTTGTGTTGCTTGTGATAACATCTGCTAAATTTACAGTACAATAAGTAACGGTTGCTGCAAATTAAAATAGTTAATAGTTTAAATAGTGTAGTGGATGAAAGGCATCAGAAATCAGTCAGGACCAAAATATGCATGAAGGAAAAATCTTTTGGTGTTGCAGGGAGGTGTGAAATCTGGGTGAAGGATTGTGAGTTTCAGAGTGATCCATCTGAAATGAATTTGGCTTCAGATCGAGTTGCTAGGTAAACAGACATTCCATAGTTTCCAACTAAGTTTTTGTCATCTATTTAAAGGCAAGGTCAAGACTGTAGCAGGCCTTTGAGTTAGAATGCACACTCATGAGACATAAACAGTTTGTGCTCTAGTTTGCAGAGTGTTTGATCTGGATGAGGACTAGACATCTTTATTCTTTGATATTTTAAAGATGTATGGGTGATGTTTTTCACTAGCTGAATTCACATTTTGTATTCTTATGCCCGATTACAGAGGAATTGGATGAGTTTTGGTTTTTAAATCTTTCCATAACCTATATGTGAATGTGGGTTCCATCCAGTCTCCATCTTAGTTCTTTTTAAAAGCACGTCAGCTTTCACATCTGACTGGTTTTGATTGTTTCCTGAATTTAATACAACTTACCAATCTGCAGAAGGAAGATGCCAGATTGACTCTGGCTTTCAGGTGCTGATAAATTGATGTGCACTCACATTGAACACTGAATATTTTATCTGCACAGTGAAGTGAGTCATTAAGTCAGCACTTTGCTTCAAGTGAGAACAAGGAGGCTAAGGCTCACAGTAAAATAATTGGCGAGGATTCATAATGGAACACAGTCAGCTTGTGGGTGATTCATACTGGGTGATTTCAGAAATTTTACTTTGTTGTAGTTACTGTTTGCTGACTTCGAATTGGTGGTTCGAATTGGTATTACCCCTCCTTTCCACCCCTGCCTGTTAGCTGGTAACATGGTGCGGAATGTCGAATTTCCATTTTGAAATGCATCTTGCTAATGCCCATCATCTCTGACCATAGGCAAATTCCAATAAGAGGCATCACCACATCTCACCCCACCCCAAGGGATAAGCATCCTTTCCAAAGTCTCCATCTTAGCTATAAAGTGCAGAGCAGAATTGTGCATAATTCTGCAAATCTGGCCGAACCAAAGTTTTATGCACCCATGACTTGGCAATCTTTATGCTCATTAAAAACAAGTATGCAGTATGCTTTCTTATCACACTATCCACTTGAGTTGCCACTTGCAGGGAACTGTGGTCATACCCCAAGACCTCACTGTACATCAGTACTCCTAATATTCTGTCATTTACTGCATACTTTCCTTTTGCATTTAACCTCCCAAATGCACCACCTCGCACATGTTTGGAATAAGCTCCATTTGCTGCTTCTCTGACCAAGATTTTAATACAGTACTTAATTAACTCTTTCAAACTGTGGCAAGTTATCTTGCATAAGAAATTGCATAAGCAGTCCTTTCTCAGTTGTAAAGTTCCATTTGAAAGAATGACGAAGTAGTCTGATGGATTGTTCACTAATAAGCTACTTGAATCATTACTAATTTACCTGATGCCTTTAACCCATCAAAAGCACGTTATTATAATCATCACATGATAGCTGCCTGAACCTATAATGCTGTATAATGGAACACTGAAATGAGCTAAATTTTGGCCTCAGTTGGGTAAGTACTTTTCTGCTCTGTTGAAGCTACAAGGTGGTCTTGGATTTTTTGGTTGATTGATTGCGGCACCATTTCAGCTGAGCAGTAATATTTCATTGTGCCAAAAACATAATTTATAAACTACAGCTTCAACAATACTTTGCAATAATGGCCAGTTTGTAGGCTCGTGGAACTGGTCTTCTGCAGCTTATTAGTTTTATCCACATCTAATTGACCCTTCGGTTCTCCTTCATTCCCTTTTTGTTTCTTCTGATGCTTCTGTACATCTTTGCCAAACCTTTTATTGGTGAACCCACACCCCAATCATTAGGCTCAGTACAACCACCTCTGGCAAAATCTCCTTAATGTTGGGTTTGCACACAGGACCCACTGACTCGGCAATGGTAAGCCTTTCCTATTTCCTAGCTACCTACATTCAAACTACTTTCTTGTCCAATCATTTTTAAGTTTGGATCCTGCTGAGTAGATGAGTCATGTGTCAATTATTCATCCACTTGATGACTCTTTCCTACATTAATAATGACCTTGGGAATTAAGAGTCTATAGTCAGCTGATGTTGTTTATATTACCACCCTGTTTCTTTACCGATAGTACTGAATTCTGGTTACACAAACACGCAAGGAGAAAATTAGATACTTTGCTGATATTCATTTGATTTGACCATAGCATAAGCTTGTACTATACAATTAAAGGGGTTTTATTTCCTACTATATATACTTGTTCATTTGTTCGTTATTTGTCGTATGACGTAGGTGGATTGTGCTCTTTCCATGACCAAGGTTGTTCTTCGCAAGCTATTCTACAGAAGTGGTTTGCCATTGCTGCCTTCTGGGCAGTGTCTTTACAGGACATTTGATCCTAGCCATTATCAATACTCTTCAGAGATTGTCTGCCGGGCATCAGTGGACACATAACCAGGACTTGTGATATGCACCAGCTGCTCCTACAGCCGTCCACCACCTGTTCCCATGGCTTTATGAGGTGGGGGGTTGGGAAGCAAAGCAGAAGCTATACCTTGCCCAAGTGTAACCTGCAGGCTAGCCGAAGGGGAAGGAATGCTTTGCATCAGCTTTGGTAGAGACCGCACCACCCAGCCATTTATACTACCAGAATTCACCATTCAGAAATTCCTCCTCATCTCCATTCTACTTTCCTTCTCTTTTGAGGCTGTGTCCTCTAGTCTTAGACTCCCCCACCATAGGAAACATGGTATCCACATCCACTCTTTTGAGGCCTTTTGACATTCGAAAGGTTTCAATGAGGTCACCCCTCATTCTTCTGAATTCTAGTGAGAACAGGCCCAAAACCATCAAATGCTCTTCATATGGCAAGCCTTTCAATCTGGGAATCATTTTCATGAGCTTGCTTTGAACCCCCTCAAATGTCAGCACATCCTTCCTTAGTTAAGAGGTCCAAAACTGCTCATGGTAGTCCAAATGAGGCCTCACCATTGCTTTGGTTACGAATATTATTCCTCTTGTATTTCAGAATCAGTAGCATGGATTTTGAGCAAGTCTAATACTGTAGGAACTGATTGCAGATTTCGATCAGTATGAAGTTGTGCAGTTCTTGGTTACATTTGTACTTGACGAATGGAAGTGGGAAGTTAGAATAATAACTGATTTGGTTTAAAATTAATAACTGACTTTGACAGATTAGTCAGGGGTTGTAGTTACACAATTTCCTAGTTGATACAGTGCAGTGTGGGCCCTTTGAGCCATATCGCCCCAGCGACCCCAATTTAACCCTAACTTAATCACAGGACAACTTACAATGACTGATTAATGCATCTGGTACGTCTTTAGACAGTGGGAGGAGACCAGAGCACCAGGGGAATACCCACTCATTCCATGGGGAGGGTGTGCAGACTCCTTACAAAAAGCCACCAGAAATGAACTCCGAACTCTGGAACGCCCCAAGTTGTGATAGCGTTGCACAAGCTGCTGTGTTACCATGGCATAATACACAATTGTAATAGTAGGTGGAATTCAGCAAACTGAATTTATAGATGAGTTTTAGGTGGCAATATCAACAGATGATCAGCACCTTTGGCCAATATAAGATGGTTTTTTACTGTTAAATTTACGATTGAAGCTTGCCCATGCTTTTTATTTCCCCAAAGCTGCTAAATTCATTGTAATAAAGATGAGCATAAATCTGATGAATTCTGGTTAATAATAGTTGTAAGTCATTAGTTTTCTATTTCACTATGTAATTATTGGACTATTTCATCTAACCCATCAGTGTGCACTGACTAATGATAATGAGCATAACTAACAGCTATGAAAATCCCTTGTAGCTAATAAGATGAGAAGTTAAATAGGTCTTAAGTAAACCAAGATGAGCTCTGGTTGATTTCAGACAAGCTCTGTAAAATTGTAGAGAAGAAGATTAACATAGAAAACCTACAGCACAATACAGGCTCTTCGGCCTACAAAGCTGTGCCAAACATGTCCTTACCTTAGAACTACCTAGGCTTACCCATAGCCCTCTATTTTTATAAGCTCCATGTATCCATCCAGGAATCCCTTAAAAGACCCTATTGTTTCCACCTCCATCACCGCCGCCGGCAGCCCATTCCACGCACTCACCACTCTCTGCGTTTTTTAAAAAAAAACTTACCCCTGACATCTCCTCTGTACCTACTTCCAAGCTGCTTAAAACTATGCCCTCTCATGTTAGCCGTGTCAGCCCTGGGAAAAAGCCTCTGACTATTCACACGATCAATGCCTGTCATTATCTTGTACACCTCTATCAGGTCACCTCTCATCCTCTGTCGCTCCAAGGAGAAAAGGCTGAGTTCACTCAACCCCTATTCTCATAAGGCATGCTCCCCAATATAGGCAACATCCTTGTAAATCTCCTGTGCAACCTTTCTATGGTTTCCACGTCCTCCCTGTAGCGAGGGGACCAGAATTGAGCACAATACTCCAAGTGGGGTCTGACCGGGGTCCTATGTAGCTGGGTTCTCAGCCTGAGATGTCAGCTGTTTGTCAGGATGGTGCTGTCTGGACTGCTGAGTTCCTCCAGCATTTTGTCTGTTGCTTTGGATTTCCAGCATCTGCACAATCTCATGTGTCTGTAAAACTGATTAATCTACATTCCATATTCTGTAACACGACTGTTGCCCAGTTGTGTAAAAACAAGTTTTTGTAAAGATCCTAGTAATCACAAGTAGTATCTGTGGAGTTGTAGTAGTTTAAAGTTCACATATAGAAGCTATTATTAAGATGATTCTCTTGGAAGATTGCAGAAGAATACAAGAATGTTAAAGAAGCACAATCTTATACATTTTTCAAGATCTGAGCATTGCTGGCAAGTACAGTGATTATTTCCAGACTTATTTCAGGGAATATTTAGGAGCCACCACATTGGTGGGTCTGGAGTTGCATTTTAAAGTGAGTAAGGGTGGCAAATTTACTCCTGTGAAGAACATTAATGAATCGGGTGGATTTTTACAAGAACACAGCAGCATTTTGATCATAATTTCTTATAACTTTCTGGTCTTTATTTTTACATTGTTTCATGGTGCTGACTACTGCTTGGAGTATAATTGTGTTTTCTACAATGAGAGAAATTGCACTGTGTAGCCTGAGGAGGGAATACATCCTCTGTATTTCTGTATTATGTTGAACTTGGCTTCTGAAATTAATTCCATTGCCTTTTATAAGACTGAATTTCCTATGTTTCATGTATGCAGCAGAGGGCAAATTCCTACCATTTGACCAAGTGTGAATATGATAATATGAAAATGTTTGCAGAAATTCAGCAAAATTTTGTACATCCTAAAAAAAACACATTGCATTCAGATCTTAACTATTGTGTAATATGAGGAGATTTGAGTATATAGAGTACTGATGATACAGATAAATTCTGACCTTTTATTTTCATAGACCATTATGGACCAGTTTAATCCAAGTCTGAAAAACTTTATCGCTATGGGGAAGTCTTATGAAAAAGCACTTTCCAGTAAGTTAATTGTCTGTTTGTTTTATAATCTGAGTTTGTTCTTAATGTACGTTTATATGGTTAATGTCCGCTCATATGATTGATGTCTGTATGTGTTTTGTCCTTGGTTTTGATTTTTATTTTGTGTAACTATGTTTGCTCATCTTCATTAATTCTCCTTCAGCTAGATGGGTGTAGGTCACTGATTCCTAGGTTGGATCTTAATGTTGCCTTCCACTGAGGCATTGACCATGGATAAGACAGAATTGTCCATTATTTTGTCCATTTGTGATGGTTTGCTTGCAAAATATGGCATTTTCAACAGTTCTACTAAGAATTGAGACTTAACATATCAACTGGTGGAAGAATTGAATAGTGATCTCATTGCTAGATGTTTTGACTTTTAAATCACAGTTGACTTCAGCAGCTCTGTCTTGCTGAACTACATTGTGAGGTGCTCATACTGAAATTCAAAGAATGAAGATTAGCCTGATTTATCACATGTATTTCACAGTGAAGTGTGCCATTTGTGTCAAATCAGCGAGGATTGTATTGGGGGCAGTCTACAAGTGTCACAATTTTTCTGGCGCCAACATAGCACCCACATCTTACTAACCCTAACTGTACATCTTTTTGGAAGGTGGGAGGAAACCAGAGCACAGAGAGGAAACCCACATGATCATGGGGAGAATGTGCAACTTCCTTACAGACAGTAGCGGGAATTGAACCCTGATTGGTGATCACCAGTGGTGTAAAACGATGCGCTGACCATTATGCTACCATGCTGCCCCATTATTCCTGTCATGTTCACTAATTGAGAACTAGTCTGCATTTCACAATGAAAAATAAAGTTGCTTGAGGAATAAAGCCAGCCACCGTTTTGGATTTGTTTAAAATGTGGTTACTTATAGGAAGGTTATTTAAAGATATTAAGTTGGGATTTTCCTCCTGAAATGTAGCTTGGGTCCTTGTGAAATATCTTGAACAGCATAACAAATTTGAGAAAACTGTTTTCCATTTATTTCAATGCACAGTAGACCATCTGAACTTGTACCTCTAGAAGTTTTGAATGCAAGCTTTTAGCTGTACAAGATGGAGGAGTCTACCTGGGCGGGGGCATAACATACAACAATACTATCAGTTTGATTTTTTTGCATCCAGTTTTAAATTACCAATAAAAATCATATCAAGTGTATTTTTGTTCTCTAAAACATTTGCAAATAGCATTAAGTGTGCTGGATTTTTTTTTCCGTCATCGTACGTTTTTGGATTGAGTTTGCTCCCTGTGAGTCTGAGGATTGTCTTCATTCCAACAATAAGTGGTTAAATGTTTGTGAGTTTGTTCATGTCGATGTTTCACCAAAAAGTCTTTTTTAAATTGTCATTCTGAAAGCTGGGGTTAAAAAATGGGGCAGAGGGAACAAGAAATTTAATGCAAAGAGTAAGTGGAAAAAGGAAGTGGATGATCAGTACATGAGTTAGAATTAATATTCAACATGATGGTAGTAAACAAACCATTTACTAACCAATTTTCACAGCCTTCACTTTAATTCAAAATGATTGCAAATGCTTTAATTGAGAACTTTTAGTTATTACTTGCTCTTCTTAGGAGAAGGTGCAATCAGAGTCTTAAGAGCTAAACAGTTGCTTATTTTCAGGAGAAATTCTGTTGGGAATCTAAACACTGAGCTGGATGTTCGAAGCAGCTACTTAAATTACAAGACACATAAAATGATGTAGTGCAGTAGGCGGTCATTTGCCCCATTGTGCTTTCGACAGATCTTTGGAAGGAGAATCAAATTAATTTCTGTCTGTAGAATTGGTAGATTTTGTTTTCCTCCATTTCCCTTTTGAAAGTGCTTATCGAAATTGCTTCTATCACTGAGGAAGTGCAATTTGGGTTAAATAAAATTCACAGCTTAGTTTTGTTTTTCTCTAAATTCATCATCTGGATGCTGAACATTGTGACAGTTTCTCCTTCTCAAAACTACTCGGATCTATGCTAGGTGAAGTACCATTCCTGCTTCCCTGGTCATTAATGACGCACAAAAACTTTTCACCTTGAGTCCATTCTGGTGGATGGAGTCAGTTCATAAGTCAGCTATGATCTTGTAGAATCATTCATAAGATTTGATGAGCTAAGTGTTCTTTTCCTTACAATTGTAAATTCCCTTTGAATTTCCTAAGGCCTTCTTGTTTCTTTTGAAGACTTTGCTGCCCAGAATTAGTCACAATACTTTATAAAAGCTTGATATTTATTGTATTTTCTACTTAATTTCTCAGTTTGTAAAAAGAGGATCCCATGTATATCCTTAACAGCTTTTACACCTATCACCTTCTAGCTATCCTCCTTCTTCTACCCCCACCTTTTTATTCTGGCGTCCTACCCCTTCCTATCCAGTTCTGAAAAAGGAATGTCAACTGTTTATTCATTTCCATTGATGCTGCCTGACCTACTGAGTTCCTCAGGATTTTGTGTGTGTTACTTTGGATTTCCAGCATCTGCAGACTTTCTCATGTTAATGATTTGTCACCAGTTCTTACCACCTATAAGGACTTGGGTACATTAACTATTGGTACAATCTTTAAAAAATATGTACCATTTATATTGCCTTCCCTCCTTAAATTATAATACTATACGTGATGCTGACAATTTTGGCAAAGTAAAAGCAGTGTTTGTAAGTACAATGGAATGAACTCAGTTACTGAAATATGGAAGTAGTATCTGGTATTCTATAAAATTCCTGATGGCCCTTGCTATTGAAACAACACCCTTTTTAAGTGTTGATTTCTGATAGGCTTTTGAAATTGATCTTTCTGAATTTTGCATAATGTCAGGAAACTCCCCTGCATAAAAGTATGATTCTAAAGAAATGTAGTTATACATTGCAGTAAAGGGCCAACATCTGCAGTCAATCTTGATTCAAGTGGAGACATGGCAACAGACCAGCCTAAAGATAAGGAGTGAACACTTATTATCTAGAATGTCTTGTTTGAAAGTGATGAAAACCGTTTCAGTTGTCAATTTTAAAAGGGTTTTGAATATATGTTGTTAAAGATGAATACAGGGAAAGGTAGGGGAAATTTTTGAAGAGCTAGACAGTGCAAAATAATTTGTGCCTGCCTCTTGTGATTTAAATATCTCTAATGTATAATATATTATCTTGCAGTGTGCAAGGAAATCTGTTCTGCCTTTCATAACCAAATAATCTCACATCTTGCCAGAAAAAGATATAAAATTACCATTGAATCTATTTGTAGTATTATGCATAAGCATTGCATAGCAAACACATTAAGATCTGGGGCTCCTGTTGCAATCTCAGGAAAAATCAATGCATTTATTAGCCAATGCGAAAAATGGTACAAGAAATGATGTGTTGATATCCTGATTTGGATTGACCCAAAATAATCATTTGCAAAAACTAAACTGCAAATCTTAAACATGTAAGCAACTAATTTCATAGGTCAGAAGTTTTGAAAACTCAAGTTCAGCAGATTTTGAAGTTGTTGTTAAGGGAGTTAGCAAACTTAACATTAGCTGAGGAAGAAATCTTAAACATGAAAACTTTGCAGGTGATTGCCTACATCAATGAGATAATGCTAAATTATGTTTCATTCACCGGGGTAACTATTGCAAAGTAAAAGTAACATATACTTTTTGGGTTAATTCTGTTTTAGACTTAATATTTGTGCTAGTACAGTTACTGATTAAAAATACCAAAATAATTATCAAAACAGTTTCGTAGAGGAATATGGGAGGTTGCAAAATACTAATTCTCAGATCTTAATACGGAAAATATGGTTACCTAATTTCGGGGCTCGAATCTAAATCTTTCTCAAGCTACTTTTAAATTGTCATTACTTTAATTTGGATTTGGTGAGCAAGCTTCTGGCATTGATGTTTAGAAACCCTGCTCCTAATGGCAGACTCGAGATCTAATATTTTTGAGTCATCAAGTCTGCTATTGGGTTAGGGGAGCCAACCTGCCTGGGATGGCGCCAGGTACTGAGTGGCAAATGCTGATCTGGAATCAAAGCCTAAAATGTATATTAACGTGGATGGTCAATTTTTGCTAGTGGTTGTAGCTATCACTAGTTCTGCTGGGAACACCATCTTGAATTTTGTTTTTTTTTCCACTGTTACTGTTTTTCCCAAACCTTGTTGGATCATATCCTCAGGCCACATGGGTGCAGAGAAAATCTGGATCAAGAAAGCTAGAACAGGTGAGAAATACCATACCGTATGTGCAGTGGATCGAAGTGTATTCGTGCATGTACGGAATCTGCATTTTGTAATTGCTCTGCTATTTCATGCCATTACTGAGACTGATTAATTTTTTTTTGAAAAATACACCACAGTAATGGAGAATGAATGCTGATAGCATGCTGAGCTATTTTTTTCCTCTCCCTTTTTAAAAAAAACTTTTTTTGCAAGCAAAATTTTGGTAATTAAAGCTGACTTAACAACATGTAAAGACGCAATAACACTTGGTTAGTCAGCTGGTATTAAATTCGAGCCCTGAAGTTTTCTTCATATGACCCTTCTTTGTTGAAATGAATACTTTTGTTATTTACTTTAGTAGCATTCTGTGACTGTGTCAACAGGTGCAAAAGAAAGAAATGTAAATTCATTTTTGAGATCCAATGCAACAAGTAGCTTGTGGGCTATTTGAAAGCCTATATTCTGATTACACTGTTCTCATGCATTAGTAAGACTGGTTCATACCTAGGACTGACTGTTATTAATCTTTCAGCTGGTTCATAATGTGCCTTCAACAAGTTTTCTTTAAGTTTGAGAAACAACTCACAATAATGTTTCATTTTGTCAAGATTGAAAGTTGTGGAAGAATTCTGTCTCTTCTCTCTAAAATGTTCTTGTCAACTGTTCAAAGTTGTGAGGCTCATGGTCTTGCCTGAATATCTCTTTAGGCTGAAGGAGAATTTATGGAAATGAGCAACAAGAGAATCTCCACACAATGCAATTAATTAGTGTTGTTTTCATATTTTGGTAAAATGCAGTACGCATAAGATGTACAATCTTTGCTTGCTTTGTGATCTAAAATAACCTAGTGAAGGTTGTTCCTGTTTCTAAATGTTCAATCAGCTGTTCATTTTAATTACATTGTGAATGCCTTGGAGAGCCATTTTAAGAGTTATGGTTTGATAATATTCTGAGCTTGGTGGAAATATATATTGTTCTTCCATGATCCAGCATTAATGGAGTAAATTCTATTTCTGTATCATCCAATGTTTGAAAGTCAAGTTTAAATTTGATTATCTTTTTAATGGTTCTTTTAAAACAATTTATTTGGGGGAGGGGTCTCAAAAATGTCACTCTACATCATTGCTACATAGAGGATGCACATTGTGAAAGAGGACTTTGGCTTCAGTTTATTTTAAAGTAAAGCCCTCAAGGATCTAAAAAAGTAACTATTATTTTAGCATCTTTTTCTCTGACACTTTAGTATTTGTTGAAAGCATGTTGAAGCATCCAACAGCTTAGTCAAAAATCTTATTAGATATTTTCATTCATACAAAAGCAAGTCAATTTAAACAGACAAAACCACTTCAATATCGTTCCAGTGATTGAGAGCTAATGGCTGTATTTATGCTATTGTGATTTGAAATTGGATCTTGGTAATATATGCTTCAGAAATCTAATTTGATATTTTTATTTAATTTACTTTGATTTAAAAAATATGTTTTAGGGAAATTGCCTTGTCCTGAAAAGGGCTGCAGTTCATTTTATTGAGACAAATGAAAATTTGAAATTGCATTTGATAAATGGTAAACTCTGTCTGGTTAGACAAAATTTAAATTCATTTCATTGTTGCCCTTCAATGAAATTAGTATATTTTATAGTGCAATAATTTAGTAAAGAAGCAAAATCAACTTCTGAAGCAAAAATCATTATTAATTGAAGTCCTTCAGGCACTTAGTGGTGTAATTCTACTGGAAATCTGAACAGTCATTTGTGTATCTGCATCTAATATATTATGGGAGCAGACTTATTTATCCACATCTTTATTAGTTTTAATGAAATTTAAATAAAACTAGGTTTTAATTTTGTAAATTATATCAGTTTATTTTTTATCTGATTGAAAGAAAGCTGATATACAACTTGCTACTGTCCTCTGATATCTATAATTCATAAAGTCTCTATCAAATGGTTTAGAAGTATATGGGTAGAAATTTGTTTCGGTTTGCCCTCACTGAAAGTGTGTAGATAATTAGCTGTTATTGTATACCACTCCTGTTCAACGGAGCTGATATCAGGAGCAAAGTACAATAGAGGGAAGTAGCTCCAGCATCTGTTTAGTCCTTGGAAAAAGATGACAAATTTCTATTTCCTAGTTTTTGACTGTTTTGCTTTAATTTCTTCCATTTTCCCACCTAATGAAGCTTGAACCTAAATATCTCATTAAAATGCTGCATATGTCTCTTCCACTTTTAATGATTTTGCCAAGTAATCCAAAAATGCTGCTTTAAGGTATTCTGGTGCCAATGTTTGAATTCACATTAATGCTGTTTAAAAGAGAGAAAGAATGCTAAAATGGTTTCTTGGTGTTAAGTCGTTTAACTCTAGGAATAAGATGTGTTCTGCGTATTTTTGCACTTTTCTACCAACATGTTTTCTGAAATCTGAATATTCCAGGTGTATCCTTTGCAGCAAAAGGCTATTTTGAGGCCCTAGTGAAAATGGGTGAATTAGCCAGTGAAAGTCAAGCTTCCAAGGAGATGGGTGAGTAATAAATAATATGGTGGTTGGAATAAGATTGAACTGCACAGTGAAATTCATGCTTCAGTTTGTTCTGTGAACATGGAAAACATCACCTGGTTTTAGGTGCATTAACATGCTTCTATACTAGCCCATGTTGGTGATTGTGTATTCAATCAAAGTCTTCGTGCATCTGCCAACATTTTGGTACAGTATTTGATAGTACCAACATCATTTAAAAGTGACAATCAGAGCATGCCCGATCCTGTTGAAAGTTAAGAACATGAACCTCTTGGATTGACTATTGCTCAATTGCATCTTGAGATGCGTGGAAAATGAAATAAAAGAAAAGTTGGAAATCTGTACATGAGTCAGTCTTTCATCAAAGCTAGGAAATGTCAGAAACAAGGCTTACTTTACACCGCATAGAATGAGGAAGGGTGGAGTTCACATGGGGCTTATCTGTGATAGGGTGGTGATCAAGAGAAAATGGATGGCATGTATTGGTAGAGGGAGGGTGCTGAAGGCTTGCTCATGTCAGGAGGAGTTGTAAACAGAGGGAGAGAACAGAGATGCAAAGCAGAAAGAAAATATACAGGAAATCTGTGATATGGAGCACAACATATTGTGGAATCAGAAATGAAAGAGAATGTTGAAAACAGCAGATCAGGCAGCTTCTATGGAGAAGGAAAATACTGACTGTTTTAGGATATTGATCTGAACTGATTGCAAACTCAAGGTAATCCTTATGGACTACACAGCTCCACAAAGTGTTCACCCAGTTCCTCTTTGGTTTCTCCAATGCAGAAAAGGTCACATAGTGGTGGAAAAGTTTGTATGAATATTAAATTGGACAACTTTTACAATCCTTAAAGTTGAAGTGGATTGTCAATAAAGTCTGTGATTTTTGGGTGATGCACAGGAGTACTGTCAGCACCTTTTGAAACCATTAGATTAATTCAGTAAGAGTGGAGAATAGATAAATTATCTGCATCTTCTGTTCGTAATTCCTGTGTGGAATGTAGTTCATTCATGCAGTATTTGAGTTATATTTTTAGCATGCACCAAATGATTTCCATATTGTAAGCACAGCAGTATTTTTGCATGACACAATCTGAATAATTATTTGACAAAGGAGATTACATTCTCAGTATCTTTTAATGTATCAGTGTTTTCAAACATTTATTTTGGTAAGGCCATCACTTGTATCATGTTGGTATATGAAAGTGTAGGAATTTTAATCTAGAGTCTTTGCACAAGCTTACAGGCAATCTTTTTGTGTGTACATGTTTATAGTCACATATTTTCAACTGTCATACTTCCCATCCTCTATTTAAAGTAATAGTGCATTTTAATGTGTAATTATTGCATATTGGTATTGATCCTGATTTAGCTTTAAGGCAGTTGCATTGACGTTATCAACAAAATGCTTAAAACCACCTTTCTAAAGATGCATTGGTGGCCATGGGCTTGTACAGCATTGAAACAGGCCTTAGGCTCACAGTGTTGTTCTGACCATCTTATCTATACTAATCCTACTTGTTTACAATGATTTCAGATCCCTCAATGCCTTGTTCATTCAAGTACCTGTCAAGTTACCTCAGGGCATTGCTCTGAATGACTTGTGTTTTTGGTCCATTACATTGCTGCTTTGTTCTGCACACTGCTTTCTCATATAATCTGTTTAAAATACTGTAGGGGCTAAGAAATGTTTGAAATGTTTTGCCTCTTTCCTCCTTTAAGGTATTTGACCGTAAGTATTTGAGAAGAAAGAGTGAGTGCATTTGAAAGGAGTTTAAAAACAGTGAGCAGGGGCCACATATGCACATATCTTTGAAGGTGATTGAACTGGTGGAAATTTTTATTCTTTTTTTCAAGAATCATTATGTACAAAATGTTCCATTATGTACAAAAGCCAGGAACCCTTGCAAAACATTAAATTGTAGGTTGTGCACAACTACTGGAAACTTTTGGAGTCATGGATCTTTGGTTACATGGCCAGCCTGGAAAATGTATCACTCCTTAAGAGTAGAGATATGAAATTAGTGGAAATGTTCAAAGTTACAGTACTGTGTTAAGCGCACATAGCTCAGGTGCTTAAGACTTTTGTACAGTACTGCAATAATTTTTATGTATTGCACTGCACTGTCACAAAAAAAAACAAATTTCTTGATGTATGTGAGTGATAAACTTATTTCTGATATGGATCTCTATCGTGGACTGAGAGTGGGAAGGAGATGGAGTGGGCAATCATGGTAGGAGAAAAGGGGAGGGAGCAGGAAGCAACAGAGGCATTCTGGAATGATCAATAAACCAATTGTTTAGAATCAAATGACCTTGCCTGTTCTCAGGGCTGGGTGTGTCTACATCTGCGCCAACCCCCGCCTGGTACTCTTTCTCTGCCAGCTGTCCAACAGCCCTCCCACAGCACTCCACCCTTGCTATGCCCAACATCTTTTGCTCCCACCAGATTTACATACTCGCTCTCTGCTCACTGTTGACAAATTCAGTACTGTACAAAAGTCTTGGGCACCCTAGCTATGTAATATATACACTGAAGACTTTTGCACAGTATTGTGGATAAACTAAATAATGAAAACCTGGTTCCAATGGAAGAATCCAGAACTTGCAAGCAGTGTGAGGAAAAACCTTGTTACCAAGCGAGTGGTTATGATGTGGAATATGCTGTTTGAAGCAATAGTGGAAGCAGATTTGGCCATAGCTTTCAAAAACAGATTGCCTAATATTTGAAGGGAAAATTTGGGCAGAGATATGAGGAACCGTAATGTAACAAAATGTGGTGTGGGCTGAAAGGCCAAGAGATCCTCTAGTACTGTAACAGTTCTTTCAGATATTGTATACCTAACTACTGTTATACCTAATTACTAAAGAGCAGGAGAATTGAGGAAATAATCCAAATTCAGCAAAAAAAATCTCAAATTACAGCATGCTGACCAACAACTGAAATGCCAATAATTCCATATTTGAACTACTTAAAGTCTTAAGTCAGTGAAAACTGTAGATTTAAATAAAAAAATTAAAGTAATTGCAGCCACGACGTTCTCTGCAAGCTCCCATTAATCTTTATTTATCAGTTATATAGGTTTTTTATAAGCTGCTTTTGATATTAGCTGTAGTCAAGTAAACCAGAACTGGGCAGGTGTTCATTATTCACCTTGTAAAAATTCACATTGACAGCAAGAACTGGGTGTTTCATTTGAATGCAAACTATCCCTTACAGTAACAATACTTTCTGTAGCCAAACTGGTTGTTCTTCAAATGTTTGAACTGTTGTGACTTGCAGAGCAGTTTATGTCTAACAACAGCAACTGTAATGTTTATCTTGGAGTTTATATCCAAAAACAGCAACTGTGGTGTTTATATTCCATTAGAACAGAATGTATTAGAAGTTTGAAACATGGGACTGTAGTTTGCATTTGAGTAGGTCAAGAGTGTGGTTATTTAATCATTAGTACGATTGAAGCCATCGTCTTTGGCCACTGGCATAGACTCCATTTCCTTGCCAGGTTCCTCCCATTGTCAAAAAATTGTCCACAGTCTCGGTGTTGCCTTTTGGTTGAACATTGGATGACGTATTTGTGTTGTTGCTGAGAGTGACTGCACTGTTTGAAACTGCTCAAAGTCAAGCATGATGGCATGGCAGAGTAGACTTGATGGGATGAATGGCCTAATTTGCTCCTATGTCTTGTGGTGTTATGCCTTTCATTATCTCCAGATCTGACGACTGCAATACCAGCTGGACTTGGGTTACACTCCAACTTAAGTAATCGGTGAACATTTGGAATTACTTGTCAAGCTGTAGTGATTCAGCTATAAGTGTAGCCCACTTTATATAATTCTCACCTTTGTTTTGAAATCCTCCATTGCTCTTCTCCCAGTAATCTATATCATCTCCCCAAAGTCTAAGCTGTTGTAATTCTGCCAGTTGTTCTTCAGTCTTTTATTGTTCCACCATCAGAAGCCAGTGCTTTTAGTTGAAAAGGCCCTAAATTTGTAAAACTTCTTCTCCAAATGTTTCCTCTTTGCCACTTACCTTTTATCTTTAAGTGATTTGATAATGTGAAGAATTTGAAGACTTCTTGCCAGCATTTGTGGATCTGTATAGCTTTGATGCTTACCATGAGATATAGGAACAGAATTAGTCCATTTGGCCCATCGAGTAGGCTCTGCCATTTCATCATAGCTGATCCATTTCCCTCTCAGCCTCAATCTCCTGCCTTCTCCATGTATCCCTTCGAGCCTCGACAGATCAAGATTCTGTCAGTCTCTGCCTTAAATATGCCTAATGCCTTGACCTCCACAGCTGACTGTGGCAACGAATTCCACAGATTCACCATCCTCTGGCTAAAGAAACGCTCCGTTCTCAAAGGCCATTATTGTGGGTCTGCGTCCTCTGGTTCTAGATTGTCCCACCGTAGGAAACATCCAGTCTAATGAGGCTTTTCAACATTCGATAGGTTTCAATTAGGTCACCCCCATTCTTAATTCCAATGAATACAGGCCCAGATCCATCAAATGCTCTTTATGTCACAAGCCGACTGCTAACTGTTGAATAATAAGCTGTTTAATGTTTTCTGGGTGTGTCCTGTTTCATACTGAACGTGTAAGTTTTTGAAATTGGAGATCAGTACATTTTAGTAACAAGTCCTATTTCCCCTTGGTCTGAAGTATGAAGATACATTTACTATTTTAGTTTCAAAAAATGCATTTCATACTCTTCTTTGTGCACTTCTGCCAGCAGAAATGGTGGATTGGGTTCAATTTCAAGAGAAATTTGGATAGCTGTATAGATAAGAGGGATGTGGAGAGCTATGGTGCAGATTGATGGGACTAGGCAGCATTATAGTTTGGCATGGACTAGTTGGCCAGATGGTTTGTTTCTATGCTGTAGTTTTCTATGACTCTAATTCTATATCAGAAATTGCTTGCTTTGCATGTTTGATGTGAGGATGCCAATTTCCGGTACTTGTCAGGAAATTGCACTGCATATTTTATCATAGTTCATCCAGCCTGGATGTTCCGTGGCTGCCATATTTTGGCCAACGTAGCACAACATGCCTTTGCAACTCAAGCTTGAAAATTGGAACTAGATGCAATCTGCATTGGGAGAGTTTCAAATAGAAGGGTGGGAACCTTCAGTGACTTGAAGTATTCCTGGCGGAGGCATTTGTCTTTCGTTTTCACTGACCAACCCCTGCACTGATTTGTGAGTACTGCCAGTTTGCAGATGGACAGTGGTGACAAAATCTACATTGTATCTATGCCATAGATCTTGAAATTGTTAGCTTCAGTGATCTGTGACAATGGCCTGATTGTGGCATGGAGCCCAGTCATGTCATTCCTTACCATTCTGGGATCTCATTACCCAATGCTATGTCATTGATTCCTTCCCCTGTTAGTGACACTTCCCCTCCTCATTTCATCACAATTTATTTTTTCCCCCTCTCACCCATGGCAGCCTGTGTGACTGCCAAAAGAGAATTCTTGTAACAATCCCAGCCTACTTTCCATGGGGCATATGTAAATAAGTTGCTAGCCATGAGCTCAGGCAGTAGCCGCTACTTTTGAATGTGTGAGTTGGCTTCTGTTTTTAAATAGGAGAAAACCATTGAAGTTTCATAAAGTGAGGATGTTGATGTTTGGATCTTTCTTGCACCTGTTTTGGCATTGGTGGGGGGCAGGGGAAGGTAAGAATCCATCATAATGCACTGGAAAAGTAAAATGCAATTTTCAAGTTGTTAAATCTTAACAAGATTTCTAAGTAAGCTTGTTTTAGTTAAACTTTGAATCTTTTTGCAATAACTGAGGTCATGTAGTTTGTTTCATCAATTAAATATTTTTGAGTTTTAGTAGTGAAGCAAAAGCGCCTTCTGAGATGATTGGGCTCTTTGGAATTGAGTTAATGTCATGTCACTCGCAGATCTAGAAAGTACAGACCATTCATGAATTGTTAGAGTACTAGCATTTATGGAGTCAGATCTGCCAGAAAAGATGATGTTACTTCAAGAATTTGATAAGCAAGCTCTTTATGCTGCTAGGCAAACTCAATTAATGTCTTTAGTGACTGGAGTCCTAATATCCATTGGTATCGTACAACAGCAGTTTACTAGCTATTTCTAGATAGTATTTCATCAAACATCAGCAAAAGTTTAGTTGGCGAAGCATTGAGTTCACTGGAATAGATTAAATTTCTTAAAGGAAGAAAACTATTTAAGTGCATATGTCTTGTATATAAAAAGCTCAAGGTCCAAAGTTTCTGAGGTAATTTAATTTTCATGTAATAGATGAATCTACGTGATGGTGTCTTGCTCAATTTCTCTATTATTTTCCATTGCTAAAGAGCAGAGGTGATATTTTGAACCGTCTTTCTACTGTACCAGAATTGTTGATGCACTGGTATCGAATCAAGATTTGAAAACATATTCTCAAATTGTTTTGTTTACTGCTGGGCAGCTTAGATTGAAATCAGTCTTGTTAACATAAGCACCAGCTTCATATATGAGGGTTTAAGATGGTAGTTAGCAGACATTCTAATTTATGGAAGGTACATCAGATGAATCCTGTATTAATTATTCCATGTTATCATAAGTTGATGGAAAAGTCATAGTTCAGAAGTCAGAACTGGATTCTTGACTGAAACTTTCTTCCTTCTCCTGTACTTTTTCCAGGTCACTGTTTACTGTTGGTAGTTTGAGAAGAACTGCAGTAGCCTTTTCACTGCTTTGGCAAAGGTTTACTAAACCTACTTGGGCCACAAATTCACAATAGGGTCTTTGTCTTTAGGATCATCCCATTGCATTCAAAATAAAGGCAACTTTTTGGTACAGCAAAAATCTATCTACTTCCAAATACTTGTCAAAGCTTTAAAAAAGCTTCTTAGAATCTAAATCAGGTTTTGCTAACACTGTCTTATGATGTGAAATGTGTTGTTTTACAGCAGCAGTACATTGTAAAGTAAAAAAAAATTACTCTAATTTACAAGAAAAAATTAGGAGTGTTCATGGGCCATTCAGAAATCTGATCACCTAGAGGAAGAAGCTTTTTCTGAATCACAGAATTTGGGTCTTCAAGTTCAAGTTTAATTATTTAACCATACATGAATACTCTTAAGTACTCATAAATACAACCTAATGAAACAGCATTCCTCCAGGGCCAAAGTGCAAAACACAGTAGTCACAGTCATACACAGCACAGGACACATATAGCACATATAAGGTGGTAGTAAACATACTATCACACAAAAAAATATGGTGTGACCTCCCTGATGGTAGTATCATGAAAAGGGCATGTCCTGGGAGGTGAGGGTCGTAATGATGGATGCTGCCTTGTTGAGGTATGGCATCATCTTGAAGATCTTGAAGCATTTCTTGAAGATGGCATCAGTGATGGGGAGGATTATGTCTATGATGAAGCTGGCTGGGTCGACAACCCTCTGTAGCCCCTTTCAATCATGTGCATTGGAGCCTCCATTTCCAGGCTGTAATGCAACCAGTTCACAATGCTCTCCACCATACTTCTATGGAAATCTGCAAGAGTATTTGGGGATGTATCAAATTTCCTCAAATTCCTAACCAAGTAGAGTTGTGTTAAACTTAATTCAGAATAAGTGTGAAAATTGATACCAAAGGTGCACTCTTTCTGACATATCGAGGGCAGCCATGTGTATTGTATCACTATTACTGGTTTAGGTTATACTATTCCATTTTTAGAGTGGATTGATATTTAAACTGGAAGTCCCATGTATGTTTTTAAATAGCAAAATCACTAACTGGGTAATAGATATTCAATAATACCTGAATATTATTGCTGCTTATGTTTTCAGTAATGTGTGAGTATGGCTGAAACTGATGAAAGACCCTGGCAATATTGGAACCTTGGGAGTTCCACTAAATTTAATGGCATTTATTTTTCTGTTCAGCAAATAGCTGACTGGATAGTCAGGTTGACAGCTGGTTGCAGTCATCACCTACATTTGCAGTGAAATCTGGAATAGAAAAAAATATGTTCCTTGGGATTTTGTTCTTGTTGGCCTCCAATAGATGCTTCAAAATGCACTTCTGCTTTGGAGCTCTGTGTGTTCCTTTTATGAACGGTTTGTTTCTTGATCCCTTGATAGAACATACTGAAGCCTGTTGTTAAGCAATTTGCCCCCTGGTTGATTCACCAAGACACTCGAAACTTTATGAATTTGCAGTCCTGCACATCTATCAGTGGAGTGTCTGAGTATTATTATCAAGGATAGGTTTCTCTCACCATCCCACACAGTCAGAACATACTGTTTTATGTATATATTTTTGCTCAAGTAGGTTCATTACATTTCTCATTCATGTTGCAGGCAGTTATTAAAAATAAAATTCTGAGTAACTGAATCATAACAAAGACAGATACAGAAGCAAATACTTTAGGACAGATGAGGATGAATTACTTAAGCCAGAGGGCGATGAAACTGGAATGCATTGCCACCGACGACTGTGGAGGCCAAGTCATTGGGTATATTTAAAGCAGTTTGATAGATTCTGAATTAGTAAGGGTGTCAAAGGCTGTGGGGAGGAGAATGGAGTTCAGAGGGATAATAAATCAGCTATGATGGAATAGCACAGCAGACTTGATGGGCTGAATGGCCTAATTGTGCTGCTATATCTTATGGTCTTATGATATGCATTTTGGAATCAAAGCTGCTGTTTAAAAGTAATAGTTTGCTGCAACAGAAATCTTGAAGGCTGAGGAGATAATGGAGTACTAGTAAAACAGTTCCAAATTAGCTTATTGTGTGATCTGAATGAGGGTTTGCAAATAGTGCAGTTCCATGCAACTGCTGACCTTGACTTATGGTAGCCAAGACTGTGTGTTTGCTGTTGTTGATCTAGGGAAGTTGCTGTTTACGTGTCTTGCTAAATTTTCTTTGGGCTATTTTGCAAATGTTGTATAGGAAAAGTAAGGCTTTTTTGTCTACTGGTTGTTTAAAAGATGAATTTGGTTATAATTTCATTAAGACCTTCCACAAAAATTAATTTGATATAGGTGAATGGTAACTTGCCTGGAAGGTGATACTTTGTATTTTGTCCCTTTACTAACCACCCAGCATGAAATACATTTCATTAATAGTTAATTATTACAACTGGGTCTTTGCCCAAGACATCAACTTCCTCCATAGATGCTGCCTGATTTGCTGAGTTCCTCCAGCATTGTGTGTGTGTGTGTGTGTGTGTGTGTGTTATCTGGCTTTCTGTGGCATATCTTGTGTTAAATATTACAATTTTCTAGAAACCTCCATTGATCAGAGCTTTTAAGCATTTTGGTGCCCCAGAAATCTGAGTAGTATTCTCCTCCACTCTTTAGATTATAAGAAAGCAAATTAAACCAACTTCTCCTGTCAACAGATTTACTTTTTGCCATTCACTGTTGCCTACTTTTAAATCAGCGTACAGCTGTTTTCTTACCCCCCACCCCGAAACACTGCTTTGTTACAGTGCAACCTGCATTATCTGTATTCCATGATCATCTTGCACAAAATACCACCTTTTGACTGCAATTTCTTGGTGATGACTGAAATTTGTGAGTCTATTTTTCATCACCACTCCCATATTATTGCATAATATAAGACTGTTGTGTAAGACTAAATTTGATTTTGCCTGCCAGTTTCCTTATTGAAGGCACCCTTTTTATGGTGGATAAGGGGAGTCTAGTATACTGATTAAATAAAGAATGGCTAGTTATTGTCTAGCAGACTAAACTACTGAATGCTGTTCTGAGCATATTTTAGAAACAACTGATTAGTGTGACATGTTGTTTAAGAACAAGACAGCCAGTGCTTTGTAGTCAGTTGTATTGGTTCTCAAATGCATTATAGCAGATAGAATGGTTGTTTTCAACCCAAATACATTCAAAACAGGCTTTTGTTTCCAAATCTGTTCTTCGTGAATTTTAATTGCTTGCATTTCAAAGTGAAAGTTATTATAAATTTTACATCTGGGAAATGACAGTTTTAATGGAGTAGACTTCAGTTTGCTTTTGTGTATTATAGATGTTAGCTGGTGTATCATAGTGTAGCTATGTACTTAGCAGAGTTAATTTAAGATGTGACTTTTTATTTTTGTATGCTTTAGTTTTCCTGTATCTTTGAGATTGGACAGTGCTAACACTTGCTCATTTGTGTCTATGCATGCCTCATCTGTCTCTACTCCATTGGACTCTTTTGCCACATCAGTGCTTTGAACAAATGTGGATGCATTTCATCTTCGACTTTGAGTGAATGTCTTGGATGTAGAAATATTATAGGAAGGGAGATGCTTCCTAAAATGATGTGTTAGTCGATTCACAGATTCGAGCAGTTGTGCTAAAGGTGGAATTATTCACTTTAAATCTCTCTGTAAGTAGAAAGGAAAACCTCTAACTCTGTTTCTCTGCCTGTAGCTTCCCTCTTTATGATTTTTCAAGCCTATATCCTTTGGCTTAATGGGCATTATTTTCTGATTTACACTTCTCTGAAGCCACCAGAAAATGCAAAGTTCCGGTTCTGCTGGATGTATATCAACAGGAGATTTGCACACCATAGTGAAACAGTTTATGGTCGCTGGAATGTTTCCCAGAGCACTTGGTTACAAGACCATAGCATATTGCTTTAAAATACCTGTTAATAGTTAACAGTTGTTTCAATTAGGACAGGAAGGCAAATCATCTTTTACATAAGTTTATCAGCTTCACTCTATTTTTGCAATGAGTAGTGATGCTGGTAATAATATTGATGAGCCTTATTGCTTGGGGAAGGTAACTGTTTTTGAATCAGGTGGTCCTGGTGTGGATGCTACATAGCCTCCTCGTTGATGGGACTGGGACTAATAGTCCATGAGCAGGGTGGATAGGATCCTTCATGATGTTTCTGGTCCTGCTGAAGGGTCTTAGCCCGAAACGTCAACTGTACTCTTTTCCATAGGTGCTGCCTGGCCTGCTGAGTTCCTCCAGTATTTTGTGTGTGTTGCTTGGGTTCCCAGCATTTGCACACTTTCTCGTTTGATGTTACTGGTCCTTGTCTGTATATGTGTCCTTGATGGTGGGTGGGTTAATAATAATCTATAACACTAATACAAAATTATTACTATTTTAAATATTCAAGACAAAAACCACCATCTAAAAGTTTGGAACTGAACTATTTTTCTATGCTTTCAGAAACATAAAAATTAGTTCTGTTTTTAAACTTTTGAAAGAATTTTACAGTTTATAAATTTATTGGGTCTGTTGTAGTAGGACATGCTTAATAGTGAAAGTTATAGCTACTGCCAACAGCTCCATCATCTGTATTTGATCGTGACCATTAAAGTAAATACATTGATTGGATTAATGTTCAGTAAAGGACTGCTTTTTGTTTTGCTTATGGAATATATACACCAAAGGCAGCTGTTTCCTGATAGGAAACCTTGCAGTAAACTTGAAACACAATAGAAGAAGCTAAGTCTTGAAACATTTTTTGTGTGACTGCAATCTCAGCAAGAACAAAAGGCTTTTATTTTACTGCTTCATAGTAAATAAACCTGGGACCAACTAACTTTTAACCTTATGATGTGACTTGCATTTATTTACTTTCAATCATTACATCAAGATCTTTCACAATTGTTTGAAGTTTGACTTCCGGCCATAAAATGTGGTAGGGAAGATGATATGATTTCATGGTGCCATTGTCGCCAGGTGGTGTTTAGAGCAATTGTCCTTCAGGCATTACTGTATGGAGCTGAATCATTGACCATCTGCAGTAGGCACTGAAAGCTCTGAAACAATATCACCAACGATCAACTGGAAGGACAAATGCACCAACACCAGCATACTGGAGGAGGCCAACATGAACAGCATCATGGTAAAGCAATATCAGCTTCAACGGATAGGTCATGCAATCTGGAGCTTAACTCTGATCTCCTCTAACAAATCCTTTACCCCTAGCTGAAGGAAGGTCAGTGAACCCGTGGAGTACAAACACTTCAAGGATAACATCAAAATTGGCCTGAGGAAATTCAACATTACGGCTAAAAGCTGAGTAGATATTGCATTAAATAGATATGCCTGGAGGAAATCTGTTCAAGAGGGAGCTACCAAAAGACCCAGTCACTAATCACTGCCACCATTTACTCTTGCCCACTCTGCATCAGAATATGTGAATCCTGGATGGACCTCCATAGCCCTGAGGACCCACTAATAGGCAACCCTTAGGAGAACATCATACTCGACTGGAGTAATTGCACTACTACGTGAAACTCTCTGACAGTGTGTGATAGTGATTGAAATGGGCCATTTATTTGTGAGATTTGTCAACATAATTAACAATTTTTATCTTGTTTCTATTAAGATTTCCTATTGTTGGATTTCATGTCCTAGCTCCCTGGTCCTAATGAATTTCGCATGTAGGCTATTGAACAATGTTTAATATATTCCAAATTCTTTTAAAATTGATATTATGCATATTTATATATTTTCAAAATGATTGGTAGAATTTGCAGGTGTATATTTAATAGGAGTCAAGATAAAATTTTGCTAAATATATTTGTGATGCATTCACACCAATAGTGATGAACACTGAAACTCCATCCTTTCTTTACAACCATCCCCCAACCCTTCCTTTCCGTTCCTGTAATTCCAGATGTATGCACTTCAGTTCAAGAGGATATGTACAAATAAACCTTTCTTCCCAGAACTGTCGTTGCCCCCAGCTATGTCTCAAGAAGACATTTTTATATATAAATCAGCTTTTCACCCAGCCCTCTGACCTTTTTTGTACTGTTTTCAACACTGCTGCTAGATTACCCATGAAGGACAAGCTATTTATTTGTTATCCAGTACTCCACTGAAGCTTATATATATATATTAAGAAGTGAAGCCTTGTTGGCGTGCTGCATTTGCAGTCAGTGCCAGGAAGTGCCATTCCACAGGGATCCCGTCCAGCTGATGTCGTTGAAGCACATCTGCTTTTCTTGTTACACAGCACATAAAGTGCCACCAGGGCTGTGGTGTAGAAGCACTTCAACTGCCTTTATTTTTAAATTGCCATTGTGTTGGAAAAATTGCATGAATGCAGACTGAATATTTAAAGTGTGAGATTACTCTAATTAGGATGTGCATGCTCTGAGGAAATGAGGATCTATTCTCATCTGCATTAACAGTTGTTATTCTATTTTGATTTTGAATATTTGCACTTGTATAATGCACTTAAGTGATGCTAATTTACCTCCTTATGGTGATTGTTTAATTGAACTTGCTGAGCGTTAATTCCAAGAGCTGATTTACCAAAATCTTTGGACTTCCACCTGTCTGTTTGGGGTTATGATAGAGGTGTACAAGAAGATAAAAGGCATAAATAGAGTGGACAGCCAACACATTTTTTCCCTAAGCCAGAAAATAGTTAAAACAAGAGAGCATACAAGAATGGGTGATTTGTAGAAAATATGGAGGGGTGGGATGATGTCAGAGTAAATGATTTTAGAGTGGTGGGTCTGTGGAACACTCTGCCGGGGTGGTGGTAGAGGTAGAAACGTTCGAGACATTTAAGAGAGTCTTAGGCATCTGCGTGATAGAGAAATAGAGGGCTATGTAGGAGGGAATGGTTAGATTGATTTTGGAGTAGGATAAAAGGTCTGTATGACATCATGGGCTGAAGAGCCTGTACTGTGCTATAATGTTCTATGCTCTGTTCTTTATCTCCCTTGATTCTTCTTTGTTTTTCTGAAACCGTCTAATCAACAAATTAGTGTTTGTTTAAATTTTTTGTATTAAGTTTCTTCTTTTGCAACACATTTTGAATTGAGCAAACCAAATTCACTTTATTACAAGTGTCTTTAGTGGTAGCTGCATTTTGATAACCCACATGTTAATTACTAAAGCAAAGTTAAAACTGAACATTCATTGCATTACGCTTTTTCCCTCATCTTTAATGACTCTGTGGATAGAATCAATGAGAGTTGTGTACTTCTTGGAAGTCTTGTATCTTGATGTTGATGTAAGTGGGTGAATAATTCATTGGGTTTGGATGTAACAGTATAAGGTCTATTGCTGCTGCACACTAACAAAGAGTACATAGTTGTAATTATAATCACTATATTTTAACAAAATCGTTATAGTCAGATCTCCTGTCAGCTTCAGAAAATACCTTAGTAATGGTTAGATTTAAAATTAATTAACTTGAATTATACAGCTTTAATAAAATATGAATCAGAATTGACCAACATAGTTGGAAATACTTTCGGTTTGAGTTATCCACTCTTACAGTTTTATGTAAGTAATTATTTTACTCTCTATGGATGTCCATCTCTTGCTCTAAACTTGCAGCATTTATGTCTTTACATAATTAGGCAAGATTAAATGATAAATTACCACTAATTAGATAACCAAATAAATTAGAAAAGTTAATATTGGAAACGCTGAAGTTTGTTTTATTATTAATTAAAACTATAATTTTGAGCTGCTAACTCAGTCAGAGTATTGTAATCAAAAGAGAAACTGTTAGCTTTCTTAACTTCAAGTTTTATTTGTTATAGTTTTTATTTGAACGCTATTCTCACTTCACCTGACATTCACCCAAATAAAATAGCCATTTGTATCCTCATAACTACTTGAATCTGATACTTTAGCTGAATTTCTTTTACAACCATTACTTCCTTTGCAGCTAATTTAGCTCAAACTGATGGCAGTGCATATCAATTGAACTTCATACTTACACTGACAAAAACGCGATTCCTTATGGAAATTTGAAACTCTTCCCCTGAAGTGCTCAGCCATTTAAAAATCTTTCCCCATATTTATTATTATTGAGATAATTAGCATTTTATCTATTAAGTTAAAAAATTAATACAATTTGAGAATAGGTACCTTTACCCTGAACATGCACTTTGTAATTTTGTGCTTATAATTTATTCTACTACAGTTACACTGCACCAGGCGAGCAATGCACTTTATGCAAAGTGCTATGAAATCTTTAAATGCATTACTTAAACTAGCCAGAAAATTGTAGCATTTTGTGTGTGTTATTTTGTAGTTAATTCCAGGTTTAATCCGAAGCTTTTGGAAGTTAAAGAATACCCAAATGAACACTTTCTTAGAAAAGAAAAAGAAACAGAAATGGGCTACTGGACCTTTTGAGTCTGCTTTGTCATTCATTCATTCATTGCACCTTGCTGTATTATTCCATGCCCATTGATTTTCTTAGATACAATCAGTCTCTGACATGCTGCACTTCATTTTTGTTTATTAACTTCCATCAGCCATGTTCATACCATTCAATTGTCTATAATAGACTCTTTGGCCCCTCTTCATTGTTTGTTGCCTACAAATGACAGAACATTGTAGTCCTCTTTTGCAAGTCCTTGATTTTGTAAGTAAATGCCCAAGCATTGGCTCTTTTTTGCTGTCTCCCTTGTTACAATATACCAATTAATGATTCTTCTTTATGTGTTATAAGATCACCCCAGTTTCAGTGAACACTAATTTTAAGTGCCACCTTGTGTCGCATTGAATGCCCTTCAAAAATACTAATACATATTTGGTAATTCTCCCTTTTACCCAAAGTAACTTTGCAATCCCTTTTAATTTTGCTTTTGAAGGTACAGGTCTCTCCCCCCCCCCGCCCCCCCGCTTTATGCCATTTTGCTTTTACAAAAGACCTACATTAGTAACCTGTTTTTGCACTATGAAGAGGATTTTCGCTTTTACAAAAATTTTTCCCATATAAGTTAATTGTTCTTCGCTTTATGCCATTTCGGCTTAAGAAAGGTTTTGTAGGAACCCTCTACCTTTGTAAAGGGGGGGGCACATGTGTAATTACATGCATTTTAAAAAAAATTATATGGATTTGCTCAAGAATTTAACTTTACAGTTGGTAGCGTTTATTTGAATTATAAAATATGTGGAGCACGCTACATACTGGGACAGATTAAAGTTTCTAATTACATTAAATGGTTCAGAACACCTGTGAATTTTTTTTTCTGGCCAGGTTTTAAGTTACTTGAAGCAATCAGTGGTACAGGATATATTATTACTGCCTGAAAATACTATTTTGTTTCTGGCTTCAGTGGGGAGCTTGCCTTTAATGGCACAGAGTGAGAACAGCCTTTTCCTGGTAGTTTTAAGATGCTGGCAACAGCTGTGCTCTGTAGACTGAATAATTTGTGAAACTACTTGTGCTTCTCAGTCTCATAAAACTTCAAAAATAGTCTTAACAAAAGAATAAGTGTAGTTTAACTCCCATAAGTGCAGTCAGAACTTCGCTATTTAAGTCAAACTTATAAATGCCTTGCAGACCCATTTTGTTCTGGCAAAGAATGCTTCCCATTATTGTTCAGATTTGATCATTTGTTGGCAGGACGCCTGTTTCTTGGGTTTATATATTTAGTCATACTTAGGAACCCTATCAGCTGACTGCCAGAAAAATCTGTACTGTGTGAAAAGCATATCTCAAATATGTTGGAGAGTTCAAATGAAAGGTGATGACCAAGTTGCACAGATAACAAAGTGTCGCAGTTGAATTCCCTAATGTTCAGAGAGAACAGGTCCTTTATTCCAGCTATAGTTTGCTAAGGCTCTTAATGACAGATGAATGAAATCAATAACCCTAGAGACGGTCATAATGCATTTAATAGAATCTATCCCTTTCAGTTAATGACTTGTTTAATATGTAAGTCATTGGATCATACAGGTTTTGAAGATTTAGCACGAAGGACATCAAAATGTTACACGTGGATTTTCTTTGCTTAGAAACATAGAAAATAGGTGCAGGAGTAGGCCATTCGGCCCTTTGAGCCTGCACCGCCATTCAGTATGATCATGGCTGATCATCCAACTCAGAACTCTGTACCTGCTTTCTATCCATACCCCCCGATCCCTTTAGCCACAAGGGCCATATCTAACTTCCTCTTAAATATAGCCAATGAACCGGCATCAACTGTTTCCTCTGGCAGAGAATTCCACAGATTCACCACTGTCTGTGTGAAGAAGTTTTTCCTCATCTCTATCCTAAAAGGCTTCCCCTTTATCCTTAAACTGTCACCCCTCATTCTGGACTTCCCCAACATTGGAAACAATCTTCCTGCATCTAGCCTGTCCAATACCTTTAGAATTTTATACGTTTCAATAAGATCCCCTCCCCTCAGTCTTCAAAATTTCAGTGAGTAAGCCTAGTTATTCCAGTCTTTCTTCATATGAAAGTCCTGCCATCCCAGGAATCAATCTGGTGAACCTTCTCTGTACTCCCTCTATGGCAAGAATGTCTTTCCTCAGATTAGGGGACCAAAACTGCACACAATATTCTAGGTGCGGTCTCACCAAGGCCTTGTACAACTGCAGTAGAACCTCCCCGCTCCTGTAATCAATTCCTTTTGTTATGAATGCCAACATACCATTTGCCTTTTTCACTGCCTGCTGTACCTGCATGCCCACCTTCAATGACTGGTGTACAATGACACCCAGGTCTCGTTGCATCTCCCCTTTTCCTATTTGGCCACCGTTCAGATAATAATCTGTTTTCCTGTTCTTGCAACCAAAGTGGATAACCTCACATTTATCCACATTAAATTGCATCTGCCGTGAATTTGCCCACTCACCTAACCTATCCAAGTCACCCTGCATCCTCTTAGCATCTTCCTCACAGCTAACACCGCCGCCCAGCTTCGTGTCATCTGCAAACTTGGAGATGCTGCATTTAATTCCCTCGTCTAAATCATTAATATATATTGTATAATTAATATATATATATTGTAAACAGGTTGCTGACTTTAAATTGTACTAAGCTAGTTCTCTTTTATGTATATACACTTTCAAGTTTAATTTTAGAGATATTAAAACTATTTTTGCCTCTAATTAATCAGACTGTTAATAAATCTTTTTTTCAAAAAAAAGCTTTGAAGTTTGACTTAGACCATGAGCTGTTGGACTTTGATCAAACTATAACTTGAATATTGTAAATTAAAGGAGTATTAGTGTTTGACCATTAGATCAAATAAACCAATTATTTGAAAAGCCATTTAGGCTGCATGTAAATGTGGGTGTGTTAAAATGGAAAGAATTCCTATATAGATCGAGTGGAGTAAAAATTGACATATGCTGTAGTTTTAATGAAAATATGTACTTTCCTGATTTGGCAACTTTATATGAGGCAACAATCCTTGCATATTTAATCAATGAAATATTTGCTGGATTACATTAAGTACATCGTTTCTGCTTTTTATTTCAAGTGTATCATCTATGGAACAAAGGGAAATTCGGTAATGTCTCTCCCAATATTATTTACTAGCAAGAAATTATGTTCTAATTATAGAAAGTAAGTAGGTGCCTAATACTATATAGGATAGCATAAACATTAGGCCCTTTTGTTCTGCATATTAATATCTGAACCTACCCAAACATAGTATTTTACTGGGAGTGAGGGTACATTAACTTAATTTGTGGTGGGTAGAGAAGTTTTCAGTCTGAGGTGGTTACAGACAGTTTTGTCAAGTATTTATTTGCATTGTAAACCACAGGTCACCAAGTATCCATCGTGCATTGGTTCATGTTTCTCTGAAAGTCAGATTTGCACACACTCCTTTGGATTAGCACAATACAAAATATTTGGGTGGTATTCTAAAAATAATGTAACAGTAAAAACCATCTACTTGTTCTTGAACTGTAATCTGATATTGTTGCAATCTGATTCCAGTCTCACACATTATTTTGTGTGAGGAATAACATGTAACTATTGTCAATTGTAAGGAATGTATTAGAATTTGTTTCTGATTACAAAGAGGTGCTTTAAGCATATCTGGATATTTAGCTATCAACATACAGTATAATATATAGTATTATAAGGTTGCAAAGTCTATTTATGTTGTAAGGTTCAACTACAGATGCTGAATTGCAATAAGTAAATGCACACACTTGCTGTCTTTTTGGTTTTGTTCCTCCTTATCTCTTGTCCCTCCTTCAGCCTCGTCATCTGAAACCCTGATTTTCTGATTCTAGCCTCTGCAAGATTCTGCATTTTGATAGCTCTGGTTTCAGCTGTCTAGGCCCCATGGTTTAGATTTCACTGCCAAGTCATCTTTCTTTTCATATAAGACACTCTTTGTAATAAAACTCTTTGTAATGAACGTTTGGTCACCACTCCCAATTTTTACTTTCACAAGGTATCTGGTTTTGTTGCACATTTGTGAAACTCCCTCAGGATATCTCCTACCCTTGTCAAAATATATTGATGTTGTTAAAACTTAGTTAAGTTTTAGGGCCAATAAACAACATCTCTGACATTGCAAGAATGTTTTTGTTTAGAAGCTGCCAATTATTTTTTTGGTAGGCAGTTCCTCTAACAGTGTTGTGGATGGCAAGGAGAAGAAATGAAGAACCATATGATGGTGTTACTGTTTCTTACAAGGGACAGGACACATACACATTAGAGTTCTTCTCATTAGAAGAAATGTCAGAACTGCTTCTTTAAAAAAAATCTTTTATAGTTCTACCAGGCGTCATACGCGTCACAAAGGAGAACTCTTGGATGATGTTGATGAGTTCCAGGTGTTTTTGTTCCTATATTTGTATTGAGTAACTCATGCGCATAGTTAGACACATGATGTGTTCTTTCAACTGGATGTCAAGTGCATAACATGTTTTTGATTGCTGCATTTAATTATTAATCATATAATTTGAAAGTTTTAAAATCCAGATTTCTGTTGTAACAATAACTGACCAAGGTCAGTAAACAAAAGCAAGTGGCTTTGCAGTCACGAGGGCTTTTCATTCAAAGTGCATTTTGCTGCCCTGCTGTGCCAAAGTCTCCAGTAAACATGTACACTTGCTGCGCCAGTAGATTATTTTCCTGTTATGAGATTGCTGTTCAGTACGTGGGAATTGCTGTGCAGTTCAGTGAGATGAACATTCAGTTGACTTTGTTCAGTGTCAGCATCCCGTGTCTAGAAGCTGTCCTATTGAATATGATTGTGCGATGCTGAGTTTGAAACTGCGTGAGATAGATTTGACATGCATACAGAAAGGGTCCCCTCTAAATTTACTTTGGGTCTTATTAATAGCATCATGTACAGTCAGTGGTTACTTAATTGGATAACTCCTGTACCTGTTGGGTGCCTTCCTCTCTTATGTTCATGGTCTTCTGCTACAGTAGTCCATCCACTCTTATGCATTCAGAGGTGCTCTTCTGCACACCGTCTCTTGTAATGTGTGGTTATTTGAGTTGCTGTTGCTTTCCTTTCAGTTGAATCAGCCTGACCATTCTCCTCTGACCTCTCTCAGTAACAAATTTTCACTCACAGAACTGCTGCTCAAGGGATGTTGTTTTGTTTTTCACACCATTTTCTGTAAACTCTAGAGACTGTTGTGTGTGAAAATCCTAGGAGATCAGTCATTTCTGAGATACTCAGATCACCCTGTCTGGCACCAACAATTATTCCACAGTCAAAGTCACCTGGATCACATTTCTTCCTCATTCTGATTTTTGGTCTGAACAACAACTGAACTGTTGATCATGTCTTCATGCTTTTGTGCATTAAGTTGCTGCCATGTGATTGGTTTATTAGATATTTGCTTTAAGTGCAGGTGTACCTAATAAAGTGGTCACGGAGTGTAAAGTAGTATATCCGTTGCTTTTTAAATTGAATAAATTACTTCTCAAGGAAGAAAACATAAGTGATAATTTCACTAAGTTCAACAGAAAAGCTGCAGAGTACATTCTGGAAACTTGCTTTAATGATGTACAATTTTAGAACATTCCTGGTTTCTTTGTCCTCATTAATGTAGCAGATAGATGACTCATTTATCGATTTGCTTTATTGTGGTTATTGGTTGAGGGAATAAGTTTTATGTATTTTACAGAAACAAATGTTTGAAGTTACAGATTCCTTGCTGCTGGACAATGTAGAAGTTTGGTGCAAAAGCTATAACTTTTCACAGATCACGCAGAGAGAAATTGTTTGCACTACCAGCTGATCATTCATTAAAAATAGAGAAAGTTTAAGCAGAAATGACATGGGGAAAAGTGGAGGGAGCACAGGACAAAAGGATTAAGAACATTTTTTAAAGTAGAAGTTTCATTTATTGACTTTATTTGAAAAGCTTGGAGAAGAACATTAGAATAAGCATACACTTAAAGTTGAGTAATCACAACTTAATCATTGTGAACCCACTAACCCATTGTTCCCTTTTTCTCTAGTCTCTTGGGGGGGGGGGGCAAAAGTTAAAGAAAAACCTGCAAGAGTAATTTGGGAACAGCTGCTTGGAAAGATCTAACCTTTAATCAAATACATTTCAGAATTTCCAGTGTCTGAGGAAAATATCTAAATAACCACTTGCCTTTTAAATGGAGTGATACAAATTACAGGAGGGAACTTGTCTGTCTCCTCTTTGAACTACATAATAAATCTCCCCTTGCCACATTTAACTATTTCAATTGTGGTTAATTCTTTGTATGGCAAAGAGGAGCATCCTGAGTGCATCAGAATATACTGAAGTGTGGAGTTATGTTGATGAGAATGGTAGATGACTGTCTAAGTCGGGGGTTCCCAATCTTTTTCATTCCATGGAGCAATACCGTTAAACAGGGATCTGTGGACCCCAGGTTGGGAACACCTGATCTAAGTCCTTTACAAATACACTAAACAGCAAGAATGGCAAGAATTTCCTGGTGTTGAAGACTTGCTTCCAGCTCAGATTAAAACCCCAAGTTTTTTTTAAAAAGGTGAATTTCCTTCACTCTTTGGAATTATGCTTAGTATTTTACCTTGGCATTGCCAAGCACTTTCTTTGTATGATGTCCAGCAACAGCATTTATATTTAGTGATGTGGAATTAATGCTTAGACAGAGATGTATACAGCTTTATCAGCTGCTGAAGCAGATCAGCTCTAAGTCTGTGCCTAGCCTGAAAAATATTAAATGAAAGCAAGTTTGTCCTCTTCCAGTGGAAGAAAGGGAAAAAACAAATCTGAACATTATTTGGATAAACAATTGAAACTTTGGGATAATGAAGCTGTTTTGATCCTTTTTGTACTGAGTTCTGTGAAGTTCTGCATTAATAACGTTGTAGATGGTACCTAGTTTTTTTTTCTGCTGCATCAAGATCAGAAGATGATGGAAAATGAGTAATATTTAATTCACTGAAATACAAAGCACCTTATGATGCATCCTTTGACACTTGCTTGGGGTTATGCTTTTTTATGACACTTAGTCTTGAAGATTACAATTTTTAATTAGCTTTTTATAAAGCTTTTTAATACTATCTAGGACAAAGCAGCCTGCTTGACTGGTACTTTATCTACTACTCTAAACATTCATTCTCTCTAGTTATGCAACAGTAGCCCCAGTGTTGGACCATCTTAAAATCATATGGCTGTTATGTGCCTAGGCTATTCTAACTCTATCTTCCAAAGCACAACTGTACTACAATGGGATTTGGATGCATGGAAGGGAAAACAGTGGAAGAGTATCACCTTTTCTTGGAATTCTCTCTCTGGTGGCATTTTTACTTTAAGGGCTGCAGCTGTTGAAGGTGGTAGTAGAGCTGCACGTTCTCAAGTGTTGGACAATACATTTTGGCTTTATTTGACTCCCTGGTTCCAAAAAAAATGAACAAATTAAAATAAATACCTAAAGTGATAAAGAGGAATGTTGAGAGGTGGTGCGAGGCCACTTTTGCATTGTTTCCCTTTAATGCAGAGTGTAGTACTGATTTTAGATCAGTCTATGGATCGCATATAAAACAGTCTTCCACACTTCATCTGGCTAAAATATTTATCAATTGGAGTATTGCCTGTTGTAGTATTTGGTTTGCGAAATCTTAAGAGGAAATAGAGGTCTTTAGGCTATCTTGCAATGTAATAAACATGGAGAACTACCCTCATGCTTCATTGTGTGCTGTCTGATATTCCTTTGAACTGTAGCTTGTTGTGTCATGTCAGGATCCAGTTAATACTCAGCCATATTGCTGTATGTAGTCTACATTAGGTAAAGACAGCTGATTCGTAACCCTGAGGGTCAATGGCATACATACCCTATGGGATTTTACAACAATTTGGTAATTTCATGACTATGATTACTGATACCTTTTCATTCTATTTTATTTAATTAACTCACTTTAACTTCCAACTTGCCACAGTGAGGTACAAGCTTCTGTATCTGTTATTAATTCAGGCTTTTTGGTCAATAGTCATTAATTTAAATTGCTACTCTATAGCTGAAGAACTGTATGGAATTATTGAGGCCCTCCATTGGTCGGGGTCGATCATGGATGTTGCCTCCCAGTTGTCTATGTGATACGCAAGCCAAGGCAGCATGATGTAGAAAGCGGCTGTTGCCCGTGTAGCAGGCTCCACCTTTCCATGCAGCTGATGAAGCCAAAGGAACAGTGCAGACTGGTATAATTTGCCATCAGCGGTGTTGCAAAAGTTACCAGTCAGTGTTGAATAAAACGTAGCACTGCCTTAGGAACTCCAGCTCTGGATCTTTTCCCAAGGGCTTATTCCCAAAGCCTTCCCCATGAACATGTATAGCAAGGCAGCGGAGGATTGAGATCAGATTTCCTTCTATGTGAGCTGCCAACTGTGACTGACAAGCCCCATCGACCTGAAGCGGCTGGTTTTAAGGTGCCAGTAAACCACTTTTGCTCCTTCTCCCACTAGTAGAAATGGTTCTACCAGGCTTAGTAGCTAAGGCACTAAGCCTGAAAGCCAGGAGCTGGACCGTTTGTCAAAGGCTATTTGAGACACATGCCATTGGGAGTATTTAATAGGTAGTAGGAGCTTATCTCCATTACTTCCCCTGGCTGTAACAGCCTTAGGGAAACATATGGAATTATAAACACCTAATTTCACATAAGCTTTGTGTATATTTATAGTGGAAAGATGTGTTGGGAGTTTTCTTTTTCAGTGACTATCATTGTTTATTCTATGTACTATTTTTGTCATCTTGACCTTGTGAATACTTTTATAAAAGGTTTTGTCAAACAGATGTTTGACCACTTGCTCAGGTTCCATTGCAGTTTAGGTGGTGCAGTGTACAAGTCATTTGAGTAAGGTCTGGTTGAGTTTATTGAGAGGAATGGAAGGTTTTGTTAAATTCTGACAGATGAAAATATTAGACTTGCTGGTTTCCTTTTGTACTGTGTGATCTAATCTAATTTCAAAAGATGTGCACAATGGTTTGTAATACCATGCAAAGGCTTAAAAAGAGCTGGATAATGTAAGGGAAAAATGTTGTAGAACTGTTGTACAAGTGATTCTATTGTGTAATAAAATACAGCTTGAAGATGTTTTGCTTTTATAATATGAACTGAACTGAATTCAACACATGATGTTTCCCAGAGGAGATGGATTGGTGAAGGGTGTGCCTCACGACCTCACTTTGAGATGATTTTACACATTCTGGTTATAGAGTGGTGGGGTTTGCAGTGAGTATCTGAGAGAAGGAGAGGGCACAAGGATGTTCCTTAGACTAAAGGTTATGAATGATGTGAGACAGGTTTAGGGAGATAAGGTAATAAATTGTTGAGTTGACCAAATAACCTGTTGAGAAAGTATGTTTGTTGAGAAGCTATATTTGTTACCAATCTTGCACAGTATATTCACCCTCCCTCTCACACTTTTTCAACATTATTACAGATTCTGCTCACCGAAAGCCATGCCTGTAGGGCTAAAATTAAACTTAGTGTGGTTTACCATGACTTCTCTGCTACATATTAATCTTATTGCGCTTAGTGGACTTTACTCTCTTAGTTTTGCAGCCTTTATGATTGACATTACTACTTATTTTTCTTTGTCTTTATTCTCTAATTTATCACCAATTCTTCAGCACCTCTTTTCCATTAATTGTTTCTTTCACTAGTAAATGCTTTATATTATTCAAATTCCACAAACTTCCATTTTCTTCATTAAAAAGTTAGTTGTTCAATGTTAAAAAGTATTTGTCATATTTTAGTCATTTTGTCAGCTGGCTCCAACATTCCAGCCTGTGAGAGAGTTGATAAGCAAATATTGACCTTTATTTGATCTAAAATTCTAGAGGAATGGTGTAGTGCAAGCCACTTCATAATTCCAAGGGGAAGGGAGCAGTGATAAGGCTTGCGATATTTATATCCAATTTCTGATGCAATCCAAAGTATTAAAAAATTAAGATCTTGAATTTGTGGCAAAGGCCACAATCATTTGTGACTTGAATTAATTTATTAATGCATAGAAACATCTTTGTGCATGTATTACAGGCAGAGAACTGAAAATTTATTCACTAAATGATCTTATCTCACTGAATGGTGTTTCAGGCGATTCAAGTGAGGAGATTATGACTTGCATTGGCAGCTTGTGAAATCATTGGCTAATGTGCTGAGAATGGAGTCTCCATTGTATTTAGTTATCAATATTATTAATTATCATGGAATAGATTATAGTTAAAGATATTTCACTCAACTTTCAAGAGCATTGTTTTCAATACCCCTCCAAGAGGCATTGTTAAACTAAGTCTTTCAGTGCAATGTAATGCACTTTTTCTTGTGAGGCAGTGGTTTTGGAGGCGGTGGGGGAAACAGGTGAAGAGTGTGGTGTGAAATGCACCGTATTATTGTTCTAGCTGGAGAGCTTAACATTTTAGCAAACACATGACCTTACAGTTCTGCATTTTCTGGGTATATTCTGACATTTAGGTGAAACACTTTCAGGTAGGATGCATTCTTCTGTATACACCAAAGCATGTGTACTTCATCACAGTACATATTAAGATTATTGCCATTTAAGTAAAGTGCAATGCTTTTGGAAGTGTTGGCTTAATTTATCACTTGTCATTTGATACCATCATTGTCTTTCCATAGTTCAGTGAAGTACATCTAGAGCGGAGTTTACAGGAGCCTCAAGGAGTGTGGTTTTGCAGCACCTCTTCCATTTATCAGCATTAGCAACTGGTCTGCTGATAAGATCAACCACATTTTTACACAGCGATTGTCTGACCATTCTGTCTGATCCGTCAAATGGTGTTGACCTTTCAAAGTTAACACAGAGACATTGCAACTTAGAAAAGAGATGCAAAATAACTTGGTGCTTGTTATTGGCAACCATTGCCAATCCCTAGTTGGCTCTTGTAGCATGTATTGTTGAAAAGCATGTTTTTGAAAGTTTTGAAAATTTAAAGCCAATATTGTAATTTTTACTCCTAAAATGGCTTGAACTCTTTAAAACATGAAGTTATTTCTATTCTGTTTGCTAAATGGTTTCAGAATTGTAATATAGCATGGTTCAGATCACGACATTACAGCTAATTTGGATTTTGAACTCATCTGCAAAATGAGCTTTGAGTACGCATTTATATCATTTAACATCAGAATAAAGCTTGTTACATTTTATAATGAACTTCAAGTCTGCATAGGATACCAGTATTTTAATGTTCACTATTAGAGTCGCCACCCTCCCCACCATGGATGACATCTTCAAGAGGTGGTGCCTTAAGGTGGAATCCATCTGTAAAGGCTCACTATTTGGACCATGCTCTCTTGTTTCTACTGTCAGGGAGGAGGTACAGGAGCTTGCAGACTCACACTCAATGAATCAGAAACAGTATCTTCCCCTCTGCTATCAGATTACTGAACAGTCTATGAGCAATACCTCATTATACAATTTTTGCACTATTATTTTATAATTTTGTAATCTTTTGTCTTTGCATGGTACTGTTGCTGCAAAACAACAAATTTCATGACATAAGACAGTGATAATAAACCTGATTTGAATGTTTGAAGAGTCAGAGTTGTACAGCACAGGCATGAGCCCTTCAGCTCAATTCTTTCCTTCCTGATCTCGTTCCATTTGTCAGTTTTTAACCCATATCACTCTAAACCAGGGGTTCCCAGCCTTTTTTATACCATAGGCCAATACTATTAAGCAAGGGGTCTGGGAACCCCTGCTCTAAACCTTTATTGTCAATGTACTTATCCAAATATCTTTTCAAACATTATGGATGTATTCACCTCTATCACTTCTCTTGTTGTTGTTCCATGTACCCACAACTCTGAAAAATTTGCTCCTTTGGTCCCCTTTAATCTTACCCCTCTCACCTTTAACCTATGCCCTCTAGTTTTGTGTAACCTTATCCTGGTATAAAGACTGACCATCCACCTTATCTGCACCCCTCATGATTTTATAAACTACAATAAAGTTACCCACTTGGCCTCTTTCACTCCTAGGAAAACAGTCCCAACCTATCTGGACTCTAACTTGCATCCTCCAATCCCAGCTTGTGAATCTTTTTTACATGCTGTCCAGCTTAACCATATCCTTTGTACAGCATGGTGACCAGAACTGTACGCAAAATTCCTGGTAAAGTCTCACCAACTGTTTGTCCAGTTGCAACATGACATCCCAAATCTTGTACTCAATGCCAAATTGGCATTCAAGATTTATTTAATCATTTGAATTTAGATTTCCCATTTGTCATTACAGGATTCAAAATGTCTCTGGATTGGTGGTCCAATTCTCTAGATTCTAGTCTAGAAGTTTCATTGTGTTGTTGTTCCCAATAGAGTGTGAGTGTGTGTGTGAGATGCTGGTACAGTTTTGTTAAGTTTAGATGTTGGCACCATTGGAAGCCCATAGATCTTTAGCAGTATTTTAGCAGGCTAGATATCAAATGGATTACTTTTTGTGCATTTGTTTAAAAACTTGGCTTTTATAGCTGACCGGATGAAGCTTTTCCTTTGGCAGTTATCTGTGCCTGTGACTAATACTGATTGGCTGAAGTAAAGCTTGAAGAAGTTGCCAATTGGCTTTGCAGGTTGATGAAGTAAATGGTAAGATAACTTAGCTATTGCCTCCATTATCAAGATGGAAACTGAAACACATGAGAATGAGACTAACTATTTAGTAAAAATGAAATAAACATTGGAAATGGAAATGTCCATGCTGACATTTTTTGCCTATCTATAGTCAATCCAGTTACATACATTAGTCTGTAGCCTTCTCTGCTTTGCCTATTTAAGGGTCTGTCTAAAATATCTCTTTAAGTGCAGTATCTGATTCCTCAACCACCGATCATTTAAGTGTTAATGTAGACCATGCACCACATCATGATAGAAGATGTATAATTGTTAATAATCTGGCTTTATATGATTATTTGGTTATTGGCGTGAATGAAACTTGGGAGTTTTGCAGTTTGCCAGGTGGAGGTAACAAGTTAAGAGTACTGTGCTGATTTTCAGTGGGGATTCCAATGGAGTTGTAACTGTTGCAAAAGCTGTCAAAACAAAAGTGGGTGAAGAATTTCTAATATTATTGAATCAAAATGGTCGAAAGTGACAGCGATATTGTATATAGGAAAACCTTTTTTTACATTGTTTCTGCAAGTTGTTAGAATTTTCAATTATTTTAATGTTTCCATTTCTTTTTAAAACACCTTTTTAGAAGTCAGGTAGCAATTGCAGGTTTGAGCACAAACTAACAAACATTGTTGCTGAATCCATTCTTTAAAGAATCTGCATTGAATCAAATGTGTTGGACTGGGAGTACATTGTATTGCAAAAATATTCTGTGAAGTTATGAAATGAGATGTCAGGGATGGCTATCACTAGGCTTGTCTTTCTTTATGCTGTAAACAATGACACATTACTCCTGAGGGTAATATGCAATATCTCAAATTAGAGATCAAAATTAGAATGTGCATGATATATTTGGCAGGCCAGACCAGATCTGTAGGAGCAGATTCCTTTCTCCAGGTCCTGAAATGTTGACGCTTTCTCCTTCCACATATGCTGCCTGACTTGCTAAGTGTTTCCAGCATTTTCTGTTTGGTTTCTGATTTCCAGTGTTTGCATTTCACCCTCCTCACCCCCACCCCATTAGAATGTTGGTTATTCATCTGACTTGATCTTAGTTTCAACCGATAATGAACATGCAATTCAAAGAATTGATTATCACTTAATTCCAATGGAAATTAGATGCAGAGTTAGTGCCTTCAGCAAAGAAACTTGGTGATTTTTCAGGTTCATAGTGCACTGCCCAAGAATACAAGGACATTATGATGGATCAAGTGATAAAGCTGGTACTTTTGCTATTCTTTATAGCTGTTGTGGAGAATTAGTCAGATACAATGTTTGCAAATATGAGAATTCTGTTTTATTTTACTTAATATCTGTTGAAAGCTAATTAGAACCTTGCCAGTCATGTGAACTACATGACTCAAACAGCTCCTGCAGTCTGGCATACTCTGTTTATTTGCATGAAATAAAAGGTGGGGCATGTGTCTCCATAGATACAAAAGATAGTTTACTGTTTCAAAAGGATAATCTTTTCTCAAGGAAAAATTTTGGTCAACTCAGCAGCCAAAAAGGGCAATTCTAACCTGTGTAAATGTGGTTTTGTAATTTATTTTTGAAATTGACTTTTTAATTGTCTTTGGGAATTTCAAATGAAGTCTTAGAAGTTATTGGAAACAGTTTATGTGAACAAATACAGGAGTAGAAATGGATTAATCATCACAAAATGCTGGAAGAACTCAGCAGTTCAGCCAACATCTATAGAGAGGAATAAAGAGCCCAAGTTTTGGGCTGAGACCTTTGTCCGGGAATCACAGTCTCAACCTACAGTGTGTGTGTGTTATTCCGTATTTCCAGCATTAGCAGAATCTTTTGTGTTCATCAGGAGCATAATGCAGAAATTCTGTTTAACTGATCTTGCGCCAGGGGCTTGCAACATTTTACCATTCATTAAATTAAATATGTTTACATATTGAAGTGGAAGGGAAAAAGATGTATTTCTTTTCAAACTTTGTAATATAGCATCATAGGTTGTAGCTGTAGGTGTTTACAATGGTCTATGGTCTCTGTGCTTTATTCAAAGCACGTTTTGTGAAGCCTAAACAATCAATTGGATTCCTGCAATCTCTTGGTTTACTCAAGAATGTGTTTAGCATGCTTATTGGAAGGTACCCCTTGAGTTAGTCACTTCACTCGGAATATAAATAGAGATGGGCTATTTGGTCTCCATGTTCCTGTTTCACCATTCATTAAGATCACAGGTGAGCACACAGTTCAATATTTCATATGCCCTGATTACGTTTAGATCCAAAAATCTATCAACATTCATCTTGATTGTATTCTTGAGTGGAGAATTCCAGTGATTCATTACTGTTTGAAGAAATTTCTCTTCACTTAGTTCTGAATAATTGAACCATTATTTGGAGACTCAGGCACTTGATGCTTTAATGCCTCTGGAGGCAAAACATTTATGCATTTACTCTGTCAAATTCCAAAGCAGTTTGTGTGCTTATTTGATTCAACATTTGTACCAGTCATTTCTCCAGACTCTGTGATATTAGAGCTCATTGATAATATAATAAAATGCTATCCTTGGTGTTTCATATTTTTTAACAAGTACAGACAATAAATTCAATCAAATTCATTTTTAAGAATATTTGGGATCTCTTTTAATAGCAAAATAGGACATTTGGAAATACTAAACAATTACAATGGCACTGATTTACATTCATGGAGGTGTTCATAGGAAAAAGCACGCATCTTTGCAGTTCTGTTTGCTTTGCAGCTTCAGCATTTCCTTAATCACCCACTTCATATCAAAATTTGCCTTATTTTATAAAGACTGTTATTCCCATTTTAATGTAATGTAATTTATTTTGTATGAAATAAGACCGAGATTTGAGTTTCTAGCTTTTTTTTCAGTCCAAGTATGAGAAACGTATTCTAATTCATCTCTTGAGTCTTTGGTTTGAATCTCCAAATTTAGTTTCCAGTGTTGGTATGGAGGTTGGCCAGCTGGCTGTCTTTAGAGCAATTCATAACACAGGCCTGTAGAGAGCATATTGAACAAAATCCTGCTGCAATATCAGCAAATTACCCAGCTGTCTTCTCAGTGACTGCATGGTGGATGATAAGGGTAGAGCCAAGAAGAACAAAAGGCATCTTTATCATTACTAGGTAACTTGAGATAAAATGTTTCTATATGACCATGCTAGTTCAAAAAACATTTCAGCCCATTAATCAAACTCTTAATTTCTATCCTAAGGGGAACATTTGAATCCTAATATTAATTGTAGTTGACCAAAAGGGAAATGTAATTTCTCTCCTCTCCCATTGCCAACACCTCCACAATCCTTTATCCTTTTCCTTTTTTTAAATTACTGGTGCTACTGCTTAGAAACAACAAAGACCCAGGTCTCCAACTGCAATTGGCAGCTCAATTGGTCTGTTGTAATATCTGTAGTTGGAAAATGTTTCAGTAAAGAATCCTTTCTAACCAGTTTATTTCGGCAAGCCTTCTGAAATTAATCTTTTGCTCTGAGCAACCAGTGCTAAATATAAATGTGTAATGTCTGAGGAAACCAAATGACTAACAACTGTTTTTTGCAAGTATATTTTGGGAGTGGTTAACTTTGCTTAGAAACAAAGGTGAATCTTGGCAATCATATTAAACACATTATCTATTTTTACGTGCTTCATGAACTGACAACAAAGGTGTTCCATGTGGAGAATTTGGCTAAATTGTGGTACATTTTTGTAAATCCTACTGACATAACAATCAGATGGTTGAGAATGCTGCCATTACACATGGATTATTTGGGGAAGTTGGGGGGGTAGAGTGGGTGGTGATGTTGGACAGAGGAGGCATGGTAAGAGGAAAGAAAATTATGGGTTATCAGTTCTGTCTTTTGATAGGATGTATACAACAATATCCTCTATAATCTATTTGGCCTCCGTCGGTCGTGGTCGACCATGGGTATTGTGCCTCCGGTAGTCACTGGGGAAGGGCCTCTCCAGGATGCAAGCCAGGGCAGAATTGATATGGAGATCCGTCTGTTGCCCATGCAGTGGGAGCCCCCCCCCCCCCCCATGCTGATAACAGGTCCAAAGGAACGACGGAAGTCGGTACAGTTTGGTGCCAGCAGCATCGCAGCAGTTGCCGTGCCGGTGCTGGGTTCAGCAGTCAGTCGCCTTTGGGACTCTGACTCCGGATTTTTCCTCAGGGTTCACTCCCAAAGACCTTCCTGTGAGTGGGTATAGCTGCAAGGCAAGGGAGGGTTTGAAATCAGAGTTTTCCCTCTCCTAGATGAGCTACCATCCATGGTTAACGAGCCTCATCTGCCTGGAGCAACTGGTTTTAAGGCGCCAGTGGCCCGCCTTTGCCCCTTCTCCTGTCAGTGAGAACAGCTCCACCGGGCATAAGAACTACGCCACATGTGCAGACCAGGAGTTGGACTTGGTTGTCGGAGGCTGTTTGAGACACACGCCATGAAGGGCATTTGTTTAGCAGTCGGAGCTTGTTCCCCACTACCACCCTTCGGCTGTGACTACCCTTGAAGCTATAATCTATTTATGTACAATGTTATAAGGCATGGCACAGCCATGATAAAAATCTATTATATAACAAAAGGCTTAGAGCAGACAACCTGTTAGTCACCTGGATCTGCCTCTATCAAAAGCTCAAATTAAGAAAATAGTATTTAACAGGGTTATCAACACTAAACCTGCCATCTTTTTAAAAAAAAAACTTTTTGCAAAATAAATGGATTACTTCAATAGTAATGTGAACTTATTACTGTATACAGATTTAAATTAACAAGATAATATTTCCACAATTGGATAAATATCAGAAACACTGCAGTAAAGGTATCGATGCATTTTATAGGTGTTTTAATGTTGCACTTAATATAATTGAAATCACCCAAGGCTGGTCTAACCAGAATTAGCTGCTATTCTAGATTATGTTTAGCATGAGTGTAGAAATGTGTCTTAAGTTTTGTAACCCATTCAGCTCCAAGAAATGTCAATGCTGTACTAATATTTGGTACTTGTATGTGCTTTATATATTCAGTGCGATAAGTTTCATATTTCAATCTGTCAATTCCTTTGTCTCCAAAAATATGACCTCTATTTACATAGGATCATTTACATTATATAAATAACTAAGGCATGCAAAATTTGATGTTGTGCCGCATAGTGAGATATTCAGGGAGGTACCCAAAATCTCAATTAAAGAGGCAGGTTTTATACATTGTTTTATAGAAAGAGAGCACTGTAGGAGTTGAGAGTTGAGTAGTTCAAGGCATTGCAGCTAAAATTGGGTTGTTTTAATATTGGAGATGGATGAAAGCATAGTGGGAGGAGTACAAACCATAAATATGTTCTGAAAAAGAGTCTCGGTCCAAAACATCAACTGTTTATTCCTTTCTATAGACATTGTCTGATTTATTGAGTTTCTCTAGCATTTGTATGTCTTTCATGAGAAGAGCTCAGATCTCCACTGTTTTAGAGCTTGAAGAGGTTCTCGAACTGGGGCCATGTAAAGCTTTGAAAATGAGGCTGTTAATTTTAAAACTGGGCTACGAGTCAATGTAAATCAGGGATCATAAAGGTGACAGGTGAATTGAATTTGATACAAGTTATTACATGAACAGGAGGTTTGGATGAGCTCATGTTTGTAGACAATGGAAAATGGGAGGCTGGCCAGCACAGCAACTGTAGTCTCTCCAATTCTCAAGTCTGTGCAACCTGTTAGTGTGGCGACTGCAAGGCTGAGCTTGTGTGAAGTTGTTTTCAAACCACTTTACCATATTGCTCAATGAAGCAGAAGTCTTGAAAGATGAAGGCTAAACAAGCTGCTGCACTCCTTCCATATTTAAAGAGCCATTGATCTTTATTTGGGCTTTCAAAGATTCTGGATTAACGCATTTTCATGTCCATATGTCTACTGAAATTTTGTTCTCTGAGGATTGGTTTATGCTGTGACGCATGTGCTGTTGCCTACACAGTGAATATTTTCTTCCTTTCCTCTTAGTTTATAAAAATGTACAACTTGTGACTTCTTAATAGTTTAGGTAAAGGTGCCATTTGCAAGAAAATTCATGAAGAGCCATGGCCTTTTATGCATTCGACTATTTGAAATCTCTCCATTGGGACCGTCTGAGATTTCAAAAGAATTATACAAAGCTAGCTTTGTTTTTGTCAAGATATTTAAATTATAGGGTGTTTACAGTGCAACTGAATACAAGAGAATTCATGATTTTAACAAGATTTCTATGTTGGACTTGTTTTCTTGTGGCAGTGTGTTAGTGGGGAGATTTGGGTGTGTCCCAGAATGTTGTCGGATTGAAATTTCATTAGAAGTTCCATATTTCTTAGGCTGTCTGATTTGTGTTGAGCAAGTATATCGTTTGTAGAAACAGATTGCAGCATCCAGTGGTTAGTATTGACGTCAGTTTTCAAGGGAGCCTATGCAGTTATTTAAAATATGTTGTAGCGTGATTTTCAGCTCCTAGTTCCTGTCTGTTCCTCATAACTCTTAATTTGCACATGGTCTGCTCATCATTTTAGGTTAACTGTTCAGTTGATCCCAGTATTGATCCAAGTATGGCCCAGTTGAAGTTGGTGGTAATATGAGGGTTGGGTAATTCTATCAACAGGATGGACAAAGAAAGATTGTTGTGGCTGTACATCTTTCCTTAAAACTTTGTCAGTGACCTTCCCTTCCTGTTTAAGTGGAATTTCTTATTTGTTGATGAGTACTAGCTCAACTCCTCACTTAATGAAACTGAGCAATGTTTCATGTTTTGAAGACTGTTTGGTTTATTTATTGAGACATACTGCCAAGCAAGCCCCCAATTTAATGCTAGCCTAGTTATGGGACAATTTTCAATTACCAATTAACTTACCAATGGCTACATTTATGGACTATGGGAGGAAACTGGAGCACCTGGAGGAAACCCATGTGGTCACGGGGAATACGTACAAACTCCTCACAAGCAGTGAGTGGCAGGAATTGAACCTGGTTTGCTGGTACTGTAAAGCATTGTGCTGACCACAATGCTATCACTTCTTGGACCTTCAAGAAGTCTTCACTTCTTGGACTTTTTACTAAGGAGTTTAACATGACTTCTGTATAATGGCTATCCAAATAGTGATGCTTATTGTCCGATGCTCAATTTGTCAGCTCCAAAATGATGGGGCAAAATTAATAAACTTAAATTTCTTATTTTCCAGGAGATGTTTTGTTCCAGATGGCAGAGGTCCACAGGCAAATTCAGATACAGCTTGAAGAAATGGTGAGTGTTACTCTTTTTGTGAGTATTTAATATCGAGCATAGTCCAATTCACTCGTACTTGATGTGTAAATTTCAAAGTACATGTATGTCACCATATATAACCCTGAGATTCGTTCTCATGCGGGCAATCACAGTAAATTTAACAAACACAATAGAATCAACCAAAGACCACACTCAACAGGACAGATCAACAACCAATGTGCAAAAGGCAAAAGGTTTCTCTTTTCTCCCCTTCATTAATACTTGTCTCCTGGGCTCAGCAGTTTGCTAGGCTATTTGAGAGAGTATTTAAGAGTCAGCCACTTTTGAAATCTGGAATCCTCCTTAACCACAAAAATGGATCTTGAGTCAAATATAGGCTAGATCAAACAAGGAATAGAAATGTCCATACCTTCCCTGTACTAGATAGAATTTTACAACAATATGTAGCTTCTTGGTTACATCACTGATGTATCTTCTATTTGAAATTACATTCCACAGTTACCATGGTGGGATTCAAGCCCTTATCTCATTTGTTCAGGCCCCTGGATGTTTGTTTGTGCCTTAACCACCATGTTACTATATATGATATGTGTAATCAATCATTTTAACGGAATTCATATTTTAGCTGAAATAATTTTTAAAATATACTTCTCCCCAGATTAAAATCTCACACATTCAAATATTGCTTGTTAAGAGAAGTGTTTGATATTAAAATCATGTCTATTTTGTAGCTTTATTAAGTGCAAATCAAAATTACCATCATCAGTTCTTTGATATATTAAGTCCCTGTATAAAATACAAACTTGGCTCGGGGTGGTGGGGGGGGGGGGGAATATGTGATAGTATTGTAGTATGCATCTCTGCTAAGAGAGTAAAAATCCATATTAATGGTGTTGAATGACAGCATGTGTGAGTGGTAAAATTATAGCCTTTAAAGTGCTGAATATGGAGGAGGGAAACATCACATGCACATGACTAATCTGAGGATGCAAGGTAAAAATACTGTTTCTGCGGTGTGGGTGTTAAGGGGGTTTCTTGTTTCCTTGACATTAATGAAATTGAATGTTTTAAGTTGTACAGCTGACATTTTCTTGCTGTTACAGTTGAAAGTGTTCCACAATGAGCTGCTGATGCAACTGGAGCAGAAGGTTGAGTTAGATGCCAAGTACTTAAGTGTAAGTTTCAGGCTCTGTTCTTTGCAGTCACCCATTTTATTAATAACCATTTATTAATCTACCTATACATGGTTTTTTGTTTGTGCAATATTATCTGAATAAGGTTAATGGCATTTGTTGTGAATTTTTTTCATTTTGTAGCAGCAGTACATTGCAATACATAAAATATTCTGTAAATTTCAGTAAGAAATATATATAAGCATTTAAGTAGTACAAAAAGAGCAAAAATAGTGAGGTAGTTCATGGGTCATTGTCCATTCAGAAATCTGATGGCAGAGGAGAAGAAGCTGTCCTAAAACATTAAGTGTGTCTCTTCAGGTTCCTGTACCTCTTCTCTGGTAGCATGTCTTTTGGTGGGGGTGGTGGTGGTTGGTGGGGGCTCCTTATTAATGCATGCTGCCTTTTTGAGGCATTGACTTTCAAAGGTATTACAGCAAAAATGGTGTGTTTTCAAATGTTTTATAAACATTCGGTATGGACTGACTGCAAGATTGTAATTTAGGGATTTAAAATGTAAGTTTTAAATCCATGAGGATTGAGTTACAGCTCTAAAATTGTTGCCATCAACAAGTAATTTAAAAAGGAAAGTGGTGTTTTAAAAGAACTGAGATTCGTCAAGTTATTTTTTCAAGTCATCTTGATTCCTTGAATATTTTCAGCTGAATGTTTATCCAGACATTTAGTTACCTGTGGCAATGTCGTTCTGCAAATAATGGATGGAACTTGGTGGAAATCTATTGCTTTGTCCAGTCATTGCAGGTTTCTTTATATTCATCATTTCCTGAGCTACATTTGATTTGCTTTCTTAAATCAAGTAAAGTGTCAGCCATTCAGGACAGAAGAGATTTCTTCACCTGGAGTATAATGAATCTTGGAACTCTTTACTCAGTGTCTATGGTGGTTCAGATGGATAGATTCTTTAACTTTTAAAGGGATGTTGGGCTAGAACAGGAAAAAAAGGCGGTAGTAAAAAAAAATCAACCAATCAGCTGTGATCTTACCAGAGCAGGTGCGATTGGGCAATCTATTCCTTGTTCTTACATCTTTTGTTCTTAAATATTTGAGTTATTTTTGCATATATGCAAAGTTACTCACTGAAAAGTCAGTTCTGACATCTGTTTTCTTGACTTAATAAATTACAGCAGATTCCAATTACAGTAATTGGGACATGTCAGGACCAGTATATTTTGACCCAATTAAGTAGCTGCCCCAATTACTTGAAGTTTCATGGAAGTAATTAAAAAGGTATAAAGAAGATGAACTACCGTTTAACTAACAAATTATACATTTAACTGAAATGCAGAACAAATTAGAACACTAATGTACCAGTACTACTGTAGTACTATAAAACTATTAGTTTCTAATAATATCAAAGGAGGAATTCATTCAATGTATGATGCTGTGTCCTTTTAATTAACTGTAATTGAACAAAATCAGTGCAGTCAACCCCTAGTTGGACTGCCTTCATAAAATACTCTTGAACAAATCTTCATTTTCATTGTGACATTCAAGATGATTTTTGAAACCTTCAAATTCTTCATATTTCCTAATGTTAAAGTAGTGAAATAATTTCATTTGCACACCCGACTGTTTTTGGTATTTCCAAACCTGGATGCTTGAAACTGTGATGAACAAATCTGTTGTGAATTGTCTTGCTGCTATTTCTAATCAATTATCAGTGACAAAAATCACTACTTTTTGGTCACAAACACATGCAACTGGTGCTATTTGAAAACTGTTCACTCTTAAGCATGCAAGTGTACCCGACTGGCACTTATTAATGTGTCAGTTGAGCGGCATTGTGTCCCAAATAAACAAAAGGGTTTCTGACTATTTTCTCAATTACTTTTGTTCTTTTAAGAGTCAGCTGACCTGATTAACCAATTAACTGGCATCCACTGTATTTAAATTTGTTTAGTTGTGAACTATTTCCATTTGGTGCAAGAACTTTTGAGAGCTTTTTGAGTTTCTGAAAGTAAAATGAACATGCTCTTGAAATTGTTTCCATTGACCCACAAAGTAGTATTGAATCTACAATTGGGTTACGGTGGACACTATGTTAGACTCATATTACAGAGACAATTCGGTAGATGTAGTAAGATTTTTAGACAGGCTTGCTGCTCTAGCCTTTGTTCTAAATTAAAGGCTGCCTTATGATGCCAATGAACCAGTTAGAAACTTCATAAGCATAGATTACACAGGACTTGTTGGGGAAGTTTTAGTATTCTTTATTTTTGGAGACTTTTGCATCTGCTGAAAATGCATCTTCTTTCACCCAAACCAAGTGTCCACAACAACAGATTATATTTATTTTGAACCTTAAAGCATAATTTCCAAAATGCTTCACAGAAATTCTTAACATTTTTGTCTCAGTCGTCTGTAGTATAACAAACCTTCCTCACAGGTTGGTTAACATGATTCCAGCTCTTTTACTAGTGGGTGTGAACTGATTAACCACACTATAAACAGCCTGTAAATCAAGCCATCCGGTACCATCAGGATGCGAATTAATCTGAAACCAGTTTGACACCAAATCTACAATTACTTTGGTGTTTTTTTTCCCCCCACCCATTTTGCTTTTTACTCCCAAGTCCTAATAAATGGCCTTGGCCTGAAACATCAGCTTTTTATTCCTCTCCATAGGTGTTACCTGACCTGCTGAGTTCCTCCAGTAGTTTGTGTGTATTACTCTGGATTTCCAGGATCTGCAGAATCTGTTTTTTTTGCTTTTTACTCCCAAGTTCCTACTACTTTGTTAAAGCTCAACATTTGTAGGCCTCCTTCCTATTGCTGAGGTAATACTGCCACTGTGGATAGTTTGGTCAATGTAATTTTATTTACATTTTTCCCTCAGGCCACTTTGAAGAGGTACCAGGCTGAACATAAAGCCAAACTGGAGTCTCTGGAAAAATGCCATGCAGAGCTGAAGAAACTTAGAAGAAAGAGTCAGGCGAGCAGAAATCCCCAGAAGTATGGAGACAAGGAAATGCAGGTATACATTAAACCAAGTGGATCTTCCTACATGCACTCTGTGTACACTTGGTAACCACAAGGTACAGGACTGGAAGTGTAGTTATTCAAGTTACTGTCAGCTTGAATCTGTCTGGCCATTCTCCTCTGACCTCTCTCATTAACAAAGCACTTTTGCCCACAAAACTGCCACTCATTGGATGCTTTTTAGTTTTTTATACCACTCTCTGTAAACTCTAGAGACTGTTCTGCATGAAAATCCCAGGACATCAGCAGTTTCTGAGATACTCAAACCACCCATCTGGTACCAATAAGCATTTCATGGCCAGTCACATAGATTGTTTCTTACCTCTTATGTTTGGTCTGAATAACTACTGAACTCCTTGACCATGTCTGCCTGCTTTTATGCACTGTTGTTGTCACTGATTGGCTGAGTAGATATTTGCATTAATAAACAGGTGTACCCAATAAAGTGGCCACTGCATGTGTATTTCCTTAGTTCATTTTTCCAAAACAGTTGTGGTTGACTTGACTATTCTAGAGACTGCATATGCTTTCCCTGGAGAAGAGGAGCTTAAGAGGGGACATGATTGGGGTATCATTATGGTAGACTGCAGGAAACTATTCTCCATATCAGGGGTTAACAAAACAAAAGAATGTAGGTTTCGGGTGAGGGACTAAATTTTTAGTGTTAATCTGAAGGAGAACATTTTTACCTAGGAAGTGGTGACTACCTTGAGTACACTACTTGAGAGGATGATGGAAGCAGAATCTCTGAAAGCATTTAAGTGTCCAGAATCACCTTGGTGTTGAAGGCTATAGGACGTGTGCTGGGACTTGGGAATTAATAAAGATGGTCAGTATAGACTTGACAGGCTAAGTGGCCTGTTGGGTGACTATGAATTTTCTTGAGTGTATTCCACCTGTGATTTTAAGCTATTATTTTCACCTTGACTATATTTTCTAAAATGATAGATATCACACTTCTGAACTTCCTTGAATCAGTAATATTTTCTTGGAAATACCTGTGTCTAGCAATCAACTAGAAACCTCAGCTAATATGTTTTCTCTTCAGCATAGGCAACTTGAAGCTTGCTGTAGTGTTGCTAATAATGCTTGTGTACTGAATCGGCATCTCCCTGGACTCTAGCTGGTAATAAAGCACTGATTAATTTACCCCATGAATCACTAGAGGTACACAAAGCTTGTTTCTTACTTGGCCTTATACTAGAGCAGGAGATATTGAGAGCCTCTCCTTTACATAATTTCTTACTGAGTGTCAATGGAAATTTCTTATGGATCAATGGAAATATATAACCACATGTGATTCTGAGTAGCTGAAATCCAGAGTAGCACTCACAATATGCTAGAGGAACTCAGCAGGTCAGGCAGCATCTATGGAAATGAATAAATATTTGCTGTTTTGGGCCAAAACCCTTCTTCAAGATAGGGAAGTGGCGGGAGGGGGAAGAGGAGAGAAGAGGTAAGTTACTTTGAAAAAATAAATTACCTCAAACAGTCTAACAGGAGGGGGTAATCACTCCCCCAGCTCTAGGTTGACTCATTATAGATCCTAATGGCCAAGAGTAAGAATGACCTTGTATAGCGCTCTTTGGAACAGTGCAGTTGTCTTAGCCTGTTACTGAAGTGCTTTGTTCAGCCAAGGTGGCAAGCAGAGGTTGAGAAACATTGTCCAGAATTGCCAGGATTTTCTGTAGGGTCCTTTATTCTACTACAGCCTCAAGTATATCCAGTTTGACTCCTATAACAAAGCCAGCCTTTCTAATCCGTTTATTGAGCCTGTTGGCATCACCCACGTTGATGACATTGCCCCTGTACTCCACTGCGTAGAAGATTGTACTGGCAACAACAGACTGGTTGAAGGAGAGGCCTGCATACTCCAAAGGACCTCAGTCTCCTCAGGAACCAAAGGCAACTCTGGCCTTTTTATGTACACAGCCTCTGTGTTGGTGTTCCATTCAAGTCTATCATCCAGGTGCATGCCTAGGTACTTGTAGGTCCTCACCACATCCATGTCCTTACCATCAATAGTGACAGGGAGCAGTGCAGGCTTGGTCTTCCTAAAGTCCATCACCATCTCCTTTGTCTTACTGATGTTAAGCTGCAGATGATTCAGTTTGCACCATTTGACAAAGTCCTGCACCAATGCCCAGTGTTCTTCCTCCTGTCTTCTCCTTGTACACCCAACTATTGCTGAATCATCACAGCATTTCTTAAAGTGACATGACACAGTGGTGTATCTAAAGTGAAGTAGTTAAGATTCAGAGTGCAAATAAGACAGAATTGTTAGAGACATCAGATCATTTCATATAGAGCAATATGTATTACCATGGAAAGAATGTGTAAATCAGGATGAAGATTTTGTACCAGCATTTTATGACAGGAAACCACAGTTGATCAGCAAGCATGGATAATGGGTGAATATCACTTCTAGAAGTTAAGTTGGGTGCTGGAATGTTTTGGAGATGTTGAGAGAATTGATGGAGGAAGTTGAGGGGAGGTGCTTTGGAATAGTTATATCTAGATGTGAGCATAAATAAGCTTCTGTTGGTTAATCTTGTTATTTATTTTCCTCTGTTAAATTATACCTACAAAATTTTCCTATTTTTATTTTTTATTATTTAAAGTGGTACTGCAAAGTCCATTTAGAAGCTGGTTTGTGCTCTTCAATGATTTTTGGAAACTGAAAGACAGATTTTTAAAAAGGCAGGCAGTTGGTTAGGCTATTTTCTACCACATTCAATGGAAGGAATTGTACACAGCTTTTCTTTTTAACTTTAGTTGGCCAGTGAACAAACTGTGATTAGAAAGGCTAGAAAATAAGAATTGGGAAGAATACTGAAGTGTAATAATGTGTGTGTCTGTGCACTTGCTGATTAAAATTTATGTAGTGTATTCAATGCCATGGAGACAACCATATTTAGGCTTTCTAGCAGAATGCGCTGTTGCTATGACGTGTTGCTGCGAATCCTATGGCACTATGATGTGTTATCACACCACTGGCAAGGACCTCATCAGCTATGTACAAATGTGCTTATTAAAATTCATAGTGCTGAAGCTTTTGCACTTGCATTTCGCATACAGGAACGCTGACTGCTGAGTCTGCACTGAACACAAGCACAGAAGGGCACTGGTTCCTTCTCAAGAACAATAGTTTGCCTCAGCTTGTCTTATTTTCATGCAAGTACCCTCTTCCATCCTCCATCCTCCACCCTTCCTCGGCCAAAAAGCAGTTAATGTTAGTTATAAGCCAGTCAGTAAAATTTAAATTATATGTATAGGTTATAATTTTAAATACTTTTCCACATTATTTTGTTTCATCTGTCTGTTTTTAACGGTTGGTTGATGGTCTTTTTCTACTAGCTTACTTTTCACTATACACCATGATCTGACCAATGTATTAGTTAATTCCTAGCTTCTCCTTGTGGAATCTGGTATCCAAACAGCTCTTGAGAAAAACACGGGCTTAAACCTGGCTCCTCCTTGTGCATAATCTTATCTGGTGACTTCATTCTATCTTTGAAATGGCTAGAACTCCAAACAAATGATGCACAGTTAAGCTATTAAAGTGGAGTCACAGGTAAATAGGGTTGTAAAGAAAGCTTTTGGCATATTGGCCTTCATAAATCAATGTCTTGAGTACAGGAGATGGGATGTTATGTTGAAGTTGTATAAAACATTGGTGAGGTCTAATTTGGAGTATCGTCTGCAGTTCTGGTCACCTACCTACAGAAAAGATTACAGGGAATATTTACAAGGATGTTGTCAGGTCTGGAGGACCTGAGTTATAAGGGAAGATTGAAAAGGTTTGGACTTTACTGCTTGGAACTAGGGGAATGAAGGGAGATTTGATAGAAGTATACAAAATTATGAGGGGTACAGAGAGGGTAAATGCAAGCAGGCTTTTTCCACTGAGGTCTGGTGGGACTACGGCCGGAGGTTGTGGGTTAAGGGTGAAAGGTGAAAAGTTTAAGGGGAACTTGAGGGGAAACTTCACTTGGAGGGTTGTGCAAGTGGGGAATGAGTTGCCAGCACAAGTGCTGCATGCAAGCTTGATTTCAACATTTCAGAAGTTTAGTTAGGTATATGGATGGTCGGGATATGGAGGGTCCTGATGCAGATTGATGAGAGCAGGCAGTTTAAATGGTTTGGCACAGACTGGATGGGCTGAAGGGCCTGTTTCTGTACTGTACATTTCTATGACTCTATTTAATATATTAAAAAACTACATGTCAGAAACTATGATTGACAGACTGACAATTCCCACATCTGGGTACTGGTAGTGCTTAGATAAAAAAACACTTTCCGTTGCAGTCAATTCTTTTTGCTTACTGAGTGCAGAGGACAACCTGGAAAACCAATTAGTACCCACTGCTGTCAGATGCACAGCCACATCAACATCTGTGGGTTTCACAGCAATGAGAAAACAAAATGTTTGACTAGTATGATAGATGAGCATTTTAACTGTACATTCTGGCACTCAAAAGTCTAGCTTTAAAGTTCTAAACAATAAGATTTTGTTTAGTATTTAAGTGCACGTTGATGTACATGCAATTAAGAAAGGTTGTGTTTTTTCTTTGCAACTACTATTTTTGAGGAATACTTGAATATAACGAAATAATTTATCCCTCTGAATTAATTTGGACTGCACCTTGGCCAAGAGTGCATGCAAAAACAAAATTACAGCGTGTCACTTTACTCCTTCATTGTGCCTTCAATTGGTGTGCTGATTTGTTGTAGTTAAAGTTTTCCTTAAAAAGTGAATAGAATTTTGAGTTTACAGTGGAGATGCTCAAATCCAGATTTGAAAAGTTATTGCAAATAACCAATTAAACAAAACAAAATTAGTAAATTCATTTATATGTAAAATTAAAATCTTTAAAAATCATGTCAATTTCTTAAGGTGTTTTGGCAAATATAAAAAATTTTCTTTTGTGGAATAGAAAAAAAAATTAAGAGTTTGATGTGAATGTAGGAGGTTCCAAGTATTGTCTTTCCTCTTGGTATTCTCCAACCTGACAGCATGGACATGGATTTCTCTAACTTCTGGTAACCACTCTCCTCTGTCTCTCTCCTTCCCCACCCCCATCCCTCTGATCCTATCACTCCATCCTCTTGCCCTCCTCCTTGATCTGCCCATCACCCCAACATTTCTTCCTCTGGTTTCCCTCCTCACCATCTTCCCTTTCTTCCTTGGTCTACTGTCCTCCCTTACAAAATTTATCTCCAGTCCTTTGTCACTTCTGCCTATCACCTCCCAGCTTCTTGCATCATTCTCACTCTCCCTCACCCGCTTATCAAAACCACACTTCCTCACCTGGATCCATCTATTACCTGCCAGCTCTTGCTCCGTCCCCTTTTTATTTCTGGTTGTTTCCTCTCTTTCTTTCCAACTCTGAAGTGTCTATCCAAAATGTACAATATCCATTTCCTCCATAGATGCTGTCTGACCTGCTGAGTTTCTCCAGTTTTTTTGTGCGTTGCTCCTGATTTGCAATATCTGCAGTCTCTCTGTCTTCAGAGTATGAATTTTTTATCAGCATTATGAATTTTATACTCAGTTATTAGGACCAAATAGTTGGACACTAAACCTAAAGTACAGCATGTTCCCAGATTTCTACTGGAGTAGTCAGTACCCTTGATTACAATCCCATCTGCTTCTCTGGAATTATAGTCCTAAATTAATCAGTGTATTAGAAAACTTTTTGAATGTAATTTTTTTAAAAGACTAATATGAAAAGCAATTTTACCTTCCCTCTCCCCTCCCCACCTTCCTTGCTCCATGTATTGTAAAGCCACCACCTACAATGTGAGTCATACACATTTAAGTTGCTAACTGTGTATCATCAAAGATATTGGAAGGTTGTCATAACAGTTTAAGTCTATTAAATGCTCAGTGTAGGTGTGCAGGTTCCAAGGACATTGGAAATCACTGCAAGTACAATTTTCCAGAATTTTTTTTAGGATTCCCTTATAATGGAAGGTTTTAGTCTGACAAATCTTGACAGTTTGACAGATTAAGTTCTTATTACATGGTGGTGTTCTTCCTTTTACAACTGTATGAAATTATTTTAGGGGAAATATGATAAATCAGATAAAATTGAATCAACCCATGAATGGACTGAAAGAAATATCTTCAAATTAAAATTTTCTGTCATTGAGATTCCTTGTCCACATCATTTTTGATCTTACATTTTACCATCAGTCAAAGGTAAATTTATTCTTTACATCCTCGATTATTATAAGAAATCAAGGATTATTTTTATATCATATAGAACTTTTTAATCTCCTTAGCATTTAAAGTTCAAGTTTATCATGATAAACAAACCAATGTTCCTCCAGACCAAGGTGCACAACACAGTACCTGTAACTCACACACAACACAACTCATAAAGAAATATTGCCACAAATAATGTGCATTTATATCGCAAGTTTATAAAATAAACACTATAATATTACTGGTGCTCCATAAATGGTGTGAGCTGGGTAGTGACAGGGAGTTCAGTTGTCTCATGGCTTGAGTTGACTCCTAACAGTCCTTGCCTTATCCCCTGCCTGATGGGCCATGTGAACACAGGACTCCTGGTAAGCATCTCTGATTGGTGGAAGAGAGACCCTGATGATCCTTTCAGCAGTCCTCATAATCCTTTGTAGTCTGTTATGGTTAGATGCCATGTAATTCTCTTACCAGAAAGGGATGCAGCTGGTCAGGATACTCATCTTTAAAGACATGTGTATCTACACATAAATTTTTATGACCTTTTTCAAAATGGCTTTTAATATGCAATTTCTTTCCAGGTTTTCTCATTCAAAATGCTTTATAACCCTGTTCCTCCTTTAACTTGCCTGTTTTCCTAAATTATTCCATCTTCTGCTCACAAAACGTTTTGCTCTTTGACATCACTTCTTATGACATTCATAGTCTCAGCAGGATTTTGCAACCTCACATCATAAGAAATAGGAGCAGAATTAGGCTATTTGGCCCATTGAATTGGCTCTGCCATTCCACCATGGCTGATTTATTATCCTTCAATCCCATTCTTCTGTCCATAACCTTTGGTGCCCTGACTAATCAGCCTCCACTTTAAATATACTCAATGACTTGGCTTCTACAGCCAACCGTGGCAATGAATTCCAGGGATTCACCACACTCTGGCTTAAAAAAATTTCCTTCTATCTGTCTTAAATGGGTGTCTCTCTATTGAGGCTATGGCCTCTAGTCCTAGACTCACTTGCTATAGGAAACATCCTCTCCATATCCACTCTGTCTAGGCCTTTCAATATTCGATAGGATTCAACAAGGTCCCCTCTCATTCTCATAAACTCTAGCGTGTACAGGCCCAGAGACATCAAACCCTTTCATTCCCCAAATCGTTCTCGTGAACCTCTCTGTGAAGTTGGGTTGATAATTTACAGGGAATTATTGCCGCATGGGGATTATAAGTATGCAGAAACCTTGGATCCTACACCACCAGGTTGTGTAACAGTTATTATAACTATCAGGCTCAGCAAGCTTTGATTTTTTTCCAAGTCTGAATTATCTGTGTGCTTATGGTTTTATTTGTACATGCCATGCTGTGGAGCATGACTCACTATTTTTGTTTTTACTGACCAAATCTCTATTACTTAAAGCTTTTTTTGTTTGCTGAATGGAAACATTTCTCTTTTGTTACATATCTAACTTCACAGCGTACCATTTGGAACAGTTTCGAGTATAAAAATAATTCTGTATGACCCCTGTGATTTTTCAAATGTAGATATCTGAACTGCACCCACTGAAGTTGTATTCTGTTACTTCTTCCAAAAATTATAAATGATTGTTATAAATAATTAGTATAAATGATTTGGCATTTCCCACAGCTACTGCAAGATAATGTTGTGGGAGTCATGAATGGAAGCCTATGTCATTACACTAGGCTACTGCACACTTCAAGATCATTTTACCAATTAATGAAGATTTAGCTAATCGAGCTTTTAAAATAAGTAGGATCATTTATAGTAGTAATTTGTGATTGCTGGTTGTAAATACAAGAATGGATTTTCTGTGTGTGTTTTTTTGGCTAATGTTGAATGCCCAATCAAAATGAAATGTTAGTGTTCACTTGAAAACAAGATCATTATTTTTGCAGTTATCATACAGACCATTTCCTGTCATTCAAAATAGATATAACCACTAGATACAGCAGCAGAATGGCACCTTTATGTCAAATGTTTAACATTTTTTAGATTTTCATTAAATGTGTATCAGTTGTTTAATTGCATTATGGGTTGGTATGACAACCTTCAGAATACTTGGATCAAAAGTTGTCTGTTTAAGCTGGGCATTGCTGCCCACCAGTTTGTTGTGGTAACATTCCAAACTTGACAGCTGCTTCTTGGGAGCTGACAATTCAACTGTCATCACCAAAACAAGACCAGTAGCCCTTTATTTCTGCTAATGATGGACCAGCCTAAAAGTGCTTCATGGTTGTCCCGTCTAATTAATGTTACTGTCAGCATCATCCTGACTCAATGTACTGTTGAAACCAAGAAATAGGAATGATTAGTGCAAGATAACATCCAGTCTGGCAGTGGCGGTGAATTACTTTTGATATCTAAGTGTCTGGTTAAAGAATGTTTGGGTCGTGTGTCACCTTGATTGTAGATTATTGTGCCTTATCTCTCATTCTTTTCCACCACCACCTCCATATTATATTGAATGCACTCTATTGCATTGTATAGTTCAATGGTATAATTAGAAATGCAGAATCTTAATGAGAATTCATTTGTAGATTGGTAGTAACAATCATTGTAACTCCCAATTATTGTTTCTATAGAATGGATAACTGTGTTTAAGATGTTTCTAAAAGTATCTAATTAATCTATAATTGTAGTTCAAGCTTCGAAGATCATAATCCAATTTGGCAAAAGTTCTTGTGTCAACCACACAAGTTTTCAAATTGCTTTTCTCTCTCTCTCCTCCTACACTGGTTTACTGAGGCAATGTAGAGGAGGAGGGAGAGTTGGCTGTTGGCATCTGCTTCATTCTACCTCAACTGCAATTAAACTGATTTAGAAGACATTGAAGGCAAATAGTTAGATGAAAGCCTGAAATATTGCCTTTAAAACATTTCTATAAATAACATCCTCTATATTTGCAGTAGTGCAATTGGTGGTGGGGGAGAACAGTGTCACACCAGTACATGTGCTAATTGGCTCAGTAAGTCCAAAGGTTGCATCTTTGTACAGTAACTATACTCAGTGGATAATGACTCATGGATTGAATGCTGTGTGCCTATTTTCATGCCAATGTCCTTAGTGCACTCCAATATCTTTTTATTTATTTTATACATTGATCAACTGATAACAGAACAATGTATCAGTAGTGAGTTTCTGTATGTTCAGTTTAACTGATTCAGTAGATTTCCTTTCTTAAGCAATGCTGTTCCCAGCTATGAAAAGAATTTCAGCTATGACCTATTTCCTGTAGCTATGGCAACAGCCCATCATGAGATTTTTAATAGAAAACAATTTGTTATGGGAAAATATTTCCATGCAATAACTGAAGTTCAAAGATGTTTAAGGAAATCTTTCTAGTTAAAAGGACCACTTAAAATGTTATTGTAGATAGAGTGAAGTGCCCCTCAGCACAAAGACTTAGGATTGTTTTAAGTTCAAATGAGCAGGCATGATGAACATTTTGTTTGTGTAATCAGTTTCTGTTAAACTTGTTTCCAAAGTTATGCACAACTTACTTGCCAACCCATCCTCTATTTTGGTGCTGTTTTATCCATTCTCTCACAGGTAACTATTGCAATTTCTAATGCCCAAATAAACACAGATTGGATTCAGAGTTGTTGCTAAATTATGTGCATTGTAGCATAGCTGTTAGCGTAATGCTATTACAATGCTAGAGACCCAGGTTCAATTGCACTGCTGTCTGTAAGGAATTTGTACTTTTCCTGTGACCACAAGAGTTTCTTCTGGGTGCTCCAGTTTCCTCCCACATTCCAAAGACAGATGGGTTAGTATGGTAATTGGTCACATGTGTAATTGGGCAGTACTGGCTCTTTGTGCTGGGAGGGCCTATTACTGTGCTGTATCTGTAAGTAAGCAAGTAGATCTTTGACTGAAGTTTTAAGTCTTCTGAGTGAAAATATTTTTAATAAACATTTCAATTTTAAATTCAAATTCACAATTTGTCACTATTCCCTGCTAAATACCAAATAATCTCATGTGAGTTTCAATTTAGAAATATGTAGCTAAGTCATAATCCTCTTTGCACACGTTCATAAACAAGGTAATAGTGTACTTTTCTATCTGAAGTGAAAAGTCATGTTTGTTTCCATCTGTGGATAAAGTTTCCCAGAAATTTGCCTTTTCAAAGCTGCATTGATCACTGTTGACCTGAACCAATAGAATGCATTACAAACAAGAGAAAGTCTACAAATGCTGGAAGCCCAAGCAACAATGCTGGAGGAACTCAGCAGGCCAGGCAGCACCTATGGAAAAGAGTACAGTCGACGTTTCAGGCTGAGACCCTTTTGTAGGTCTGCTGAGTTCCTGCAGCATTTTGTGTGTGTTGCAATAAAAAGCATTGACTTTTTGCACTTTATTTTAGTACAGTACTTTCAACACTTCTGTGATTACGCTGATATACCTAAATAAAGACTGCAAATTTGGCTGTTCTTCACATCTTAGTCAGTAGATATTAACAGTCAACTTGTGTACAGGAAAGTAGACCGTTAGTATCTGAGGAAAAGGCCTAGGTTACTTAGAGCAAGGTTAGATGTATAATAAATTATTGTTTACTCAGTCTTTCCCTACTACCATTTTCTTATATCATCCATTGCAATAGACACAATTTGTATTCAATATAGTTGTTAGGAATTGGATATCAAGTTTGTCAAATATTTTTGTGGGTTGGGTTTAACCCTCTGTTTTTCTATGTCATTCCAAGCTGCATCTTAAAGCCTGCTACTTGGATTCAGCTCTTGCTTGTCTGCCATTTGTCCTTGTGTAGCTTAGTGCTCAATTCTATTTGAACATGTTCTTCTGAAACACCTGGATACATTGTATGCTAAAAGCACCACATAAATGCACATTGCTGACTGTAATTGTTCTTTACTTTTGTTCTGCATTACCTATTTTTTTTAACCCTTTCACATGAGCTTTCCCTTCACATTTCAAGAACATGGATTGAGAACAAAGAACAATAATGGAGAATTGTTTGCGTGAACATATTTGAAAGTTTATGGTAAATAATAAATAGAGGTGAAGTTCAGGCTTCTTAATTTGGAGTATAATATTTAGCATTTTTTAAGAATTCTGTCAGCTAAAATTTTGTTTGCATGTCAATAGTCGGTGACTCCAATTTGGATGCTTTTTGATAGTTCTAGTTCTCAAACTTCTATTAGGAGCTGCAAGTAAGTGCATTTGGAGGACAGTTTTAATAAAGTCACCTTTTTTTTGTCAAATTTACAGACAGACATACTTTATTGATCCCAAGGGAAATTTACATGATTTGAGCAGCCATGGCAGAATTGTGGCTAGTAGAGTTCTGGCTCATGGACCAAAGGATATCTGGTATCGTTGTCTAAATTGTGCACGGGGCTCCATAACTCAAATCAGATATACCAGTTACTGAGCCTCCATTGGAAAATTGAGCTACTTTTAGATGGAGCTGTCAAATCAGTCATATTGAGAGGTATCACTCTCGATGTGACTAGAAGTCTGAGGTAAAAGGAACAGTGTGTTAGATTTCTATTTGCTGGAATGGAAGTTGCAGGAGTCGGAAAGTGGAGGCATTTTTGATTTCTTTGTGACCATTTTGTGGAGCAGGATAGCAAAGGAATAAACCTTCCAGCCCTTTTTGTCTGCTATCCCTAATGCAGAACCAAAATAATCACATTTGCCTGCCCATGGTCTATTTCCCTGTACTCCCTGCATATTCACGTGCCTGTGTTTGCCTACATGTCTGTGACCACCACTTACCATTGTATTCCAGGCACCTACCACACTCTATGTATATAAAACAAAATTAGTGAATCTCCTTTAAACTTTACCCCTCTCATGTTTAAGGCATCCCCTCTAGTGTTTGACATTTCTACCCTCTACCCTATCTATGCCTCTCATAATTTTATCTGCTTCTGTCAGGTCACCTTTCCACCTACGACACTCCAAAGAAAACATTCCAAAGCAAACTCCACACATTATTAGATGAAGAGCATATTTAAAATTGCAGTGCTTTATCAACTTGTTTTGGAGAGAGATTTAGGAATTCTTTATTAAAGTTTACTGAACTCATTAAAAATATATTTCTTCTAACACCATGTTTGTTTCCACTTTGGCTGTGTATTCAAACTCCCACGTTAGAGGGAGTATGTTCATGACTGAGCACAGCAACAAACCTGTCGAATAACTTACATCCTGCAGAATTTTATGAAGTGATTTAGCAGTTTGTTTGCTTTAATAACTTTAATTTCATTAAAAATGTAATCTTTTATATTTCATTTCTGAGTACTCTTAAGGCTTGTGTTTGAGCGGTGTCAGAATACAAAGATGGCCGTTTAGAACAAAGATGAGGAGGAGTTTATTTAGCCAGAGGGTGGTGAATCTGTGGAATTCATTGCCACAGATGATTATGGAGACCAAATCATCAGGTCTATTTAAAATGGAGATTGATAGGTTCTTGATGAGTAAGGACATCAAAAGATTGTGGGGGAAAAGGTAAAGAGAATGAGTTTGAGAGAGAGAATCAAATTGCCATGATGGAATGGTGAAGCAGACCTGATGGGCTGAATGGTCTAATTTTGCTCGTATGTCTTGTGGTCTAATATTTTTGAAGTAGTCTTAAACATTTGAACCATATTGCAACTGTCTATAATATTCATACTGTGCAGAATCCAAAAGAGTTTAATTCCTATTTTAGAAAGTTGTACATTGCATTCAATAAAACTGAAAATTAATTGCCTTGGAAAATGAGTAACCACATTCTATAGGATTGTAATATAAGCTCCTCAAGAAGTTGTTTGAAGATCTTTATGATTGCACAGTTGCCATTATGTTGCTTATGACACTTTTGTATGTTTCTAATCCAAGCGACACTTGCTGTGGAGATACAAGTTGTTTAGAATAGTTAGGATTCTATATTTTAACACAGCTTGCACTTTGATTGTGCAGAAATGGAACACTTTTAAATTATTTATATTTACATATAGAAAATGCTGCCAACATTTCAAATTTATTATCTGAGCCAAATTCTGATGAATTAAGAAGTCTGAATATTCAGTAAATTGATCACAATGTGGCTGTTCTATTGGAAACTGTGCCATGCAGTATGTTTCCTTGATTAATGTCCATACACTCCCAAGCTGCAGTTGAACTTCTGAAATATTTAACAATGTGCATTAAAAATTAAATGTTATCTGGATAATGTCAACTATAAGCCAACCCTGGTAATTATAATTGGAAATGTTTTCATTATAGTCTAATTAGTTTAAAATTCTTCCTGCTCTCTCTTTCCTGTAGTATGCAGAGACGATAAGTAAAAAGCAAGTGGATCTGGACAGCTTTATCGGAAATGGATACAAAACTGCATTGAGTGAGGAACGGAGGCGGTATTCCTTTTTGGTGGAGAGGCAGTGTACGGTTGCTAAGAATAACATGGTATACCATAGCAGGGTAAGTATTTTGAAAATCCTTGTATCAACTGCAACAGTTTTTCAGTAATGTTTGAAGAGGAATAAAGAATGCAGGCAATTCCTTTTTGTTCTGTTTCTCTACTGGTCACCTAATGGTGGGGATTTGTTCTACACATACCAGTAGGTCATTATTTTGTAACTAAATTTACTACTTAAGGTTAGCAAGGTCTCCATGGAGTTGGTCATCACACCTCAGCTCTATTGGTGTTTAAGGATGTCTCCTGAATCCGGTTAAGTATCATTGGTATATGTCATGAAATTTGTTTTGCTGCAGCAGTATATTGCAATACACATTATAATTTACAGTTTTTATTTTTTGATTTAAAAGATTAAATAAGTAGTGCAAAAAGGAAAGCGAATAAGTACTGAGGTAGTGTTCATGGGTTCATCGTCCATTCAGAAATCTGATGGTGGAGGGGAAGAAGCTGTTCCTGAAACATTGAGCATGTGTCTTCAAGCTTCTGTACCACCACCTTGATGGTAGCAATGAGAAAACAACATGTCCTGGGTGATTGGTGTCCTTACTGATGGATGCTCCCTTTTTGAGTCATCACCTTTTGAAGGTGTCCTGGATGCTGGGGTGGCTAATCTGTAGAGGTTATGGGACAGTTGTCATCCTGCATGAGATTATTTAACTGAATACAGGCAGTGATATGGATTCTTTTCATTCTATTTGAGCGTTAGTATTTACAGTGTGTAATGTGGGAGTAATTCCACATAAGCAATGGAGAAGTCCTGTAGTTGCTGTATCCCTCTATTCCCTATATAGTTGTATTTCTATTAAAAGCCTCTTAAACTCCACTAAATTGCCTGCTTCCACTACTATCCTGCAACCTCTTTAAGGCACTGACCTCTCAAGAACCTGGTTAATCCTAAAGAATGGTCTCAGCCTGAAACATCAACTATATATTCCTCTCCATGCTGCCTGATCTGCTGAGTTCCTTCAGTATTTTGTGTGCACTTACCCTAAAATATTTTACTTAGAAATTGTTAGTTTCACTCTTTAAATTGGTTTTCTTTTATAGGGCAAGGACATGGTAACGCAAAAGCTTCCTGGTTGGCAACAGGCTTGCAGCGACCCATCCAAAATTCCTGATCATGCAATATCATTGGTGCAGCAGATGTCCTCTGGCAATGGAGGAACACTTGCCTCTGACCCTGCTGCCGCTGCCAAATCGGGGCTGATCATCTCCGACCCCATTCCTGGTGCTAAACCTCTACCTGTACCACCAGAACTTGCACCCTTCGTTGGAAGCAATATGGGTCTCAACTCTGTAAGTAGCAATTATTATTGTCAGTAATATAGTTGTACAGCTCTATTATTTATGCAAAGTAACTTTTATAATACCAAGTAATCTGCTGTATTTATTAACTAGTTGAATTCTGTTCCCATTATAGTTTGATAGGTAGCAGTATGACCTCTGAGACAAATAATTATGAACTCAAGTCGCTTCTGGAGACATGAACTCAGAAATTTGGCTGATTTCCTCTAGTGCTGCAGATGAGACTACCTGATCTCTAGTCAGCCTGGAAGACCCCCCTTCCCCCCCCCCCCACTTCACATTTCTGCTTTGAAAAATAGAAAGGCAGCTCTCCTCAATGTACTCACCAGTATTTATCCCTCAAGCAGAATCTCTAAGCCAAATCGTTTGGTTACTATTGCATTACTGTTTCAGTGTTGTAAATTCCTATATTGTGGTGACATCTTTTAAAATGTATTTCATTAACTGTAAGTGCTCAGGGTAATTTCAAAAGGATTATCAAAAATCATATATACTTTTCCATGTTTTGTCCTTTGGCTCAAGGAATGTTCAGTATGATAGCTTAGCAGTTAGCGTAAGGTTTGACAGGTCCAGCTTTTAAACATTTTCCCCTGTATAATTTGCTGTACATGTGACAAATAAAACTAACCTTAATAATTCAAACTACTGGTTACTGGTCAGAAAGGCTATAGACTTGAGACACAAACAATTTTTCTCTCTCTCTGACTGGTTCAGTATTTCTTGCACTTAAAAAAAAACACCTCTGATTTGCCTATTTGCAAATGGACCACTGCCATGTCTAGGCAATTTTGTAATTGGGAAAGTAAAACTGACTTAATCTTATCAGTTTCAAATGAGTATCTTGCTGACTAATAAATTCTGTCGGGACACTCATCACCTCTTTCCACTTATGCCTAACATATCAGGAAGCGTCCAAGAACCTAGTGAAGTAGTTTGGGGTCTGGTGTTCACCGCCCGAAAGGATGGTGGAGATTGAAGTAGACATCACATCTGTATGAGCAGCTGACCCATGTAGTTATCATCCAGCAGCTGGAAAGTAAGAGTAGCCTAAATGGCTTCATTTTTGGCTGGCATGGACAATGGGCAGAGCAATAACCTTAATCCTGTATCCTGATTCTAAATGGATATGTTTAATGCATAATGAGAAATATAATTTATGGGAGTCTGTTTGACTTTGCTTATCATTTTCTTTCAAGAATTTTTTTTACTTTGGAGGTGTGGGTTTCCTCCTTGGTAGTCCAGTATGCTCCCACATTCCAAAAAGACCTACGGGTTATTTATGGGTATGTTGAAACTTGGGGACTGCCTTCTTGGACTGTGTTGGTCATTGATGCAAAATGACTCATTTTGCTGTATGGTGTGATGTATATATGACAACTTTTAGGTGATCATAGATTATTCTTCCACAGAGTTAGAGTTATACCAAGAGGTTTTGTTGCATTCCTTATTAGATAGAAATGAGAGCACTCCCCAGAACTTGATTATTAAATATTGTTATTAATGTCAATCCCCACATAATTAAACTGAATACAGCCCAACCTAACTCCGTTACCTCCATATTTTTGATGCTTATGAGGTCTTGACAGGTGCCTTTAGAAAGGGTTGTAAAACATTGTGACAGATTGTTTCTGTAAAATGACAGTTACAAACATTTAAAATCATGAATACTGGTTATAAGAACTATGCAGGTAAAATGTTGCTGGCTTCTTATTCATTGAATGGGAGAGTATTCATATACAGACAGAGCTAGAATACACATTCATAAAATATAAATCAATGTTGCACTTAAATACTTAATGAAATGTTTGTCAAATTGTTTAAGTATACATACATTTTCCACCTTGGTTCCTTTCTTAAACTATAGCTACTCATTACCCCTGGAAACTGATGTTAGAGTTTGGTTTCTGGTATTTTCTTTAATGGGAATTGAATAGCTTTCATACATGAGTCTGTATGTCCTTTTCTACCTCCTAGAAAAGACTAAGGCATATTAATTGTAGCTCAGAATTACTCTGATGCATCATTCAGTCTTGGGTGAAATTCGTGATGTTGGTGTTCAGTAAGGCCATCTTTTATGAGAAGTGGATATCTCTCATCATACTCTTTCTTGTCAGGGCATATCTGATCCTCCTCCATTCTGGGCTAAAATGTTCAGTCAATCTAACTCCCCGTAACTAAAGTCTTCCAATCCAGGCTACATCCTAGTGAATCTCTGTACTCTCTCCAGCATACTCATGTTCTCCCTACAGTATGGTGACTAGAAAGTATTTTGTAACATTGCAATATATTTTGTGCCCTGGTCTATGAAGACAAGTGTGTCGTACATGCACAGTTAAGCACATGAAGTTGCTGTGCAATCGTAAAGGTATTTCTGTCGTGCTTTTCATGAATTGTGTTTCTATATATAGTGGCTACTTCACTGAGTACACGTGTTCATTAATACAAATCTAATCAGCCAATCACGTGGCAGTAACTCAATGCATAAAAGCATGCAGACATGGTCAAGTGGTTCAGTTGTTCAGAACAAACATCATAAATGGGAGGAAATGTGATCTAAGTGAATTTGACCGTGGAATGGTTATTGGTACCCGAATGGGTGGTTAGAGTATCCAAGCTGCTGATCTCCTGGGATTTTCACACACAACAGTCTCTAGAATTTACAGAGAGTGGCGCAAAAAATTTCCAGCAAGCGGCAGTTCGTTGGGTGAATGAGAGAGGTCAGAAAAGAATGCCCGGACTGGTTCAAGCTAACGGAAAGCCAAATAACTGCAGTGGTGTGCAGAAGAACATCTCTGAATGTACAACAGACTGAACCTTGAAGTGGATGGGCTACACCAGCAGAAGACCAATACTGTAACGTACATTCCGTGGCCACTTTGTTAGGTACAGGAGGTGTATAACTAATACCTCTTGGAGTGATATCACTATTATGTAGGAAGTGCAGCAGCCAGTTTAAGCATAGTAAGCTCTCAAGCAGTACTACTAATAGACAATTTATCTTATAAATGTTGATTGAGGGATAAATATTTCAACACAGCCAGGATAACTCCTTTGCTCTCCTTTTGAAATACCAGCCCAGGATCTTGTGTATTATTTAAAAGAGCAAATGAGAGTTTGATTTTACAACTCATTTCTCACACCCACTGCACTTTGTTAGAGCATCAGACTGCATTTCTGATGAAGGGGCCTAAAACGGTAAGTCTGTTTTTGTCAGTGTGGGTGATGCCTGACCTGAGTATTTCCAGCATTTTCTATTTTTATTTCAGATTTGCAGCATCTGCTGTTTTTTTTTGCCCTTAAGCTTTTTGTGCTCAAGTCCCAGAGGCGGGGTTTGAATAAACAACTTGGGAGATGAGGATGCTACCAACTGAGCTGTAACTAAAATTACTGGTTGTTTTTTTTGTGGGAATCATTTTGCTTTTGAAGAAAATTGTATGTTAAAAGTCCAATTATTTCTATTTACTCTGTGTAGTTAACTGAGGATGGAGATCAGGCAGGGTGTTAGATATTCACGTAGTCTATTTTAGGCACTGTTCCTGAATTTACAACTTGGATGCAAGTATTTTAATGTTCACCACTAAAGTTTGAGTATATTCTAGCAAGTATCTATAGTAATTCCCAAAAGGAAAGGTTAGACAGTTTCCATATGGCATTAATTAGTATTATTTTTCAAAATGTTCAGGGAATTGCACCAAAGCCATTACCTGGATGTATGGATTCCTGTGAATTAGGCATTGCATGTCATTCAAATGTGCTCCTCTGTTTTTTTATATATATATAAATTTAGAGCTGCTCCTCTAATGAGATAAATTGTCTGCTTATTTTGAACCAGGACTTAAATAGCAAGTGCGTAGGTGAGCTTCTCAGCACTTCATATTGCTACCTTGAATCCCCTGGACATCTAGTCCCTTATTCACTCTTATAATAGTAGAAAAATCTCAATGGAACATGGTGATCTTTTACTTAAGCTCCCTACCCTTGGTGATGAATCCTTTCAGTTATAAGTTGGCTTAGTCCAACAATTTTTTTTAATCTAGTGCTTCTTTAATGTTGCAGCAAGGGAAATAACTGGCTTCATCCAATATGAATAATGCCTCCCAACAGCTAGATATTGGCTTACAGTGATGACAAACATCAAGTGTCTTGAGTCTAAAACAGATCAGGAAAGTAATTACAGGATGCTGCACTTGGCAAGGGGAAGGATTTTCAGGAGATTTATCAATCTGCACATTGCATCCATACTTTTTTATTAGAATATAATGCAGCCATGAATGAAAGTTTTCACTCTGTCCATCTAAGCAGTTTTGTTGAACACTTCCCAGACAGGCTGAGCACTGTGTTGCCCTTCTGATTTTATTTTACTGGTAAAAATAAATAAATTCAGATAAAGATGCAAGTAGATTTGTTTTGCCGTTTCAGAATGCTGGAAGTTTCTTTCTGATTTAATATGTACCTGGATTTGTCTGGAAGCCATGTTACACACAAAAAAGCTGCTTTAGCAGCTGGTTGGGTTGGGAAGGAAATAGGGAACTGGATAGTCGACGTTTTGGGTTAAGACCTTTCATCTGAACTGGAAAGAGTGAAATAGTTAGTATAAAAAAGCGGAGAAAAGTGATGGAGCAAGACTGCAGGTGAAAAGTGGATCCAGGTGAGGCAGGTGAAGAGGGAATGATGTCAGAAGGTGGAAGGTAAGTGATAAGAACCAAAGGTGATGCAATATGATAATAAAGTGCAATGGAGCATGGAATAAAAGGAGGAATGTGGGGGAGGGCAACCAGAGGGAGGAGTGTGTGGCTGATGTAGAGTTATGATGGCCAGTTGGGTCAGGAGGAGATGAAAAAAGACAGGGAAAAGAAAAATGAGGGATGGAGGAAGCACAATTACTGGAAGTTTGAGAATTCATTGTTTATGCCACCAGATTGGTGGAATGTGAGGTGGTATGTTTCTATATCTAAAATAATTCAGTGGCAGTATTTCCATTCTGCCACTACAACATTTGAGGTTTTTTTTAATGCAGATAAGAATGAGTGAACATATCTTTTTGATTGAAGTGGGCATAATTTGATTGCACGTTTCAGCACTTGGTATTTTGTAGTTAGTTGTAAAAGTAATACTGTATGTTGCAGAGTGATTCACTGGTGATGTCTATAGTTGACTCATAATAAACCACATCCATAATAAATTAGAGTAAGTTACAAAAGGTATTTTTCCCTTAGATTCACTGGCTTGCTTTGTGCTGAAACCTAATGCTAAATTTCTTAAAGGGAGGATACCAGATTTCTTGAAAGTTGATGTTGGTCCTGGATTTGTGTTCAGTTCTGGTTCATTCGTTATAGGAAGGATGTGGAAGCACGAGAGAGCTCACAGAAGAGATTTACCAGGATCTGCCTGGATTGGAGAGCATGCCTTATGAGATGAGGTTGAGTGAGCTAGGGGTTTTCTCTTTGGAGTGAAAGAGGATTGACAGGTGTACAAGATGATAACAGGACAGCCAAAGACTTTTCCTTGGGGCTAACCCTAATGGTTAATATAAGGGGAAGGATTTTAAGATTGGAGGAAAGTATGGGGGGATATCAGAGGTAGTTTTATTTTACACAGAGTGGTAGGTGCATGGAACACCTGCCAGGGATGGTTGTGGAGGCGGATACATTAGAGACATTTAAAAGACTCTCAGATATTCACACGAATGAAAGAAAAATGGGGGCCTATGTAGGAGGGAAGGGTTAGATTGGTCTTGGAGTAGGTTAAAATGTCAGCACAACATTGTTCGCTGAGGGGGCTGTACTGTTCTTTGTTCTATTTTCTTAGTATCGCATAAAGAACCGAGCCTATCATTCCCCTTTTTCATTTTGTACATTTGATCCTGTGTCAACAGTTATTAAAAACAGCAGGATAGTTTTTGCAACTTGATAATAAGCTAAACACTGTGCCAGATGGCAGAGTAAATTGGTAAAGTTGCAGATGTTTGAACACCATTCTCTAGGAATATTGCTGTGGCAGTTTGGGCTGCACAACACTAATTCCTCAGGATGCTGTTAGGCATAAAATATAATACAAAGAATAAAAATTAGTTGAGCTCCATTAGCTGAGAGAATACAGGTGATTTAATTAAGATCTTTAAACATGAGAGCCAGGACAAAAGGTGCTCAAACTAATTCCTTTGTGTGGTTGAAAGGTCTAGGACCAAGCATTGAACTGGAAAAACAACTGATGTGCAGATATGGGCATTGAGTTCAATGTTGACTGGCAACTCCTGCAATGCCAGTGGTGCCAAACTGTATCGGTCTCTGCGGTTCCTTTGGATTCATCAGCTGCGTCGGGAGGAGGAGACTGTTACGTGGGCAGTAGCTTGCTCTCCACATCATACTGCCCTGGCATGCGTATCGTGTAGACAGCCGAGATGTAACATCCATGCTTGACCTCGGGCTCAGCGCAGATGTGGGACATGTACAGTATTTAAGCGTTCAAATAGAAATCACTTCAGCAGTCAAGACTTGGAAAATGGATGTATCAGACAAGGGATTATGTGACGTTGATGTGAATAATAAACACTAGCTTGCATTAGTTGGTTAAAAGGCCAGTTTCTGTGGTGTAATTTCCATGTGGTATTGAACCTTTCGACTGAATTTTATGGTAAAATAAATGGATGTTTTAAAAACAGATTGTTTTAATTACACATAGTGATTTTATAAGGAGAAAAAATTACTTCAGGTTTGTTTAGTTAACTAATAATATACAGTAAATCCATTTTGAAGTATTGCACTTCAAGTGACTGAAGATCAAATTGTCATACAAAGTTTTCAAGCACTTAACTTTATCTGGATTCTTAATATATTTGACGTACGCTAGAATGTTATTTAGAGATGCAGCACCATAACAGGCCCTTTTTGCCCTATGAGCTTGAGCCACCCAGTTACACCCAGGTAACCAATTGACCCAATAACAGGTATGCCTTCAGAATGTGGGAGGAAACCCAGGCACCTAAAGGAGACCTGTGTTATGGGGAGAGTGTACAAATAGCAGAATTAAACCTGGGTCTCTGATGCTGCAATGGCATTAATGTTAACCATTATGATACAATGCTGCCCCCGATCACTGAGGGTCAAGTCATGAAATCTCTTCATTACAAATGAAGATAAATAAAGAAATACTGCTACCTCTGGACTTCATCATGCTGTTGTATGGATTATGTACTGTATATTTTGAAAAAGCTAATTTATTTTCACAATATCAGATACTGAGTAATTATTCTTGTTTCTATTTCAGCGCATGACAGGCCAGGATGTTTCTGTAGTGCCTAATGGTGACCTATCCAACTCGCATCAAGTGGGCTATCAGAATTCTGCTCAACCAAAGCCACCGTCACCACCCCAACTTCCCAAACAGCAGAGTGAGGTCTACTCCAATACATTGCCGACACGAAAAGCAATGCCCTTGAAAGCCACCCCTTTGTTAGGTAAGTGACCAACGATCTAGATATTGCATAATGCTTAGAGCAAATATTTAATGTGTTGCCAAGTGTACCTTGAACTACAGTCATGCACTGACTTGCATGCTATTTTAGTCATAAGCAGTATTTAATGAGGCGTGGACCTGATAACGTGTAGTGCAAAATATACTTAACTCTTACACTCCTTAACACACTTGGGCAGCAAGGTGCAAATGAAAAATGCTGCTTATCACCTACAATCAGGGGAATCTAGTGGTAGTTAAACTACATTTATAGTACCAGACGATTACCACTTCAATTATAATCTAACCACTCAGTGCTGTTAAATTTCAGGTTCTTCCTGTTATAAAAATAGCTGCATTTAATTCCTTTGCATTGCATCTTGCTGTGGTGATAAGATCGTAAGACATACTGTAGGAGCAAGATAAGTCTCTTAGCCCATCAAATCTGCTCTGCCGTTCCATCATGGCTGATTCATTAATCCTCACTACACCATTCTCATGACTTCTCCCTGTAACCTATGACACCCTTAATAATCAAGCACCGAACAACCTCTGTATAAATATACCCAATGACTTGGCCACTACAGCCTTCTGTGACAATGAATTCCACAGATTCACCACCATCTGGCTAAAGAAATGCCTCATCTCTGTCCTAAATGGAACTAATGAGGTCATTATTGTGACTCTCCGGTATGGCAAAAGTTTGATACTACTTCTCAATTTTTTTTACCAAAAGACTACTCAATATATTTTGGACAGGGAGAATTTAATAGATAAAATTACATGCTTGCCTTATGCATGACGGTACTTCTGATATCTTTGTGCTCTACTTAAGTTCATAAAGTGGGGTTTAATTTTGACAATGTTTAAAATAAATGGATCTACAGTCAAACTAGATGCTGCATTGTAATATTTCGGCATCTCACGGGATCAAGACTGCTGTTTCAAAAGTAAATGGTAGGGTTAATAGTGTTATTTTGAAGCTAAAGTCAAGACCTGAAAATGAAGGTATTCAGTCATGCTCCTATCTGTCAAACCCTCATGTTAAATAAGAGACTCTTCCAATACTTTGTCCCCTGCGTGAAGTTATCTTGTCTTGCTCTTCAGCTGAGACCAGGACTTTGCCCCGGTCAAGCTCAATGGCTGCTGGGTTGGAAAAGAATGGAAGGACCAAAGTGCAAGCTATTTTTTCACATCAAGCAAGAGGCAACGGTACGCTGCTAAGCTTTAATGAAGGTGATGTCATCACATTATTGGTTCCTGAGGCTAAGGATGGCTGGCATTATGGTGAAAATGAAAAGACACGGATGTAAGTAACCATGTACTGTGCATTAATGTTTCTGTCAAGTCCAATTTATTGCTATTAAGGTCAAATGACTATGAATTCTGAGACATTGCCAACTGAACTTTTGCTTGCTTAAATTGGAGATGTCTTATTATTTCTATTATTGAGAAATTATTCTGTCATTCTGCTTGCAGGCGTGGATGGTTTCCCTTCTCTTATACCCGTATAATGCAAGGTGGAATGAGTGAAATTTTACATAGGTAAGTGGCTACTTAAAAATAAAACGCATCTTTGGAGATGTACTATATTCCTTCTCTATTTTCTCCACACTAGCCCAATGTGTTTTTTCCTGGTGCCCCCTCTTTGCCTGCATTTCACATTATTACATTGGCCAGAGGTGTGCCTCTTCTTCTTTGAGTACAACATTAAATAGGCTTTTTCTCTATGGAAGGTGATTTCTTTTTCACTGTGTACTGCTAAATCTTGTATGGACCATAACAGGTGTGTCTGCTATCTTCATGTCACAAAGTATTAATAGTCCAGTGTGCTGTGTTAACATTAATGGTAATAATTAAGCTTCATGGTTGTACTAGCCTTGATGATGACAACTTTACACCTAACATTTTTTTGAGCTGTAGATTGAATGAATATTCACTTTCAAAGATTTAATTTTCCATTTAATTCTGGTCTTTTAGCTAAATTTTCATTTCCTACACATCTCCACTACTAATTGGGCTTTGCTCTTCGTGCTTATTCTGGTGTAAGAGTCAAGTTTAAGACCTAAAAAGTGGAATAATTGTAACTTTTTATGAAAAGGATTACTACGGCTTCTGTATTAATTCATTAGTTTGCATGTCATGTCAGAAATGTGCGTCCAGTTTTTAATTTGTTTATCTACAAACCAAGCCTTGTCTCAGTTTTTCTGAGGTGCCAAATTTCCTTTTCGATTTTGTTTGCAAGCCTTTTTAGAGCCAAAAGCAAAATGCAGGAGTATTTCGAAGCCTCTGACATCTGTCGAGGCAGAGGGATGGTTCATGTTTCGGGTTGAAACTTGATTCAGTGTTCAAACCTGAAACATCAACCACTCCTGTGTTTTCACAGATGCAGCCTGATCCTGCTCCAGAACTTTGATTTACACCTCAGCTTAATGCCTCTCCAATCATTTTTGGAACTCTTTTGTCTCACATTGCTACATTCTAGTGCTTTTTAGCATGTATGGTACATCCATGGATTTAAACTCTCAAAACCATTTCAGAGCCATCTGTTATATCCACCTCACAAAGCAAGTACTTCTGTGGATATTTGTTCAAATAGCTTTTATAATTTACATTTTTAAAGCACTTGATCAAAGCTTTCTGAATAGTTAAAAGAAAAGTAGCTTGTAATTAACATATCCAGTTGATCTAGAAGCAGGTGAAAGTCATTCTACTTATCCACCTGGACCACTATCCTTGGGAGGGGGCCTGTTCCTCTGTGACTGTGATAGCCAGCCTGTCCATTTTGTTTCATTGCATACATTAAATCAATATTTGCTTCATTCAGTGACTGTGTTGTGTAAGTGAGCATCTGTTGTGCTTCATATAACTGCTCAAAGTTATGTCAAGCTAAATTCTTGGGAGTCGTTTGATATAAAAAAATTCTATGCCACCTATGTCATCCAAGAGCCATTTATTTTGAGTTCAATTGAGTAGATTGATTCGACACAAGAATTGGAATAATTTGGCTGCATTTAAGAGTTATTCATCATTTTAAAAATAAATCTATGACAAGTGATAATTTCTCTTGCACAATTTGTGCTCATTATGCTAGATTGCCAACTTACCAAATGGCTTGGTTTATTGATTAGTGTGACTTGATAATGAGTTGACGATGCTGGTCAGCAAACAGCACTCAAAGCAACACTACAATAATGGCTAAGCTAGGACTTTTTTTTAATCCATCCTGGCATTCTGCCTGAACAAGCGTTCCTAATAACCAGTGAAATAATATAATTATAACGCAAATGAACTAACTGCTGATGCAGTGGGATGAACATCAGTGGAGGCACTGATGGTTTTCCTAGTAAGGCTAGTAAGTAATTGCCTCTTTCAGATCTTCATACCTATCTATACCTAGAATCTGTTTTTAGCTATTTCTGTCTGTACTTCTAGTTAATCATTTTAAACTTGTTTTTAAAAGTGTGCCTTCTTCCTTGAGTAAGAATTTTTGTGGAAAATATCCTCCTTGGTGACTCAGCCTAGGTTACAAAGTGAATATTTTTAGCAAAGCCAACTTCAAGTATGTGGAAGAACTGCCAATGATGTAGGCCATTTGGTGTACTTCTAAGTCTTCTCATTAAACATCAGCTCAGGCAGGAAAGTAAGCTTGAAGCATAGAACCAACATTAATCCTACTGAATCACTTTAGTTAACACTGTATATACCTGCTATTAAAAAAACGAATATGTAAAAATCCAGTTTTAAAAAGAAAACTTAGATACCTATATATTACACCTGGAGGTGGTACTGGAGGTAAGGTAATTTTGAAGGGTAATTCATGACAGCCACTTTGCACACAGCAAGCTCCTGCAGTGTGTTATTGACCATATCATGGGTTAGGTTCTACAAACTTGGACTTCTTGCCCATAGTTAGTCTTTGTATCCATGTATTGTATCCGTTTGTATCCATGTATCTTGTATCTTTGTATCCATGTAAATTCTGTATTGCTGGCTGAAGCAAGCTTGACTCCAGCAGCCTGGTCTGATGGCATTTTGTCCTCTGAAAATGCCCTGAGGAATCTCTTCCCCTGAAATACCCCAGAAGGCATTGATAGCTCCCAACTTTACCACTCATGGGAGCTGAATGTTTTTGGATCACTTTAAAATTTCATTCAATCATTAAGTACTTTTCAAAAATCATCGAAATGTCTAAAAGCATCTTAAAAATAAACTTCACAATTATTTTTAGAAAAATAGAAACTTAGCAACCCTTACCTGCCAGTCTACAGTCCTCATTGAAGTTGATGTGCAGGATTAGCAAAGTCTTTCTTTGACTTGTTTGTTCTTCCCATAATAATTTCAACAGGTCCTCCTTGTACCCTATGTGGAGTCTAGCAACACAGCAAATTGATCAGCAGATTTAGGGATAAATATGGGGTTATGACTTGAAATATTGCAATGAGAATCTTTGATCTCCACAAGAGGAAGCAGAGCAGCCACACTCTGATATATTACTTGCAAAATAGAACACCAAAAATGCCACACTTCCTCAGTTTTGTCATCTTACCTATTTGTGATTAGGCTAAGTCTTGAGCACACAGTCAGGATCCATTTTCCATAGTGGACTTTATGGGGACAGTTGTACGTTTGAATGTTTAGCTTTGATAATCCTGCTCCATTTCAAGCATTCTGTTTATTGCTTTCTTTCACAGTTAAAAGGTATGTTTGAGGCATAACTAGGTTTTTATTAAGTGTGTCCTTGTTTCTGCCTACAGTTTGAACCACGCAAAAAGCAGCAGCACAGGGAACCTTCTACAGAAAGAAGACCTCTCCATCCCTCCACCTGACTACAGCTCTCCTTTAAGAATGACTTCTCATCCTACATCCAGTACAAACTCTTTCAAACCCAGGCCCTACAGTGTGGCACTGCCAAGTTTTTCACAGGTATTTATAACTATATACTGATTCCATTTTAACACTAAACAGCATCAGTAATCCATTATATGTTCTACCAGTTTCAAATTCCATGGATATTCTGCAGGAAGTTATAAACAGTAAACTTGGTCCCATCTGTCAACAACTAAGGTTTGGGTTCTGATTACTTTAGACACTACCCATTCAGCAAACGTGCCTGTTCCAAATGCTTCCTCCTGGTTTCTGAGTAACTCGCTACTGTGAACACTGCAAACCACATTTTATAAGGCTCTTTACGTTGTAAATTCTTATGCACCTTTTATTCCAATATCCATGCTTTAATGCCCAAGTTTATTTTAATTTAATTCTTTATTCTAATAATTGTTGACTGTTGTTATATTTTGTTGCATGTCATGCCAAAATACAGAGGAAATTCCTAATGCATGTATGTAGCCAATAAAGTTACAAAAACCTGATGCTGTAACCTTTAATATTACTCGCAAACAAACAAAAAAGGTCTGAATTTGAAGTCTTCATCTGATGCTGTCTCCTCAACCTGTTGAGGGAGAGTGTTTCACTGCTGTTTTTTCACAGTAGAATATAGCGGGTGAGCTGCCAATGCACTTTATTAAAATGCAGCAACTATTTCTAGATTTTTCCCAGTTAGCCGGAGTTTTATCCGTAACTTTGGGAACATGTAACAGACAATTTGTTGCAATGGTATATTTTCTGAATAAAAAGAGGAAGTTTTATTAATACTACAACTTAACGTCAAGCATAAAACCCAGTGCTTTGATGTATATGGACTTTTGTTTATAAACATTGCCAAACATACACTCAGTGGTTACTTCCTTTACCTAAAAAAAAGTGGCCACTGAATACATGTTTGTAGTCTTCTGCCATAGTCCATCCACTTCAAGGTGGAACGTGTTTTGCATTCAGAGATGTTCTTCTGCACACCACTGTCATAATGTGTGAGTTACTGTCGCCCTCCTGTCAGTTTAAACCAGTCTGGCCATTCTCTGACCTCTTTCATGAAGAAGTTATTTTCTCCTACAGGACCACCACTCACTGGATTTTTTAAAAATATTGTTTTCACACCATTATCTTAGTCTCTAGAGACTTGTGTGTGAAAATCCCAGGAGATCAGCAGTTTGAGCTACTCAAACCACCCTGTCTGCCACCAACAATGGTCAAAGTCACCTAGATCACATTTCTTCTCCATTCTGAACCTCAAAGCTGTTATGCATTGATTTGCTGCCACAAGATTGGCTGATTAGATATTTACATTTACGAGCAGGTGTGCGTGTGTACTTAATGAAGTGGCCACTGAATTTGGACAACTAAATGCATCAAATGCTCTGAATGTTAATATTTTGCAGCTTTTTCTTTAAAAAGAGCTAAAATATCAAAAGTCATCTTCAATCACTAGCCTTCTTTAAGAGATCAAGCAGTACTTGAGAAGATTTTTCACTTGCAGTATAAACAGCGGAGTTATTCAATCAGCAATGCATAATCCAGCAGGAGATTAAATTGCTCATAGCTGGGTTTCAAATAAATTCACATGAGATTCAGGCTGAACTTCAGGGCTTTAATTACAACATAGTAATCTCACACACAGCAACCTCTATACACTACACAAACCTCTTAATCCAAGTTTCTAGGTCATCTGCTTGTTATGTATTTAAGCAACAACTTCAGTATGGTAACTCTTGCGAGACCAATCAGATGGACTAAAAAGGCCTCTTGATACTATTAAAGAGCCATGAGTTCTCCTGATATTCTAGTTGGCATTAATCTTGAAACCAAAACAAATGACAGGCTGAACATCGCATCTTTGTCTGAAAACGGGTTTGTCGATGTGATAATGCAGTGTGGTGGATTAGCTGGTGGGCTGCAGTGTATGAAGGCTAAAGCAGTATTGATCATTGCAGAGTTGATGTCAGTTCTGATTCATTATTAATAAAAATTGTTAATGCAGTACATTTGTAAAAGGATAATTGATTGTAAGCATCGATGGTGACATCTAGTGGCCATTCCATTAATAATTTATCTTTTTCTCTCTCCAGGGTATGGATTTTGGTCAGTCAGGAGTATCATTGAAGTAAGATTCTTCTTCCTTTTACAATTTACTGATGCACTAACTCTTAACTAACAATGACCCAAAAGTTGAATATTCCCTGTGTTGACTTCTCAAGAAAATTAAGTAAGGGACCCAAGCAGCAACTCAAGGTTGGGTAGAATTGAGCTCAGGTTTTGCCCAAGAGAACAGCTTAAGCAACCTGTCTACCCAGTCACTGTGTCAGCTGTCTCTCCTGGAAGTACAAATGTTTCATTTTATACTGCAAGTTTTGTGGCAAGATATGCAGAGCTTTAAATGTTCCTCAGTAAAATTAGCAGAGCATAAGTTCTCCATTATCAAAGTATGCGGTGTTATGACTAGAGTGGTTTTCTGTTGATCCTTTCTGAAGATTGTGGCTTTTAGACAGGGCCTGACCCTTCTCCTTTCAGTTGTTTGGCAGCCAATGATGGAAGCATCAGAGATGAGCCTAACCCTGTGCTTCTCCATGTTTAAGTTGAGAATTTATTCCCTGAAGCGCAGGAGAATGAGGGCAGATTTGATAGGGGTATACAAAATTATGAAGGGTATTGGCAGACAAAGAGGCTTGGGTGAGACTAGAACTAGAGGTTGTATGTAGGTTAAGGGTGAGCAGTGAAATATTTAAGGGGAACCTGAAGGAGGAACTTCACTCAGAGGGTTGTGTGAGTGTGGAACAAGCTGCCAGCAGAAGTGGTGGATGCGGGTTTGATTTTAACATTTAGGAAAGTTTGGATAAGTACATGGATGGGAGGGGTCTGGAAGACTATAGACCAGGTGCAGCTGATGTTAAATGTTCAGAGTGGGCCAAAGGGCCTGTTTCTGTGCTGAAATACTCTTATGCAAGTACCTTCAATCTTCTCTCTGATAGCTGACTCCTGAATGGTGCACATGACTGGCTGGGTTTCCTATTCCCTGATCCAGTCGACACTGGGCACCCATTATAGTCCCAACCATTTGGTCTGCTGCTTACTGAATCATATCCCTGTCATTATTTATGATAACTGTATAGAAATGTTGATATGTCACTATTGAGTTTAGTGTCATGCAGTTTGATTTCCCTATGATTTTTGCACTTAAAAGGTACAAACAATTTGAATTTTTTTCATTACAGTTCTGATGCCGAAGTTGCAAGGTTCTGAATTTAAACTACTGCCACATTTAAGGCCTCTCTAGATTAGTAAGTTTGGCATTTCAGTATGCCAGTCTGACTTTCATCACCTTGTCTGCTACTGGTGATAATCACTCATTTCCCACTGTGGCTTTGCAAATGGGCAAGTTCTGTCTCACCTTCTCCACAGTCCTGAACTGCATCTGTTTCTGTGTCTCATGCTGGTTAGAAAAGGCCCATTTTGTTGAGTTGTTCGAAATGTGTTAAGTCAAATGTAATAACTATGGAACAGCTCCTTCAATCCCATTTATTTCATGTGTAAAGTTGTCAGAATTTTAATGGGGTCCTTTCAGAATCCATCCTGTCTTCTTGCAGACTTTGTAACTGTGCAGTATGCCAGCAGTGATTTTTTTTCTCCAGTGATTGGCAGAAGCTTTATTTTGTGGTTTGGCTGGTGTTTACTGGCTTTCTTCCCTTTGAAGAAATCCCCCTCATTCACCCTATCAAGACCACCCATTAGGATTGGAAGAAAGCTGGCTTTATGATGCTGCTCGTCCACAGCATCCATGTGGCCATGATAAAGAATAGTACCATAAATGTACTCAGTAGTGCAGTGGCTGCAAAGTCGTAAACACATGAGATTCTGCAGATGCTGGAAATCCAAGGCAGCACACAAAATGTTGGAGGAATCCAGCAGGTTGGGCAGCATCTATGGAAAGGAATAAAGAGTTGGTGATTTGGGCTGATACCCTGATCAGGGCTCTTGAAAGGTCTTGGCCCGAAATATTGAGTCTTTATTCCTTGCCATAGATTTTGCGTTTTGTGTTCCTCCAGCATTTTGTGTGGGCTGCAGAGTCATTGAGAATTAGCAAGAGAGAACTGCAGGTTAATGGACCCAAATAGAAGATCAAGCACAAAATTGAATTTTGGAACAAACTTGGAAGGGTTAAATAGCCAATGCCTGCTCCTTTTTCTTGTGTTCTTATATAAAGCTCTGCCTAACCTATTTCTCATCTAGTAACTTGTTAATTTTGTACGTATTCCTGTTGTCCTTGGTTCTGCTCACTTCGGTGTTGTGGAAATCGGTTGATGTTTTTCCTGTCGTCACCGCCACCACTTGTCCACCTTAAGGATTGCTTTGCTGTTCCACCAATCGCACACAAGCTGCTTTGACTCAGGGCATTGATTCACTCTGGTTCTGTTTCATTGCCGACACTCTGTCTGCTGATCTCCCGTGGCGTGTGATTTACTTACTGATGCACTTTATTCCAGTAAGTTACTTACAGTTGTGTTACCATTTCAGCTTGGCAAGAGCAGACGTGCCACATATGAGTAGAGATTGCATAGGTTCCATACAGTAACTGCGGTTTGCAGTCTGACATGTAGTCACTGATGACTCGCAGAAAATCACCATTAAACTATTTTACTTGGAATTAGTGGTTTATAATTTCCTATCTAGACAAATATATCAGAAAAATAGTTGGCGTTGAGACATTAAGCATTTGAATTACATTTTTTCCAGTTATTTGGTCATTTAAATAACTGGAAAACTACCCCTTCCTCTCCAGAGCAACACACACAAAATGCTAGAGGAGCTTGATAGGTCAAGCAGCATCTATGGAAATGAACAAATGTCGACATTTTGGACCAAGACCCTTGATCAGGACTGGAATGAAAAGGGGAAAGAAGCCAATAAAAAGGTGGGGGGGGGGGTGAGGCATAGGGGAAGGAATACAAACAAGCATGTGATATGCAAAGTCATGTGAGGGAGATGAAGAGTCTCGGCCCAAAGTATCAACTGTTTATTCCCTCCTTAGATGCTGCCTGACTTGCTGAGTTACTCCAGCATTTGTGTGTGTTACTCATTTAGTAATTTTGATTTCTTTTCTACAAATCTCAGAGCAGGAGGAAGTATAAATTGGGCAACAGTTTTGTAGTCATTTAAAAATTTGAATTGAACTGCCTTTAAGCCAACCAGAACTTTCTGTCAAAGAAAACCTTCCGTAACAAATTGATTGTTCATTTCTGAGGTTTTCTGCATGATACCATCTGATGTTAAAGTAGAAAGTTCTTGGTGTGCATCAGGCACCAGGAGGAGAGGCCAGAAACCAGGAGGACATGTTGCTGTTAGCAGTTGCTACACATCATTAAGCCAAATCTGGAGCAGTGTTGAGTAAAGTTCAAAATGCATTTATTATTGAAGTATATATAGCAATGCAATCTTGAGATCTATCTTCTTGCAGGCAGCCACAAAGCAAAGAAGCATTTGAATCCACAAAAAAAACCCCACAGAATAAAGACGGTTATACATCCAGTGTTTAAAAAGGAAAGATCAAATTGTGCACACAATTTAAAAGCAAACAAACAATCTACAGATGATGAACTGCAGAGTTCACAACCATGGAGCCAGTTCAGCACTACAGCCAGCCCATAAGTCTAAGGAGCTGCAGTCCTACAGCTTTCCCATTCACAGGATAGTGGCTAAGCAAAATTAAGTGCATTGATTAGTAAAACTGCATTTAGGAGAAATGAAATTAAGTTGTGTTATCTATATAAAACCTCAGCACCCAAATCAGAAAGTGTACTTCTCACTAGTATAGCGCAGTGAATTGATTAGTGATTTGACAGTTTTCAGTTCAACTGCATTACATTTAATTATCTTAAAACCAACTGTAGAAAGGAATTTTAAACGTATATACAGCGGGTCACACCAACCTCTTGTCCCCAATATTCCCAGGAAGTTAACTCCTATCTGCCATGAGCTCTTGCAGACAGTACTGTCATGGTGCCACAGCTGTGTTCCTCTGAAAAGCCTATCCATTAATACTCTTTTTCTTTTTTCTCTCTCTCTTGCCTCTACAGAGAAGCTGTTGCAAACATCAAGTTAAGGCCAACCAAAACAAATGACAGATCACTCCCTGCAGTGAAGTGAGCATCAACCCTCAGAAGATTCTCTTACTGTTCACTTGCTGATGGCAAAAGATGCCAAAGAAGTCTTAATCTGAAACTTCATCTGCATGAAGCAGTGGCTTTAGACTAGAATTGACCCATCTGAAGACGGTCGCTAAAGTTACAGATATATCCAATGCACATACAGAAATGCCACTTTAAAATCTGACCCATCTCACTCCCAGCTTCATACTTGGGGGATTCTGTGGAGGGGATCGTTAAGTGGTTAGGCTTTTGTAAGATGTTTGTAAATTATGCATGTCTTCAAGAATTAGCAGTTAGTATTTTTTTATTATATACTTTATACTAATCAGCATATAAAACAATATTTTATTATCTGGCTTTTTGCAGGAGTTGGCTAAAATGTTGACACTTTGTAGAAACTAGAAAACTGAAATATTGCCAGACCAATTTAAGAAGTGTATACTGTGTTCCTTTCCTTTTCGGGGAACAAAAGTAAAATCATAGGATCTGTGTACAAACCAAGCTAACTTTTATACTGAGTTACCTCAGTTTGTTAAATATTTTAGTGATCATTATTTGAATCCTTGCTGTCACCTAAAACGCTTCCATTTGTTTTGAAAGTCCTCTGGTGGTGGCAAGGGTCTGATGAAAGAAAAAATTAAAACCTTTTGTAGAACTTTAAGATTCATCTACATTTCCCACTTTATCCGAAGCACAACGTACATTTGTAAGTTTCTTTCACACCTGTAGTGCTTTCTTTCCAATTTCTTACTGCCAATCAATCAGTCCAATGAGTAAATAAGTCTCTAAAGTCCCTTAAAATGTAGAGTAAAACTGTATCCTCAAAGAAATAAGAGATGAAGCAGAGGGCTGCATTTTTTTTGCTCTTCTGCTGAGTTCAAAGTGCAGAATGGGAGGAAGCCATGTAATTATTGTCCCATTATATATTAACAGCGTTGCTTCAAAACGGGGAGAGAAATTGTGAAGTATTGTTTTATTTCTGTGAGAAAATGCAATAAACATTTGCAGATGTGGGATTCACACGAGTTGATGGTCACTTCAGTACAGCAGTGATGAATTGCTTGCATTTTGTAATGGTTTGTGGTACAACGATTGATTAGACACTGAGATGATCAGTATTATTAAATCAAGATGGTACCTCTGTGAATTGGCTTCTAATGAACAAAGTGTTCTGTAATTTTTGAAATGAATGGTTAGTCATATTTTAAAAAAAATCTTGTTAATATATAATGCCCCTTATTTTCGTCATATTCCAGAAAATTTTATTTTAGATGCACAATGCTAAAACAATTTTAAGAATGGAAAGTGTTGTCATAACAAAAAGGGCAGACTGTTGACAGACAGTTGGAATGAAGAATTAAATGAAATGTCCAAAACTCTGTGGGTATGTTTTTAGTAGATTAGGTAGATTTAGAAACTTTCTAGTGAATTTAATTGTTCACTTTGGTTTGTTCTCTCAAAGTGGTGTAGGTAATAAAGCAGAAATAGCCGAGGTTAAACTCTCATTGAGAGTGCTTGTTGTAAAGTAATGAATATCCCCAATCTAACCTTTGCTGTTTCACATTTATATTTATTTTGATAACTTAGCACTTAAGAACTTACCAGCCTCTCTTACCGTTCTGTTCTATTGTAAAAGTACACCTACCTGCCATCCCAATGAAGTAATGCTCCTGTATAAGGTGGCCACTTCTTTTCAGTTTTGCATTAACCAATCATGCCTTTTGGCTTTATTACAAGAATGTGGTTTAATTTGTGCCTTTCATTCTACATAAGCTTTAAAATGTAGTAAAAGTCTCACTGGGATGGTTGACACAATCTGTACTGCATTGCAGATTTCTGTAGCTGCCATTTTCATAAATCACCATGTTTTGTGATTTACAATGACCTATGTAGAGTATATTCCTTCTGATAACAAAAAAAAATGATTTTGATAGTAACTTATGCAAAATAAAATTGATTCACCATTTAAGAAATGGTTCCTCTGTTTTTGTGTTCCATTATTGAAGCTTATTGCTGAACAGGTTATTAGTATAGTGGTTTAGTGATTTTCTCCACTGCCTTGGCAGTGGACTATGTTTATTTACTCTGCAGATGCTTTAAATGTTGTGAGCTGACCATGAAAGTCTGGCTTTTTTACTTCCCTTTTACATGCAAGGTTTGTCGTTTCCTGGCTACCACCAATTGTTCACAACCCAGGTAAGGCAGTTTGGATTAGGGACATCTTGTTTAGATGCAGTTTTAATCCAAGTTATGTCATACGTTCAGTAGCCACTTTATTAGGGACCTTCTGTAACTAATGAAGTGGCCACTGAGTTTACGTGTGTGGTCCACTGCTGCTGTAGCCCATCACATCAAGGTTCAATATTCTGTGTGTTCAGAGGTGATCTCCTGCACACCACTGTCGCAGTGTGTGGTTGTTTGAGTTACTGTCACCTTCCTGTCAGCTTGAACCAGTCTGGCCATTCATCTCTGACCTCTCTCATTAACAAGGTATTTTCACCCACAGAACTGCCGCTCACTGGATGTTTTTTGTATTTTTGCACCATTCTCTGTAAACTCTAGAAATTGTTGTGCTTGAAAAATCCAGCAGATTAGCAGTTTGAGATACTCAAACCACTTTAAATGGCACCAACAATCATTCCATGGACAAAGATACTTGAATCACATTTGTTTCCCATTCTGATGTTTGGCCTAAGCAATAGCTGAACCTCTTGACCGTGTCTGCATGCTTTTATGAATTGAGTTACTGCCACATGATGGGTTGATTAGATATTTGCATTAATGAGCAGGTGTATCTAATAAAGTGGCCACCGAGTGTATACCCCACACTACCATGTACATACTGGCTTTATTTTGCTTTAAACCTTTTATTATCAAGTTTCACCCAACTTTCAATTCATTTTTTAAGTCATTCAAACAAATCAGTTTTAGTATGAAGGGATTAACTGAAGTAGATTTTTTTAAAAGATAAAAATTGGCTTTATTTGACACATGTCCATCAAAACATTGAAACATACTGCACAGTGAAATGTGTTGTTTGAGTCGAGAACCAACGCAGTACGAGGATGTGCTGAGGGGAGCGCACAAGAGTGTTGTCATGTTCCCGCCCGAACATAGCATGTCAACAACTTAGTAATTTTAACCCATACTGGAATGTGGGAGAAAACTCGAGCAGTCATGGGGAGAGCACGCAGCCTCCTCACGGTCAGCGGTGGGAATGAAAGCCCAATGGCTGCTGCTGTAAAGCTGCTACTCTACTGTGCCAGCCAGATTTAGAACTGGTTAGCAAAAATATTTATAGTCAGCAATTCATCTCCTGAGTTAGGTCTGCTACAGCTATTGTCTGTTTAAAAAGAGAATGGGCACGAGAAAGGTAAAAATAAAGTAGGTGCTGATTAAGGAGGCAAATACCTTCACATTCTTTGTCACAAACACAACCTCGTTGCTGCATTGTGTGTCTCTTTACCCTCTATGAGCAATTGTGTTACTTAAAACACAAGAGGCTGCAGATGCTGGAATTGGGTGCAAAAGCAAAACTGGATGAACTCCATGGGTCAGGCAGGATCTGTGGAAGCAGAGGGAAATAACGTTGTTTCAGGTTGAAACACTGCTTCCGGACTGTGAGAGTCAAGGGGAGTGCCAGGGTAAACTGGTGAGGTGGGAGCTGGTGATGATGGGTGTGTCCAGATGAGAAGATGAATCTGGGTAGAGAAATAAACAGAGGCTGGAAGGTGAGGACAGCTGACAACAAAGGGCTGCAGATGCTAGAATCTGATAAAGTAGAAAAGATGGTAAGTACAGTGAAGATGTCCTGGGACCTGCTAACTACATACATGTACCTAAGACTTTTAAACACTACTGTAGTAATATAATGTATTGCATTGTACTGCTGCTGCAAAAAAATCATGACATATGAGTGATGATAAACCTGATACTGAAACAGGTCTCTGTTGTGGAAGGGGGCAGGGAGAGGGGAATCATGATTGGGGGAAAAAGGGAGGGAGCAGGACACACCAGAGAGACGTTCCATAATGATCAATAACAAGTGTTTGGAATCAAATGACTTTCCCTGGTGTCTCAGGGCTTGGTGTGTCTGCACCTACTTCACCTCCAGCTCCTGGCTCTCCTTTCACTGCCACCTGTCCCACACCCCTCCTGTGGCAGTCCACCCTTACAATTCCCAGCATCCCTTGCTCCTGGCAGATTTACAAACTCTCTCTACTTCGTGTTGACAAATACAGTACTGTGCAAAAGCCTTGGGCACCCTAGCTCTATATCTGTGCCTGATACTTTTGCACAGTTCTGTAAGGGAGGGGTAGTGGGCAGATGGAATAGCTGGGGGAGATAATTGGAGAACTTACAGTGTGTGAGTGATAGGCAAATGGAATCAGGTGGAGGAAGTGAAAGTAACTGAATAAGGCGACAAAGACGGGAGCAGAGTCAGCCCATTGGGTCTGCTGATTTATTATTCCCCTCAACCCCTTTCTCCTGCCTGCTCTCTGTAACCTCTGATGCCCTTGCTCATCAAGAACCTGTCAACCTCAGCTGTAAATATACCCAAAGAGTTGCAATTAATTCCACAGATTCACTATCCTTTGGTTAAAGAAGTTCAGCCATTGTTCTAAAAAAAAGCTTTAGTTTAAAAATGATCTTTTGTGCTGCTGATTTACCAGTGTCAATAAATATTGGAGGACTTGAATGTGGGGGGGGGGGGGGGGTGTGAGGGTGTGCTCTATGTAAAATTGTGGTCTGACCCAACTGGAGATGGCCTTGCCAGCCTGCCTTTTCTCTTGTCTCTCATTCTGGAACAAAGTAGAAGTTCAACCTGAACAGAAGACACATAGAGAATAGGTGCAGGAGTAGGCCATTCAGCCCTTCTAGCCAGCACTGCCATTCACTGAGATCATGGCTGATCATACACAATCAGTACCCCGTTCCTGCCCTCTCCCCATATCCCTTGACCCCCGCTATCTATAAGAGCTCCATCTAACTCTCTCTTGAATGCATCCAGAGACTTGGCCTCCATTGCCTTCTGGGGCAGAGCATTCCACATATCCACCACTCTCTGGGTGAAAAAATTTTTCCGCATCTCAGTTCTAAATGGCCTACCCCTTATTCTTAAACTGTGGCCTCTAGTTCTGGACTCACCCATCAGCGGAAACATGCTTTCTGCCTCCAGCGTGTCCAATACCTTAATTAATCTTAATATGTCTCAATCAGATCCCCTCTCATCCTTCTAAATTCCAGTGTATACAAGCCCAGTCGCTCCAATCTTTCAACATATGACAGTCCCACCATTCCGGGAATTAACCTTGTGAACCTACGCTGCACTCCCTCAATAGCAAGAATGTCCTTCCTCAAATTTGGAGACCAAAACTGCACACAATACTCAGATGGGGTCTCACCAGGGCCCTGTACAGCTGCAGAAGGACCTCTTTATTCCTATACTCAATTCCTCTTGTTATAAAGGCCAGTATGCCATTAGCTTTCTTCACTGCCTGCTGTACCTGCATGCTTGCTTTCATTGACTGATGTACAAGAACACCTAGATCTCGTTGTACTTCTCCTTTTCCTAACTTGACTCCATTTAGATAGTAATCTGCCTTCCTGTTGCCACCAAAGTGGATAACCTCACATTTATCCACATTAAACTGCATCTGCCATACATTTGCCCACTCACCCAACCTGTCCAAGTCACCCTGCATTCTCATAACATCTTCCTGACATTTCACACTGCCACCCAGCTTTGTGTCATCAGCAAATTTGCTAATGTTACTTTTAATCCCTTCATCTAAATCATTAATGTATATTGTACCCCACTGGTCACAGCCTGCCATTCGGAATGCAGACCTCTGGGTGAAAGTTGATGTTGAAAGCAAACGTCTTCTGTCCTGAGCTCAACGGTGAGCATCTCTTTCGATGTCACATACTCCTTGTCACACAATAAAACGAGATATTAGTTCAAAGAGGAAAACAGCTTCAAACTTCAGTGTGCCTTTGGTGAAGTTAATTCAGCATAGATAATTTCAAGGAAATAAAATAAGTTTGCTCAAAGTTCAAAGTAAATTTATTATCCAAGTACATAAATGTCACCATTTACAACCCTGAGATTCATTTTCTTGATGGTATACTCAATAAATCTATAGAATAATAACCATAACAGAATCATTGAAAGGCCACACTGACTTCGGCATTCAAGTTGTGTGCAAAAGACAACAAACTGCAAATACAGAAAGAAAGAAATAAAAAACAATAAATATTGAGAATATGAGATTCCTCAAAAGTGAGTCCATAGATTGTGGGAATATTTCAATGATAGGTTGAGTGAAGTTATCCTCTTTGGTTCAAGACCCTGATGCTTGAGGGGTAATAACTGTTCCTGAACCTGGTGGTGTGAGTCCTAAGGTTCCTGAATTCCATGGTGGAGAGAGCTTTACCCGTGATGGACTGGACTGTATCCACCACTTTTTGTAGAATTTTCCAATCAAAATTATTGGTGTTTCCATTCCATGCTGTGATGCAGCCAGTCAATATACACACCACTGCTCATCTATAGAAATATGTCAAAGTATTAGATGTCATGGAGAATCTTCGCAAACTCCTAAGGATGTAGAGGCCATAAAACATAGGAGCAGAATCAGACCATTTGGTCCATCGAGTCTGCTCCGCCATTCGATCATGGTTGATTTCTTTTTCTCTTCCTCAGCCCCACTCCCCACTTTTCTCCTCGTAATCTTTGATGCCATGTCCAGTCAAGAACCTATTAAGCTTTGCCTTAAATACATGCAAAGACCTGGCCTCCACAGTTACCTGTGGTAATAAATTCCACATATTGACCACCCTCTGGCTAAACAAATTTCTCCATGTCTCTGTTTTAAATAGATACCCCTCTATCTAAGGCTGTGTCCTCTTGTCCTAGACACCCCCACCATGGGAACCATCCTTTCCACATCTATTCTCTCTAGGTCTTTCAACATTCAAAAGGTTTCAATGAGCTCTCCCCTCATCCTTCTAAATTCCAGCGAGTACAGACCTGGAGCCATCAAATATCCCTCATATGATAACCCTTTCGTTTCCGGAATCATCCTTGTGAACCACCTCTGAACCCTCCCCAATGCTAGCACATTTTAGATGAGGAGACCAAAACTGTCACACTACTCAAGGTGAGGCCTCACCAGTGCCTTATAAAGCCTCAGCATCACAGCCCTACTCTTGTATTCAGAACCTCTTGAAATGAATGTTCACAATGCATTTGCCTTCCTCACCACCGACTCTACCTGCAAGTTAACCTTTAGGGTGTTCTGCACAAGGACTCCCAAGTCCCCTTGCATCTGAGATTTTTGGATTTTCTCCCCATTTGTAAAATAGCCTGCACATTTATTTCTGCTACCAAAGTGCATGACCATTGCATTTCTTTTGCCATTCTCCTGCCCATGGACCTAATCCGTTTCAGTCCTTCTGCAGCTTACGTGTTTCTTCAACACTATCGGTCTCTTCACTAATCTTTGTATCATCTGCAGACTTGGTAACAAAGCCATTTATTCCATTGACATACAGCATAAAAAGAAGTGGTCCCAACACTGACCCCTGCGGAACACTGTCCACTACTCATTGGCAGCCAACTAGAAAAGGATCCTTTTCTTCCCACCTGCTGCTTCCTACCAATCAGCCAATTCTGTAACTGTGCCAGTAACTTTCCTGTATTACCATGAGCTCTTAACTTGGTAAGTAACCTCATTTGTGGCACTTTGTCAAAGGCCTTCTGAAACTCCAAATATACAACATCCACTACATCCTCTTCATCTACCCCACAAGTAAATAATTTCAACAGGTTTGTCAGGCAAGATTTTCCCTTAAGGAAACCATAATGACTTTGTCCTGTCACCAAGTACTCCATAATCTCATCCTTAACAATTGACTCCCAACATCTTCCCAACCACTGAGGTCAGGCTAACTGGTCTATAATTTCCTTTCCACTGCCTTCCTCTTTTCATAAGAGTGGAGTGGCATTTGCAATTTGCCAGCCCTCTGGTACTATTGCCAGAGTCCAATGATTTTTGAAAGATCATTACTAACTCCCTCACAATCTGTACCGCTACCTCTTTCAGAACCCCAGGGTGCATTTCATCTGGGCCAGGTGACTTCCAGCTTTTTGAGCACCTTCTGCCCTGTAATAGTAACTGTATTCACTTCTCTTCCCTCACACCCTTCAACACCCGGCTAGCATCTTCTACAGTGATGTCTGATGTGAAATACTCATTTAGTTCATCTGCCATCTCCTTGCCCCTGCTATTATTTCTCCTGGCTCATTTTCTAGCGGTCATATATCCACTCTCATCTCTTTTATTTTTTATATTCTTGAGAAAGCTTTTTCACCCAGAGAGTGGTGGTTATGTGGAATGCTGTGCCCCAGAAGGCAGTGGAGGCCAAGTCTCTGGATGCATTCAAGAGAGAGTTAGATAGAGCTCTTATAGATAGCGGGGTCAAGGGATATGGGGAGAGGGCAGGAACAAGCTACTTATTGTGTATGATCAGCCATGATCACAGTGAATGGCGGTGCTGGCTAGAAGGGCCGAAAGGCCTACTCCTGCACCTACTGTCTATTGTCTATCCACTGTGATATTGTTTTGTTAGCTTGCTTTCATATTTCATCTTTTCCCTCCTAATGATTCTTTTAGTTGCTCTCGGTAGGGTTTTAAAAGCTTCCCAATCCTCTTCTTCTCACTAATTCTTGTTTTGTTGGATGCCCTCTCTTTTGCTTTTACATTAGCTTTGACTTCTCTAGTCAGCCTTGGTTGTACTATTTTGCCACTTGAGCATTTCTTGATTTTTGGAACACATCTATCCTGCACCTTCCTCGTTTTTCACAGAAACTCAGGCCATTGCTGCTCTGCTGTCATCCCCGCCAGCATCTCCTTCCAATTTACTTTGGCCAACTCCTCTGTCAAACCACTGTAATTTCCTTTACTCCACTGAAATACTGCTGCATCAGACTTTACTTTCTCCCCATCACATTTCAAGTTGAACTCAATCATATTGTGAGCATTGTAAGGTTCTTTTACCTTACGCTCCCTAATCACTGCTGGTACACTACATACCACAGAATCCAGTATAAATGATCCCCTCGTAGGCTCAACAACAAACTGCTCTAAAAAACCATCTCGTAGGTATTCAACAAACTCACTCTCTTGAGATTCATTTCCAACCTGAATTTTCCCCAATCGACCTGCTTGTTGAAATCTCCCAAGACTGTCATAACTTTGCCTTTTTGACATGCCTTTTCTATTTCTTGTTGTAATCTGTGATCCCCGTCCCAGCTACTGTTGGGAGGCCTGTATATAACTGCCACCAGGGTCCTTTTACCCTTGCAGTTTCATAGCTCGTCCTAAAAGGATTCAACACCTTCTGATCCTTTGTCACATCTTTCTATTGATTTGATGCCATTCTTTACCAACAGAACCATGCCACCCCCTCTGCCAACCTTCCTCTCCCTCTGATACAATGTGTAACCTTGGACATTCAGCTCCCAACTACAACCATCCTTCAGCCACGACTCAGTGATGGCCACAACATAATACCCGACAATCTGTAAAAGTCCAACAAGATCATCCACCTTGTTTCTTATACTCTGTGCATTGAGATGTCACACTCTGAGTACTGTATTTGCTACCCTTTTTGATTCTGCATCCCTAATGCACTGATACTCACCCTGCTGGCTGCAATTATGTCCTATCATCTGCCTGCCCTTTCTGACAGTCTGACTGCACGCTATCTTTTTCACCATCTATCCTATCCTGAGTCCCTTCAATCTGGTTCTCACCCCCCTGCCAAATTAGTTTAAACCCTTCCCAACAGCTCTAACAAACATGCCCGTGAGAATATTGGTCCCTCCCGGTACAGGTGCAACTCCCATCACTATTAAACATGTCATACCTCTCCCAGAAGAGATTTCAACGATCCAAGAACCTGAAACCCTGTGCCCTGCACTAGCTTCTCAGCCACAGATTAATCTGCCAGATCATCCTGTTTCTACGCTCACCGGCGCACGGCATGGGCAGCGATCCAGGAATTACTACCCGGGAGGTTCTGCTCCTCAGCTTTCTATCTAGCTCTCTCAATTCTCTTTTCAGGACCTCTTTGCTAGGTCACTGGTACCAATATGTAGCAAGACATCTGGCTGGTCTCCCTCCCTCTCCGAAATGTTGTGGTCGTGATCCGGGACGTCCCGACCCCGGCACCTGGGCGGCAACTTCCCATCGGGGTGTCCCGTTCACATTTACAGAATCTCCTGTCTGTGCCTCTCACTACCGCTCCCCTCTTCTCCCTTCTGCACCACAGACCGATGCTCAGTGCCAGTAACCCGGTCCCCGCGGCATTCCCCTGGGAGGTCATCCCCCCACAACAGTATTTTTGTTACTGAGGGGAATGTCCACAGGGGAGCTTGGTGCTAACTGCGTGTTCACATTTCTGTTTCTCCTGCAGCTTGGGGGGGGGGGGGGGGGGTCACTGCTTCCCTGTAACTCTGTTTCGTACAAGCGGAAGGCCGTTCAGCAGCTGCTCCGGATCCCGAACACAGTCTTCAGCTAGATGCACTTCACACAGATGTAATTCCCCTGGGAACCTTTGGAAGTTGCCGGGCTGGGGGGAAGCTTTTCATTGCATGTTTCCACGTACAAGTGATTAATAAATCTGAAGCGAATTTATCCCCAGAGAAGTGTGAATCTTTGAAAGTCCAAGTCAGTAAGCATATTCAAATCTATTGTAGCTGTTGGTCTGGTGACAATTGGGCAGGAATATTGAGCTGGGAATTAAAAATGTTTGAGCTGTAATTGTATTGAGTAGTGGACCGCTCTTGCTTGCATGTATGCAGGTAAGTGGATTTGAAATTGAGTTCTATAAATAACGGGCGAGAAGGAGGGACTGTCAAGATTTAAACAGTGATTAATGTGCACGTGCACTTTCCTCTGTGATCATTCTGAAATGGCCACGGGGAAATGAACCTAGCACTTGAACAATAATCGTACAATTACAGGAAGCATCACAAAAGGTGAGCTGTCTGGTGGGATTCATCATGAACTATCACTCTGAGCAACCCTGCTGACACCTGCACAATGGAAGCCGGTGAACAGCTTTGACAGGTGTGGGATGTTATTCAAAGGAGGCTACAGATAACAGGCTCATGTACTCCCAATGTGTTCCACTGTGGATCGTCTTGCCTTCGAGAAGCCTTTTCCAAAACCTATGTTGGCAACTGTGTCCGTGAATAATTGTGTATCTGTTTCATACGTCGGGACAGATGATGCAAATCCACATTTTACTGGATTTGCAACAGCACCCAAGTGCATACATCTGCCAGATCTAGAGACAACGTGCAAAAGGTAGGTCATAAAGAACCGATTATAAACCCTCACATCTAACTTACTTGCCAACTTTGCGTCTTCCTATCTAATAATGATTGAACTGATATGGAGATGGAGCCTCTGTAGTTTTTAAACATGCTTAATTGTAAAACCAGTTCAATATGCTTTAGTGCTTGTATGTATCACAGCAGCGTAGCACTTTACAACAGCAGTGGTAAGGTCAGGATACAATTCCTGTCGCTGTCTGTAAGGAGTTTGTACGTTCTCCACGAGATTGCATGGGTTTCCTCTGTGAGCTACGGTTTCTTCCCACATTCTAAAGATGTAGAGGTTACGGTTAGTGAACTGTCAGCGAGTTGTGCCACATCGGGTCCAGAAGCATGCCAATACTTGCGGGCTTCCCCTTGCACATCCTCAGACTGTGTTGACACAACGAAACATTTTGACGCTTCAATGTGCATGTGACAAGTAAAGCTAATTTTAATAAAGTGACAGAAGCGGAAATGATATCAGTAAGATCCTTTCTCAGGCCTCTTGCCCACTTCTGAAGGGTCATTAACAGAGTCTCTCCTTATCTAGAGGCTGACTGACTTGTTGGATGTTCTTTTGTTATTGTTTTTAATGTCAGGAATTCACATTTTTTTGCTCCATTTATACAGTTAGATGTGTTGTCACTGTAATTAGCCTCAGTTACGGCCAGTATTAACCTCCTCAGTGACCAATATTTGATACACATGACTTAGGAAAACCTGCTATTTTCTTTCCTAATTGCAAAGTTACCAACTGGCTGGTCACCAACAGGTTTTAGTGTTTTCCAGTCATGAGACAATGCCTTTAAAAGTCCTTTCAACCTTCCTAAGGCCAAACCAGATTTTTAAAAAAAGAAACAATCTGCCGGAAGGAATCAACAAGTCAAGCAGCATCAGCGAGAGGAAAGAAATTTTTTTTTTGTTTTGGGTTGAAACTCTGCACCAGGAAAACCTCAAGTATAAAGAAGTCACGTTTGTTTAGAGTTAGTTTGAATGTTTTGGTGTTGTGCGTTTGAATGGGTTTGTAAAATTAGTATCAAGAAAACACAGTACTGACCAGGCTTAAAATGTCAACATAAGAACCAGGAGCAGGAGCTGGCTGTCTAGCCCATTGAGCCTGCTCCACCATTCAATAAGATCGTGGCTGATCTGGACTCAGCTCTGTCTGGCTGTCTTTTTACCATAACCCTTAATCCCCCTCCTATGTAGTAATCTATCTAACTGTAGTTAGTACTACGTAATGAGGTAGCCTCTCATGCTTCCCTGGGCAAAGAATTCCACAGACTCTAGGTTAAAACAATTTCTCCTCACCTCTGTCCAGAATCTACTCCCCAAATCTTGCCGTTTCAATGTGAACGTACTTGACATTAACACACTGTACACAAAACTGAAAATGCCATGGTATTGTGAAGTTCAATAAAAAAAAATTGGCCTGGTTTAAAATTAAAACAAGCTTCCAGCTGCTCTAAAGAAAATAACTGCAACTGCAGGAAGCTCTGTACAAAACCACCGTCCGCCCCTTCATAGCAGGCATTTAGAACAGGCATTTTCCAACTCCTTGTGACAAGCTTTATTTTCTGCCTTCTCTGAGTAACTGGATGCGTTTGTTACAAATAACAGCGGCAATGTTTCCTTGACCTTTTTAATAATTCTAATTGCGTCTCACTTGATATACGCGGTTATAGCAACGACAGTTTATTCAGATCGGACAAGTCAATAATTACTGTTTGTCAATGCTCTGTAATAACTGGGCAGCCAAGTTGCCTTCGTCCTGACATAACCAACACAAGATCTGTGGGAGCAAAATGCCATGCCATTTCTGTATCTGATACGCATGAACCCTGCACTAACAAAGAGCCTTTCAAGTGCAGTTTCCAACCCCACATGTACATTTACTGTTATAACGTAGGAAATACAGTGGTCTATTCGTGGGCTGAGAAATGGCAGATGGAGTTTAACCCAGAAAAATATGAGGTATTACACCTCGGTAGGGCAAGTGCAAGGAGACAGTACACTGTTAAGGGAAAGATCCTTTAACAATGTTGCACTAGCAGAGAGATCTTGGGATCCAAGTTCATAGTTCCTTGAAAGCGGCTACGCAGGTTGATAAGGGACTTATCAAAAGAAGGCTTACGGAATGCTTACTTCACTAGTTGAGGCATTGAGTTTAAAAGTCAAGAAGTTGTGTTGCCAGTTTATAAAACTTTGGTTAAGCCACATCTGGAGGATTGCATATAGCTCTGGTCACCCCACTGTAGGAAGGATGTTGAGGCTTGGGGAGGGTGCAGAAGAGGTTTACCAGGATGCTGCCTGATTTAGAGGGCACGTGGTATCATGAGAGGCTGGATACACTTGGGCTGTTTTCTCTGGAGCTTTGGAGGCCGAGGGGGGATCAGTTAGAGGTTTATAAGATTATGAGAGGCACAGCTAGAGTGGACAGAGAGTATCCTTTTCCCAGTGTTGAAATGTCTACGACCATGGGGGATGCATTGAAGGTGAGAGGGGGGTCGGTTCAAAGGGGATGTGAGGGGTAAGTTTTTTAAATCAGAGAGTGGTGGATGCCTGGAATGAGTTGCCTGGTATGATGGTAGAGGCAAATATGTTAGAGGCTTTTAAGAACAACACACACAAAAGGTTTTAAAAATTTGTTTGGGTAGGCACATGAATGTAAGGAAGATATTGGGATATGGACATTGTGTTGTCATGGTCCCCTCTGGCAATTGCCCACCTGGTTATTTACCTCTGGAATTGAGCCTCAGTCACCTCGTTTAGTTTCCAATCATTCTCAGGTTCCACTAACTACAAACACCTGCTTTCCATCAGCAAATGCAGTATAAAAACCCCATGACTACAATAAGGAGCTGCCAGTTTGTTGGTTGACTTGTGTATGTGTAACCTTGTTCTATGGTTCTTAGGACTATCAGTTCTAAGTCTAGCATCGTTCCTGAATTCTCTACTAAACCCAAGACTCTGGGTAAAGACTCCCTTGGCACCAATTCCATGCTCACTATGACTGTAACGCCTCCCGACTCGGCCTCCGTGCCCATGTTCAGCACTTGGGTTCATTCCACTGCCACGTCCTTGCAACATGTATAGGTAAGAGGGATCAGTGTTTGGTGTTTTTGATTTGCTTTTTACTTGCTTCCACACAACACTATAGCCAAAAGGACTGTTCCTGTGCTGCATTTTTCTATGTTTTCCTCCTGTGTGGAATAAAGTGGCCACTAACTGTAACTATGTGGTTTTCTGCTGTTGTGCATCCATTTGCAGATGTTGTGTGTTCAGAGATGAGCTTCTGCATTCCACTGTTGTAATGTGGTTATCTGAGTTACTGTCACTTTCCTGGAAGCTTGAGCCAGTCTGGCTATCCTCCTCTGACCTCCCTCATTAACAAGATGTTTCCCCCCACAGAACTGCTGCTCACTGGATGTTTTCTGTTTTCCACACCTGTTGTGTATTTTGTATTTTAGTAATATTTGAATAATCTTGTAAATATACTGTTTGATTAGACATTGTTTATAAAATTTGTCATGGTTATATGTAAAAATACGTAAGTTATACATGTTATCACCCTACCATGTGATATGTGTGCTTAAACTTGAAGTTTAGACTTATTATCAGACTCCTGTGACTTCCCTTGAATTATTTTAATGTTTTGTGGTTCCAGAACATAACAGCTCTGTTCTTTGTAAGCTCTAGATATTGTGCGTGATGATCCCAGGAGCTCAATTGTTTCTGCGATACTTAAACCACCCCATCTGGCACCAACACTCATTCCACTGTTGACATCACTTAAATCCCCATTTATTCACCATTCTGATATTCGGTCTGAGCAACAACTGAACCTCTTGACCATGTCCACGTGCTTTTAATGCATTGGTTGCTACAACATGATTGACTGTTTTTTCATTTTCGACCAGGCATACAGGTGTACCCAATAAAATGACCACTGAGTGTATGTGAATGGATAAGGTGGATTACCAGTCTTGTTCCCAGGGTAAGGGAGACTGTAACTACTTGGCACAGATTTAAGGTGACAGGAGAAAGATTTAAATTAGACCTGAGGAGAAACTTCCTCTCAAAGGGTCACACACAAAATGCTGGTGGAACGCAGCAGGCCAGGCAGCTTCTATAAGAAGCAATGTCGACGTTTTGGTCCGAGACCCTTCGTCAGGACTAACTGAAAGTTACAGCACCAGCTGTAAGATCGGAGTTCGATTCCCGCTACCGTCTGTAAGAAGCATGTAGATTCTTGGTGATTGCATAGGTTTCCTCCCACATTCGAAAGATGTAGGGTCGGAGTTGGTGAGTTGCGGGCATGCTGTGTGGAGCTGGAAGCGTAGTGGCGCTTACAAGCAGTCCCCAGTGTAATCCTCGCTGATTTGCTTTGACTCATTTCACTGATTGTTCCAATGTACCAGTGGCAAATTAAGCTACTCTGTCTCTTTAAATCTTTCTGTGCTTTTGGAACAGAGCTGTTGATTTTATCTGCCATAATCAGGGTTTAGCATATCATTCTACATTTACACCTCATCTAGGATTCTACTCTTGCCCTTGACCTTCTGCTCTGAATTTATGAGTAATAAGTTGTCTTTGATTAAACCGTGATAGATGTCCAGCAGCTGATTGAAGGTGACTGTGACCGATTACTTCTCCGTGACTGATTTCTGGCCAGAGAGGTTTGTGCATCACCTGAATTCCCTGGGCAGAACTCGAGAGTCCAGAGCAGAGCCTTGATGTTTAGCTAATGTGACAGAGGAACTTGTTACTCACATTAGGGGAAACATGTGCCTCGTTCATTCAAGTAGAAGCTAATTGCAGAGGTGCATGACTGTAATTTGCCAGCTGCTTTAAATTCCAGCTTTCCTGCCATTGGGGAGTGATGAGATCATCCGATAAAGAGGGGAAAAAAAGGGCATTTTTAAAGAAGGAACTATTCACCCAAAGTGCAGTGTACACACTGGGCACTTGATTGGGTACCTCCTGTTTCGATTAAAGTGGCTACAGAGCGTCTGTCTGTGATCTTCTGCTGTAGTGTAGCCCATCCACTTTGAGGTTTGACGTGTTGTGCAATTAGAGACGCTGTTATTGGAGTTACTGTCACCCTCCTGGCAGTTTGAACCAATCTGGCCATTCTCCTCTGATCTCTCTCATTAACAGGACAGTTTCACCCACAGAGCTCACTCACTGGAGGGCTTTTGGTTTTTGCTCTACTCTCTGTAAATTCTAGAGACTGTTGTGCATGAAAATTCCAGGAGATCAGCAGTCTTTTGAGATGCTCAAACCACCAATCTGGCACCAACAATCATTCCACGGTCAAAGTCCCATTTCTGGTCCATGCTGATTTTGGTCTGAACCACAACTGATCCTTTAGACCATGTCTGCATGCTTTTGTGCATTGAGTTGCTGCCACATTAACAAGCAGGTATACAGGTGTACTAATAAAGTGGCAACTGAGCACATGTTATGATGGAAGGAAGATTGTTTCCGATGTTGGAAGTCCAGAACGAGGGGACACAGTTTAAGGATAAAGGGGAAGCCTTTTAGGACCGAGATGAGGAAAAACTTCTTCACACAGAGAGTGGTGAATCTGTGGAATTCTCTGCCACAGGAAACAGTTGAGGCCAGTTCATTGGCTATATTTAAGAGGAAGTTAGATATGGCCCTTGCAGCTAAAGGGATCAGGGGTTATGGAGAGAAAGCAGGTACAGGGTTCTAAGTTGGATGATCAGCCATGATCATACTGAATGGCGGTGCAGGCTCAAAGGGCCAAATGGCCTACTCCTGCACCTATTTTCTACGTTTCTATGTTATAAAATCATAGAATTATGCCCGGATTCAACCTAGCTTATCCATTTCAACCAACGTATATCCCATTTAACAATGAGTGGACCATTATCTGACACTCTGCTTGCACCAGCCTTCAGGCAACACATTCCAGGCTGAAGTCCCACACTGCTAGGCTCAGCATCAGCTACCTCCCTTCTACCAGTCAGTACAACCCCAATCACCACCTCACGATCACTTTGCCCAGCAATGGACTTTAAAAAGTTTTTTGTTCTAATTGTGTTTTCTTGTATATTTTTGTATAAAATAATGTACGCTTTTCTTTTTAATGTGGAGTCTCTAGTGCTTAGAGCCTGTGATGCTGCTGCAAATAAGTTTCTCATTGCAACTGTACCGATGCGTTTATGCACATCAATAAATTGGACTTTGGACTCCAACTATGCTGTGGGTGGGGGAAAAAACCTTATTCTCGGCTTTACACCTCTGAATCCTTGAACGATAATATTTCTGTTGACCTTTTTTTTAAAAAAAAATAGTTTGAATACTCCTTCACTCTCCTCTGACTTTAAAGCAAAACTTAATGAGCCAATATCACTAGAAGTATCTTTTGCCATTTCTGCACTGTCGTCGGGCAAATCTCCTGGACCTGATGGGCTCTCTGCAGAATTTTATAAATCATTTTCCTCACTACTTTCATCGCAGTTGCTTTGTGTTACCTGATTCGTTTAAACATGGCAAATTGCCACCATCATTTAATGAGGCATGTATTATCCTTCTACCCAAAAAAGGTAAAGGCCCAACAGAGTGCTCCTCTTATAGGCCGATCTCTTTGTTAAATGTTGATGTCACAGTTTTGGCCCACAGATTGGAAAATGTTATACCCTCTATTTCCGATGACCAAACTGGTTTTATTAAAAATTGTCTTTTTTAAATATACGGCGTTTATTCAATATTTTATACTTGCCTTCAATTCGGACTCCTAAATGTGTTATTTCTTGATGCGGAGAAAGCGTTTGATCGTGTAGAGTGGAATTACCTTTTTGCGGTTTTAGAAAAATTTGACCTTGGTCAAAGTTTTATTTCTTGGATCAAATTGTTATACCTATGTCCTACTACCTCTGTTCTGACTAACACTCAGCAATCCCAGCCGTTTAGCCTTAAACATGGCACCTGTCAAGGATGTCCCTTAAGCCACTGGCGATTGCATTTCAAAGTTGACCTGAACTGACGGGGATCTGGAGGGGGGTTGTTGAGCATAAAGTTTCTCTTTATGCCGACAATTTATTACTTTTTCTATCAAATCCGTCCACTTCCTTATCCCCAATGTTTTCACTTCAATTTAGCCAGTTTTCTGGCTATGAACTCAACCTACACAAGAGTGAACTTTTTCCAATTAATAAAGAAGCTCAAGTATTAGCATTTCGTGACCTCCCTTTTAAAGTAGTTAATAATCAATTTACTTGGTATTACAGTTACAAGGAATTTCAAGGATCTTTTTTGTGAAAATTTTGCCAATCTTTTGAACTCTACAAAACAGTTTGTCACAATGGTCACCCTTATCTATGTCTCTGGTAGGTCATGTTAATGTTATTAAAATGTACATCCTTCCTAAATTTTTAATGTTTATTTCAATCTATTCCAATTTTTATCTCTTAAAACCTTTTTTGATTCCTTAGACTATTATGTTGTCCTATCTATGGAAGGGAAGCATTAATAAAGCTTACCCTCCAAAAATCTAAAAAAGGTGGCATAGCTCGACCTAACTTCTGTCTATATTACTGGGCAGCTAATATTCACTGTATTACCTTCTGGTCCTTTTTTCATAGCCAGTCTGATTGCCCTAAATGGGTGGCAATGGAGTTGAACTCTACTAAGGATCTCTCTATTTCTGTACTCCCTAGTCACCTGCCTAGACTAATTGTTAATCCTCTTGTTAGACATGCTCTGAGAAAATGGGCCCAGTTTAGAAAATTCAATGGTCTTCATGGTTTCTCCCTTTTTGGTCCTATTTTGAATAATCATTTTTTCCCTTCTATGCACGATTCAATATTTCATGATTGGTATAGAAAGGGCATCGGGCATTTTGAAAATCTTTTCATTGATAATCGTTTCGCAACTTTTCAACAACTTTCTGCTAAGTTTAATCTACCTAATGCCCATTTCTTTAGGTACCTCCAAATCAGACATTTCATTAATCCTTTATTACCTAACTTTCCTGCGATGCCTGAGGAAAAACGTTGTGGACCCTGTTTCTTTCTATTAATCCACTGGGTAAAGACTTAATATCTTTTATTCGTGATAAATTAGTGCCGTCATGGCAACTTCCCCCCCCCCCCCCCGATAAAATTAGAATGGCTTGGGAGCATGACTTAAATGTTCCTTTATCTGATGCGGTTTGAGACTCAATTCTCAAGTCAGTTAATTCAAATTCGCTTTGGGCTCGTCATTGTCTTTTGCAGTTTAAGATTGTACATAGAGCTCACATGTCCAAATATAAATTGTCCTGATTTTACCCCAACATCAGTCCTGTTTGTGATAAGTATAAAAGTGGCGAGGCTTCTCTTATTCATATGTACTGGGCCTGTCCTAGTCTAGAGAAATTTTAGAGAGAAGTTTTTCAAACCTTATCTCATATCCTTAATTGCCACTTACAACCTAACCCTCTGATTACTCTTTTTGGTGCCTTGGGTAAGACAAATATACACTACACACTTCTCAATTCAGACATTAAGTTTCATAAGGTGTGGGGACCTTTTCTTGAATATTTTCATAACTTCTCTTTTAGATTAGGTTTTTTTCAATCCCTTACTTTCAGCTTTCTTTTTCCTTGGTGGTAAGCATTATTATCTTTTGTTCTTATTTTCATTTACAGTTTTGGGGGTTTGAATGCTCCGATTTTATATTTCCTACATTTTGTGGTGGTTGGACGAGTTTTTTTCTGTTGGGGAGGGGGGATAACAACTCTACATGACTTTTATTTTGGGTGCTTTTTCATCATTATTTTGAATCATATTATTAGAACCATAAAACATTGCAGCACAGAAACAGGCCTTTTGGCCCTTTTTGTGCCGAACCATTTTCCTGCCCATTCCTCCAACTGGTCCAAATCCCTCTGCAGGCTTTGAAAACCTTCCTCACTGTCCACTACACCTCCAATCTTTGCATCATCAGCAAATTTGCTGATCCAATTTTCCACATTATCATCCAGGTCATTGATATGACAAATAACAATGGACCCATCACTGATCCTGTGGCACACCACTAGTCACAGGCCTCCACTCAAAGAGTAGCAATCCTCCACTGCCACTCTCTGGCTTCTTCCATTGAGCCAATGTCTAATCCAGTTTACTACCTCACCATGTATACCTAGCAACTTAATCTTCCTAACTAACCTCCCATGTGGGACCTTGTCAAAGGCCTTACTGAAGTCCATGTACACAACATCCACTGACTTTCCTTCATCCACTTTCCTGGTAACTTCCTCGAAAAACTCTAATAGATTGGTTAAACATGACCTACCATGCACAAAGCCATGCTGACTTTTTCTAATAAGTCCCTGTTTATCCAAATACTTGTAGATCCTATCTCTTGGTATTCCTTCCAATAATTTACCTACTACCGATGTCAAACTTACTGGCCTATAATTTCCCGGCTTACTTTTTGAGCCTTTTTTAAACAACGGAACTACATGAGCTATCCTCCAATCCTCCAGCACCTGACCCGTGGATATCGACATTTTAAATATTTCTGCCAGGACCCCTGCAAATTCAACACTAGTCTCCAAGGTCCGAGGGAATACCCTGTCAGGTCCTGGGGATTTATCTACTCTGGTTTGCCTCAAGACAGCAAGCACCTCCTCTTTAATCTGTATAAGTTCCATGACCTCCCTGCTTGTTTGCCTTGTTTCCATAGACTCCATTCCAGTTTCCTTAGTAAAAACAGATGTAAAAAACCCATTTAATATCTCTACCATTTCTTTTGGTTCCATACATAGCTGACCACTCTGATCTTCAAGAGGACCAATTTTATCCCTTGCTATCCTTTTGCTGTTACCATACCTGTAGAAGCTCTTCGGGATTATCCTTCACCCTGACTGCCAAAGCAATCTCATGTCTTTTAGCCCTCCTGATTTAAGTATTTTCTTACTCTTTTTATACTCTAGCATTTTATTTCCTCCCTGTTGCCTATACATGTTATACATCTCTCTCTACTTCATCAGAGTTCCAATATCCCTAGAGAATCAAGGTTCCTTATTCTTATTCGTTTTGCCTTTAACCCTGACAGGAACATACAAACGCTGCACTCTTAAAATTTCTCCTTTGAAGGCCTCCCACTTACCAATCACATCCTTGCCAGAGAACAACCTGTCCCAATCTACGCTTTTTAGATCTTTTCTCCTTTCTTCAAATTTGGCCTTTTTCCAGTTTAGAACTTCAACCCGAGGACCAAAAGTGTTTCCCTACAAACACTTCCGTCACCTGCCCTAACTTATTTCCTAATAGGAGGTCTAATATTGCATCCTCCCTAGTTGGTATATCTATATATTGATTTAGAAAACTTTCCTGAACACATTTCACAAACTCTAACCCATCTAGACTTTTAACAGTATGGGAGTCCCAATCAATGTGTGGAAAATTAAAATCCCCTACAATCACAACTTTGTTTCTTGCAGTTGTCTGTTATCTCTCTGCAGATTTGCTCCTCCAATTCTCACTGACTATTGGGTGGTCTATAATACAACCCTATTAATGTGGTCATACCTTTTCTGTTTCTCAGTTCCACCCATATGGCCTCAGTAGACAAGCCCTCTAATCTGTCCTGCCGAAGCACTGCTGTAATATTTTCCCTGACTAGCAAAGCCACCCCCCCCCCCCCCATCCTTCATCCCTCTGCCTCTTATCACATCTGAAACATCGGAAGCCTGGAACGCTGAGCTGCCAGTCCTGCCCCTCCTGTAGGCAAGTGTCAGTAATGGCTATGATGTCATAATTCCATGTGTCAATCCAGGCCCTCAGCCCGCCTGTCTTTCCCACAATACTCCTCGCACTGAAATATACGCACCTCAGAAGATTATTACCACCACACACAACCTTACTATTTGTGACTTTGCATGAACTACTAACATTTATTTTTACCCCGTTCCACTATCTACTCTGGCACTCTGGTTCCCACCCCCCTGCAAATCTAGTTTAACCCTCTCCAATAACACTAGCAAACCTACCTGCAAGTATATTGGTCCCCTTGTAGCTCAGGTGTAACCCATCTCTCTTGTACAGTTCCCACCTGCCCCAGAAGAGGTCCTAATGATCTAGAAATCTGAAACCCTGCCCCCTACACCAGTTTCTCAGCCATGTGTTCATCTGCCAGAGCATCCTCCTCTTACCCTCACTGGCACGTGGCACAGGCAGCAATCCGGAGATTACTACCCTCGAGGTCCTGTTTTTCAACTTCCTACCAAGCTCTCTGTACTCACTCTTCAGGACCTCCTGACTCTTTCTACCTATGTCATTGATACCGATGTGTACCATGACATCTGGCTGATCACCCTCCCACTTCAGAAAGCTGTGCATCCGATCAGAGACATCCCTGACCCTGGCACCTGGGAGGCAACAAACCATCCGGGAGTCTCTGTCACAACCACAGAACCTCCTGTCTGTACCCCTGACTATTGAGTCCCCTATCACTACCACTCTCCTCTTCCTCCCCCCCCCCCCCCCTTCTGCACTGCAGAACCAGACTCGGTGCCAGAAATCTGGCTGCGGCAGCTTGTCCCAAGTAAGCCATCCCACTACCCCCCCGCCCACCCCCCACAACAGTATCCAAATCGGTATACCTGTTTTGGAGGGGAATGGCCACGGGAACCCTGCACTACCTGCCCTTTCCTCTTCCCTCGCCTGATGGTAACCCAATTACCTGTGCCCTGTTCCTTAGGTGCTACTATCTATAAACTGCTGAGTCTCCCAAATGATCCGGAGGTCATCCAGCTCCTGCTCCGGTTCCCTCACGCAGTCTGTTAGGAGCTGCAGCTGGATGCACTTCTTGCAGGTATCGTTGTCACACATCTTGCAAGAGGAGCACTCCAACATCCTGCCTGACATATTCTCTAGTCTGAACAAAATAAAAGAAAAACAGAAACTTACCGGAACCTACCCTCGCCTCTGCCTGTTTCTGGCCGAAGCCGTCCCACTCCGGCGATGGTCGCTGTATAAGGTGGTCTCCCTGTTAAACCTTGGCGCACTACGTCAAGCGTCTGCGCAGTAGAGCCTCTTTTCCCAGCTCGGTTAAAGAAAAACTACCTTCTCTCAGCGATGCTTCACTCTTCCACTCTCAGCCTCTTGCTTTGTTTGAAAAGTATGTTTACCTTCCACTGTATTAATCTCTTATTTTGTAGTTGAGTTTTTGTTGTAGCAATAGTAGAAATGCATTAAAAAATCAATTTAAAAACAACCTTCAATTCTGCCGAACTCCCGGGTTTTAGATACCTCTGCTCTGACAAGTTTCCTATTATCGACCCTCTTCATACTTTTGAATACCTCATTTAGGTCCCCTGCTCCAAGCTGGCAGGTGATACTGTAGGTTGGGGAACAGTGGGTGGGTAGGGGAGGTAGATGCTGCTTATTTCATGATGCACCATCAATAACTCACACTGAGACGTAAGGCGAGATATTGGCTTTTATTGACTGGAAGAAGGAACCAGGAGTGAGTGTCCATCATACTATGTCCTGGAGACTGAGGCCGAGAGTCAGGCCTCAGATCGCCTTTATACAGGGGCCTGTGGGAGGAGCCACAGGAGCATTCAGCAGGGGGCGTGTCCAGACAGGCACATAGTTCACCACATTTCATCCCTTTCCTCCTCAGCTGGCTTCACCTATCAGATGCCAATTTGTACTCCTTCCCCTCCACCACCCCTACCTTCTTATTCAGGCTTCTGCTCCAGTCCTGATGAGGGGTCTTGGCCAGATACATCAGTTCACTCCCCTGAGCGCGCGTGTCATTCATTGCAGAGAATTTTCCAGTGTATTGTAGGTCATGATCGTTAATTTGGTCTATTTTCATATCAAGGTGATAAGCAGTATCACAAGATTGCTGGATGGCCCACTGGCTATTGTGGCTACAGCATGCACCTCCTCACCTTTCATCGTATCGTAAGACCATGAGACACGGGAGCAGAATTAGGCCATGTGACCCATCGAGTCTGCTCTGCCATTAAATCATGGCTGATTTATTATCCCTCTCAACACAATTTTACCTTTGATACCCTTACTAATCAAAACCTAGTAACCTCCACTTTGCATACATACAGTGACTTGGCCTCTACAGCTGTCTGCGGCAATGACTTCCACAGATTCACCACCTGCTGGTAAAGAATTTCCTCCTGTTCTAAAAGGAAATCCCGAGTCTGTGCCCTCTGGTCCTAGTCTTCCCCCACTGTAAGAAACATCCACTCTGTCTAGGCCTTTCAATATTTGATAGGTTTCAACATTCAATAGATTTCTTCCGGCAAGTGCAGGCTCAGAGCCATCAAAAGCTCCTCATACATTAACCCCTTCGTTTCTGGAATCATTCCCATGAACCTCCTCTGGACCTTCTCCTTTCTTAGAGGAGATTCTTTCGTAGAGAAGGGGTGCAAAATGCTCACAATACTTACTGATAACAACACAGAAAGGGAAACATTCAGTCCAGCAAGTCTGTGCCAGTTCCCGTCTGTTCCAAATCCGTTCTTACATCCTTGTAATGATATATCTTGTGCTCTCTTTTCCCAGGAAAAGGGAAAAAGCCAGGTTTAGTAAGCTTTCATTGCAGCCCAGGCAAACCTCGACCCATTGTAAGTCGGGGGCCAAAGTACCACCCACTGAACCACAGCTGGCTGAGCCAGGGAAGGGTAGTAACATCCCCTGACACTGGATGGTCAGCAGATTTATATGCTGTATTAAGCTCACCCATTGCAACTGGCAGATGTGGAGCAACTATCAGATGAGCACTGACTCCTATAGACTTGGGGCAACTTGAACAGATGTGAAGCAACTCAAGACATGTGCAGTGATTCCGATAGATAAAGAGTTTCTCAGACTGATGTGGAGAGACTCCAACAGATGCAGAGTGATTTTTACAGATGTAGTGGCTCTGACAGAGCCTGGTTTACTCTGTCAGATGTGGAGTGCCTGACAGATGTTGGGTTACTCTAACAGACATGCAGCGACTCTGACAGGCATGGAGTAACTCTGACAGATGTGCAGCTGCCCTGACAGATGTGGACAACTCCAGCCGACATGGCGTTTTTCTGAAAGATGCAGCTGGATCCCAATCTCGGGCCCCAGTAGCAGGGACACCCACGCCTGGAGGAGGGAGTTGGAGCCATCCAGTCATAGAAAAGTACAGCTCAGAAACGGGTCCATCTAGTCCACATTTAAACTGCCTACTCCTATCGACCTGCACTGGGACCACAGCTCTCCATTCCCCTCCCATCCATGAACCGATCCAAACTTGGTTTAAACATTAAAGCTTGCATGCACCACTTGTACTGGCAGCTCGTTCCACATGTGACTAAGTTCCCCTCATGTTAAGTTCCACCCAACCTCAGTGGGAAAAACTCTGCTGGCGATTCAGGAACTGGTTTATCCCCTCTGCTGGCCAATTTCTAAATGGACATTTAATCCATGATCACTACCTCACTACTAATTTTTAAATTTCTGTTTTAGCACTACTTATCTCAGTTTAACTATTTAATATACATATTGAACTCACTGAAATCCAAGCAACACACACAAAATGCTGGTGGAATGCAGCAGGCCAGGCAGCATCTGTAGGAAGAAGTACAGTCGATGTTTTGGGCCGAGACCCTTTGACAGAACTAATGGAAAGAAGAGATAGTAAGAGATTTGAGTAGGGTAGGGGAAGACCTGAAATGATAGGAGAAGACAGGAGGGGGAGGGATAAAGCTAAGAGCTGAAAAGTTGATTGGCAAAAGAGATACGAGGCTGGAGAAGGTGGAGTATCATAGGACGAGAGGCCTCAGAAGAAAGCAAGGGGGAGGGGAGAACCAGAGGAAGATGGAGAACAGGCAAGGATTGACTGTGAGAGGGAAAGAGGAAAAAAAAATCAAAAATTAAAAATTAGGGATGGAGTAAGAAGGGGAGGAGGGGCATTTTTCTCTGTATTTATCATGTATTGCATTGTGCTGCTGCCACAAAGTTAACAAATATCATGAAATATACTGTTGCTATTAAACCTGATTCTGATTCCATACTACTCAATTTTGTGTACCTTTATCAAATCTCCCCTCAATACTCTACATAGTGGAATGGAGAAGGAAGTGACTGAGAGTATGGGGCCATCAGGAGGTAATGCAAAGCAAATATAAGATATCGTAAAAAGTTTATTAGTCTGGTGATTTAAGCCACATGCTGGTAGCTAGATGGAAATAAAACATTGAATCGCAGTAATGACCCGTATTGATCAGTTAACAGAATACTAACAGCTGGAACATTTAAAAAGTTACCCCCGCTTACTGACGTCATGCAACTAGTTAATCACTTTTTTAGAATAGATGTTGCATCTGTTGAGTAATGAGGGCAGAAAGTGCTCGCTTGCATCTTTCTAAAAATTTATAGTGTGACACAATAGCTTAAAGCCATACAGATAGCAACTAACATCGCTCGGAGCTGCACAATTTTTACATCTCTTTGGCAACATTTACAATATATTCATCAGTAGTCTGACTGGTTTTACAAAAAATAGCATAGAGGCTACAGTTTAACTGGCTCTCTACACTATTCAATATCAAATGCAAAGAGGCGGAACACTAAATACTGTGGACTGAATACTCTGAGCATGGTTGATGTGAGATGTGAGCAAGAAAGGGGTTAATAAATACGAATCACCCAAGCACATCCTGCAGGATTCTGAGCATTTGACGAGGAGAAGCAGATGGTGTTATTTGCAAAATGTGGTTCAATATAAACGGAGGCCAAACTGTCTACAGTTCATATACTCTGGAAACCTTCACAGTTGCTCTGCACTTTATACACCAGGGTGCTGGTGACCTGTACGGGATCCTCCAGGTCAGAGATGCCTCCCCCTCTCCGACGTGATCCGACCCATTTGCTTCAGGACAGGGGAGTCAGGTTTACCTGCAGCGACGGCATTGGGATCGAGGAAGTCCGGCCTAACAGGAAGGGGGGGATCCGAACTACAAGGAGGAGAGCGGTGGGCCAAGGGGCAGCTTGGTCACCACCAAGTGTGGAAACGGTGCGTCCGTGCGCGCTGGCGGCTGAAAACGGCGGCCCAGTTGTCCATCAAATCCAAATAAGAGAAGTCACCGAACGAGACATTCATGTGCGGGTCCATTTCTGTCAGATCTTGTCCATTTCAATCAGTAAAACAAACTTCTGTCTGATCCTGCAAGTCATTCCCTTTCACTCCGCTCACCGCTGCCTGGAAGGAATCGGAGAGAGGGAGGATTAGCGTTGCAACTTTCCACAGTATCACCAAAATAACGACGTGTGTTTGTGCAAACCTGCTATCGTTCACAGTGCTTTATAGCTAATGAAATACTTTGTTTACCTGCACGCTCTCTGTAGCTGTTACACTTTACTCTGAATTGTCATTATTTTACCTCGTTCTACCTCAATGCTCTTTGAAATTATTTGATCTATATAAACTACACAAGTCAAGCTTTTCACTGTATCTTGGTAATAATAAACCAATACCAGGTCCTTTAAAGCTCAATGTTTTGGACAAGTACTTGACTACTTTATCATCATCGTCATTATGTGCCATGTCCTATGATGGAGGTGATCGTGGTCTTCCTCTCTTTCCATGACCTTGGTTGTCCTTGGCAAATTCGTTTGCCATTGCTGCCTTCTGGGCAGTGTCTTTACAAGATGGGTGACCCCAGCCGTTATCACTACTCTTCAGAGACTGTCTGCCTGGCAACAGTGGTTTTGTCACATAACCAGAACTTGTGATGTGCACTGGTTGCTCATACGACCATCCACCACCTGCTCCCATGGCTTCACGTGACCCTGATCAGGGGGGTGGGGGCTAAGCAGGGGCTAAGCAGGTGCTACACCTTGCCCAAGGGTGATCTGCAGGCCAGTGGAAGGAGGGAACATCTTCCACCTTTGGTGGAGACTTATCTCCACCCGTCATTCAGATAGACAGATGGACTTGTATGATAAGATGGATTCTTGACCTCACAATGCGATCTTGCATTTTATCGTTTATCTGCGCTGCACTCTTCTGGTAACTGTTACACCTCATTCGGAACTCTGTCATTGTTTACCCTTGTTCTAGCTCAATGCTCTGTGTAATGAACTGATCACAGAAAATCTGCAGATGCTGGAAATCAAAGTGATCACACAGAATACTGGAGGAATTCAGCAGGCCAGTCAGCATCTATGGAAAAAAGTAAACTGTCAACATTTCAGGCTGAGACCCTTCATCAGGACCTAAACCAATAGCAATACTTTCTAAGTGTGAGAAATATAGAGGCCAACTTACACATCGCAAGCTCCAAACAAAGATACCATTATACTGAGAGTGCAATGTCAAAGTAAATTTATTGTCAAAGTAGGCATATTACCATATAGGTCCTTGAAAACTTTTTTTGCAGGCACTTCAAAGTTCAAAGTAAATTTATTATTAAAGTACAGGTATGTCACCTTATACTACCCTGAGATTCATTTTCTTGTGGGCATACACAATAAATTCATAACAGAATAATAACCATAATAGAATCAATGAAAGACTGCACCAACTTGGGTGTTCCACCAGTGTGCAAAAGACACAAGCTGGGCAAATACAAAAAGAAAGAAATAATAGTAATAATTAATAAATAAGCAATAAATATCAAGAACATGAGATAAAGAAGCATTGAAAGTGAGTCCACAGGTTGTGGGAACATTTCAATGATGGGGCAAATGAAGTTGAGTGAGTTATCCCCTCTGGTTCAGGAGCCTGATGGTTGAGAGGTAATAACTATTCTTGAACCTGATGGTGTGAATCCTGAGGCTCCTGTACTTTCTACCTGATGGCAGTAGTGAGAAGAGAACATGTCATTTGCAGGAAAATAAAGAAATACAATACTTTTTTTTGAAAGACAATGCAAGTGTGAAAGAAGACTGTAAATAAAATGGAAGTACTAGGAACATGTGGGGATTTGAGTTGCAGAGTCCTTGAAAGTGAGTCTGCAGGTTGTGGAATCAGCTGAGAGGTCTGGTGAGTGAAATTATGCACACTGATTCAGGAGCCTGATAGTTGAGGAGTAATGACTGTTCCTAAACCTGTTAGTGTAGGACCTTGCGCTCTTGTACCTCCTGCCTGGTTGTAGTAGCAAGAAGAGGGCATGACCTGGATAGAGGGGGGATCTTTGAATGTTGTTTTTTTGTGGCAGTGCTCTATGCAAAGTACTCATGAGTGGGGAGGGCTTTGACTACGATGGACTGGGTTGTATCCACTACTTTGTGTACACTCTTCCAATCCTCAGCATTGGTGTTTCCATACCAGGCCATGACGCCAGCCAGATGCGACTTACAAGAATGTTGTCTAGACTTGATGGACTAAGTTCTGGAGAGAGGTTGAGCACATTAGGGCTGTGCGAAGACCAAAAGGAAGCCACTGACGAAGATCAATTGAGCTGGGTTGCCTTTAGCTCCCTGCACTGGCACAGAGGGTTTCACATTTCAGTGACCACACACAGAAAGCACGCTCAGTCGCCACTTTATTAGGTACACCTGCTCATTAATGCAACTACCTAATCATGCAAAATCTAATGAGCCAATCATGTGCCAGCAACATGGTGCATAAAAGCATGCAGACACAATCGAGACATTAGTTGTTCAAACCAAACACTGAATGGGGAAGCAATGTGATAGAACGTGGAAGAGTACAGCACAGGAACAGGCCATTCAGCCCACAACATTGTGCTGAACCAATTAACTAGGTAATCAAACGGCTAGCGAAACTATTATCTAGGCAATGTTGATGTTTCCATTTTCCTCACATTCATGTGCCTATCTAAATGTCTCCTAAAAGCCTCTAAAGCATCTGCCCCTGGAAATGGTTTCCAGACACCCAACACTTATTTTAAAAAAAACTGGTATTCTTCACCAGTCCACTGTGCTATCCACAACACCAGCCATCTTCATATCATCTGCAAACTTACTAACCCAGCCATCTACATTTTCATTCAGGTCATTGATATACATCACAAACTGCAGAGATCCCAGCACAGATCCCTGTGGAACACCATAAATCACAGACCTCCAGCTAGCAGAAGTCCCTTTGACCTCTAGACCCTGTCTTCTATGGGCAAGCCGGTTCTGAATCCAAGTGGGCAATTCACCATTGATCCCATGCATCTTAATCTTCTGGGTGAGCCGCCCATGAGGGACCTTGTCAAACGCTTTATAAAATCCATGTACTGTAGATGTCATCCACAGCTCTACCTTCATCAATCAAGTTAATAGGACACAAATTCCCGGCACAAAGCCATGCTGCTTCTCCCTAATTAGGCCACGGTTTTCCAAATGCTCATAAACCCAATCCCCAAGAATTCTTTCCAATAACTTCACTACCACTAATACGAGACTTACCAGTCTATAATTTCCAGGATTATCCCTTGTCCCTTTCTTGAACAATGGAACAACAGTAGCTACTCACCAGACCTCCGAGACCTCGCCTATGGCTAGGGAGGACATGAAGATGGTGGTCAAGGCCCCAGCAATCTCTTCATTTGCCTCTCTCAAAATCCTGGGGTATATCCTATCAGGCCTGGTGGACATCCACCTTAACCCACTAAGAGACCCAACACTACCTTCCCCTCTGCCTTGAAATGCCCTCGCACGATAACCCACTTGGCACTTCATTCTCCTCGGTATATACTGATGTAATGCACTCATTGAGGACCTCGTGTATATCCTGTACATCCAAGCAAATATTCCCTCCTTTATCCTTGAGTGATCCTACCCACTTTCTAGTTGAAATTGAAATATCTTTATTGTCATTGCATAGTACAATTTGTCATGCATCAATACAGTGAAAATGAGTTTACAACTCTTGTACTCAATGCTATAAAACAACAAATAAAATGAATAAACAGTTATCTCTTGCTCATGATGTGTAGAATGCCTTGGGATTCTTTAATTCTACTTGCCAAGGACTTGTCATGCCTTCCCCCCGCCCACCCCACCCGGCTTTCTTAATTCCCTTCTTGAGTTCTTTTCTGGCTTCTTTACCCTCCTCAAGGGCTCTGTTTGATTCTAGCTTCCTAAGCTATAAATACTTTTCCTCCTTGTTCTTGACTAAATTCATCACCTCTCTCGACATCTAAGGCTGTCTTACTTTGTCATTGCTGTCCTTCCTTCCTACTGGAACACTCCTGTGCAGATGGTCTTTAAGCACCCTGCACATGTCAGATGTAGACTTACCTAAGAACAGCTGTTTCCAATAAACTCTCCTTAGTTCCTGCCCAATGCTCTCGTAATTTGCTCTGCTCCAATTTTCTCTAATACTCCAAGTGATTTTAACTGTGCATTGATTGTTGATCCCAGTCGGGGTGGTTTCAGCATCTCAGACTGCTGACTTCCTGGGAATTTTCAGGCACAACAAGTCTTCAGAGTTTACAGAAAAAAGTGCAAGAAACAAAAAGGTCAGAGGAGAATGGCCAGACTAGTTCAAGCCGACAGGAAGGTGACAGAAACTCAAATAACCACGTGTTACAACAGTGGTATGTAGTAGAGCTTCACTGAATGTACAGAACATTGAAGTGGACAGGCTACAGCAGCAGAAGATCATGAGCACACACACATGGCGGCCACTTTATTAGGTACAGGAGATACTGTTCCTTGAACAATGCAGTCAAAAACAATATAGCTTGCCTTCTGCCAAGCAAACACTAGGGGGCAGCACCAACTCCAGCTTGGACGCCATGCACACCACCTCCAACACCTCACTCCTGGGCAGCTGTAAACAGGCAAGACCACGGCTTAAGGCCCAATTCTCACCATGACCGAGACGAGCTGCCCCACTATCTGCCAATCATGTGAATCACCACATTAACAGTGTCCAGCAGGGTCTTGCAATCATAAGAGAAGTGACTAAGGTGATCGCTCGCTGTTAGATTGTGAACTGCTTTCACACACCAACTCCTCTGCCGCAGGCAGCAGCACAGTCCGCACGGAGCCCAGCTCCTCCGCCAGTGAGAAACCCACTGATGGGACCCACCTCCAGCACGCAATGTCCAGCAAGGTCTTGTGTTTTAAAAAAAAAACACGTTCATAAAAGACAGTAACATCTCTGGTTGGCCCCGCAGAAGCCACAGCACCTGACCGTACCGCCAACTTCCTGGAACTTCAACAGAATAGGTAGCTGGATAGGAAGGAACGCGGACAACTGGGACTAGCAGGGAGGATTGATGGGGGAGGAGTGCTATTCTGCACTATATTACTCTATAGATCTGTGCTAATTGATATTACGGCTAGGTTTTTACATTTCAAAGTCCAAAGTATATTTATTATAAAAGTACGTGTACTTTATATACAACCTTGAGATTCATCTCTTTACAGGCCAAAAACCAACAAAACCTAATAGAGCATTGAATAATTCTCAGTATTAAGGGAATCAAGCCATGTTGAGTAATTCAGAAAAACATTGTCCAGGTTAAGGGGAACGAAGGGTTATGGGGAAAAGTCAGGAGGGTGGAGATGAGTCCATGGCCAGATCAGCCATGATCTTATTGAATGGCCTACTCCTGCTCCCACTTCTTATGCAAGGTCAACCATAATTTTATTGGTTGCCCCAATGGGCCAAATGGTTCCCTCCTGCTTTTATTGGCTCTGCTCATGAGCTTGTGCAGGAATGCACTGTTAGAAAAATCACTCAAATAACATGAGGTGTGCATATGTGGGGGTGGGGTGTTCACCTTTCAAGATCTCAGGGGAGGCTCTGCGATTAACTTAAATAATAGAACTTTGTACTTACAAAGCAACCTCAAGGTTGTCAGAAGCCTCTCATGAAGAGGTGTCAGGTGAAGAATTAACACTGATAAAATCAAATTAGGTTGGAGCCATATTAAGGATAGTTTTAAAGACGGAGAGGTTTAAAGAAAGAGTTTGCAGATTTGAAAACCTAGGGAGTTGAAGACAGGTCAGTGGTGAAGAATGTGTTTGTGTAAAATGCCAGGATCAAATCCAGTTAAAAGAAATGTACTTGTGGTAAATTTTTAAAACAAAAATGATTCACAAAATTTCAGAGTAATACTCCAAGGGATAGGGTTTCAGTGAACAGAAGTCACACTTCTTTGCAGCAACTACATAGTCATTCCAAGACAATGATGTTTTAGAGTGAGGGGACTCTGGCAGTTGGTTAACTTACCCACATGGCTGGAATACCACAAGACCAGAAAATATCGAGCAGATGGAGATCATTCAGCCCATCGAGTCTGTTCCAGGGCTGATTCATTATCCCTCTCAACTCCACTCTCTTGCCTTTTCCACGTAACCTTTAGTACGTTGAAGAACATATCAAATTCTGCTTTAAATATACCCAGTGACTTGGCCTTCACAGCTGTTCATGGCAATGACTTTTCTGGCTAAAGAAATCCCTCCTCATCTCTGTTCTAAATGATCATTCCTCTATTCTGAGGCTGTGTCCTCTAGAGCTAGACTCCCCCACTATAGGAAACATTCTCACCACATCCAGTCTAGGCCTTTTGATAATTGAAAGTGCGTGCGCGTGCGCACGCACACACACATACCACCCCCACCCCAGCTGGTCTTAGAATGATGCCTGGCTAGTCATTTTAAACAGCTACTCAGAGGTCAGTCAGCATCTATACAGAGGAATTATAAGCCAACATCTCAGGCCCAGATTTCTCATCCATGCTGATAAGGGTCTAGGCTCGAAACATTGCCTCATTATTGCTCTCCATAGATGCTGCCTGACCTGCTGAGTTCCTCCAGCGTTTTGTGTGTGTTTTCTGGATTTCCAGCATCTGCAGAGGGAGAGGAAGCTGGTGAGAAACCACTCGTCTTGGTAAGAATTTTACTGGGCTAAAATATGGAGCACGCATTTATTTTGGGCCGTTTGTATCCTGAAGGCATCTGGAAGCACTTCACAGTGACTAAATTACTTACTGGAATGAGATTACTGTTGCCAAGTCATTGTAACGCACACATTCACCTGTTGTTTTGATTCGGAAGGAATTTCAATTATCCTGAGAATCTCCCACTGAGGCTCAAAGTGGATAGAAAGGGGTTCCCTCCTCACCTCCAGCTGATCCGATGTCTGAATCCGATACTTGTGTAATTGAGAACCTTGAGAGGGTGGCGGGAGAGACGGTGAAACGCGAGAAGCGTGTCTGCTGCACCTGGGCTTGCTCAGGCCCCGTGGGAACAGGGCTGCAGGCAGCTGCGGAGGGTGACAACGTTTCTTCAGCCGCCAGGGACGATTTCACTGACACCAGCGGAAAGTCATCATCCCACTCAAAGCCTCCACCTGCCGCAAAATGAAAGGCAAAGAGGATGGGTGAATCAGTTAACTGTCTTCAAAGGTTTTACCCACCGTATAGAAGCCCTGACCGTCAAACCGTCCAACACGTACAACCGGCTAACAGCTAAGATTTCCACCGCTGTCTGTAAGGAGTTTGTACGTGTTCCCCATGATGGTGTGGGATTCCTCCCACAGTCCAAACTGGTTGGAAGGTTAATTGGTCAGTGTAAATGAATTTGTACATTTTCCCCTTGACTGCCTGAGTTTCCTTGGGTTGTTCCGGTTCCCTCCCACATTCCAAACCAGAATCCGATTTAATATCATCGATATATGTGGTGAAATTTGTTGCTTTGGGGATGGGTGAGTCCTGGGCTGGACGTCCTGCTCACTTAAGGAAGGTGAAGCGTCTCCCGCAGCCTCCTTTCCAGGTGTAGTGATCGCCACAGGACTGTTGTTTGACTTGCCATGCAGGAGGTCACTCGCATACGAACTCTCCTACACTATTGCGCCCATAGCAATGCCTTCAGGTGGCACCCCTGTTCTTACTGAATTTACAGCGTCACGGCACGACTGAGTGTCCAGCAGTATAACTGGGCGGGCAGGCTGGGCTGGCTGGCAGCCAGCTTAGGAGAAGGACAACTCCGATTCCAAACCCGGGTAGACGAGACTCGATAGCCTCGCCAGGTGTCTGTCTCGGAGAAGGAGAACTCTGATACTCTACCTACGGTCACCCCAGGTGTTGCAGCTCACTGCCATTGAACAACGTTCCCCGGTCTAAAGAGTGAAATCGGTCTGCACGCACTGATCCTCACTATATATACACCTACACAGCACAAGTCGGAAGGCAAGTCCTACATCGATGGAGATATTCCCTCCTGATCTTCACAAGCAAAGAACCAGCCACCATCATCACATTGCATTACATAGTAATAAAATCTATAAATGACAGTTATATCATAGTCATAGAGGGTTACAGCACAGAAACAGGCTCCTTGGCCCATCTAGTCTATGCCAAAACGATTTAAACCGCCTACTCTCATTGACCTGTACCAAAACCATATCCCTACTATGCATATACTTATTCGAGCTTCCACTAAATGTTGAAATCGAGCTTGCATGGACCATTTGAGCTGGCAGCTCATTCCACCCTCTCAGGAACCTCTGAGTGAAGAAGATCCCCCTCATGTTCCCCTTAAACTTCTCAACTTTCACCCTTAACTCTTGGCTTCTGGTTGTAATTCCACCCAACCACAGTGGAAAAAGCCTGCTTGCATTTACCCTATCTACACCCCTCATAATTTTACATACCTCTATCTAATCTCCACTCAATGCTCTAAAGACACCTAACCTATCTTTCCTGATAACTGAGGTACTCCAGACCCGGCAACGTCATTGTAAATTTTCTCTGCACTCTTTCAAACTTGTTTACATCTTTCCTGTATGTAGGTGACCAAAACTGCCCACAATACTCCAAATTAGGCCTCACCAATGTCTTATACAACTTCAACATAACATCCCATCTTCTGTACTCAATACATAGATCTTTGAAGGCCAATGTGCCAGAAGCTTTCTTTACGACTCTATCTACCAGTGACATCACTTTCAACAAATTATGTACCTGTATTCCCAGATCCCTTTGATCTACCACACTGCTCAGTTCCCTACCATTCACTGTGTAAGATCTACCCCAGTTGGTCCTGCCAAAGTACAAAACCTCACACTTGTCTGCATTAAATTCCATCTGTCATTTTTCAGCCCATTTTTTTCCAGCTGATGCAGATCCCTCTGCAAGCCATGATAGCCCTTTCACTTTCCACTACAACCCCAGTCGTAGTCTCATCTTCAAATTTGCTGATCCAGTTAACCATATTATCATCCAGATCAGTGAATTAGATGACAAACAACAAAGGACCCAACGCTGATCCCTGCGGCACACCACTAGACACAGGCCTCCAGTCAGAGGCAACCCTCTACTACCACTCTCTGGCTTCTCCACAAAGCCAATATCTAATCCATTTTACTACCTCATCCTGAATGCTGAGCGACTGAACCTTCTTGACCAGCCTCCCATGTAAGGCCTTGTCAAATGCCTTGCTGAAGTCCATGTAGGCAATACCCACTGCCTTACCTTCAGCCACTGTCTTGTTAACTTTTGAAAAATCTATATGATTGATTTGACATGACCTACCATGCACAAGGCCATGCTGACTATCCTTAATCAGTTCATGTCTATCCAAATACTTATATCCAGTTCATAAGAATACCTTCTAACTTTCCCACAACTGATGTCAGACTCATTGGCCCATAATATCCTGGCTTATGTTTAGAGCATTTTTCAAACAGTGGAACAACATTGGCTATCCTCCAATCCTCTGGTACCGCATCTGTCACTAAAGATGTTTAAATATTTCTGCTGGGGCCCCAGCAATTTTTGCACTTGCCTCCTGTAGGATCTGAGGGAAAACCTTGTCAGGCCGTGGGAATTTATCCACCCCGATTTGCCTCAGGGTAGCAAACACCACCTCCTCTACAATCTGTACAGAGTCCATGAAGATGATGCAGTTTTGTCTCACTTCTATAGACTCTATCCGTCTCCCAAATAAATACAAATGCAAAGAATGCAATTAAAATTTCCCCCATCTGTTTGGTCTCCACACATGGATTACCATTCTGATCTTCCAGAGGATCAATTTTGTTCCTTACTCTTAACATATCTGTAGAATCCCTGAGGATCCTCATTCACCTTGTCTGCTAGAACAACTTCTTTTAGCCCTCCTGATGTCTTTCTTCAGTGTTCACTTGCATTTCTTGTACTCCATAAACACCTCATTTGTTCCTACTTTCCTATACCTACTATGCACATCCTTTTTTCTCTTATCCAGGGCCTCAATATCTCTTGAAAGCCAAAGTTCCACGCTCTTGTTATCTTTACCTTTTACTCTGACAGGAACACACAAGCTTTGTACTCTCAATTTTATTTTTTGAAGGTCTCCCACTTACCAAGTACACCTTTGCCAGAAAACAGCCTGTCCCAATCCACACTTGCCAGATCATTTCTGATACCATCAAAACTGGCCTTCCTCCGATTTAGAATCTCAAGCCACGGTCTGGATCTATTTCTTTGGATATTTACTTGAAACTAACGGCACTGCAGATGTCACCTACCCTGTCTCATTCCCTAATAGCAGAATCAGTGCTGCACACTCAGCATGCCTAGTATATATAAAAATAAATTAAATTAGTGCAAAAAGAGAAGGAAAAGGAAACAGAGGAAGTGTTGATGGCTTCATTGTTCATACAGAAATCTGATGACACACGTACGAGTTAGGATTAGGAAGTGGTGGGGGTGCAATGGTGGCGCTCAGAGTGGTGACACTTGCGGGCTGCCCCCAGTACGACCCTGGACTGTGTTGGTTGCTGCTGTGAATGGCACATTTCTCCACATGTTTTGATATTTCGATGTGCATATGACAGGCAAGACTTTTAAAGGTTTTCAGCTCATGCCTTCTGGGAAATAATCATACTCTGTGATTTTGCTTTCTTTGTCTCAACAGAAAAATGCCACCTGCTCAAGACCATAAGATAGAGGAGTAAAATTAGGCCATTCAGTCCATTGAGTCTACCAACCCATGGTTCATTTTCTTTTCATTTCTTAGCCCCAATCTCCCACCTTCTCCCTGTAATCCAATTCCCTTACTAATCAAGAACCTATCAACAAACACAGGAGATTCTGCAGAGACTGGAAATCTTGAGCAACACACACAAAATGCTGGAGGAACTCTGCAAGTCAGGCAGCATCATATGTCTCCACAGCCCAATGTGCCAAAGAATTGAAGAAATTCCTCCTTCTCAGTTCTAAAGGGACATCCCTTTATCCCAATGCTGTGCCCTCAGGTCCCAGACTGCTACAGGAGACACCCTCTTTACGCTCACTCTACCCAGGCCTTTCAGTATCCAGTAGTGCAGTATTACATGATTTCCTGATGAGGGGTCGAGGAGAGCGGGCAAACATGGGAAAGTGTGCCTATGTGTCTCCTGAAGAAAAGCAGTGGTGAGGGTCCCTGGATTCACAGGAGGACAGGCACCATCATTGATAGGTAGGTAGGCCTCTGTTAATCTCGATAGACCATGGATTTGCACCTTGGAAATCCAGGGTGCAAGCCTGGGCAAGGATTTTTTTTAATGGAAGACCAGCAGTTGTCCAAGCTGTAAGTCTCCCCTCTCCATGCCACGGATGTTGTGGATTAGAACCCATGCAGCTTGGCACCAGTGTTGTCGCAGAGCAACGTGTGGTTAAGTGCCTTGCTCAAGGTCACACACGCAAGCCTCAGCCAAGGCTTGAACTAGCAACCTTCAGATCACTAGACAAATGCCTTAACCACTTGGCCATGCACCAACATCATTGGTAGTACCTACATAAAGAAGGCAATATCCATAGATCCCCACCACCTGGGGCCATACCATCTTCTCCTGGGCAGGAAGTGCAGAACCCTAAAGTGGGTTCAAGAACAGCTGCTTCCCTTCAACCATCTGGTTTCTTGAACCATCCAGCACAGCCCGAGTCACCGCCTCAGTACACCAACACGATGAACACTTTGCATTACTACAATGGACCCTTCTTGTGTTCTAATTACGTTCTTTTTTTGGTAAAATTTGTATATATAATTTGTGTTTTTTCTTGCGAATGTTGAGTATTTGCCTCTGCGAGTGAGTTTATCATTGCATCTGAGGGTACAGGTACCTGTGCAGATGACAATAAACTTCATATTCTGCCTTCTGCCCCCTTCCTCTCCAGTCCTGGTGAAGGATCTCGGCCTGAAAAGTGGTCTCAGCTTGAAATGTTGACTCTTTATTCTTCTCCATAAATACTGCTTATCTTACACAAAATGCTGGAGGAACTCCACAGCATTTATGGAAAAGAGTACACAGTTGAACTTGCTGGCTGAGACCCTGAAGAAGTCGCTCTTTTTCACAGATGCTGCCTGACCTGCTGAGTTCCTCCAGCATTTTGTGTGTGTGGCTCAGATTTCCATCGGCTGCAGAGTTCCTCGTGATAATGAGCAGAATAAGGTCTGGAATGTCAGTGGAAATGCGGGTGAGAGAATGCATTGCTTTGCTGGTGCAAATGTGGGTTCAAATTAATGTGAATTTACAAAGTACTCAGTGTGTCTGATGATGCATGGATTTTCACTATAATGCAATTCCGGAGATGCTACAGCTGTTCTGAAACACAGACAGAACGTAGAACAGTACAGCAAGGACATAATGTTGTATTTAACTAATTAAACCAGTTACTTTTAACTCATTGAATTTCTCTTCCCCACGCTTTGAACAAATCCCTTGCTTCTCTGCACTTTCTATCTCCTCTGACAGTGCACTGCCGGATCACAGTTCTCTGTGTTTAAAAAAATATATATATATCTTGCTCCCCACCCCCCCATCTTTTACTAGGCATTTCAATCCTGGGATCCTGGGCTGTCTGAGCCTCATGTAGATATATAAACTTCTACCAAATCTCCCCTCAGCTTCTTCACCTCGAGAGAAAGCAGTTCCATCTTATCTAACCTCTCTTTATAGCACAGGGGCCCATGAACTTGGATGGGGAAAAAAAATACATTTTTATTTTCACTAGCTCTACATGACATTTAGCATTTCCTCCAGTTATGAACGTAGGCAGCAAACCACAACAGTGTTAGCCGAACCTGTGACTTTGTCACCTGTAGAAATCACAGGTATTTTCATATCACATTACAGTCGTTACAACGCTTCACCAGACTGCCAAAGGGATTCATGGCATTAAAAAGCAGGCTGTTGTTGCTATTTCTTCTTCTCATGGATTTCCATAGCATTTTTATGAGGCCCGGTTGCTATTAAACACACTTCAGTATACAGTAGATGGAAAACATGCAAGGAGCCGGGTGGATTCGAACTCAGAACCATTGGGCTCAAAGTCCAGTGCTGACGCCACTACACCACCAGCTGGCTATTAAAAAGGTTTAAAAACCCCGTTATAGCGCACGCCCTCCAAACCAGGCAGCATCCTAGTAAGCCTCCAATGCCTTCACATCCTTCCTATAATGAGGTGACTAGAATTGAACACAATACTCTTAGATGTGGCCTAACCAGACTTTTATAAAGCTGTGACTTAACATAAAGTTTGAGATTGTTTAATGTCATTTCCTCTACAAGTGTAGAGGAAAATGAAATAATTGTTACTCTGGATCTGATGCAAAACAACAAAACCACAATAAGAACACAATGATAAAAACACAATAAATATAAATACATAAGGTGTTGATCAGCCTCATTGCTTGGGGAAAGTCACTGTTTTTGAGTCTGGTGGTCCTGGTGTGGATGCTACATCGCCCCCTCCTGGAGCGGGACCAATGGTGGGTGGGTGGGATCCTTCATGATGGGACTGGCCTTTTAGTGGTTGAGAGGTAATGAACAGTATTATGGTCCCACTGCCATGGGCAGGGGGCAGAAATCCAGGCAGTGCTGCCGCTGGTAAAGTTGCCTCCTTAGAGTACCAAAGACCTTGGGTCCAAAGCTAACCTCTCTGGGGTTGAACCTGGATGTTTAGAGATGAAGGGAGTGGGAGACAGGGGAAAGGGTGTCAGAGCTTTTTGATGACTCAAGTATTTAATTTTTCTTTGATTCCCTTCGGATGCTCCAGTTTCCTGCCACGTCCCAAAAGACACGCAGGTTAACTGGGAAGTGTAAATTGTCCCCGGTGTGTGGGTGACTGGTAGAACTGGTGTGGGGGGGGGGAGTTGATCAGGATGGTGGGAGGTTAAAGAGCAGTCCTTGTAGGATTAGAGTAGATGGGTGCTTGGTGGTCAGACCGGACTCGATGGGCCAAAGGGCCTGTTTCTGTGCTGCATGTCTGTGGAAGTCGCTGGCCGTAAGAAAGGCAGAGACAAAGACCATTTTCAAGAGGAAACAGGTTGTCTCCTAAGAGAGGGCAGCCTGCAGATTGTGCAGAAATCATGCAAATACAAAAAAATTAATAAATGCCATGGTGCCTGAGGTCCCACAGGATTCCCTTACAGCCCAGATTAGCGGTACAGATCTCTTAGTTAAAGGAATAATGAAGTGCTTTTCTGATGTCAAAAGAGGGGAATTTTGAGAAAGCATGACTTGGAATCTAAGTTGGAATGTAAAATTCCCCACTGTCACTTGTTGTTGAAGGGGTGCCCACAGGTACTTTGAATAACTTGCTGTAAAAAGCATATTATTGTAAGTGGGTGGAACAAAAAGACAGGTTCAGATTTTCAGTCAAACGATACTTTTGTGCAGGGGAGTTGGATAATACAACTGTAAACAGAGAAGTGAGAAACCATATAATATATAAAACATAATCTTTTTCTGTGCTGCAACAGACACAAAATGCCAGAGGAACTCAGCAGGCCAGGGGAGTAAACAGTCAGCCTTTTGGGCTGAGACTGTTCATCAGGACAAAGCAGCATCTCGGCCCAAAACTTTGAGTGCTTATTCTCCTCCATAGATGCTGCCTGACCTGCTGGGTGAGTTCCTCCAGCATTTTGTATATATTGCTCAAAATTTCCAGCATCTGCAGAAGATATGCCTGCGGAGCAGACGTGCAAAGGTGTCCAGGGTTTAGTTGGGTATTGAACCCTGTATGGTGTAGATGACCATTTTAGACGAAATCCCCAAATTAAACACTGTATCAGACTGTCAGCACTTAGCTGGCAGAGGATGGTCGGTGATGGAGAGGGCCGAGGTTCGGGAATAAGGGCTGAGGTTCATTGTAATCTGGACGCACTGACCTCTGCGATGTGTCCCCAACTGTGTGGTTTACGAGGCGGCCTGCTAGCGCAAGATTATTACAGCGCCAGCGATCTGGGTTCAATTCCTGCTGCTGTCTGTCAGGGGTTTTTATGTTCTCCCTGTGGCCATGTGTGTTTCCCCCAGGTGCTCCGCTTTCCCAAAGACGTACGGGTTAATTAGTAATTGGGCAGAGAGGGCTCACTGGGCTGGAAGGGCCTGTTAACGAGCTGTTTCTCTAAATAGATTTTAAAAAACACTTCAGTGACCCTGCAATGACACACACAGACGAGGTACATTACTTTCTTCAGCGAAGCCTCTGTGTGAAGAATCACTGGATCGGTTCTGTCTCTCTGTTGCCACGGAAACACAGCAGCTCTTCTCTTGTGAGTGGTGAGGCGGGTGCTGATGAGTGGGGTCAACATCCGGAATATTCTGCTCACTTAGTTCACCTGTTGGGCTCTCCTGGAAATGAAACGTACAGGCGTTTAAATGCGTCTGTCCAAGTCAACGTATTGTCAAAGTGTGTCCACTTCACCAGGTGCAGGAGTGGTCTCCTGCTGCTGTGGCCCGTCCACTTCAAGATTCAACATGTTATGTGTTCAGAGATGCTTTGCTGTTGTAACGTGTGGTCATTTGAGTTACTGTCGGCTTCCAGTCAGTTTGGCCATTGTTCTCATTAACGAGGTGTTTTCACCCACAGAACCGCTGCTCACTCTGATTTTTTGTTTTTCACACCATTTTCTGTAAGCTCTAGATACCATTGTGTGTGAAAATCCCAGGAGATCAGCGGTTTCTGAGATAACCAAACCACTCTCTCTGGCACCAACACTCATTCCACAGCTAAAATCACTTTTCTTCCCCATTCTGACATTTGGTCTGAACAACAACTGAACCTCTTGACCGTGTCTGCACGCTTTTATGCATTGAGTTGCTGCGGTGTGATAGGTTGATTAGATATTTACGTTAACAAGCAGGTGTATAGATAAAGTGGCCACTGACTGTATGTCAGATTCATTTTCCTGCAGGTGTTCACAGAAAAATAAAGAAATACAATAGAATTTATGAAAATCTATACATAAACAAGTACTGAAAAACCACCAACGTCCAAAAGACAACTAGAGTGCAAAATATATTGAAACACAAACAAAACGATGGAGGAACTCAGCAGGTCAGGCAAACTCGATGGAGAGAAGGAAATGGTCAAAGTTTTGGGTTGAGACCCATCATCAGAACTAATGTGCTATTCTGGATTTCCAGCATCTGCACAATCTCTTCTGCATATGATTTGCAAAATGCTCACTATTGTTGTGGTACCAATGGTATCCCTTCTAACAAGGGTCCTTTCTCAGCCCAAATCATCAACTGTTCATTCACCTCCACAGACGTTGCCTGAATTGCTGAGTAGGTTGGATTAGTGGTTGAAGCAAGTCGAGCTGTTTCACGGTTTTTGGCTCCATATCTAAGAATGGACGCGCTAGCATTAGAGAGGGTCCAGAGGAGGTTTACAAAAATGATTTCGGGAATGAAAGGTTTCATGTCTGATGAGAGTTTGTTGGCTCCTGGACTGTAATTGCTAGAGTTTAGAAGAATTGTGGGGTGGGGGGGGGATCTCATTGGAACTTATTGAAATGCCTAGACAGTGTGGACATGGAGAGGATGCTTCCTATAGTAGGGGAGTCTAAGAACAGAGGACAGAGCCTCAGAATTGAAGGATTTGCTTTTTTAGTTCTTGGAACAGAGATGAGGAGAAATTTCTTTGGCTGGAAGGTAGTGAAATATGGAATTCATTGCCACAGATGATTGTGGAGGCCAAGCCATTGGGTATATTTAAAGTGGAGACAGATTAGTTCCTGATTAGTTAAGGGTGTCAAAGATTATGGGGAGAAGGCAGGAGAATGAGGTTGCAAGTCAAAACAAAATAGCTGTGATGGAATGGTGGAGCAGACTCAATGGGTTGAATGGCCAAATTCTGCTCCTAGTCTTGGTCTTATTTAATTGTGCAAAGGGTTAATAACACCGATGAGCAGGGCTAAAGGGCACTGTATCTGCACTTTTCATTTGTTGCCTTACTAAGTCCAATCTACAAATATGAACATTGGGAGCCAATGGTGCATACTTACAACATACTGCATTAGATATTCAGCAGCCATAACTTTAACCTTGCCATTAGCAGTATGTGTAGGCAATAAATACTGCAATCAATTTAGACCACACTGAAAGTGTTAGCCCAAGTCGTACTGAATCCTTTCGTCAATTAAATCATGAAATGGAATATGATGGCAGCACATTTGTAGATGTTACAAATAGACAACAATAATTTATTAATGCTCATTAACAATTGTACCGATTATTTAATGCTACTCTGCCAACTCGGGATTCAAATGAGAAGACACCAAGGTTTTGTGTACTTGCTGAAACACGGAGAGAGTCACTCAAAACGTTAAACTGGATGTGGGCATCAGTCTGAGGACACAATTCATAAGATGGTTCGGTTTATGTTTGCATAGATTTAGACAGTGAATTTGCCAGGGATTAAAAGATTCCTCTCCAAGATAGTTTCTGCACATGTGAACCATAAGACGCTTTCACAACAAAACCAGAGTTGAGCAAATCTATGAACACTTCTCACCAAGATAGACTTTTATTTTTGTTCTAATTGTGCTCATAAGAATTGTGTGTTTAATATTTTTTTGTGAATGCTGCTTATCTGATGCTGTATGCCTGTGATGTTGTTCATTGTACCTACTTGTGCAGATCACAATAAATTCATCTTTACCTTTGACCCTCTGATGCATCCATTTTGCCAGATTAACCAATAATAGTGAAGATGGTGCTATAGCCTCAGCAGACACTTTATCAGGTACACTGTGCACCTGCTCATTAATGCAAATATCTAATCCGCCAATCATGTGGCAGCAGTAACTCAATGCACAAAGGCATGTAGTCATGATCAAGAAGTTCAGTTGTTGTTCAGACAAAACATCAGAAATTGGGAGAAATGTGACCTAGGTGACTCTGACTGTGGAACGATTGTTGGTGCCAGATGGGGTGGTTTGAGTATTTCAGAAACTGCTGATCTCCTGGGATTTTCAAGCACAACATTCCCTAGAGTTTACAGAGAATGGTACAAAAATAAAACAAAAAAAAAAGACATCCAGTGAGCAGCAGTTCTGCAGGTGAATAACCCTTGTTAGTGTGAGAGGTGAGAGGAGAATGGCCAGACTGGTTTAAGTTGACAGCAAGGTGACAGTAACTCAGATATCCATACGTTACAACAGTGGTGTGCAGAAGAACATCTCTGAACACACAACACACCGAACCTTAACGTGGATGGGCTACAGCCGCAGAAGACCACGAACATACATTCAGTGGTCGCTTTATTAGGTACAGAAGGTACCCAATAAAATTGCTACTGAGTGTATTTCGTTCCTCCAATGGAGGCTCCAAAGGGTAGATGGATAGGGAAGCAGCCAATGGAGTTTGACATGGGCAAGGTGGGAGGTAATGATTCTAAAGAGCAGCAAGGTCCTTTAGTCCCAGACATCTCAACCTTCCTGAAATGCATACTAAATAACTTGAAAGATTTTGCTTCTAGGATTGTACTGGTCCTCCAGACTGCAGGAGAATGAGAAGAGATTTGATATAGTTGTACAAAATTGTGAGGGATTTAGATGGGTGAACATATGCAGTCTTTTCTGCCTCGGGCTGGGTGAGACCGGAGGTTTAGTGTGAAAGTTGAAATGTTTGAGGAGAATGAGGGAAAACCTCTACACTATTTCAGATTTGGATATATTAATCACATAGTCGTAGAAAGGTACAGCGTAGAAACATGCCCTTTGATCCAGTTAATCTGTACCAGATCATTTAAACTGCTTATTCCCATCAATCTGCACCTGGACCATGGCTCTCCATACCCCTACCATCTATGTACCTGTCCAAACTTCTCTTACATATTGAAATTGAGCTCACATGCACCACTTGTGCTGGCAGCTCATTCCACTCTCTCATGACCCTCTGAGTGAAGGAGTTTCCCCTCACGTTCCCCTTAAAGTTTTCACCTTTCACCCTTAACCCATGAACTCCAGTTGTAGAAAAAGCCTGCATGTATTATCTCTATCTATACCTCTCATAATTTTTGTACACTATCAAATCTCCCCTCAATCTTCTACATTCCAAGGAATAAAATCCCAACCTAGTCAATCTTTCCTTATAACTCAGGTCCTCCAGTCCTGACAACATCATTGTAAATTTTCTCCGTACTCTTTCAAACTTGTTTACATCTTTCCTGTATGTAGGTGACCAAAACTGTCCACAACACTCCAAGTTAGGTCTCAATAACGTCTTGTACAACTTCAACATTACATCCCATCTCCTATACTCAACACTTTGACTTAATGAAAGCCAATGTCTTTTTTTTTTCACCCTATGTACATTGAAACACACAGTGAAATGTATCGCACCTAACGATGTGCTGGGGGCAGCCCACAAGCGTCGCCACGCATTCCGGTGCCAATATATCACGCCCAGAGTGCTAGGCAGAACAACACAAGCAGTAACAACACCTTACTGCCCTATTGTTCTGTATATTATTATTCATTGTAATGCCTGCACTGTTTTGTGCACTTTATGCAGTCCTGGGTAGGTCTGCAGTCTAGTGTAGTTTTTCTGTGTTGTTTTTTTGTGTAGTTCAGTCTAGTTTTTGTACTGTCATGTAACACCATGGTCCTGAAAAAATGTTGTCTCAGTTTTACTATGTACTATACCAGCAGTTAAGGTCGAAATGACAATAAAAGTGACTCGACTTGAGGTGCAAGTGTTGAACGTGCTGCCAGCAGAAGTGGTGGATGTGGGTTTAGTTGGAACAGTTAAGAGAAGTTTGAATAGGTACTTTGTTGAGAGAAGTATGAAGGACTGTGGTGTGAGTGCAGATAGATGGGACTAGGAAGACAAGTCTGCCATGTACTAGATGGGCCAAAGGGCCTGTTTTTGTTCTGTAGTGAATTGTGACTCTATGATCCCAGCTGGAGAACTTCCTGACAGCTGCTTACCTTCTTTTCCAAGTTTGTCCCTGGTTACACGTGAAGTCGTGGTGAAATGGTAGTCGGACGCAGCAGCTTCTACAGGGTCAACCAAAGGTCTTTTTTTAAACACACTTCTCATGATTGCGAGACCCTGCTGGACATTAAGGACTTAAAGAACTGCAGGTCTGCTCCAGCAGCGAGTCACTCTTTGGTGGAGAAACTGAAGGAGCTGGACTTGCTGTGGACCGTGATGCTGCCTGGGTTGGCGACATGTCAAAGTGGGTACAGTCTAACAGGAAGTAATCTTCAGTCTCTTGTGATCTCTAGACTCTGTTGGACATTGGTGGTGTGGAATGCTGTAAGTCCAATTCATTGGTTTATTTGTGAACGGCAGGGAGCCATGTGGCCTTGGCTGTAGTGGGAATGGACCTCAAGCTGTGGTGTTGCCTGTTTGTAGCTGAACAGGGGGTGTGGGAGTCGGGTACTCCCCTGGTGTGCCAGAGGGAGTGTGATGTGGTGTCCTTGCCAGAGTTAGTGCTGCCCTCTAGAGTTCACTCAGCAGAAGACTAGATGTATTGTGTTTGATAGCAGACTGCTGTCATGTTTATGGATTCAGGGACTTTTTTGTGTGACTATATTCTATGCTATCTTATATGTGCTATATGTGTCTTGTGCTGTGTATGACTGTTGGTACTGTGTTTTGCACTTTGGCCCTGGAGGAACAAGGTTTCGTTTGGCTGTATTCATGGATGATTGAATGACAATTAGACTTAATATGCTTCTAATCCCTTCCTCAGCATATGTATAATATACACAAGGATTCTCAGAGCCTAGCACATATTCTAACCTATGATCTGAGCTGGTGATTCAGCTAATGGAGTAAAAACAAATATGCTTATGACCTGTCCTACCTGATCAAAAAGATAGACCGTGACATCATCGTAGAACGAGACGGCCTTTTTCTTTCTGTCCAGGTCCTCGCAGAAGTTCTCACACATCAGGTTAGGTAACTTCAACAGGCTGCGTAGGTTCTTGCCATCGTCCCTCTCTGTGACGACGATGGGAATGGTGGGCGTGTCTTCCTCACTCTCTTCACTGTGCTCCTGAATGTTGTAGATGCCAAGTTCCTCGTCCGAGTCATCGCTCTCGTCCTCATCTTCATCTTCCTCATCCCCTTCCTCGCCAATGAAGGCCGGCCGAGGGTCCTTGTTGAGGGTGAGGGAGGGCAGCTCCAACGACAGCTGTACCGACTGGATCTTGGGGACAATGCAACTCTCCAGTTTCTCTTCCACATTTAAAGAATAGGGCTGGAACTTCCTTATCCCAATGTCTGTGCAATGAAGCCCAACCGTCTCACTGCCTTGCTCAGAGATCTGTTCTTCCAGTATTAATTCTGTGCCATCAAAGATACAGCCAGAAGGTTTGTGAAGGCATTGCTTCTTGGGTAAAGACACCTGCTTGTTTAAGCCCAGACTTTCCAAACTACAGCTAGTTTGTAGTAACCCATCTTTGCTCTCTGAACTGAAGCATGCTCCCTCTTCAAACATCTGTCTACAAACCAAATAGTCTGCCTTAACTGTCTCTGTGTCGTTCCCAGTTTCTGAGCCCTGATGGTGAAACCTCTCGTTCATTTCTGGGACAGATAAGCATAACACTTGCCCATTTGGGTCTGTACTTGTGCAACAGTTCAGCTCATTGATAATAGGGCCTGTGGACTTCTCATCTAGAACAGAGGCCTCCTTGGGGTCTGTGGATTCTACTGAAAGGCTGTCCTGAAAACTCTGAATCAAACTGCATTTGTCCACCAGCCCAGCAGTGCCTCGCTGACCCTCCCCTGGCTCGAGGCCAGCATAACTGAGCTGTGAGGAGCTCAAAGGTATCTGGTGTGTCTGTGGAACAGAAATGCTTGCTGGATGCTCCCCATTTAGTCCAATGAGGTCAATCCCATCCTTCTCCAAATCCAGTGTCTGATATCTTTCCGACTCGGTGTCATAATCTGAGAAGTAGGCAGAATCCCTGTAGGAGTTCTTCTCCTCAAGGGACGGCACTTCGAAGTCCTCCGCAATCTCACTGCCCCCCTTCACCTCAGCAACGCCGTTGGACTTGGTTACTTTACTGAAGACCTCGGGCTCCTTCTGCTCAACGGGCTCCTTCAGAACGAATTCCGGGGACTCGAAGTTCTCAGTGTCGTAACCGCTGTCGGCAGCCTTGGGCTGCAGTGAGGCATAGTGCGAGGTGGGACTGGACATGTCGCAGGAGCTGGTCGTGGACGGGATGTCGAGCGACTCCAGTGAATCGGGCGTCCCCACCAGCTTCTGGAGAGGCTTGTGGGTCACCACCAGGTCGTTGTTTTCGCTGTCCTGGGCCAAGTCCGTAAATATTCCCGATGTAACGTCCGTCTCCTCGTCATCGTCGTCACTGCACACGTCCGTTTCGGCGCAGCTCATGCTGGAGGTGGGCTTCATGGGGGAGCTGTCGGGATCTCTGGGAAGGAGCTGGTCACTTCTGTCAGATGTTTCGGAGAGGGTACTGGAGCTGAGGTCCGTTACTGCAATTTCCACCTGGTGGACGTCATTAGGGACCGGCACTTCCAAACGATTGTGCCCCAGTTCAACCTCCAGCTGGTCTGGACTGTGACTCTTCTCTTCTCGCTGATGGGTGGAGATCCCGATATCCACGTGCCTCGTGAGCGGCTGGGCCCCACCCGGGTCGCTCTGCTCCCGGCTACCGTCACAGTTCTTCACGATCACCCCCAGCAAAGGGTCCACGAACTCCTCACTCCCTGAAATGAGCACTCTGTCAGGGCAAAGGGTCCCACTTCCCTGCAGCTCAGACTCCGAGAGGGAGTGTCTCATGCCTGCTACCTCCTCTCTGTGCACTGACTTCAGGTTGGACTCCCCATTCTCCGTCAGTGGTTTGGACGGGTGAGAGAACGAGAGAGGGGGCATAGTTCCCAGTCTTGGCAGATCGATTTCTGAAAACTCCGCTTGGACCTTTCCACCAAATAAACCGGAAACTTTGCTCTCCTGTTCCAACGGTTGTTCCACTAAATCCACTCCAAGCCCACTGCAAAATTCCTCTGTGGTTCTGTCAGAGGCCAGGTGGATCTCTCCTTCTGCCACCGACGTACTGACCATTCTGAATGACGGTAAGTCTGTTTGCCAGGGGTTGGACATCGCAAGGGTCCTAGCACCGTCCAGCCCAGCCTCCAAGTGTGAGCTTGTGCTCTCCGGGTACATCCCGGCTGTTTCATCCATCTCGTTGCAGGGAAGGGCGAGCAGAGACCTGGATTCCCCGAAGGAAGGGGTCACTAACGGGGACATTCCCAGAGGATCCATGCCGTCGCTCACTCCCGAATTTTCTGCTTTCCAGTTGTCCTCACTTTCAGGGCAGTCTGCCAGCAGGTACTGGTTGGCGCCGTCAGCTGCAAAGTGCTCATAGTATCCCTCGCTCTTACTCCTGCTGTAATATTGCTGGCTGCCCCAGGAGTCCTGGGTGGCCGGAGGACCTTGACCCAGAAGGGGCTCCATGGTCAAGGATATGGTGGGGCTGTTGTCCGTGGTCTCCCCGCTGCATGAGCCTTGCCAAGGTGGCGACTCCACCTGCGGGCTCGGTTCATAGTCGGGGCTGTAGCTGCACATGGTGTAGTCCAGGTCCATGTTACACTCGCTGGGCTCCTCGATCCGGATGTAATACTCCCCGGCCACGGACGGGCTGTGCGCGCTGATAACTGGCACCACACCTGGAGGCTGGAGGCTCTGCGGCAGGCTACACTGCTGCTTGGACTCGTAGAAAGAGTTGGAGGAGACGGGGGACACGCTGAGGCTGAGGCGCCCCGAGGTGCTGCTGGGGAAGTAGATCTCCTGATACTGGGAGCTGCTGCTGTGGGCCAGGCCCACAGGAGAGGGCTGGAAATTGTCCATCTGCTTGTGGTCCCACTTGTACTCGAAGTTCAGGCCCTGGCTGGTCTCGGTTACGGTCAGCACGTCGTCCACCTCAGTGTGGAAGCTGTCCGTCCCAAACTGCTCCAGGAGGGGGAAGGAGGAAACTTCGGTCTTGTGAGTGGAGCTGGAACCGCTGGGCTTCATGGCGTTCCAGCGCTTCTCAAACTCTTCTTCTGCGTCGCTGGATGCCTTGGCGCAGAGGTAACTGAGGAGTAGGTGGACCTCGTCTGCCGTGGGTCTCTGCTCTGGCTGCAGCCAACAAAACTGCATCACTTCGTACCTGCAACCAGATAAAAAGATGACGTCATGGTACTGTGACAGGGAGAGGAGTTCGGAGCTCGGCAAACTCGGCAGAATGCGGTTCCCATGGAAACATCACTTGGAAATGACAGAGTTGTCCAAATTATTGATTGGAACACATTCTAGTTTTCTTCGCTTCATTCACAGTCTAGGCAGACAAAAAGATATAGGAGCAGAATAGGGCCATTGAGTTTGCTGGGCCATTCAGTCATGACCGATTATTTTGGTCGTCAACCCTAATCTCCTCGTAACCCTTAACCCCTTTACCCGTCAAGAAGCTATCAATCTCTGACTAAAATACACCCAATGACTTGGCCTCCACAGCTTCCTGTGCTGAGGAATTCCACAGATTCACCACCATCTGGCTAAAGAAATTCCTTCCCTTCTCAGTTCTAAAGGGACATCTCTTTATCCTGAGTCTGTGACCTTGGATCCTAGACTCTCCCACGATTAATCTGTGGAACTGATTGCCACAGATTGCTGTGGAGGCCTAGTCATTGAGTATATTTAAAGCGGAGGCTGACAGGTTCTTGATTAGTAAGGATGTCAAACGTTACAGGGAGAAGGGTAAGTAAATCAGCCATGATAGACTGGCGGAGCAAACTCGAAGGGCAGAATGGCCTAATTTTGCTCCCATGTTTCATGGTCTCTTGGAAACCTCCTCTCCACGTCTTCTCTATCCAGGCCTTACAACACCCGTCGATTTAATGAGGATCCCCCCCTTTTGACTTAACAAAATACATTTTTGTTACAGCATAATACACATGATACTGATGGCCCATCAAACCTGCCCCACAATTCCTTAGAAACACTGCCACTTTGCCATAACTCTCAATCCAATACTTCTCCTGCTGTGTAGAGAAACAACACAGTAACAGATCCTTCCAGCCCAATGAACTCGCACGCCCGATTACACCCACGTGACAATTTAACCCACTCACCCGCATGTGGGAGGAAACCGGAGCACCTGAATCTCACGTGGTCACGGGGAGAACGTACAATCTCCTTGCAGACAGCAGAGGGAATTGAACCCAGGTTGCTGGTGCTGTAAAGCGTTACGCTCACCGTGCCTCCCCTCTGATATGCCTCAGCTTCTCTGGGGGAAATGATTTCAGTGATTCCACCCTCCACAAAAAGCAATTCTATGTTAAATGACTGACCCCCCCCCCCCCCACCCCGTAACTCCGAAGAGAGACATACCATCGGTCAACCAGTGGCAGGTTCAGCACTGGCTTCGGTAGCTTCAGCTGCTGCTCTTTGATGGCATAGGTGAGCACCTCTTTATCCGAACACTGGTGGTAGGGCTGCTTTCCGAACTCGAACAGCTCCCATAATGTCACGCCCAGGGACCTGTCAGAAAGAACATCGGTCAGTGGGAACAATTCAAAGGCAGATTGCCATTACAAACCTTTAGTCTTAACAAATCCTTAAACACGTCACCAGAGATTCGAGAAACATGGAAAACACACTAAAGTGCTGAATAAACTCAGCAGGCCAACCAGCCTGGATGTTGACAGCAACAATTTCTGTTTGAGGAAATTTGAGGATTGTTAATACCCTAGAAGAATTATAGAAGAAATAATTAATGTATATAAAGTTAGACCGTAAGATGTAGGACCAGAATTAGACCATTTGGCTCATTGAGTCTGTTCCACCATGCCATCAGGGATGATTTGTTATCCCTCTCAACTCCATTCTCCTACCTTCCCCCCCATAACTGTTGACACCCTTACTAATCAAGTACCTATCAACCTCCACCTTAAATATACCAAAAGAATTGGCCTCCACAGCCACCTGTGGCAAAGAATTCAACAGATTCACCACCCTCCGGCTAAAGAAATCCTTCCTCATGTCCCATCTAAAGGGACCTCTCTCTACTCTTGGTCCTAAAATCACCCGCTATAGCAAGCATTCTTTCCACATCAGCCTTTTGATATTGATAGGTTTCAGTGAGATACCCCTCGCTCTACTAAACTCCAGCGAGTACAGACCCAGAGCCATCAAACGTTCCTCATAAGTCCTTTCATTCCTGGAGAATGAATTGCTCCATTCTCGTGAACCTCCTCCGACAGCTGCACATCCTTTCTTAGACCTCCCAGTGTGGTCTGACCCATGTCTTATAAAGCCTCAGCTTTATTGGGTAAGTGCTCTAAAGGGTACATAGACACAGATGGCTGAAAGGTGTGGAGATTAGAGCTTACTGGTCAAAGAACCAGGCAGGATCTTCTCCCCGGCAGAGAAAGGCTAAAAGACGCAGAAGCCCTCATTGCTTTTAAATATTATCTGGAAGAGCTTCTGATGTATCGGAGTATTAGACGTGAAGTGGGCTTTGTTTAAGCAGTTTTCCTTTTTTTTGCTAGCCAACATTAACACACCGTACTCTCCCTTCACCCCCCCCCCCCAACCCACCACTCTCCACAGGGATCACTCTCTGTGTGACTCCCTTGTACACACGCCCCACTTCACTGATCCCCCCTCCTGAAACTTATCCCTGCCAGCGTGACAAGCGCTACACCTCCTCCCTCACCTCTAACAGGGCCCCAAACAGTCCTTCCAGGTGAGGCAACACTTCACCTGCAAGCCTACCGGGGTCATCTACTGTATCCGGTGCTTCCAGTGCGGCCTCCTCTGCCTTAGTGAGACTCGATGTAGATTGGGTGGGGGTGGCTTTATAGGGCACCTTGACCTCATCCGCAACAACCATTCATGTGAGTGGGTGGAAAAGGGATCTTCAACTGTTTTGTTGTTGCTGCTGCCTGTGCTGTTCGGCTGAACAGGGTGCTCACGTTACGTTGGCGCTGGAATGAGTGGCGACATTTGCCGGCTGCCCCCAGCGCATCCACAGGTTGCATTCACGGTAGCATTCACAATCAACCCAGACCAGTGGAGGGCCTCACAGTGAGAATGAACTAGGATACATGTAAAATTAGTATAAATGGATGTTAGTGCAGTGACATAGTTTTGCTGGGCTGGAAGTGTGCTGTTATGACTACAAGCCATTGACGAATTTGTTGGAAAATCTACCAGAGGCCGGGCAGGTATTTTATGACCTCCTTATTAAACGTGTCATCCTTTTGAGAGTTTGTTAACAAATCACAATCATCTGGCGTCAGGTCACCATAAGCTGTGTGGAGACTCTGCTGATGCTGGAAATCCAGAGCAACACGCACAAGTTGCTGGAGGAACTCTGCAGGTCAGGCAGCATCTATGGAGATGAATAACAGTTAACGTTTCAGGTTGGAAACTTCATTGGGACTGGAAAGGAAGGGAGAAGGCATCAGACTAAAAAGGTGGGGGGGGAGGGATTGAGGGTAGCTAGAAGGTGATCGGTGAGGCCAATCGGTGGGAAAGGTAAAGGGGTGGCGAGGAAGGAATCTGATGGGAGAGGAGAGTGGACCATGGGAGAAAGGGAAGAATGAGGGCCACCAGGGAGAGGCGATAGGCAGGTGAGGAGAAGAGCAAAGAGGCCAGAGTGGGGAATAGAAGAAGAGGGAAGGGGATGAAAAAATAATTTTACTGGAAGGAGTTTCTCCTTTGTGTATCACAAACCCAAGAAAATCTGCAAATGCTGGAAATCCAAAGCAACACACACAAAATACTGAAGAACCTCCATTAGTGTCTCGGCCCGAAACACTGACTGTTTATTCTTTTCCATAGATGCTGCCTGGCCTGCTGAGTTCCTCCAGCATTTTGTGTGTGTTGCTTCTCCTTTATGTGCCTTATTCAGTAAGGGTTGTTTGACTGGCGAAAATAATGCAGACTGAAAGACTGAATCATTGATTGTGGAGGTTGACAAATGGAGTTAGTCAGTAATGACTAACTGTGCTGTGCAATTTAGGTTTCAGAATTAAAGCGAAGCAATTAAATTACACTAGACATTTGCTGCAATCATGGCAAATGGCCAAGTGGTGGACGTACAAATCAGACTACAAGATGACTAGCATTTATCACAGCAGATAATTTGTGCAGAATTCAGCTTGTGCATTTGGAAATGCCAATCATAGTTTAAAGAAATTGCTTTGAGACTCGAGAGAGTGTGAAGATGATCCCATCCACGGCATTATTCCTGAAGTTAGCTCCTACAGACTCAACAGAGAGCCCACCCCTCACTGAATCTGAAGGTTATGGGGTCAAATCCCACTTCGAAGACTACAGCACAGAGAACACAGACCACAGAGTACATACAGAGTGTGAGCGGTTGCAATTCCTGTTTGAATACCTGAAGGAGCTGCTCCTCAAATTCTAGCTGCACTTCAGACCCACACTCCTGGTCTACAGTTACCTAGTACGGGTGCAGGTGGCTCGGGGGATCTACTGGTGGGCTGCTCCAGGGCCTGGTCGAGATAGCCATCCATGGGTGCAGGCAGCATGGAGTCGAGGGCTCTCTCCGAGCCAACTGCCTACCCCTCTTCTGGGATTATGCTTCTGTCTGGATGTCCTTAAAGCATGCTATCTGAATGGGCATAGTGGGTGACTTCTGACGACAGTGGCCCATACAGGTTAGGGTCAGTGAGTTGTGGGCATGCTATGTCAGCACCAGGAGCATGGTGACCCTTGCAAGCTGCCCTGCACAATCCTCTCTGCTTTGTCCTGATGTAAAAGACACATTTAACTATATGTTTCCATGTACATGTGACAAATAAAGCTAATTTTCTTTAAGGCTTAAGGATAGTGCATCATAGTACAGATTCTTTGGCTCACAATGTTGTGCCAACCTTTTAACCTACTCCAAGATTAATCTAACCCTTCCCTCCTACATTGCCCCCTCCTTTTCTTTCATTTATGTGCCTAAGAGTCTCTTCAATATTCCTAATGATCTGCTCCTACAACCACCTCTAGTAGCACATTCCACCCACTCACCACTCTCAGTGCGAAAATAAAACTACCTCTGATATACCACCTATACCTTCCTTCAACTACCTTAAATTTATGCCCCCTCTTATTAGCCATTTCTGCCCTGGGGAAAAGTCCCTGGCTGTCCACTCTATATTTCTTTTCATCATCTTTGCACCTCTATCAAATCACCACCTTCACTCCAAAGAGAATAGCCCTAGCTTGTTTTCTCATAAGACATGCTCTCTAATCCAGTTAGCATCCTGGTCAATCTCTGCACCCTCTGTAAAACTTCCGCATCCCACATGACTGAGGCCACTGGCTCGTGGAGGGAGTTCTACCGTGCCAGAGCTGCCGTCTTTTGGAAAAGACACTAACCAAGGACCAGGCTGCCTTACCACGGTACAAAAGAGCCTAAGGGTATAGCTTGTATCATGGCGTGCTCACAAAGGACTGGACCCAGCTGCAGAAGAACGGCAAGATCACCAGGAAAAGATGGAAACAAGATAAGCTTTGCAGTCAGAGCCTGGAAGGAGTGACTGAGGATCACTGTGAGAATCCATCCTTTCCAACACAATGACCCCACTCAGGCTTTGAATGAGAGTCGTCTTCAAATGATCAGAGAACACAGGAAACACGTGCCAGCCTCAATTAACCTAACAACAACACAAGGGCTTAGCTATCTAGCTAAGATATTGATGAGAACCCGAGAAACTCAATGCTCTATTGCAAGCCACAGGGCTCGTGACATCTTGAGGAATAGCAAGGGCCTTATCAAAGCCTTTACCCCTCACTTGACACATCCCAACTCAGATTACCTAGCCATTAATACATTGCTCTTTGTGGAAAGCATTAACTGTTAACCGCTGTCTGTTCTGAGGAGTATTTCCATTTTTCACTGGACTAACCCTGGATGGAACATGGAAGGCGCTATAGAAATGCAGGACTTTATTTAGAGGCACTTTGAACTTACTGCATTTTGGCAGTTGGTGTAAATTCCCTTAACATTATACTCGGCCTAACCACTTTGCGTGTTATGGGCAGGAGTCAAGATGTAAGAAAATTAACATGTCGATTTTTGTGATGACAACCAGTGAAAATTCCATGACTAATAAACACTCATTGACAAGCAATGTCGAAAACCGTTTATTGGATCATCTGCCACTTTGCTACTTTGAATATCTTGTGTTGCGTAACTGGCTGTCTTGACCACAGTGGGAGTTCTTTGTTCAGCCTCTGAAGCATAAGAGTCATAGAGTGCCACAGCACAGAAACAGGAACTTCAGCCCATCTAGTCTGTACCAAACTGTTACTCTGCCTAGTCCCATTGACCTACTCCTGGACCATAGCCCTCCACACACCTCCCAGATGTTGCAATCGAACCTGCATCTACTGTTTCCACTGGCAACTCATTCCACACTTGCACCTCCCTCTGAGTGAAGAAGTTCCCACTCAGGTTCCCTTTAAATATTTCACTTTTCACCGTGGCCTCTTATTCTAGTCTCCCCCAACTTCGGTGAAAAGAGCCTGTTTCCACTTGGCCTCTCAATACCCCTCATAGCCTAAACATTGATATCCCATTGAATTCAAATAGATCGACACCTTCATCACATCTGCTCAACTTCGCTCAGATTTGGGAATAAGGCATTGGCACTTCCTCCACCTGGGAGAAGAATGGAGTTTTTCCAGAAATACATCCATGCACAGTTTTCCAATATCTGTCTGCAGTCAGTATGCAGGACAGTGCCATTCTCACCGCTTGCTCACCAGATATTACTAATCTTGGTTTGATGCACCACCAGCAGGTTGCCATGAACTTCGTCGATGAGCTCGGGTGCAATCCAGCGCAGTGGAATCCAGTGCTGGTCAGGGGTTACCAAGTAATCTTTCTGCCAAAAGAAAACAGCAGAAATACAACAGTCTCACCATTCAGCTCCAAGAATCAAAAATCACCACAGAGACATTCATTTGGAACAACAGCGGCTTTCAATTAAACATTAGTCACTAAACTTACTTCCTTTGGAGTTTTACACTCCACTTGGTAATTCAGAGGCCGGGGATTTGCTAATTGTTTATTACAGATCTCAGTAACACAGAGAGTAGTGGGTGTGTGGAGCATGGTGCTGGTGGTGCTGATAGAGGCTGATACATTAGGGAAGTTTATGAGTCTCTTAGAGAGGTAAATGGAGGGCTATGGGGGAGAGAAGGGATAGATTGATCTCGCAGTGGGTTAAAGGGTTACCGCAACATCCTGGGCTTAAGGGCATATACAGTGATATACTGTTCCATGTTTTGAGATGTGGCCATAGAATCACACCAGGAATAACTGCTGTCTTGAGCTTTCTTTGTCAGTGTCTAAATCCAGCTCAAGGAACTGAGGAATTTTGGGAGGTCAGGAGAATGAAGGTAAGGTTAAAGGTTGATCCTACTAGATGTTGGCGTAGATGTAAAGGTCTGACTGAACCATTCTCGCTTTCATTCCGTGTATTAACTCCTGCTTCAGATTTTTGCACAGATTTTGTCTCAGTTTGCTTCTTCCTCTCTTTCAACTTTCTGATCGTCCTCTCCATTCACCTGAATAAAAGTGTGACAACAGCCCTGTGACATCTACCTCGACGCTGGCCATCTTTCCACAGAAAGGAAGGCTGGAGATTTTGTTGGCAGGGGGCTGCCTGGCAGTTGCTGGGGCTGCAAGGGGCATAGATAACGTAAATGGCAACGGTAGGCGGCTTCCTGTAAAGAACATGTATGTTCTCCCGTGGCCACATGGTTTTCCTCTGGGTGCTCCAGTTTCCTCACACATTCCAAAGATGTATGGGTTAGGCTTAGTACGTCGTGTACTGGAGGCATGGTGACACTTGTGGGCTGCCCGCAGCGTGCCCTCGACTCAAATGGCACATTTCACTCTATGTTTCGACGTACGTCTGACAAATAAAGTTAATCTTTAATCTATAAACTCTATCCTAGGACAGGGCAGTCTAAAATTAGAAGGCATTTAAGATGACAGGAGAAAAGTTTAAAAGAGCTCTGAGAGCAACATTTTTTCACAGGTGCGGGTGGATGTATGGAAGCTACAGATGCCAATACTTGTGTAAAAGACATGGATAAACAAATGCCTATGGAGACATGGGGAAAATGTAGACAAAAACGATGAGCTCAGGTGGACATCTTGGTTGGCATTGATGAGTTGGGCCAAGGGGACTGTTTCTCTCTGACTTCATGATAGAACTTCCCAGGATTCAATTTCCCCTGGTGCAGGCTGTTCGCTTTCTCTGACGGACACCACCAGTCTAATCTACCAACACACTCCAGATGTATGATGATATAAGACATAGGAGCAGAGTTAGGCCATTTGGTCCATTGAGTCTGTTCCGCCATTCAGTCATGTCTGACTTATTTTCCTTCTCAAACCCATTCTCCTGCTCTCTCCCTGTAACTGTTGATGTCCCTTACCAACAAAATCTCCAGCCTTCCTTTCTGGATCAAGATACCCATCAATGACAAACCTATCAACCTCCATTTTAAATATATCCAATGTCTTGGCCTGCACAGCCGTCTGTGGCAATGAATTTCATAGAATTACCTCTCTCTGGCATAAAGAATTCCTCTTCATCTCAACTCTGAAGGAGTGTTCTTCTATTCTGAGACTATGCCTTTGGGTTCTAGACTCTCCAACTAATGGAAACATCCTCTCCACATCCACTCTATCTAGGCCTTTCAATGTTCAGAATGCTTCAATCCCCCTCATTCATCTGAATTCCAGCAAGTACAGGTCCAGGGCAAGCAAACACTCCTCATACCCTTAACTTTTCATTCCCAGGATCATCGTCGTAAACATCCTCTGGATCCTCTCCAATGCCAACATATTTTTTCTTAGATACAGGGCTTAAAACTGCTCACAATACTCCACGTGTGGTCTAACCAATGCCTTATAAAGCCTCAGTGTTATGTCCTTGCTTTTATATTCTAGTCCTCTTGAAATAAAAGCTAATATTGCATTTGGAGAAACTGCTTATGGGCCATGGTGGAAATTGAGCCCGGGTCACTGGTACTGTAAAACGTTGTGCTAATCACTACATTACCACACTATCCCAAAGAAGGAAAGTTTAGCTTTACTTGTTACATGTACATTGAAACATACAATGAAATGTATCATTTTGAGTCAGATCAGTAAGGATTGGGCTGGGAAGTGTCGTCATGCTTCCATATTTCCGGCACAGTGTTCACTAACCTGTACGTCTTAGGACTGTGGGAGGGAACTGGGGCACCTGGAGGAAATCTACACAGTCATGGGGAGAATGAACAAACTCCTTACGGTCAACAGCACAAACCGAACCACAATCAGAGTTCACAGGTACTGCGAAGAGGAGTGCAAACCGCTATGTGGCCAAATGTTACTAAAGTGTCCACAAGATGTCCGCCTGCCTTGAGGCAGATACTAACCTGCAAGACTTGAACTGCATTCACCTTGGACAATGAACGACTTTCTCATGTGCTCTTGCGTCCTCTATAAGGATACCCAGAACTGGTCTTTCAGTGACCCACCGACAACAGCAGAGAAAAAAAGAACCGTCTGGCATCACAAAGCGTGATTACATCCACAGAAAACTGATTCCAACCATGGAATCTTTAACAGTCGTTCCAAGTTCTGGCCCCACCACAGCATCACAAGTCTTCAACGTACAACAATGTGGGAAATAGTTCAAAGTTCAAAAAGTTTGAAGTGAATCTATTATTGAACTACATATATCTCGCGCTGAGATTCGTTTCTTGTAGAAATTCACAGTAGAATTAAGTACGATAGGGCTAATAAAAAAACATACAAAGACTGACAAACGACCGATGTACAAAAGAAGACAAACTGTGCAGACTAAAAAAACGTTAATAAATAATACTGAGAACATGAGTTGTGGAGACCTTCAAAGTTAGTCTGTAGGTTAGGGAATCAGTTCAGAGCTGCGCTGAGTGGCAGTTCAGGAGCCTGATGGTTGAAGGGTAATAATTGTTCCTGAGCCTGGTGGTGTGGGACCAAAGGCTCCTGTACCTTCTTCCCAATGGCAGCAGCATGAAGAAGAGCGTGGCCTGGATGATGGGGGTCCTTCATCTTAGATGCTGCAGTGTTCCTTGCAGTTGTGTTCAATGGTGGGGGAGGGCTTTCCCTGTGATGAACTGGGCTCTGCAAACACTGATCGCTAGTTGAAGGAAGTATGCATGACTGATGCTGAGGAGGCAAGATCAGGGTTTCAGCTGAACACGGGAAAGTTGATGTTCAGTAACAAAAATTGTCGGATCCAATCCAGAGAAAGCTCTGGAATGAAGAAATGGAGGAAGAGATGGTAAAGAGAAAGGCAGGCGAACCAATCAGATTGAAAGAGCACAGAGTAAATTTACAAGGATGTTGCTTGGACCCAAGTTATAGGGAAAGGCTGAGTAGGTTAGGACTTTATTTCCTGGAGTGCAGGAAAATGACGGAGAATTCAATAGAGTGTACTGTATACAAATTATGTGGGATAAATCCAAGCAGGCCTTTTTTCACTGAGAGTGAGTGAGACTAGAACTTGAGGTCATGGGTTAAGGATGACAGGTGAAGTGTCTAAGGAGTACCTGAGGGGAAACTTCTTCACTCAGAGGGTAGTGAGAGTGTAGAACCAGCTGCCAGCAAAAGTGGTGGAATGTGGCTCGATTTCAACATTTAAGAGGAATTTGGATAAATACTTGGATGGTGCTGGTGGTGGTGGTGGGGGGGGGGGGGGGGTTCAGATTCAGGTTGATGGGACCAGGCAGATTAATAGTTTTGCACAGATTAGATGGACTGAAGGGCCAGTTTCTGGGCTGCAGTGTTCTCTTGACTCTATAACTTTGAGACTGTTGTGTATTTGATACTTCAGTAATATTTGAGTAATACTGTAAATACAATGTTTGAGTAAGGATTCTTTATCTGTTTAAATAATTTATGACGGGTTATATGTAAAAATACGTGAATTGCACATGTCACGATGCTACCCCACGATATGCGCTTAAAGTAAAAACAAAGTCAGACTCACATTCATGGTTCCCTTGTATTATTTTTAATTAGTTTTTATGTTTCGGAGCAACAAAATGTAACGGGATATCTCTGTGTCCGTGAGCGCCAGTTACTCGAGGAGTGGATGGGTGTTGCGTTTACTAAAGACTAAGTAAAAATAAGTAAACTTTATTATCAAAGCAAATGTATACAACCCTGAGATTCATTTTCCAGCAGGAATAGTCGGCAAGCCTGTAGAATAGTGACTATAGCGGGATCAGTAAAAGATCCGAGTGCAGAAGGCAACAAACAGTGCAAATGTAAATATAAATAAATAGCAATAAATAATGTGAACATGAGATGAAGAGTCCTTAATGTAAGATAATTGGTTGTGGGAACATCTCAATGATGGGGCAAGTGAGTGTAGATACCCCCCACTGGTTTAAGAGCCTGATGGTTGAGGTGTAGTAACTGCTCTTGAACCTGGTGGTGACAGTCCTGAGGCTCATGTACCTTCTACCTGATGGCAGCAGTGAGTAAAGGGCATGTTGACTTTACCTCCACTTTGATCTCATAGGTCCAATTTGGTCCCTCTTCACTACTACTTCTCGTTTATTTACCTTGTACTTGTTGTGAGACAGGCCATAGTCTCCGATCTTCACGGTCAGGTCCGTCGACAACAAGCAGTTACGCAGCGCCAGGTCACTGTAGGGAGGAGAGGGGCAGGTATTACTGGACTGCATTTGGAAGCGACTTCCATTGGCTTGAGCGTAGTTGTCTTGCCATGCCTTCACCCAAGTAGTCATCAAGCAAACAAGCAATACAAAACAGACAAGCAGGAGAGAAAGCCATGTATTGCTGTATATCTTTCATAACCTTTTCAGCACAGCCCAAAGCTGATTGAGTGCCTCAAGTGTCCAGTTGAATAGAGCTGCAGATTTGTGACAGTGAAGGAGGCCATTTAGCCCATCACACTCTGCTGGATCGCTGTAGAGCTGCCCTTCATCTGTAGCCTTATAAATTATTTTCCTTGGGCCTATCTAATTTCTCTGGAAACCTCCCTGTTTCCACTGTCCCTGACAGGTAGGGAGCACCAGAGTATCACCACTCCCTGTGTGTGAAAAGCTCCCTCAACATCTCCCTTTTGCCCAGCGTTTTCAGCCTCTGCCTTCTCTAGACTTTGATCCATCAGCTGATGGGACAGCATCTTTCAACTTAGCCTGTCAAGAGCTAACCCAGCAATGTCAAATCTTCTGTCAACCTCCCGTGAATCTCGTCCGGACTCTCCAATGCCAGCACGGCCTTTCCTAGATAGGGGGCCCAAAGGTGCCCATGTGATCCCGTTGGCTAACCCTGACTCACAGTCTATGCTCTCCTGCTTCAACAGCACTCTCTCTGACCCCGTTCACCTCTCCCATGGTCTGCACATTCCAATACATATATTTCGCTATTTCAGTGGCTATATTTCATTAGAGTCTGAGGATGTCACTGAAGACCCCAGCAAACGTTAATGGATGTACCATGGAGATCCTTCTAACTACTTGCATCACCGTCTGACATGGAGGGGCCAAAGCACAGGGTCAGAAAAAGCTGCAGAGGATTGTCAACTGCGCCAGTTCAATCACAGGCACCATCAAAGGCATCCTCACAAGGCGATGCCTCCAAAAGCCATCATTAAGGAACACACCACCATCCAGGACATGCCCTCTTCTCATTACTACCATTGAGTAGGAGCTACAGGGACCTGTAGTCACACACTCAATGTTTCAGGTACAGCTTCAACCCTGCCATCCAATTTTTGAATGGTCAATGAATCCATGTACACTAGCTCTTGTTCCCTATTGGCACTACTTAATTAATTTTCTTTGTATGAATTTCTTATGATATATAGTATATTTTATGTACGGCAGTGTACTGCTGCAAAGCAACACATTTCATGATATACATCCCATTAGGAAAAATGAAATGAGAGAGAGAAGGGGAGAGAGAGAGGGAGGGAGGGAGAGAGGGGAAGGGGAGGGGGTGGAGGGAGAGAGGGGAAGGGGAGGGGGGTGAGAGAGAGAATGCCCGGCATCTCGCTGTCTGGTGGGAGAGGCGAGTGGTCAGCCACTACAACAAAATCACTGATGCTGGAGCTGTTAGCTTCACTCCGTCAGCATCAGGATATTGTTGCAGGGAGCGACCAGGATGTCAGCGGAGGCTTCGTCATCGGCAAGGACTGGGGAGAGTGATGTGGAGCAGGGGATGGGAAGGGGAACTAGCAAGGATCAGGTGATAGGGGAAGGTGCAGAAGGTGGGGGGGGGGTATGGGAGGATGGGGTGTGGGAGTTTAGAGTGTTGGAGAGGGGAGGGAAGGAGGGATGGGGTGTGAGTCGGAGAAGAGGGAGGACAGGGTGTGAGAGACCATTTGGAGGTGGACAGGGGAGGGAAGCACCAGCAACCCAGATTCAATTCCCATCGCTGTCTAGAAGGAGTTTGCATGTTCTCCTCGTGACTACATGAGTTTCCTCCGGGTGTTCCAGTTTCCTCCCACTGTCCAAAGATGTACCAGCTGGTAGGTTAATTGTCACATGGAAGTAATTGCCTGGCAGCATGGGCTTATTCAGCCTGCTATCATGCTCTAGCTCTAAATAAGCACTGATCTGAGATGAGGTGTGGTGCAAACTGGAGAATGGCAATGTAGGGAAGGCAGATGAGGTGTGGTGGGGATATTGGAGGAAAGGAAGGGGTTAAGTTGGAAAGGTCAGAGAGGGCCAGTGGAAAAATGCAGGATAGGAGGAGGGGCGGGTACAGTGAGTTGGGGGCAGGAGAGGTAGGGAAGATCATGTGGGGAGCAACGAATTGGGGTGGTTTGGGAGGTGGGGAGAGGGAGGCAGAAGTCAAAGGAATGTTCTCAAGAAGGTAATGGCTTCCGAGGTGAGCAGTTATCTCGTCCTGTTATTCTGCTGCCAGAAAAATAAATCCAAATAACCATGTCATAGGAAACAAGAGCAATTATTATTTCCAAGATGAAGCAGGAAAATAAACCGTGTCAAACTTTAAATTAACTCACGAAGCAGAACCCAGTAAATGGTAATTTCTCCTGACCTAATCAAGAAACTCAATGGTAAAGTTGGCGTACCAGTTGCTGCCCAGGGTCATTATTGCACCCAACATACCCTCTACTGTTTCAAGATGCATTTTAAGCTGATTTAAGTCGCTGCTCCTATGTCTTAATGTCCAAAGGTCTAAAGTCCTCTCCCTCTGTCAGGATAAGAGCTCCATCATGTTGATATTCGCAACGAGGCCAAGCTAAGCAGGTTACTTGTCAGCAGGAGTTTGTTGCCTCTTGGGTTGTGAGAAGCACCTGTAGAGGTAGGGGTGAGTTCTTCCTGGGGCTGGTTGCTGTGAGAATGGGGTGGGTAGTGATCCGTCGGCGAAGGTTCTTCACTGAGAACCTAGGGCACCATGAGGTACTTTCCTGCAGTCATCACCTACGTCTCTGAGGCACCGAGGACTGCAGGTGCCATTGCTGAAGCCTGGGGCATGACTGTTGCTGAGTCTGAGGAGATTCGGGATCTCACCAAATTTCTACAGATGTACGGTGGACAGCCTTGGGGTTGCATCACAGCCTGCTATGGAGGCTCCCATGTACAGAATTGAAAGAGGCTACAGAGGGTTATAACTCAGCCAGCTTCATCATAGACACAACCCTCTCTACCACTGAGGACATCTTCAGAAGGTGGTGCCCAAGAAAGCGGCAATCGTCATCAAGGACCCCCACTGTCCATAAAATGCCCTCTTCTCATTGCTACCACCAGGAAGGAGGTCAGGAGCCTGTAAGCCCACACTCAATGTTTCAGGAACAGCTTCTTCCCCTCCACCATCAACTTTCTGAACGGCCCATGAACTCTACCTCATTATTTCTCTCTTGGACTATTTATTAATTGTATTTTTTTATTGTAACTTACAGTCTTTTTAATGGTTTGCTTTGCTCTGCTGCCACATAACAAACTTAGACCATAAGATATAGGTGCAGAATTGGGCTATTTGGCCCATCAAGTCTACTCCCCAGTTCCATCCTGGCTGATTTATTATCCCTCTCAAATCCATTCTCCTGCTTTCTTTGATGCCCTGACTAATCAAGAACCAATTAACCTCTGCTTTAAATAAACCCAACGACTTCGCCTCCACAGCCATCTGTAGCAATTAATTCACAGATACACCGCCCCCGGCTAAAGAAATTCCTCCTAATCTCTGTTCTAAAAGGAATTTGCTCTACTCTCAACACGATCTGCCCCTCCACCTATTTTCGTACCATCTGTAAACTTGGCTACAAAGCCATCAATTCTGTTACTGAAATCATTGACATATCATATGAAAGGAAGTGGTCCCAAAAACAAACCCTGTTAAACACCACTAGTCGGTGGCAGCCAACCAAAACAGCCCCCTTTATTCCCACTCTTTGCCTCTTGTCAGTCAATCTTCTATCATATTCATGATAGACCGTTCCCTGTAATACAATGAATGCTTGTCTTGCTAGGCAGCCTCATGTGCGGCACCTTGTCAAAGGCCTTCTGAAAATCCAAGTAAACAACGTCCACTGACTTTCCTTTGTCTAACCTGCTTATTATTTCCTCAAACAAAAAAAATTACATGACAGCTGATTTTGTTTCTGATTCACACCAAGCGTTGGAGAAACTTAGCGGCCGGGTAGCATCTGTGGAGAGTAATGGGCAGTTGGCATTTTGGGTTGAGATCTTCTGTCCGTCCAGTTGAAGGTACTTGATCTAAAATGCGGACCCATCATTTCTCTCCATGGATGCTGATGATCAATATCCTGGCTCCCTGCCCCAGGACAACACTCTGTTGACACAGCTTTGATAAATGGCACATTCATTCCCATTAGTATTCAAGATAAAATACAAACAAGGCCACACTGGCTTCTGTACAATTCCCCTGAAAAAGCTGAGTAAGTGGCATACGGGGCACGGATCAGAATGTAAGCACTACCCTGACCGGCCTTAAAAAGTGAACATTTAATTGTGCTACTGAGAATCTATGGAGGGCAGTCCTCTCCCTCCATGTGTTTACAGTTATGGAGCACAGTGGATATAATTATGGAGGACAGTCCTCTTCCTACCTGTGGACATAATTATGGAGGGCAATCCTCTCCCTACCTGTGGATATAGTTGTGGAGGACAGTCCTCTCCCTACCTGTGGATATAGTTGTGGAGGACAGTCCTCTCCCTACCTGTGGATATAGTTGTGGAGGACAGTCCTCACCCTACCTGTGGATATAGTTATGGAGGACAGTCCTCTCCCTACCTGTGGATATAGTTGTGGAGGACAGTCCTCTCCCTACCTGTGGATATAGTTATGGAGGACAGTCCTCTCCCTACCTGTGGATATAGTTGTGGAGGACAGTCCTCTCCCTACCTGTGGATATAGTTGTGGAGGACAGTCCTCTCCCTACCTGTGGATATAGTTGTGGAGGACAGTCCTCTCCCTAACTGTGGATATAGTTGTGGAGGACAGTCCTCTCCCTACCTGTGGATATAGTTATGGAGGACAGTCCTCTCCCTAACTGTGGATATAGTTGGAGGACAGTCCTCTCCCTACCTGTGGATATAGTTGTGGTGGACAGTCCTCTCCCTACCTGTGGATATAGTTGTGGAGGACAGTCCTCTCCCTACCTGTGGATATAGTTGTGGAGGGCAATCCTCTCCCTACCTGTGGATATAGTTGGAGGACAGTCCTCTCCCTACCTGTGGATATAGTTATGGAGGACAGTCCTCTCCCTAACTGTGGATATAGTTGGAGGACAGTCCTCTCCCTAACTGTGGATATAGTTGGAGGACAGTCCTCTCCCTACCTGTGTTTACTGTTGTGGAGGACAGTCCTCTCCCTACCTGTGGATAGAGTTGTGGAGGACAGTCCTCTCTCTACTTGTGGATATAGTTGTGGAGGACAGTCCTCTCCCTAACTGTGGATATAGTTATGGAGGACAGTCCTCTCCCTACCTGTGTTTACTGTTGTGGAGGACAGTCCTCTCCCTACCTGTGGATATAGTTATGGAGGACAGTCCTCTCCCTACCTGTGTTTACTGTTGTGGAGGACAGTCCTCTCCCTACCTGTGGATATAGTTATGGAGGACAGTCCTCTCCCTACCTGTGTTTACTGTTGTGGAGGACAGTCCTCTCCCTACCTGTGGATATAGTTATGGAGGACAGTCCTCTCCCTACCTGTGTTTACTGTTGTGGAGGACAGTCCTCTCCCTACCTGTGGATATAGTTGTGGAGGACAGTCCTCTCCCTACCTGTGGACATAATTATGGAGGGCAATCCTCTCCCTACATGTGGATATAGTTGTGGAGGACAGTCCTCTCCCTACCTGTGGATATAGTTGTGGAGGACAGTCCTCTCCCTACCTGTGAATATAGTTGTGGAGGACAGTCCTCTCCCTACCTGTGGATATAGTTATGGAGGACAGTCCTCTCCCTACCTGTGGATATAGTTGTGGAGGACAGTCCTCTCCCTACCTGTGGATATAGTTGTGGAGGACAGTCCTCTCCCTACCTGTGGATATAGTTGTGGAGGACAGTCCTCTCCCTACCTGTGGATATAGTTGTGGAGGACAGTCCTCTCCCTACCTGTGGATATAGTTGTGGAGGACAGTCCTCTCCCTAACTGTGGATATAGTTGTGGAGGACAGTCCTCTCCCTACCTGTGGATATAGTTGTGGAGGACAGTCCTCTCCCTACCTGTGGATATAGTTGTGGAGGACAGTCCTCTCCCTACCTGTGGATATAGTTGTGGAGGACAGTCCTCTCCCTACCTGTGGATATAGTTGTGGAGGGCAATCCTCTCCCTACCTGTGGATATAGTTGGAGGACAGTCCTCTCCCTACCTGTGGATATAGTTATGGAGGACAGTCCTCTCCCTAACTGTGGATATAGTTGGAGGACAGTCCTCTCCCTAACTGTGGATATAGTTGGAGGACAGTCCTCTCCCTACCTGTGTTTACTGTTGTGGAGGACAGTCCTCTCCCTACCTGTGGATATATTTATGGAGGACAGTCCTCTCTCTACCTGTGGATATAGTTGTGGAGGACAGTCCTCTCCCTAACTGTGGATATAGTTATGGAGGACAGTCCTCTCCCTACCTGTGTTTACTGTTGTGGAGGACAGTCCTCTCCCTACCTGTGGATATAGTTATGGAGGACAGTCCTCTCCCTACCTGTGTTTACTGTTCTGGAGGACAGTCCTCTCCCTACCTGTGGATAGAGTTGTGGAGGACAGTCCTCTCTCTACTTGTGGATATAGTTGTGGAGGACAGTCCTCTCCCTAACTGTGGATATAGTTATGGAGGACAGTCCTCTCCCTACCTGTGTTTACTGTTGTGGAGGACAGTCCTCTCCCTACCTGTGGATATAGTTATGGAGGACAGTCCTCTCCCTACCTGTGTTTACTGTTGTGGAGGACAGTCCTCTCCCTACCTGTGGATATAGTTATGGAGGACAGTCCTCTCCCTACCTGTGTTTACTGTTGTGGAGGACAGTCCTCTCCATACCTGTGGATATAGTTATGGAGGACAGTCCTCTCCCTACCTGTGTTTACTGTTGTGGAGGACAGTCCTCTCCCTACCTGTGGATATAGTTGTGGAGGACAGTCCTCTCCCTACCTGTGGATATAGTTGTGGAGGACAGTCCTCTCCCTACCTGTGAATATAGTTGTGGAGGACAGTCCTCTCCCTACCTGTGGATATAGTTATGGAGGACAGTCCTCTCCCTACCTGTGGATATAGTTGTGGAGGACAGTCCTCTCCCTACCTGTGGATATAGTTGTGGAGGACAGTCCTCTCCCTAACTGTGGATATAGTTGTGGAGGACAGTCCTCTCCCTACCTGTGGATATAGTTGTGGAGGACAGTCCTCTCCCTACCTGTGGATATAGTTGTGGAGGACAGTCCTCTCCCTAACTGTGGATATAGTTGTGGAGGACAGTCCTCTCCCTACCTGTGGATATAGTTGTGGAGGACAGTCCTCTCCCTACCTGTGGATATAGTTATGGAGGACAGTCCTCTCCCTAACTGTGGATATAGTTGGAGGACAGTCCTCTCCCTACCTGTGGATATAGTTGTGGAGGACAGTCCTCTCCCTACCTGTGGATATAGTTGTGGAGGACAGTCCTCTCCCTACCTGTGGATATAGTTGTGGAGGGCAATCCTCTCGCTACCTGTGGATATAGTTGGAGGACAGTCCTCTCCCTACCTGTGGATATAGTTATGGAGGACAGTCCTCTCCCTAACTGTGGATATAGTTGGAGGACAGTCCTCTCCCTAACTGTAGATATAGTTGGAGGACAGTCCTCTCCCTACCTGTGTTTACTGTTGTGGAGGACAGTCCTCTCCCTACCTGTGGATATATTTATGGAGGACAGTCCTCTCTCTACCTGTGGATATAGTTGTGGAGGACAGTCCTCTCCCTAACTGTGGATATAGTTATGGAGGACAGTCCTCTCCCTACCTGTGTTTACTGTTGTGGAGGACAGTCCTCTCCCTACCTGTGGATATAGTTATGGAGGACAGTCCTCTCCCTACCTGTGTTTACTGTTCTGGAGGACAGTCCTCTCCCTACCTGTGGATATAGTTGTGGAGGACAGTCCTCTCCCTGCCTGTGGATATAGTTATGGAGGGCAGTCCTCTCCCTACCTGTGGATATAGTTGTGGAGGACAGTCCTCTCCCTACCTGTGGATATAGTTATGGAGGACAGTCCTCTCCCTACCTGTGGATACAGTTGTGGAGGACAGTCCTCTCCCTATCTGTGTTTACAGTTATGGAGGACAGTCCTCTCCCTACCTGTGGATATAGTTATGGAGGACAGTCCTCTCCCTACCTGTGTTTACTGTTGTGGAGGACAGTCCTCTCCCTACCTGTGGATATAGTTGTGGAGGACAGTCCTCTCCCTACCTGTGGATATAGTTATGGAGGACAGTCCTCTCCCTACCTGTGTTTACTGTTGTGGAGGACAGTCCTCTCCCTACCTGTGGATATAGTTGTGGAGGACAGTCCTCTCCCTACCTGTGGATATAGTTATGGAGGACAGTCCTCTCCCTACCTGTGGATATAGTTGTGGAGGACAGTCCTCTCCCTACCTGTGTTTACAGTTATGGAGGACAGTCCTCTCCCTACCTGTGGATATAGTTATGGAGGACAGTCCTCTCCCTACCTGTGGATATAGTTGTGGAGGACAGTCCTCTCCCTACCTGTGTTTACAGTTATGGAGGGCAGTCCTCTCCCTACCTGTGGATGTAATTGTGGAGGACAGTCCTCTCCCTACCTGTGGATATAGTTGTGGAGGGCAGTCCTCTCCCTACCTGTGTTTACAGTTAAGGAGGACAGTCCTCTCCCTACCTGTGTTTACAGTTAAGGAGGACAGTCCTCTCCCTACCTGTGTTTACAGTTATGGAGGACAGTCCTCTCCCTACCTGTGGATACAGTTGTGGAGGACAGTCCTCTCCCTACCTGTGTTTACAGTTATGGAGGACAGTCCTCTCCCTACCTGTGGATATAGTTGTGGAGGACAGTCCTCTCCCTAACTGTGGATATAGTTGTGGAGGACAGTCCTCTCCCTACCTGTGGATATAGTTGGAGGACAGTCCTCTCCCTACCTGTGGATATAGTTGGAGGACAGTCCTCTCCCTACCTGTGGATATAGTTGGAGGACAGTCCTCTCCCTACCTGTGGATATAGTTGTGGAGGACAGTCCTCTCCCTACCTGTGGATGTAGTTGTGGAGGACAGTCCTCTCCCTACCTGTGGATATAGTTGTGGAGGACAGTCCTCTCCCTAAATGTGGATATAGTTGGAGGACAGTCCTCTCCCTAACTGTGGATATAGTTGTGGAGGACAGTCCTCTCCCTACCTGTGGTTATAGTTATGGAGGACAGTCCTCTCCCTACCTGTGGATATAGTTGGAGGACAGTCCTCTCCCTAACTGTGGATATAGTTGTGGAGGACAGTCCTCTCCCTACCTGTGTTTACTGTTGTGGAGGACAGTCCTCTCCCTACCTGTGGATATAGTTGTGGAGGGCAGTCCTCTCCCTACCTGTGTTTACAGTTATGGAGGACAGTCCTCTCCCTACCTGTGTTTACTGTTGTGGAGGACAGTCCTCTCCCTACCTGTGGATATAGTTGTGGAGGACAGTCCACTCCCTACCTGTGTTTACAGTTATGGAGGACAGTCCTCCCCCTACCTGTGTTTACTGTTGTGGAGGACAGTCCTCTCCCTACCTGTGGATACAGTTGTGGAGGGCAGTCCTCTCTCTACCTGTGGATATAGTTATGGAGGACAGTCCTCTCCCTACCTGTGGATATAGTTGTGGAGGACAGTCCTCTCCCTACCTGTGGATATAGTTATGGAGGACAGTCCTCTCCCTACCTGTGGATATAGTTATGGAGGACAGTCCTCTCCCTACCTGTGTTTACAGTTAAGGAGGACAGTCCTCTCCCTACCTGTGTTTACAGTTATGGAGGACAGTCCTCTCCCTACCTGTGGATATAGTTGTGGAGGACATTCCTCTCCCTAACAGTGTTTACAGTTATGGAGGACAGTCCTCTCCCTACCTGTGGATACAGTTGTGGAGGACAGTCCTCTCCCTACCTGTGTTTATAGTTATGGAGGACAGTCCTCTCCCTACCGGTGGATACAGTTGTGGAGGACAGTCCTCTCCCTACCTGTGGATATAGTTGTGGAGGACAGTCCTCTCCCTACCTGTGGATATAGTTGTGGAGGACAGTCCTCTCCCTACCTGTGGATATAGTTGTGGAGGACAGTCCTCTCCCTAACTGTGGATATAGTTGTGGAGGACAGTCCTCTCCCTACCTGTGGATATAGTTGGAGGACAGTCCTCTCCCTACCTGTGGATATAGTTGGAGGACAGTCCTCTCCCTACCTGTGGATATAGTTGGAGGACAGTCCTCTCCCTACCTGTGGATATAGTTGTGGAGGACAGTCCTCTCCCTACCTGTGTTTACAGTTATGGAGGACAGTCCTCTCCCTACCTGTGGATATAGTTATGGAGGACAGTCCTCTCCCTACCTGTGTTTACTGTTGTGGAGGACAGTCCTCTCCCTACCTGTGGATATAGTTGTGGAGGGCAGTCCTCTCCCTACCTGTGTTTACAGTTATGGAGGACAGTCCTCTCCCTACCTGTGTTTACTGTTGTGGAGGACAGTCCTCTCCCTACCTGTGGATATAGTTGTGGAGGACAGTCCACTCCCTACCTGTGTTTACAGTTATGGAGGACAGTCCTCTCCCTACCTGTGTTTACTGTTGTGGAGGACAGTCCTCTCCCTACCTGTGGATATAGTTGTGGAGGACAGTCCTCTCCCTACCTGTGGATACAGTTGTGGAGGGCAGTCCTCTCTCTACCTGTGGATATAGTTATGGAGGACAGTCCTCTCCCTACCTGTGGATATAGTTGTGGAGGACAGTCCTCTCCCTACCTGTGGATATAGTTATGGAGGACAGTCCTCTCCCTACCTGTGGATATAGTTATGGAGGACAGTCCTCTCCCTACCTGTGTTTACAGTTATGGAGGACAGTCCTCTCCCTACCTGTGGATATAGTTATGGAGGACAGTCCTCTCCCTACCTGTGGATATAGTTGTGGAGGACAGTCCTCTCCCTACCTGTGTTTACAGTTATGGAGGGCAGTCCTCTCCCTACCTGTGGATGTAGTTGTGGAGGACAGTCCTCTCCCTACCTGTGTTTACAGTTATGGAGGACAGTCCTCTCCCTACCTGTGGATATAGTTGTGGAGGACAGTCCTCTCCCTAACTGTGGATATAGTTGTGGAGGACAGTCCTCTCCCTACCTGTGGATATAGTTGGAGGACAGTACTCTCCCTACCTGTGGATATAGTTGGAGGACAGTCCTCTCCCTACCTGTGGATATAGTTGGAGGACAGTCCTCTCCCTACCTGTGGATATAGTTGTGGAGGACAGTCCTCTCCCTACCTGTGGATGTAGTTGTGGAGGACAGTCCTCTCCCTACCTGTGGATGTAGTTGTGGAGGACAGTCCTCTCCCTACCTGTGGATATAGTTGTGGAGGACAGTCCTCTCCCTAAATGTGGATATAGTTGGAGGACAGTCCTCTCCCTAACTGTGGATATAGTTGTGGAGGACAGTCCTCTCCCTACCTGTGGATATAGTTATGGAGGACAGTCCTCTCCCTACCTGTGGATATAGTTGGAGGACAGTCCTCTCCCTAACTGTGGATATAGTTGTGGAGGACAGTCCTCTCCCTACCTGTGGATATAGTTATGGAGGACAGTCCTCTCCCTACCTGTGTTTACAGTTATGGAGGACAGTCCTCTCCCTACCTGTGGATATAGTTATGGAGGACAGTCCTCTCCCTACCTGTGGATATAGTTGTGGAGGACAGTCCTCTCCCTACCTGTGTTTACAGTTATGGAGGGCAGTCCTCTCCCTACCTGTGGATGTAGTTGTGGAGGACAGTCCTCTCCCTACCTGTGTTTACAGTTATGGAGGACAGTCCTCTCCCTACCTGTGGATATAGTTGTGGAGGACAGTCCTCTCCCTAACTGTGGATATAGTTGTGGAGGACAGTCCTCTCCCTACCTGTGGATATAGTTGGAGGACAGTACTCTCCCTACCTGTGGATATAGTTGTGGAGGACAGTCCTCTCCCTAAATGTGGATATAGTTGGAGGACAGTCCTCTCCCTAACTGTGGATATAGTTGTGGAGGACAGTCCTCTCCCTACCTGTGGATATAGTTATGGAGGACAGTCCTCTCCCTACCTGTGGATATAGTTGGAGGACAGTCCTCTCCCTACCTGTGGATGTAGTTATGGAGGACAGTCCTCTCCCTAACTGTGGATATAGTTGTGGAGGACAGTCCTCTCCCTACCTGTGGATATAGTTGTGGAGGACAGTCCTCTCCCTACCTGTGGATATAGTTATGGAGGACAGTCCTCTCCCCACCTGTGGATGTAGTTATGGAGGACAGTCCTCTCCCTACCTGTGGATATAGTTATGGAGGACAGTCCTCTCCCTACCTGTGGATATAGTTGTGGAGGACAGTCCTCTCCCTACCTGTGGATATAGCTATGGAGGACAGTCCTCTCCCTACCTGTGGATATAGCTATGGAGGACAGTCCTCTCCCTACCTGTGTTTACTGTTGTGGAGGACAGTCCTCTCCCTACCTGTGGATATAGTTGTGGAGGGCAGTCCTCTCCCTACCTGTGTTTACAGTTATGGAGGACAGTCCTCTCCCTACCTGTGTTTACTGTTGTGGAGGACAGTCCTCTCCCTACCTGTGGATATAGTTGTGGAGGACAGTCCACTCCCTACCTGTGTTTACAGTTATGGAGGACAGTCCTCTCCCTACCTGTGTTTACTGTTGTGGAGGACAGTCCTCTCCCTACCTGTGGATATAGTTATGGAGGACAGTCCTCTCCCTACCTGTGGATATAGTTGTGGAGGACAGTCCTCTCCCTACCTGTGGATATAGTTATGGAGGACAGTCCTCTCCCTACCTGTGGATATAGTTATGGAGGACAGTCCTCTCCCTACCTGTGTTTACAGTTATGGAGGACAGTCCTCTCCCTACCTGTGGATATAGTTGTGGAGGACAGTCCTCTCCCTACCTGTGGATATAGTTGTGGAGGACAGTCCTCTCCCTACCTGTGTTTACAGTTATGGAGGGCAATCCTCTCCCTACCTGTGGATGTAGTTGTGGAGGACAGTCCTCTCCCTACCTGTGTTTACAGTTATGGAGGACAGTCCTCTCCCTACCTGTGGATATAGTTGTGGAGGACAGTCCTCTCCCTAACTGTGGATATAGTTGTGGAGGACAGTCCTCTCCCTACCTGTGGATATAGTTGGAGGACAGTACTCTCCCTACCTGTGGATATAGTTGTGGAGGACAGTCCTCTCCCTAAATGTGGATATAGTTGGAGGACAGTCCTCTCCCTAACTGTGGATATAGTTGTGGAGGACTGTCCTCTCCCTACCTGTGGATATAGTTATGGAGGACAGTCCTCTCCCTACCTGTGGATATAGTTGGAGGACAGTCCTCTCCCTAACTGTGGATATAGTTGTGGAGGACAGTCCTCTCCCTACCTGTGGATATAGTTATGGAGGACAGTCCTCTCCCTACCTGTGGATGTAGTTATGGAGGACAGTCCTCTCCCTACCTGTGGATATAGTTATGGAGGACAGTCCTCTCCCTACCTGTGGATATAGTTGTGGAGGACAGTCCACTCCCTACCTGTGGATATAGTTGTGGAGGGCAGTCCTCTCCCTACCTGTGGATATAGTTATGGAGGACAGTCCTCTCCCTACCTGTGTTTACAGTTATGGAGGACAGTCCTCTCCCTACCTGTGGATATAGTTGTGGAGGGCAGTCCTCTCCCTACCTGTGTTTACAGTTATGGAGGACAGTCCTCTCCCTACCTGTGTTTACTGTTGTGGAGGACAGTCCTCTCCCTACCTGTGGATATAGTTGTGGAGGACAGTCCACTCCCTACCTGTGTTTACAGTTATGGAGGACAGTCCTCTCCCTAGCTGTGTTTACTGTTGTGGAGGACAGTCCTCTCCCTACCTGTGGATATAGTTGTGGAGGACAGTCTTCTCCCTACCTGTGGATACAGTTGTGGAGGGCAGTCCTCTCTCTACCTGTGGATATAGTTGTGGAGGACAGTCCTCTCCCTACCTGTGGATATAGTTGTGGAGGACAGTCCTCTCCCTACCTGTGGATATAGTTATGGAGGACAGTCCTCTCCCTACCTGTGGATATAGTTATGGAGGACAGTCCTCTCCCTACCTGTGTTTACAGTTATGGAGGACAGTCCTCTCCCTACCTGTGGATATAGTTATGGAGGACAGTCCTCTCCCTACCTGTGGATATAGTTATGGAGGACAGTCCTCTCCCTACCTGTGGATATAGTTGTGGAGGACAGTCCTCTCCCTACCTGTGTTTACAGTTATGGAGGGCAGTCCTCTCCCTACCTGTGGATGTAGTTGTGGAGGACAGTCCTCTCCCTACCTGTGGATGTAGTTGTGGAGGGCAGTCCTCTCCCTACCTGTGTTTACAGTTAAGGAGGACAGTCCTCTCCCTACCTGTGTTTACAGTTATGGAGGACAGTCCTCTCCCTACCTGTGGATACAGTTGTGGAGGACAGTCCTCTCCCTACCTGTGTTTATAGTTGTGGAGGACAGTCCTCTCCCTACCTGTGGATATAGTTGTGGAGGACAGTCCTCTCCCTACCTGTGGATATAGTTGTGGAGGACAGTCCTCTCCCTACCTGTGTTTACAGTTATGGAGGACAGTCCTCTCCCTACCTGTGGATATAGTTGGAGGACAGTCCTCTCCCTACCTGTGGATATAGTTGTGGAGGACCGTCCTCTCCCTACCTGTGGATATAGTTGTGGAGGACAGTCCTCCCTAACTGTGGATATAGTTGTGGAGGACAGTCCTCTCCCTACCTGTGGATATAGTTGTGGAGGACAGTCCTCTCCCTACCTGTGGATATAGTTGTGGAGGACAGTCCTCTCCCTACCTGTGTTTACAGTTATGGAGGACAGTCCTCTCCCTACCTGTGGATATAGTTGGAGGACAGTCCTCTCCCTACCTGTGGATATAGTTGTGGAGGACCGTCCTCTCCCTACCTGTGGATATAGTTGTGGAGGACAGTCCTCCCTAACTGTGGATATAGTTGTGGAGGACAGTCCTCTCCCTACCTGTGGATATAGTTGTGGAGGACAGTCCTCTCCCTACCTGTGGATATAGTTGGAGGACAGTCCTCTCCCTACCTGTGGATATAGTTGGAGGACAGTCCTCTCCCTACCTGTGGATATAGTTGGAGGACAGTCCTCTCCCTACCTGTGGATATAGTTGGAGGACAGTCCTCTCCCTACCTGTGGATATAGTTGGAGGACAGTCCTCTCCCTACCTGTGGATATAGTTGTGGAGGGCAGTCCTCTCCCTACCTGTGTTTACAGTTATGGAGGACAGTCCTCTCCCTACCTGTGGATAGGTTGTTGGATATAGTTGTGGAGGACAGTCCTCTCCCTACCTGTGGATGTAGTTGTGGAGGACAGTCCTCTCCCTACCTGTGGATATAGTTATGGAGGACAGTCCTCTCCCTACCTGTGGATATAGTTGGAGGACAGTCCTCTCCCTAACTGTGGATATAGTTGTGGAGGACAGTCCTCTCCCTACCTGTGGATGTAGTTATGGAGGACAGTCCTCTCCCTACCTGTGGATATAGTTATGGAGGACAGTCCTCTCCCTACCTGTGGATATAGTTGTGGAGGACAGTCCTCTCCTTACCTGTGGATATAGTTGTGGAGGGCAGTCCTCTCCCTACCTGTGGATATAGTTATGGAGGACAGTCCTCTCCCTACCTGTGGATACAGTTATGGAGGACAGTCCTCTCCCTACCTGTGGATATAGTTGTGGAGGACAGTCCTCTCCATACCTGTGGATATAGTTGTGGAGGACAGTCCTCTCCCTACCTGTGGATATAGTTGTGGAGGTCAGTCCTCTCCCTACCTGTGGATATAGTTGTGGAGGGCAGTCCTCTCCCTACCTGTGGATAGAGTTGTGGAGGACAGTCCTCTCTCTACCTGTGGATATAGTTGTGGAGGGCAGTCCTCTCCCTACCTGTGGATATTGTTGTGGAGGACAGTCCTCTCCCTACCTGTGGATATAGTTATGGAGGGCAGTCCTCTCCCTACCTGTGGATATAGTTGTGGAGGACAGTCCTCTCCCTACCTGTGGATATAGTTGTGGAGGACAGTCCTCTCCCTACCTGTGTTTACAGTTATGGAGGACAGTCCTCTCCCTACCTGTGGATATAGTTCGAGGACAGTCCTGTTCCTACCTGTGGATATAGTTGTGGAGGACAGTCCTCTCCCTACCTGTGGATATAGTTGTGGAGGACAGTCCTCTCCCTAACTGTGGATATAGTTGGAGGACAGTCCTCTCCCTACCTGTGGATATAGTTGTGCTTGTGTAGGTGCTGGAGTCCTGAAGTAAGCTCGCACGCCATTCTCTGCAGGGTCGAGGGGTCGGGGGCCAATTCGTCCGCAGTGTTGTGGGTTCGCAGGTAACCCTTCAAGTCTCCCTTTAACACAGTGTAGACAAGGGTTAACAATGAAAGGTACAGATTTAGGCATCCTACTAACCCCTTAGAAGCCAGAAATATCTCAGATCAGCGCAGATCTTCGCGATTAATAACATCAATGTTTCCACTAACATTTTTTTACAGCTGCGCCAACCAATTGAGCAGGCAATTTTTACGCGGCCTGAGAACTACACGCAATTTAATTTTTTTTGTAATATGCATACTATGGATACTTAGAATGAAAACTGGAAAATCTTTCAATCTTATTCAGTAATTGAGGGGTATAATGAAATAAAGTAAAACAAAGAAAGCCCTTCACACTTCGTAAATTTCTTCCCACCTGTCTTCATTTCAGCTGCGCGGCAATGAAGACTATGTGGCCGGGGGCACTTCGGTTACTGTGTGGCCATGCAGCCTAGAGGGAACAGTCAGCCCCATCAGCAGCCATAGAGTTCTTCAGGATGGAAACAGGACTGCTAAACACACTCACTCAAACATTCAATTGTACTGATCTATTTTATTTTTCAATCAACTCCGCCACACCCAATGCGGGTTTCAACTATTCACAGTGTGCAGCTGACAATTCCACGAGCAATGGTCCAGGAATGGAGGCATGGGGACAGTTGTCTTGGGATTCTCCACAGGGCTCTCTTTAGTTTGATTGCTCCTGCACGTGCTGGTCCGAGGACCAGATTAAAGAGGAGCCCTCATGGGGAGGTAAAGGAGGGGAAGGGGCAAGACTGCAAACGTTCTGGAACTGGGGACTTCGTCAATGGGTAGCTCCCTCCACTTTCACCCACCCAGCCCCACTCCGACTCCCTCCACTTTCACCCACCCAGCCCCACTCCGACTCCCTTCACTTTCACCCACCCAGCCCCACTCCGACTCCCTCCACTTTCACCCACCCAGCCCCACTCCCTCCACTTTCACCCACCCAGCCCCACTCCGACTCCCTCCACTTTCACCCACCCAGCCCCACTCCGACTCCCTCCACTTTCACCCACCCAGCCCCACTCCGACTCCCTCCACTTTCATCCACCCAGCCCCACTCCCTCCACTTTCACCCACCCAGCCCCACTCCGACTCCCTCCACTTTCACCCACCCAGCCCCACTCCGACTCCCTCCACTTTCACCCACCCAGCCCCACTCCGACTCCCTCCACTTTCACCCACCCAGCCCCACTCCGACTCCCTCCACTTTCACACACCCAGCCCCACTCCGACTCCCTCCACTTTCACCCACCCAGCCCCACTCCGACTCCCTCCACTTTCACCCACCCAGCCCCACTCCGACTCCCTCCACTTTCACCCACCCAGCCCCACTCCGACTCCCTCCACTTTCACCCACCCAGCCCCACTCCCTCCACTTTCACCCACCCAGCCCCACTCCGACTCCCTCCACTTTCACCCACCCAGCCCCACTCCGACTCCCTCCACTTTCACCCACCCAGCCCCACTCCGACTCCCTCCACTTTCACCCACCCAGCCCCACTCCGACTCCCTCCACTTTCACCCACCCAGCCCCACTCCGACTCCCTCCACTTTCACCCACCCAGCCCCACTCCGACTCCCTCCACTTTCACCCACCCAGCCCCACTCCGACTCCCTCCACTTTCACCCACCCAGCCCCACTCCGACTCCCTCCACTTTCACCCACCCAGCCCCACTCCGACTCCCTCCACTTTCACCCACCCAGCCCCACTCCGACTCCCTCCACTTTCACCCACCCAGCCCCACTCCGACTCCCTCCACTTTCACCCACCCAGCCCCACTCCGACTCCCTCCACTTTCACCCACCCAGCCCCACTCCGACTCCCTCCACTTTCACCCACCCAGCCCCACTCCGACTCCCTCCACTTTCACCCACCCAGCCCCACTCTCAGCTCAGAATCATGATTCAAGATTGCTTGAAGGATTTGTTGCCAGAGTTATTTTATCTGCTTAAGAAAAGCTGCAGCACCTCCATCACGAACAATCCAAAAACAATCACCCTGCACTAACATAATTACGTCAGACACCATATCTTAAAGTGAGCACCACAACTCAGTAACAGTGTTTGTGAATTGTGTAGAACAGTTTCTGTTATGAACAATATGTGTCATCTGTCACCCTTCACACTACCCTGCACAGTCCCTCCCCACCCCAGAGTTCATCAGAACTGGATTTGTGAGTCTGTCTGGAGCTTGTATGAACTACCCAGCTGGGGTCCACTTTGTTGGAATAACAGCCTCTGGCTCTTCCAGGGGTGTGCTGACATGCACATGCTCATGTCGTGACGCTGGGATTATGTTAGTGGAAACTTCCGGGTCTTGAATGGCCAGTTTAAGGTGATCTACACAAATACATTCAGGTTTACCCTTCCTAGCTACAATAAAAGTCCTTCTGCCCCACTCCAAAATGTTGAACGAGCTATCCTGAGGGGCCTAAGTGGGTGTTGAAGTGCATCATGGGGGTGGGCAAAAATAAATGAGATAGAACGTAGGTCAACTGGAACCCAAGATGGGAGGTAGGAATAGGTGTAAAAGAATTGATTTTACTGAGGAGGGCAGAATGCTGCTGTGATACTGACCAGGTGTTTGTAGCGTCAGGAATAAAATCACCCAGCACCCGTAATGGCTGCCAATAAACCAACTCAACCTCAGGTGACTGCCTGTCCTCTTTCGGATCGTTCTGAGCCCCAGCAGGAGTCACGGGAAATAATCATTCGTCCGTCACGGAGGCCCTCGGGGCAGCCAATAAGGAAAGGTGAAACCGCTCACACAGGCTGTTAGATGACGGGCGATACACCGTGGTGCGATGCAATCTAACGCCAAGTTTCTGGGCCATTGCTGCCCAGAAGTCTGATCTGAATTGGGGTCTGCGGTTGGAAGAAGTATCAGGTGAATCACCCAGGTGTTGAGGAATGACCAAGTCGTGTTATCTGCCATCATCAACATTCGAGGGGCAACTTCTGGCCTCCTGGTGGAACGGTTCACCATGATACACAGATGCATGAAGGGGGGCAGAAGACCACATTGGCTTGGTCAAACCACGGCTCAGGGATCTCTAAAGGTGCTGGTGGTGCCTGAACCTGAAGGTGAATTTTCACCCACTGACACACACCAGTCTCAAATGGTCCTTCCCAAGGCCATGCCACACAAACTTTAAAGCAACCAGTTCCTGTGAAGTCTTCTGGCCTGGGTGCGAGAGACTGTGAATGGAGTGAAAAACAGTTTGCAGGGTGAGGGGGACCGGTTGAGACATCGCACTGGAACGGTACTCCCGTGACCCTGAACTTATTGTCAGTCAACTGAAGGCTTGTGACTGGTGTCCTGCAAGCCTGGAGCTCTGGGTTGGTAGCTTGGTTGGCTGCTGTGCCGCCATAGTCAACCCAGATGTGAATGGCATCAATGGCAGGCCGTGAGGGGCACAGCACTGGTTTCCCCTTCGATGTGCTGTACGTCAGTCATGAATTCTAAAATGTAGGCTATGTCTCATTGCTGCTGAGCCGATCAAGGATTTGATGCTTTGGTCATTGCGTGCACAAGCGGTTTTGTGTCCAATGACCGCTGTGAAATGCTGACCCTCCAATAGAAAACAAAAATGGTGGACAGCCGGATGTGGAGATCAAGAAGCTCTTGGTCAAATGTGCTGTACTTCCTCTCATTGGGGGGGGGGGGATGTGAGGGGTCAGAGTTGCTGGCTGAAGAGGTGATTTGACCTACATACAATGACAAGTACTTCCATCTTAGCAAACTCAGCTTTTGTGCTGGCCAGACCCAGTTTTTGCACACGGGCATAGACCAGCTGGCCTGTTGTGGAAACGTGATGCTCAACCCCACGCTTTGGGACTGTCGTGGAAAGTGTGGGCTTGGAGAGGTTTGGGAATTCACCCAGCATGTGCTGGACAAGACATCATGGGGAACAGGGTGATAATCAAAGTCCTTTGCATCCACAAGCCGACACTTCTCAAGATCCACCAACAGTCCTTTGACGCACAGGAAATCTGTGCCAGGCAGAGGTCTAACAAATTTAGCCAAAACAAAATCCCGTGTATAGCGTTGTCCACTGAAGCAGAGCATCATGCATTGTGTCCCATGAGTCTGGATCCTGGCGCTGTCAGCAGCCTCCAGGGAGGGTCCATCGCTCTTTGCCTTACGGTCGATGCTGGCAGCATCCGTGTCACACCGGAAGCATTGCCCACAGGGTTCACAGAGCTCTGATGTCCCAATGCGTGGTCACTATCACACTTTCTGAGGTTCATGCCAAAACTTGCGTGGAAGAAGCATACTCCTGGTGGTGTCTGGTTCGGAGCCGAGAGCAGGAGTCTGCCGACAGGGAAAGGAGGAGGAACAAAGCACCCCTGCCTGGATGAGTGTAGACTATCGGCACTTTTAACAATCTCCCTATAGTCCTTCACGGGTGTATTCGTGAGGGCTATGCAAACTTGATCTGGCATTTGTTGCGTAAAGAATTCTTTAAAAATAAAACAAGCATGGCGATTGCCCAGGAGAACTAGCACATGGTCCATTAGTTCCGAAGGCCTAGAGTCTCCTCGCCGGGCAAGAAGAGCAACTGTTTGGCACACTCGGTGTCTGATAATCCAAAATCCAAAAGTCTGTAATAGATGAGTTTTCAGAATGACATATTTATCAAGTGGGGCGGGGGGGGGGGTTCTTCTAGCAGTCTCACCACTTTGGCTCATCAATTTAGCTTTGTCTGTGGCAATTTCTCACAGCGTGAACTGGACTTCTGCCTGTGCAAACCGTGGGGTGGCATGCTGTTCCCTAGACTCCAGCAGCTTCAAAACGGCGTGCCATTGAGTAACTCTCAAATCATCAGGGTCACCAATATAGGACCTTGTGAATAAAACCTGCGAGAGTTGTTTAATGTGCTTAAAAAATGCCACAGCCCTTTGCTTCCATTCTGAGCAAAACAATAGCAGTCGCCTTTCAATGACGTCAGCCACTGTCTTTTAAAGTGAATAGAACAACTTAATGATGGTGTTTGTGAATTATGTAGAACAGTTTCTATAATGAACAATTTATGTCACCTGTCACACATTGCATTACCCTACAGTTTATTGTCAGTCCTCAGTATACAAGTGTACAGGAGATCTCAAAGATGGTTTCTCTGCATCTGATGCAGCATAGGTAAGCACAAAAATATAAAGAATGCAACAAAAAAAAACCAAAGAATTGAATCAGAATTTTTCACTCTGCAGATACACTCAACACTCATACACAATAGTCTCTCTCATGTGCACATAGACATACACATACACACACACCAACCAAAACGAACCTGCTCAGATAGATTAACAGAGCTGTAGTGAGGGAAAGCAGGATTCCTGACACAAGAGCAGCAGCAATAGAGATTTCAGTAAATCTTTACGTCCAATATAATTAAGTTAAATTCAATGAAATTCAATGATTATATGCTATGATAAAAACTCTCACTGACGTCATTTAGAGTTTGTTGAGTGTCTTGTTAGAGTGTTTGGAATTTTCAGGTATTTACTGACAGCTTGAATGCTCCATTCAAAGGGAAATATTTCTGATCAGATGTCAGGGGCTGTAATGCTAGGTCACAACCACCAGGAGGCAGAGTATATCCAATTGCAGCAAGAGGCCAAAGAACAAAAACTGCAGATTCTGGAAATCTTTCTGTAAGATTTAGTGAATCTTTGCCATTCCCAAAAGATTAACTTGCAGGTTGAGTCAGTAGTGAGGAAGGCAAATGCAAAGTTAACATTCATTTTGAGAGGAATAGATTAGAAAAGCAAGGATGTAATGCTGAGGCTTTATAAGACATTGGTCAGGTCACATTTGGAGTATCAGGAGCAGCTTTGGCCCCTTATCTAAGAAAGGATGTGCTAACATTGGAGAGGGTCCAGAGGAGGCTCACAAGAATGCTCTCAGGAATGAAAGGGTTAATTAAGGAACATTTGATGGCTCAGGGCCTGTACTTGCTGTAGTTTAGAAGGATGAAGGGGAGTTTCTTAGAAACCGACCGAATATTGGAAGGCCGAGATAGAGTAGATGTGGGGAGGATGTTTGCAGTAGTGGACAAGTCCAGGACTGGAGGGCACAGCCTCAGAATACACAGATGTCCCTTTAGAACAGTGGTGAGGAGGAACTTCTTTAGCCAGAGGGAGGTGACTTCATAGCCACAGACGACAGTGGAGGCCAAATCATTGGGTGTATTTAAAGAAGAGACCTGATAGGTTCTTATTTAATAAGGGCATCAAAGATTATGGGAGAAGGCAGGAGAATTAGGTTGAAAGGGAAAATAAATCAGCAACGATCAAATGGCAGAACAGGCTTGATAGGCCAAATGGCCTAATTCTGCTCCTTTGTCATATGGTCTTACGCTTTCTCTCAAAGTTTCATCTCTGTGGTTTCTATATTTGCTTGGATCTCCCACAGTACTGAATGATGTTCTTGGCCTCTCATAAGCTCCCCTTTAAAAGGCACATCCCCATGCATATGGTCTATATTGCTCCATTTCTAGTCTGTTACTGTGCCTCTTAACCATTGTGTTGCCATATCTGCTTCCACCACCTCACTAGGCAGCGATTAGTACTCCCAAAGCAAAAAAAAAAATTAAGACCGCTTTCAATGGTTTGCTTGTCTACCTTCTTTGAGGTCTACAATATACTCCATGCTTCAGTTCAACCCACGTTCGATGATCCTTCTAAGATCATAACAGCGGTGACTATTCTCACCACTGCCCTCACCTGTCCTTGCATATCTCCCTCATTCCTTGTCCCTTTTCCATCTGGCTGTAGAGGTGAGACAGAGGGACCTCTGTTCCTCAAAGTGGTGGCACAGGGAGACAAGTCGAGGAAGAACAAGCATCGCACGCTTGCCTTCACAGAGTGCAGGAGGTGGAGTTGGGACGTCGTGTGCGAGATGTTGGTGAGATCACGTTCAGGTCTGGTGGCCTAGCTATTTAAAGAGAGGCACGGCAGGATCAGTTTACTGCCCCGGTGATCAGGGTTTAGTTCCTGCTGCTCTCTGTAAGGAGCTTGTACGTTCACCCCGTGACGGCGAAGCTTTCCTCTGGGTGCCCTGGTTTCCTCCCACAGTCCAAACAGATGTAACAGGTTGGGCTTAGTGAGTTGTGGGCGTGCCGGAAGTGTGGTGACACTTACAAGCTGCCGCCGGCACATCCTCAGACTGTGTTGGTCACGGACACACATGATACATTACACTGTACATTTTGATCTGCACCTGACAAGTAAAGCTCAGCTGTAATCTTTCTGCTGGCGGGGATGATTGACAAGTGTGTTGCCAGGACTGTTATAAAGGGAGACCAGATAAACTGGGTTTGTTTTCATAGGAGGTTGAGGAGTATATGAAATCATGAGGGACATAGGTGCTGTGGATAGGGTGGGGAAGTCTAAAACTAAAGTGTGCAGGTTTAAAGTGGGAGGGAGGATCTGGCGCAGGTTTTTCACACAATGGTTGGTGGGTAGATGGAACGAACTGCCTGCGGAAGTGGCTACAAATACAAAGCTTAAAAAGCATTTGGCAGATGTGTGCATTGGTGGACGTGTGGATGGAGATCTCTGTAGTCGAACGGCCACACTCTCTCTCTCCTTCTCTCGATAGTGGGCTGCCGATTCTCAAGACGGAGAATCTCGCAATAAAAAGCGAAGCGGCAGAGAGTAATACCCTGACAGTGACTGTCAGTCTCCCACTTTGCAGTAAAAATGGGCGATATCTCTCTGTGCCTTGTTAGCGAGAGAGAGCGAGAGAGAGCAAGAGCTTTGGCATGTCGAACGGTCGGGTAAGCAATTGTTTTACTGACTGCAGATCTTGGTCTCTGGTGCTTTGCTGTTGCTTGGTGGGTGGGTGGTGCTGACGCTTTTTGCTGAAATGAATGGGGGGGAAGAGGTTGAGGCGTTAATGATTGCTGCTGCTTGTGTGGGGGAGGGGGGTCTTTGGGGTTCTAACGTTCATTCTTTTGGGGTTCTGTTTCTCGTGGATCTCAGGTTGTGTACACTCTCCGACAACAAACGGAGCCACTTGAACCATTTGGAGGAATTCAGAGGAATGTGGGGAAACTCAGGCATGCTGGTCGGCATTGATGAGTTGCACCAGGGGGTTTCGTTCCATTCTGTGTAACTCTATGACTTTAAAAGCAGGATTTTGACTCCCTTGAGCAATGCCAAGGGTGGGCTGGTGCACTCTAGATGTAAAGACACAGAGATTACTATCAGCGTCTGTCATTGCCAGAAAGGGAGGGACCATTACCAGCTCACAGGCTCTCAAGTTACAGGATCCCATGAAATGATGTATCCCCGCGGATAACAGACCCACATCTCACCAGCTGACAGAACTCCATGACCAGCAAGTACGGCGTCACCTCCGTGAACTGAGCCAGGCACTGGAGCAGATTGGGATGCTGCAGGCTCCTGTGAGAAAAGTACAGTATTTAAGGTGCTAAGGTGTAAAACTAATTATCATTTAAAGTCCTGAATGCATTTCCAGCTACCGTACTCCCTCTGGATAGGTACAAGAGATGCTGCAGAAGCCGGAAATCCTGAGCAACACACACAGAAGGCTGGAGGACATCTGGAATCCAACACCCCACTCAGTCACCTTCCCCAAACCTCCCAGTGCTCCTCCATCCTTTCTCCCAGTTCCAGCCCTTCCTCTCCACCATGCCTGGGAGATCCTGGGATATTCTGAGTAGCCTCGGTGGTGCTGGAGTTCCCATTCCACCGTCAGTCTGTCTGAGCCTTCGAGCAAGGCCCATAAGCTCTTCCCAATGAGACTGAAAACAGTGGACCAGGAATTCCCAACCTTTTAGACCAGGGGCTCTCAACCTTTTAGACCAGGAATTCCCAACCTTTTAGACCAGGGGCTCTCAACCTTTTAGACCAGGAATTCCCAACCTTTTAGACCAGGGGCTCTCAACCTTTTAGACCAGGAATTCCCAACCTTTTAGACCAGGGGCTCTCAACCTTTTAGACCAGGAATTCCCAACCTTTTAGACCAGGGGTTCTCAACCTTTTAGACCAGCGATTCTCGACCTTTTAGACCAGGGGCTCTCAACCTTTTAGACCAGGGATTCCTGACCTTTTAGACCAGGGGTCCGGACCTTTTAGACCAGGGATTCCCGACCTTTTAGACCAGGAATTCCCAACCTTTTAGACCAGGGGCTCTCAACCTTTTAGACCAGCGATTCTCGACCTTTTAGACCAGGGGCTCTCAACCTTTTAGACCAGGGATTCCTGACCTTTTAGACCAGGGGTCCGGACCTTTTAGACCAGGGATTCCCGACCTTTTAGACCAGGAATTCCCAACCTTTTAGACCAGGGGCTCTCAACCTTTTAGACTAGCGATTCCAGACCTTTTAGACCAGGGATTCCTGACCTTTTAGACCAGGGGTCCCGACCTTTTAGACCAGGGGTCCCGACCTTTTAGACCAGGGATTCCCAACATTTTAGACCAGGGATTCCCAACCTTTTAGACCAGGGGCTCTCAACCTTTTAGACCAGCGATTCCCGACATTTTAGACCAGGGATTCCTGACCTTTTAGACCAGGGTTCCCGGCCTTTTAGACCAGGGGTCCCGACCTTTTAGACCAGGGATTCCCAACATTTTAGACCAGGGTCCATGCTTTTTATGCCATGGACCAATACCATTAAGCAAGGGGTCTGAGGACCCCAGGTTGAGAATCCTTCACTAGACCAGGTTTTTCAATGTATCTCAGTGCACATGCCAATAATAAACAAATGCCAATACTAATTCCATCCTGATAGTTGTGGAAACTTGCTGAATCTGCAATGAGGATGACAGGACCCCAGGATCTCAGTGTGTGATCTGAGGAGAGCGTGGTTGAGAAAGGAAATAAACCAGCTGATGGGCTGAATGGCCTAATTCTGTTCTTACTGTAAGTGTTCTGATCTTATGAACCATCCCAAATGACCGAGGGACGAAGACTGCCCTTCACCTCACCACCGAGCAGTAACTCGGCTTAAAGCAGAAATTGGGTACCTTTTGGCTGAAGTCACATTTGAGAGTGGATTGGTTAGGATGTGATGCACACTACAGCCAAACAGCCAGCTAAGACTTCCAGCTAGTGCATGAATGGCCAGTTGGAGAGGGCAGGACAGGTGGAGTAAGTGTGGCAGCTCACCTGTAGGGCTGGGCTTCCTCCAGGAACCGCATCTGATCCTGAATGCTGGCCCCGATTTTTAACTCCTTCACCACCACGTGGCAGGAATTCAGGCTGATGTTCACCTCACCAAGAAACACCTGAAAGACATTGGAACAAGAAGTTTGTGGTAAGTCCTTGTAACATTACACCCTGTCTGTAGAGTGACATCCCTGAATGAACCCAATCCAAAGGAGGACTTCAGCTAGAAACCTTTGGAATGAAAGCTGCACCCTGACAAATAGTCCCTTGCTTCTGCCAGTGCAAGTGAAGGTCCCCTTTAAAGGATACGAAGCAGAGGTTCTGGTCATTTCCCTGTAATAGACACACCAATCTATATCATGTTTAATGTCACTAGATATTTTGTGAAAATTATTGTTTTGCAGCAGCAGTATGTTGCGATATATAATTATAAAAACACTATAAATTACAGTAAGCATATATGAAAAGACAACTAAATTAAAATGTCATGCAAATAGAAGGAAAATACTGTGGAAGTGTCCATGGATTCATTGTCCATTCAGAAATCTGACGGCAGAGCGGAAGAAACTGCTTCCGAAACATTGGATGAGTGTCTTCAGGCTCCTGTACCACCTCCTTGATGGTAGCAATGAGAAAAGGACATGTCTTGGGTGATGGGGGTCCTCAGTGACGGATGCCATCATTTTAGTATCAGCTTCTTCACTTCTGCTATCAGATTTCTGAATAGACCATGAACTTATGAACACTACCAAACTAAACCAATAAATTCTTCTCGGGCTTCCAGCCGGGTACAAGTAGCAGTTATAACCAAAGTTTAGATGACAAACACTGCCATCTTCTTCAGGGATGATGCCTGGGCACGTCTACTGGTCCACTGGTATTTATACCCCCGTAGTACATCCCTCCTGATTGGTTAGTCCTCATCCTATCAGGTTTCCGTTCCCGCCACCTGGTTGACGGGATACACGGTGGAAACGTATCCATTTGGGTTACCTGGAGAAATCAGCAGCAGCAGAACACTGCATCCGTAATGGCCACGGGATTGACTTTGACGGTGCAAAACTACTGTGTCACGCCAGTAGCTTTTGGGACTGCCTGGTAAAGGAAGCCATTGAAATAAAACTGGAGGAAAAGAATTTTAACAAAGATGAAGATCTCGTTCTGAGTAAGAACTGAATCGATTGTGAACAAGGTGGGAGATTAGAAACTTCTTTGAATGAGGACTAACCAATCAGGAGAGACGGATTGCGGGGGTATAAATACCACTGGACTAGACACGCCCAGGCATCATCCCTGAAGAAGAAAAAATTCAGTTATAATCAATACCTGTATCCAGCTGGAAGCCTGAGAAGAGTTTATTCATCATACATGCTGGGAAAGCACTAGGTCCTTCTTCACTACCTAACTAGTTTGCTCTCTTTTAACACTATATTTATTATTGCAAATAATTTCATGATATATGTTAGTGTTAATAAACCTGATTATGACAGAACATACACCCAGTGACCGCTTTATTGGGTATAGGAGGTAATAAATTAGGTATCTCCTGTACCTAATAAACCTGACACTGAGAGTATGTTCATGGTCTTCTGCTGCTGCAGCCTGTTCATTTCAATGTTTGATGTGTTGTGCATTTCGAGATGCTCTTCTACACACACTGATGTAATGTGTGGTAATTTGAGTTACTGTCACCTTCCTGTCAGTTTCAAACAGACTGGCCTTTCTCCCCTGACTTCTCTCACTTACAAGACGTTTTTACCCACAGAACTGCTGCTGATCGTATTTTTTTTGCACCACTCTCTGTCAACTCTCGGGACTGTGTATGAAAATCCCTGGAGACCTGCAGTTTCTGGGATCCACAAACCACCCCATCTGGCATCGACGATCATTCCACAGTCAAAGACACTTAGATCACATTTCTTCCCCATTCTGATGTTTGGTCTGAACAACGACTGAACCTCTTGACCATGTCTGCATGCTTTTATGCATTGAGTCGCTGCCACATGATTGGCCAATTTGATATTTGCATTAATGAGCAGGTGTACCTAATAAAGTGGCCACTGAGTATACAGTAAAACATCAGAGCACAGATCAAGCCCTTCAACCCACAATGCTGTGCCGACATTTTAACCTCCTCTAAGATCAAACTGACCCTTCCCTCTCACATAGCCCTTCATTTTTCTATCATCCATGTGCCTATCTAAGAATTTCTTAAATGCCTGTAATGTATCTGCCTCTATTACTACCTCTGGTGTCCCATGCACCCTCTACTCTGTGTAAAAAGAAACTTACTTCTGACATCCCCCCTGTAATTTCCTTCAATTGCCTTAAATTTATATCCCCTTGATTTGGCACTTTCCTCCCTGGGAAAAAGTCTCTGGCTATCCACTCTATTGCTGCCTCTTTTTGTCTTGTACACCTCTATCAAGTCATCTCTCATCCTCCTGCGTTCCAATGAGAAACCTTGATCAAACTATCCTCATAAGACATGCTCTCTAGTCCAGGCAGCATCCTGGTAAATCACCTCTGCACCCTTTCTAAAGCTTCCACATCCTTCCTATGGGTGAGCAGGACTGAACACAATACTCCAGGTGTGGGCTAACCAGGGTTTTGTAGAGCTGCAACATTACAAACAGATTGAGTTCACCAGAGGCCACTTCATTGCCACAGTTTCATCCTTCAGAGTTCAAAAACGAGAAACAAGAACTGCAAAAAGGCAAAACACTGTCAATTATCAGGGATCGGTCTAAAACATTGACTATTTTCAAAAAATGTTAAAACAATACACCAGGCCCGTCAGACCTGAATTTATACAAACCGCCCAAAGCCCACCCACCTCCTGACCAACCCCTCCCTCCCTGGCTGATCTGTTATACTCTCATTCTTACCTGCAACAGCCTTATTCTTTTGTGTGATCAGGTAGTTAAAGACAACAAGATTGTGTCACTAGTGTAACTGTAGGGGCAGGGAGTCACTGCAGACATTCAAAGTTCAATTTATTGTCAAATTACATATACTCTACATCACCATAGACAACCCTGGGATCCATTTTCTTGTGGGCATTCACGGCAGATATAAAGAAACACAACAGAATCAATGAAAAACTGCGCTAGCACCCAAGCTGCAAAAGACGCCAAACTGTGCAAATGCAAAATAAAAATAAATGAGCAATAAATATTGAGACCATTAGTCTCATGAGGCCATGGATTTGCTGGGCAGGGTTGTATGGGAGCCCAAGTTGCAAGCCTTCCCCTCTCCACGCCACCGATGTTGTCCAAGGGAAGGGCACTAGGACCCATGCAGCTTGGCACCGGTGTCGTCGCAGAGCAATGTGTGGTTAAGTGCCTTGCTCAAGGACACAACACGCTGCCTCAGCTGAGGCTCGAACCAGTGACCTTCAGATCACTAGACTGATGCCTTATCCACTAGGCCACGCGCCAACACAAATACTGAGAACACCGCCCTCAAAAGTGAATCCATAGGTTGTGGGACCAGTTTAGCGTTGGGGGCGAGTAAAGTTATCCCCTCTGATAACTGTTCCGGAACCTAGTGGTGTGGTGCGAAGGCTCCTGTACCTTCTTCCTGATGGCAGCAGCGAGAAGAGGGTGGGGGTCCTCGATGTAAATGTGCTGATTGATGGGCATGGCTTTATCTGTGAAGAACTGGGCTATATCCATTACTTTTTTCAAGGGCATGGATGTTTCCGTATCAGGCAGTGATGCAACCAGCCAGTACAGTGGTCAGTCAGTATTATAGTCTGGATTTCCAGCACTTAACTGCGCCGGTGCAAGCTCTGAGTGCTGCTGCCTGCAGGGGAGGCAGGCGGTACTAACCTGCCAACACAGGGCAGCACAGTAGCGAAGTGGTTGGCACATTGTTTCACAGTGCCAGCTGCAGGATCATGGTTCGACACCCTCTGCAGCTGTAAGGAGTTTGCACTTTCTCTCCGTGACCATGTGGGTTTCCTCTGGGTGCTCCTGGATATCCTCCCACAAAGGCAGGTTAGGGTTAGTGTGTTGTGGGCATGCTATACTGGCACCAGAAGCACATCCCTCACTGACTTGAGTTGATACAAATGATGCATTTCAGTGTCTGTTTAAATGCACGTGTCAAATAAAGTTGATCTTTATCTCAGCACAGCAAGCTCCCGCCAAGGTGGATCAGCGAAGGCAATGCACCCTCGGACAACCGGGAAACAGAGAGAGGAGTAGACACCCTGGTTAAACGCAGATTTTCTTTTTCAAAGCACAACCTTATCAGCTGCTCTAAAGGAAAAACCTCAGCCCAAAAGGTCGACTGCTCTTTTCTATAGATGCTGCTGAGTTCCTCCAGTATTTTGTGTGTGTTGCTTTGTATGTCCAGCATTTGCAGATTTTCTGCTGTTTGTGATTTAGCTGTTCTAGTGTGTTTTCACCTCTAGGAGAGGGGAAAGGCTTCAGGTTCTTAAAAAGTGTCTTTAGAAACCTGTCTGTGAGTTGGAGCTTTGTAAACAATGTGAGCTTGTTATCGGGTATAAAATATTGTGTTACTGATCTCCCAGCTTCTCAAACCATTGTTACTGTTATACAATTCTTCATCTCAGGTAGTCCCGTGGGATTGCGGATGACTTGTTTCCAACAGGAAGGTCCACAAGTGCAGGAGGCAATGCACAAAATGCTGGAGGAACTCGGCAGATCGGGCAGCATCAATGGAGATGAATAAAGAGTCGATGGTTTGGACCTCAGGACTTTGATCAGGTCCTGATGAAGGGTCTCAGCCCAAAACGTCGACTGTTTATTCCTCTCTGTGGATGCTGCCTGACCAGCTGAGTTCCTCTAACATTTTGTGTGTGTTGCTCTGGATTTCCAGCATCTACAGAATCCCTTGCATTTAAGGCGCAGATGATAAAGGTCAGATCATTTTGATTGGGCCAGATTTATTTTTAATATCCCAAATAGATTTTTATCATTTTGGTATAGGTGAGCCAGTGCCTTTAAATTACAAACAGAAGCAGTCTGTCCACAATATCAGCTGTAGGGTGTCTATGAACCGCTATATTGATCTACCCTGTATCTACAGTAGTATTCACTACAAACAAGGAAGACCCTGCTGGGGATGACTAATCCTATCATTGCCCCTCAATACCAATGCCCAAGAATGATGAAGTCTACAGAATGTGGTGGACACAGCCCGATCCATCAGAGGGAAAGCACTCCCCACTGCAGCATCCATCATCAAGGACCCCCACCATCCAGGCCAATGCTCACTTCTCACCACTACCATCGGACATGAGATACAGGAGCCTTAGGTCCCACACCACCAGGTTCAGGAACAGTTATTACCCTTCAACCATCAGGCTCCTGAACTAGCGTGGATAATTTCACTCACCACAACTCTGAACTGATTAAACAACCTTGCTACTTAGCATTATCTATCTGTCTATTTAATATTTGCACATTGGTTTGTCAATCTTTATATATTGGTTTTAATAAATTCTAATGTATTTCTTTTACGTTCCTGTAAATGCCTGCAAGAAAATGAGTCTCAGGTAGTATATGGTGACAGATACACACTTAGATAATAAATTTACTTTGACTTTGACTATCCTGACTTGGGATAGGATGTGCAGTCTGAGTGGGAAGCAAACAAGAATTCCTGGTCAAAACAAAGGAATAATTCTGCTAACAAACTCTCCTGGTCTTACTCAGCTGCAAAGCTGAAGTCTGTATGTTTTCCCTGTCGTGGGAAGTACATCATCAGGGAATGAAGGCAGATGACACCAGAAACACTCAGTGGGTCAGGCCACATCTGCGGACACAAAAACAGCTCATGACTCAGACCGAGGTTCATCGACTCTGCCCCTCTGTCTCCCTAGAGATGCTGCCTGCCCTGTCGAGTGTTCCCAACATCCGCTGCGTTTTATTTCAGACTTCCAGCATCTGAGGCGTTTCAGTTTTCACTGCCAAGAAGTCCGCTGACGGAAGGAGAGTTGACGTGCGATTGCTTTCTGCCCTCGGGTAAGTTGTCAGCAGCCCTTGCAAACGTGAAAGGTAAATTCTGCCATAAGGTATAAGCCACGGGAGCAGATGTTCAGCACCACAGTTAAATGTTATACTTACCATATTGACAAGCTGGCAGGACTTGGCTGGCTTCTGATGCCTTCTGTGAAGTCTAAAACCAACCTCCCATTAGAGATTTAGAATGAAATCAATGAGAAATGCCCTCTACACCGACTAACACATGCTTACTGTCTTTTGCTGCACTTTCTAGACTAATGTACACATATTGTTTTTCTTAAATTCTATTGAATTTCTTTATTTTCCTGTAAATATCTACAAAAGACATGGAGACATAAAAATACTTTGATAACAAATGTACCAATTTGACTCTGACATTTTCAGGTTCTGCATTAAGTGTAAGGGGAAGGAGGTTAAACAGTAGCAGGTTTAAAAGCAACATCCTACTGACCTTTCCAAACCAGCCGACACCCGCTTCCTTCAGGTATAGGAGACTCTGACGGCCTAGGTCCGTCTGGTGAAGGAACTGCCCTGTAAATAGACGCAGGAAGGTTATCACCGCCTTCCGCTTCTGCTCCTTTCCACTGGCGATCCTCCCCCACCACCCCGGACTCGTCAGCCCACGATGTACAGAGAGAAGAGGGGCACCGTGGAGGTCACTGCCATCCCACCCGGCAGGTGAGCGGGAGAACAATTTTTTTTTTGGGGACGGTGTGGACACCAAAGCAGAGACCCCCGGCAGTCTGCTGCCGTCGGAGCCAGAGTGAACCAGTCGTTCGCCAGGGAGAGGGGGCACTTATCCCTCCTCCTGGCACTCTCCACCCCTGTTTCTGAGTGCACGCACTAACAGCAATATATTCTTTGTGACTGACTTGCGCAAGCGTGGTCAGCTGGTTGCTGGAGAACGCAGCACAGCTCCAGCATTCCACTGACATGGGAATAAAGAGTGAATAAAGCATCAGAACACACTGATCGCTGCCCTGCTACCACCCAAGGCTTCCACTGCGAAGAGCAAGCAGAAGACAAATCACCAAGCTCAGAGGAAGGCTCTCCTCAGAATGGTCAAGCTGCAGTTCCCAGCCGTACCCAGATGATAAATATTCAGTATTTTATGCATTTCGGAGCACACACGGCATATACATTAAAAAACAGTTCAGGGATTCAAGATCAAGTTACTCCGGATCAGATACATCGAACCTCGAAGTGGACGAGCCACAACAGCAGAAGACCACAAACATCGACTCAGAGGCCACGTTATTAGGTACAGGAGGTAGCTCATGAAGTGGCCACTGGGTGTGTAAAAACAATGCTATAAAACACACTGACATACATAGGCTTGATTGTATGTACATGAAGTGACACGAGGTGACGGGGTGGGGTGGGGGTTAGGTGTTGGAAGGTGTTGATCAAGCTGAAGGCTTGGGGAAAGCAGCTGCTTTTGAGCCTAGCTGTTCAGCTGTGGGTGCTGTGTACAAGGGGAGTGGGACAAACAGTCCATGAGGAGGGTAGGTTGGGTAGTTCATGATGTTACTGGCCCCTTGCCAGCACCCTTATGTGTATACGTCCCCGATGGTGGGTAGGCTGGTGCCGGTGATGCGTTGGGCAGTATTAACTACCCGTTGTAGAGCCCTCCTGTCCCCCAAAACACACTTCCTGTATCATGCAAAGCCATATGCAGAAATTTATAACGCCTGTACATTTTTGCAACATATTAACATATAACTATGATGGCGTGCATTCACTAAAAAGATTAGATTAGCTAGTGGCTCATAGGTTTGGAAATGTCAATTATCCTTTCAATCAACCATTGAGTACAGGAGTTGGGACTTATTATTACAGCAGTGAAGATGAGAGGCAATAATGGTTGCCCCATTATAGGAAGGATACTGAGCCTTTGGAGAGGGTGCAGAATAAATTTACCAGGATGCTGCCTGGTTAGAGGGATTGAAAGGCTTATTATATGAGGAGCGTCTGATAGCCCAGGACCTGTCCTCACGGTAATTTAGAAGATTGAGGGGGGTGGGATCTCATTGAAACCTATTGAACGTTGAAAGGCCTAGATAGAGTGGATGAGGGAAGGATGTTTCCTACAGTGGAGAAGTCTAGGACCAGAGAGCACAACCTCAGAATAGAGGGAAGTCCATTTAGAATGGAGATGAGGAGGAATTTCTTTAGCAAGAGAGTGGTGAATCTGTGGAATATGTTGCCACAGGCAGCTGTGGAGGCCAGGTCATTGAGGTTGATAAGTCAGGGTGTAAAAGGTTATGGGGAGAAAGCAGGACATTAGGGTTAAGAGGGAGAAGGATCAGCTATGATCAAATGGCGGAGCAGAGACAATGGGCCAAAATGGCCTAATTCTACTCCAGTATCTTACAGTCTTCTGGACTCTTTTTCCTGGAGTGAAGGAAGCTGTGAGTGGTGATCTTACAGAGGCTCATAAAATCATGAGGGTTGTAGATAAGATAGATGGTAACGGTGGGAAACTCTCAAACTAGAGAACATAGATTTAATGTAAGATAGGACAACAAGAGGGCCCAAGGGGCCAGTATTTTGGCACTGACACAGTTTCTTCATTGCTTCTATTGTATTTCTTTGTTCTACTGTGAATGCCTGCAAGAAATTGAACCTCAGAGTTGTATATGGTGACTTTGATACGTACTTTGCTACAAATTTCCTTTGAACTTTGTACAGAGGGTGATGGGTATACGGAACGAGCTGTCAGAGAGAGAAGTGGGTACGATTTCAATATTTCGAAGGTATTTGGGCAGGAAATGTTTAGAAGGATATGGGCCAAATGCAGGCAATGGGACTTGTTCAGGTGAGCACTTTTGTCGGTCTGGACAAGTTGGGTGGAAGAACCGGTTTCTGTGCAGTATAACTCTATGGCCTTAAGCAGGAAGCTTTAACTTCTTAAATTGGCTAACCCAGACATGGTGATGGTATGTCAAGAGGCAGAAGGTTGATTATGACAAAAATGTCAGCTGCCCTGTTCTAGCCTCTGTTTCATGCAGCTACTTTCAATGCCGTGTAAGGAACCACAGGAAGACAGCTACCGAAGGAGGAATTAGAACAAATGTTCCAGATAACATTTTAGCCAGCCAGTGTAAGTTTACATTCTGTAGTGATTATCCCCCCAGCACATTTCAGACGAGACCTCACAATTAATTTCTTGCTAAATGTAGAGGCTAAGGTTTATTAAGCAAGCAGTTACTTCAAAGCTTGCTCAAGATTCTATTTTCTTTTCATTGCCAGAGCATTAGCAGCAAAAGATCCAAAGCCAATGACCGCAGAGAGCAAGGTAGCCACTTTGTCTTGGCAACTGACCATGCCGAGAGACTCCTTTTCCATGAAATGCAAGTGTGCTTCACGAAAGGCCTTGTGGTAGGCTTCAGCCTTTCCATGTATGCCTTCCAGAGGTTGCTGATAACCTTATACACTTGTGGAGTGATGTTCCTAACTCTTAGCTAAAGCCACAGGGTCTCTGTGCCTGCTCCCCGAGTTCCACATTGATTGTCCTTCCAAGGACAATGTTGCTGATCTATCTGTCCAAAGTTCCCAGCTACACCCTCCCCACCCCTGTAAAAAAAAAACAGGGACAGCATTGTGGTAGAGTTAGTACAACCACTGCCTCACAGCACCAGGTTCGATCCTGAACTCGGGTGCTGTCTGTGGGGATCTTGTGGCCCCTCAGTGCAAGTGCTGATAATCCTGGTTGTGAGTCACAGTCACGGGATTCAGTGTAAAGCACGTAGGATGTGCTGTTATCAGCTAATCTCTGACCTCTGGCTTTCAATGTGCGGGACATAAGTTCAAAAAGCAGTGAAGCCCATGTGATGAATAGGAACTCATGCCATCTGAACACACTAATTTCCCATCAATGTGGAAAGGCTCTCTGGAACATGTTAGCTGCTAATGACACAGTTCCATTGGTTTGGCAAATTCTGGGTCACGTTCTGGCTTATTATGTTTCTTGATTTTAAAAACATTATCATTTTAAAGTAGGGAAGAGTTGAACTGGACTGGCCTTGTAGAATGATATTACTTTAATATGTTCAAATTGGGATAAAGAGAGTCCTGTGTTGATTAGTACTGACACCATTCCCTTCAAACACTGGTCAGCCTCTGAGTCACGGGTTGAAGGACAACGATAACCCTCTTTGCTCCAAATTCCTACACTGTCTGTGCACTTTAGTTCCCTTATTTGTTAATTAGCAGCAAATTCAGATTCTGTCTTGGGAACTGGGCTCAGAATCTGCAAGCAGTGGTTGTCAGCATGCTACTAGAGCGAGGTGGAGTGGTGCGCAGACCCACAGTGAAAGCCGCAGGGCTGCATCATGACAATCTGCCCAGTCCCGTCTGCACCTTGTGAGGAGACCGATCTCCCCAGCTCATTGTGTCGGCTCTCAGAGCAATACTATTGCTGAAGAGTGTGTGTGTGTGAGTGAGTGAGTGAGTGAGTGAGTGAGTGAGTGAGTGAGTGAGTGTGTGTGTGTGTGTGTGTGTGCACACGAGTACAACACACAAATCTCTGTGCGTAACAGCCAGTGAATGCACAGTTCACCCACAACTGTGCATATTGACATGTGTGTCCGTGTTGCCAGGTTAGTTCTTTCACTCCAATGTTCCCTCTAAGGTGTGAACGTGTGCGTGTGCACACATCTTTTGCTATTAGCGCACAAAGGAATTTAAACTGCACACACAAAAGGTTGTCACCCTCTACCTCGACGGAATGTTAAGTATATTTCATGATCATACACAATCGCATTTCCTTTTTTGGTTTCTGATGTGGGCAATGTCGACATTGTGGAGTTTGTGATGATTTGTCGACAGATTTTAGAACTGGCTTAGCTATACTGTTTTTAGTGAAGAAATTATTTAGCATGCACATGTTGTTGTTGCTGGACAAAAGATTGCACAGCACAAGAGTTTTGCACACACTGGTCATTATAAATTGGGGGAACATCATCTCGATGTGCACTGGGAACCAGAAACAAGCTGGGCCTCCATCAGTGAGGAGCTGTCCCGGTACTCCGCCAAGTCGGAAACCGCCCAGGAACACCAGGCATTTGTACGATAACGTGCTCAGGGTGTGGAGGCAGCTTCTGTTGGATCACTGGTCAAAGAATCAGGTAGGAGTCTTAGATGCAGCCTTCAGCAGAGGCAGGACTCGGAAGCTGTAGTGGGTAGTGCAACCCTCTATAGCAGCCAGCTGTAAGATTGGAGTTTGATTCCCACCGTTTGTACATTCTCCCCGTGACCGTGTGGGTTTCCTCCGGGCGCTCTAGTCCTCCCCACATTCCAAAGATGTAAGGTTCGACTTCCTACGTTGGCACTGGAAGCCCACAAAATCCTCACTGATTGATTTGACACAAAATTATGCTTTTGATGTATGTGTAACAAATAAAACTATTCTTTAGAAGATTATTTTTACCTTCAAAGATAAAGTTAATCTTTAAACATGGCTGGCTATCAATGACAGTGAAAGGTCTGGACTGAAGTGAAGCAGTAGCTGTTTAGGCTGGCACAGAGGCACAGCCACTCCCGACAGTGTCAGAGGTCCAGGTTCAATCCCGATCTTGGGTGTAGTTTGGGTGGAGTTCGCATGTTCTCACTGCAAACCGTACTCTGTGCATTCTAAATTCTGTGCTTTCATTCCTCCTTCCTTGGTGCAGTGTTGTTAGTTTTTGTGCGAGGGGAGGGGGCTTGGGGGTTGCCATGCAGTGCAGTTTGTTAGTTTATTTTGTGTAGGGCAGGATGGTTTGTGGGGTTGATGATCGTGCTGACATTTTTTTTGTGCAGGAGGGGGTGGGATTTGATGTTTTTCCTTGAATGACTTCCACGGTTTTTCTCTGTTTCGTGGCTATCTGAAGAAGAAGATTCTCAGAGTTGTATACTGCAGACATACTTTGATAATGAATGAACTTTTGAACCTTTCGAATGAATGGGTCTCCTCCATGTGCTCCAGTTTGCCACCAATGAATGGGTTGGTAGGTCAATTGACCGCTGAAAACTGCCACTTGTGGGTGCGGTTTTAGGTGATAAGATCAGGAGATTGTGGATCAAACAAAATATAGGAGTAATATAGCATCAGTTTGATAAGTGATTAATGGTCAGGGGTGGAGTTAATAGGCTGAAGACCCTATTCCACTGCTATATCACTCTATGCATCTTACATTTCTGAGTATACCACCAAATTCCTCCAGCAAACTCAAGGCCACCAACGTTATCTAAGATTTTTAGCCCCAGCACAGACAGTAAAATTTACAGGGAACATTTACAAGGATGTTGCTGGGACTGGAGGACCTGAGTCATAAGGAAAGATTGACTATGTTAGGACTTTACTGATTGGAGCGTAGGAGAATGAGGGGAGATTTGATACAGGCATACAAAATTATGAGGAGTTTCGACCCGAAATGTTGACTGCTTCTTTCAATGGATGCTGCTCAACCTGCTGAGTTCATCCAGCTTTTTTGTACGTCTTGATTTGACCACAGCATCTGCAGTGCACTTTGTGTTTAAAATTATGAGGGGAATAGGTAGGGCAAATGAAAGCAGGCTTTTTTCAACTGAGGTCGGGTGGGACCACAAGCAAATGTCATGGGTTAAGGGTGAAAGGTGAGAAGTTTAAGAGAGACATGAGGGGAAACTTCTTCACTCAGAGGGTCGTGAGAGTGTGGAATGAGCTGCCAGTGCAGGTGCTAGATGAGAGCTCAGTTTCAATGTTTGGACAGGTACACGGAGGGAATGGGTATGGGGGGCTATGGTCCCGGTGCAAGTTGACGGGAAAAGGCAGTTTAAATGGCTTGCCATGGACTAGATGGGCTGAAGGGCCTGTTTCTGTGCTGTATTTTTTAGTGAGTCTATGATTCCAAAGTTTGGATACAAGTTGCTTGTTTGCTCAGCTTCTAGGAACAGGTCACTTACAGCCAGTCGACCAAGAATCAGGTTTACTCACCATATACATTGGCATGTGTTAGGAATTTGCTGTGGTGTGTTGGTCATACAACCAAAATCAACAACATTCAACAATTGTAAAGAGTGAAGAATTATATAAAAATAAAGTTAAAAATTAAAGTACAGGTATGGAATAAAATGTGCATAAATACATAAATACCAGCATGCATTTACAATGTAAAACAGCATTATAAAAAGTGGTTTAAAGTGTTTGTAGTGCAGTGGCTGAGGTAATAGAGGTGGATGGGAGGGGGGCTAATGAGAATGGTTGATCAGATTAACTGCCTGGGGAAAGAATCTGCAGCAGTTTAAAACATCTCCCCGTTCAACAGTTAAAGTTCATACTATCACGCGCACTAACCCAAAGGGAGTCCTGATATGGGCCCGCTTACCTGATCTTGTGGACGGCTGGCTCGACACAGGTAGCGACACCTCCGTGAGGGGCAGAATGTACACCTCAGGCCCATTCTGCGAGGAGGAGGTGGTGTGGGGTGAGATTTCTCCCGTGTAGTCCTCACCCTCGTTATTTTCAAACTCCTGCAGGCAGAAACAGAGCCACATTAGTCTTTGCTTGCGGCAGATGGATCTGGGTATCCCATGATTTTCTGGAACTAGAGGAGATGAAACAGAGAAGAAATCCATTCAAAGGGAGCTTTCAAAAGCCTTCAAACAATTTGACTTCACAAAAGAAAGTGGAACACATCCTTTGTATAATAGTGTAAGAAACACAATACCAGATGTGTGTAACTTAAGCTGAAGGTATTCAAGCAGTTTTTGATAACTAGGAATCAAACAATGGGTCAACAAAACTGGCCAATGTATCCGTTACCTTCCCCAAGCAGTAAGGCTGAACAACACCTCCACTCACTAACCCACCCCCAACACCACAACTTTATCATTTCCTGTCAGAGTCACCTTATATACAGACACTCCTGTGCCTAGCACCAATTTATGGGCTTAACATTAATCCATGTATCTAAACCATCTTAAATACTTACATTTATTGTGTGTTTTTTATTATTGTTTTTTTTTGCGCTGCATCAGATACAGAGTAATGATTATTTTGTCCACCTTTACACTTGTGTATTGAAAATGACATTAAACTTGAATCTTGAATCAAAATCTCCTAACTTGCATGCATTCAAATTATTAATACTAAAAGATATTGGTGCTTTGCATTGAGTTTTTAACCCAGCAGTGAGGCAACAGAAGTGGTAGAAATGATTCTTCCGGGGCTACAGGCCACACCGTTTAAGAAGGAACAGCTCAATCAGACTCTTCAGGTAACAAATATAAGCTATCCACTCGAAAGGCTGCATGGCCTAATTCTGCTCCTGTATCGAATGGTGAATGAATGAATGAAATTAATTCATTTCGGTCAGCACAAACATAAAAAAAAGCATCATTTACAACAATGATTTCATAACGATGATTTCATAGGACAAAATTACAACAAAATCACATAGATATACTTTAAAACAGACCGAAAGGGTGTAGGCTGAAGCTACAGCTTATTACGCCTACCCCTCTCACTTATACTGTACAACAGCATATTTGGCATCAGTCATCACATCAAAAATGAAAGAATTTCATAATATTTTAACACAAAATCCAATTCCAAATATCATTTACTTATGTTACTCCCATTCATTTTAAATCATGTATTTTATATTTGTTCATTAAATAATTTAAAATTTTTAAAAAAACTTGTTAGGTGTAGTGCATGTTTTTAAATTTTTACAACTGTTCCATAGATTCACCCTCTGACTGAAATACAATGATTTTTTTACATTTGTTCTTATCCTTTGTTTTTGAAGTATACATGTTACCCTCAAATCATGTTGACTTTCTCTCATTTTAAATGCAATTCTCTCATTTTAAAGGCAAATGGGACCTAAACTGTTGCTTTTAGTGCATCAGGGTGACAAGGAATAGAAGTGAGGTTGACAGCCAAAGCTACTTCTTCAAATAGAGAGATAAATTCAGATTTAGATTCAGATTTACTTATCACTTGTCCATTGAAACATGCAGCAAAATTCGTCATTTGGGTTGAAAACCAACACGCTTAAGGATGTGCTGGGGTTACCACACATTCTGGCACCAGCACATCCTGCCCCTAAACAACAGAACAACACCAGCATAATGAGCCCCATTCCACCCTCCCACCCTCCTAGACCATTTTCAGTGCACGTCAACTCCACTGCTGCCTTCGTCAACTGCTCCTCCTTGGGAACATGGTAGCACTGCAGTTAAGTTACCGGACTAGCAACCAGAGTCCTGCATCACTGGATCAGAGACACAAGTTCAAATCCTGCCTTGGCAGCAGCAATTTAAATACGGGTAGTTAAATAAACCTGGAATTTAAAATGAAAGTCCTTCCTCAGCAATGCAAACCTTAGCAATATACATCTGTGCAAACCCCAGGCTGATCTGTGTATGTCAGATACACCAATGCGGTTGATTCGCAATACACTCAGCAATGCTAGTGTGTCAAGAATGAATAAAGGACATTGGGAGCAATGGGAATCAAAGTGAGAAGAGACCAGAGTACTAACAGGAAGGAGGAGGAAGGTGGACATGTTGGGATCATCTTCCCAGATATGAATTCCAACTGGACAATTAACCTGCTTAGCCGATTACTTTCAGTGGATTCCAGCTGTTATGAGGGTGGCATGGCAGTGTAGTGGTTAGCACAATGCTTTACTGTACCAGCGATCCGGGTTCAATTCCCACCACAGTGTGTTCTCCCTGTGACCACGTGGGTTTCCTTCTACAGTTCAAAGATGTACTGGTTGGTAGCTTATTTGGTAAGTTGTTCTGTGACTAGTCCAGGGTTAAATCAGGGGACTGCTGGGCGGCATGGCTCAAAGGGTCAGACGGGTCTATTCTGCGCTGTATCTCAATAAGTAAACTAAATGGGTGTCCACTGCTTTGAAGGCTCACCTCTTGGCCCAATTTCTCACATCACCATAAAACCTACAGTGAAAACAGTCTCAGTCTTGGCTGAAAATTAGTAATTACAAATGAGGGAGGGTGTCAAAGGTTACGGGGAGGCAGGAAGACAATGGCGTTGAGAGGGGAAATAACTGAGTACAGGTTGGCAAGATCCAAAAAATGGGGTGCCCTATGATTGGTGATCTTTAATCACAGAGAAAATGTGCAGCAATGTGTATTGCTTCTGGACTGATAAAGATCTAACATTACTTGTCAAGACGAAGAACTTATTGAGTTCTCACAGTCCCAGTGTTGTTGCAGAGAGGGACAGAGATTTCCTTTGGCTGAAACAACTTGTTGATGCAAGTTACACCATCGCATACATTCTTCCTGGACCACTGCACGCAAAATAAATGTCACCCTCATGGTACATATGTAGTAGTTCACGGTCAGACAGTACTTAAGCTTTGCATCAGCCACTGCCTGATCTGACAAGCCGGTAGTTATGCTGTTAATGACTGGTGTTATTCCCCATCTTGATTAGGCGATGAAATGTCACATCTACACTTGCTTATTACACTCCACTGAGCAAACTGTGTGGCCTTGTTGTTCACCGTGAGCCAGGCAATTCATTTTATCGTTCACCTCTCAGGGACTCTGCAACTCCTCCTGCCTTTCAGCTTTGTGAGCCTCCACGGGGCCTGACAAGCTCCTGCTGCCGCTGCAGGGATCACAGAGACAACAGACCTCGTTTCCCTACGGCCTCCAGTTCCAAAACCTTTTGTCCTGAAGTTTACATTTACCTGCATAAAATCTGGAAAAGGCAGTCCAGAAATCATTGACAAAGGATCAAAGATGAACTTTATTCACCAGATACATTTACAAGTATCAGGAATTTGGTCAATTCTATTGTATCTCTTTATTTTCCTGTGAATGCCTGCAAAAAAGTGAATTTTGAGGTCGTATAAGGTGACATAACAAACTTCAGTAATAAACTTTACTTTGATTTTGACTTTGGGTCCAGTTCAGTGAAAGCTCATACGTGCCTGGAAACAGCGATAGTATTTATTTATTGAGATCCAGTGTGGAATAGGCCCTTCTGGCCCTTCGAGCTGTGCTGCCCAGCAACCCCTGATTTAATCCTAGACTAATCAAGTGACAATTTACAATGACCAACTAGCCTACTAACCAGTGTGTCTTTGGACTGTGGGAGGAAACCGTGGAGGAAACCCACACGGTGCAAAATCCTTACAGGCAGTGATGGGAATTGAACCTGGGTCGCCTGTACCATAGAGCATTGCGCTAACCGCTATTTTGGACTTTGGGCACATTCAGGGGAACGCAGGGAGAATAAGTAATGGCATTAATGTGGGATGAGTGCAGAATATAGAACCATAGAGCACAATGCTGCGCCAACCGATATCAAAGTTCAGTTGGCCAGTTTGAATTCAATGGGCCGGAGGGCCCATTTCTATGCTGTATCTCTCTATAAGTTAAGATTTTCTATGACGTTTAGGGGTTTAAGGTATCGATAAAAGGGAAGAGAGTACAAGGCTGGATAATAAATCTATCCTTCATCAGATATTACCTAACGAGATGGCTAAGTTTCCTGAATTTCCCCACATCAATACTTGTTCATTTTTTCACTCAGCCGGAGGAGTTGTAGCTCTTTGTTGGGGCTCTGAGAACTCACGGACAGATGGTTCGCTCAGAGACGCAGGCTGGAAAGTCAGCTCTGAGCCCGATGCTACAACATCCGAGGGGTTTATCGGGTCCAGCACAGAAGCAAGCTCCTGCGATGGGTGTGAGCAGCTACCCTGCCGAAAAGGGTCTGGGGATTTACGGTGAAATCGGTGACCACCCTCAGCTCAGCGCAACATGCCATGGCCAGTTAGCCCAAGACTCATTGTCAAGGTGCAAGCAACAAGATTGGCCATTGGGATATGTTACGGGGTTAAAATTCATCCTGGGGTCTGCTGATCACGGGGGCTAGACTCCAGGTCAGTCCTCTGCCTTAAACCCCAAATCCATTGTGGTAACTCACAGTAAAGCTGCACATACAGAATCTATGTGGAATGAAGGCCATTCAATACACCAACTCTATGCTGGCTCCAGGCAATGCTATCCAATCAGTTTCATTTACGAATATACACTCCGTGGCCATTTTATTCGGTACCTCCTCTAACTAATAATGTGACCACTGAACATATTTTCATGGTCTTCTGCTTCTGTAGCCCATCCACCTCAAGGTTCGCTGTGTTTTGCATTTAGAGATGCTCTTCTCCACACCGCTGTTGTAATGTGTGGTTATTTGAGTTACAGTGGCCTTCCTGTCAGCTTGAACCAGTCTGGCCATTCTCCTCTAACCTCTCTCATTAACAAGGCATTTTTACTCACAGAATTCCTGCTCATTGGATGTTTTTTTGCTTTTCCCACCATTCTCTGTAAAATCCCAGGAGATCAGCAGTTTCCGAGATACTCAAACCACCCCGTCTGGCACCAACAATCATTCCACGGTCAAAGTCACTTAGATCACATTTCCTCCCCATCCTGATGTCTGGTCTGAACAACAACTAAACCTCTTGACCATGTCTGCATGCTTTTATGCATTGAGCTGCTGCCTGCCACATGATTAGCTGATTAGATATCTGCAAAAACAAGTAGGTGTACAGGTGTACCTATTAAAGTGTCCACTGTATGTAAGAAAAAGGAATAAGTTAATTAGCTCCTTGACCACACTGTGTCATTCAGTAATATCAGGACTAATCAATCAACTTTTTTCTCTAGCTTTCCTAATATTCTGTCAACCTCTAACACTTCAAATTTCTGCCAAGTCTCTTCCTCAATACACTCAATGACTGTCTTCTCGCACTCTGGGTTGAGAATTCCAAAGATCCATGACTTTCTGAGTCAAGTTTAAGTTCAAGTTCAATTGTCATTCAGTCATACACAGTATACTGCTGAATGAAACACTGTTCCCCTGGTGCGAAGGTGCAGAACACACTACATACCCTGAGTGGCATGGTCTGAAGATTGATGGTGCATGGGCTGTTATCCTGGAGCCACGTTTTTGCAAGAACATATACATAGCAGTACCTCATTTCATGTGCTACTTCATCATCTCCAAATGAAATGGCAACCCCTTGACTCCAAAAAGACATCCCCACTTTCCACCACAGGGAACATTCTTTCACTATCCACCCTTTTAAACCCCCTCCGAAGCTTTTGTATTTTATTAAAGTCACCTCTCATTCTTCCAGATACCAGTGAGTATAGCTTCAACCTGCTTAACCTTCCCTACATCCCAGGGGGAAGCTTCTCTGCACAACAGTCAGCAACATCATCATAATGTGCCATGTTGTATGATGTGGGAGGTCATGGTCTTCCATTTGCCTTCGGTCTGAAGCTTCTCAGACTCTTTTCTCTCTCCATGACCACGATTGTTCTTGGCAATTTTCTACAGAGGTTGTCTGCTATTGGCTTCTTCCAGCCAGCGTCTTTACAAGACGGATCATCCCAGCCATTATCAATACTCTTCAGAGATCGTCTGTCTGGCGTCAGTGGTCACATAACCAGGACTTGTGATCTGCACTGGCTGCTCGTATGACCGTCCACCACCTGCCCCCATGGCTTCACTTGACCCTGATCGGGGTGGGGAGTGGCTAAGTAGGTGCTACACCTTGCACAAGGATGACTCCCAAGCTAGTGGAGGGAAGGAGCACCTTACAACTCCTTTGGTAGAGACGTTTGGTAGCCATCCCATAATATCCTTTTTTAAAATATTCTTTTATACTGCACGATATCCTTCCTTAAATATAATAGTGTTTCAGACACCATCTCACTACTCTGTAAAGTTTTAACAAAACTTCCCTTCTTTTAGTGCACCACAGTCTCTTCAACAAAAGCCAAGATTCCATTCGTCTGACTTGTTTAAACAGCAAGTTAGGACAGTCCTGATGAAGGGGCTCAGCCCGAAACGTTGACAATTTATTCCTTTCCATAGATGCTGCCCAACCTGCTGAGTTCCTCCAGCATTTTGTAAGTGTTACTCTAGATTTCCAGCATCTGCTAAATCTCTTGTGTTTTATGACCACCATTAGACACAAGGTGCCAATATTTTTCACAGGATCAACTTTACATCCCCACGTTCTCTCTTTGCCCCTGTTGGTGTTCTCCACCCCTTGTCCAAAGTGAAGTTTCAACTCACCTCTGACCCATTCTCTCCGACCTCTGTGGAGCACAGCATTGCAGCTAAGACTGATTGGTGCACTTTTAGACAAGAATGCTGGAAGAAACAGTCACCGAGGCAACGGAGGAGAAATTTGGCTCCAGGAAGACATTTGAATGCCACACATAGAAGAATGGACAAAGTAAACTGTGGTAACAACAGCGTTGAGGTAGACTAGTCTTGGTCTCATGAAATCATCGGGCCAAAAAAGTGAATGACAGCAGCAGAGCTGAAACATTGGATCTTAACCTTCTAGTGTCATTATCTAACATCACTACAGTGGGGAAAGCATCTAATTTCACCTGAGCCCACAGACCTAAAACTTAATGAAAACAGCTGGCCAGTGCTTTTCATTAAAGTTTCAGGGAGTTCTGACAATACTTTGAAGATTTTTATGTGTGAGATTTGAACGTAATTACATACAAGTAATTTCATGAGATTAGATCGATCTTTGATGATTTTCATTCTCTCTGTCCAGAGCCACAAGTGATATAACAAGGTAAAAACTTTTGGTTCTATTTCTCCTGATCTTCCCCGTGCCTTTCCTAAGATCTATTTTAAGATAGAGTCATCGTGTTATTAAAAACTACATGATGCATTAGCACAAAAACTATTGGCCCATCTAGTCCATGCCAAACTATTACTCTGCCTAGTTCCATCGACAGGCAACCAGACCATAACCCTCCCTCTTGGTATCCAAGAGCTCTGTAGATCATCTTACCTTTAGTCAAATGTAACTCTTCTGGAGTAACGGCCATCTAGGAGGTTTCAAGACAGCAAATCGCTCTTTGCTGGACAGCCAAGAAGGTGGCAAAGTAAATATTATTTCCTTACTGTTTACTAGTTCTGTTTTCAGCAGCAACACCACAGCTTTTGCTAAATACCAGCTACCAGAAAGATCCTCTTACATAATCGCTGGTTAACCATGGGATGAATCTTTAAGCTATTTCAGTCTTCAGCTTCACTTGTGCATGGAATCCTGTGTTGAATTGGGTCCTGCTGCTTCCTTGCCTCCTCGTCCTACACGGAGAACAAGTAAAGCTCCTGGACTCTATTACACGAATATCACCCCTCTCCTCTCTCCACTCCAAAACTATAATTACGCTCAACTGCCAGCAAAGTACCACTGTATGATGAAATGGATAGCTGCCCAGCATTTTCTTTGGCCAATGCTCTCATGAAGAAGAGCTTGGAGAAATTTATCTCCTTTTGCAGACCAGCGAGCAAAGTGTTAGCAAAGTGCACACCACAGGCTGCAGCGAACGCCCGCAAGCTCACTTATTGTTTCATTTAAAATGCCAAAAGCCCCCACAAAAATCCCAACAATGGAAAGTATTTCTTGGCATTACTCTGGCCTGCGAGGTGACCTCTGGCTAATCTAAATAATGGTGACAGAGAGGTCTTTATAATTTGGCTGCAAACTTTATTCTGCTTTGGTTATCTGAGTATCATCAAGCTTTCCTCTGACATTCTAATCACTAAATTCCAAACTCAGTCCTTAAACAGTTCAGCCCAAGATGGAATTAATCTCTGAGTGGGATCTTTACACTAAATATCATTTTAAAGGGTCCAACACAGAGGAACCTTTTTAATACCTGTACAATAATATCAGAGGACCTGTGGTTGCAATTCAGAGTAGTCCAGACAGACGATTGCTTTTGCTTGTGTGGGAACTAGGGATTGCGCAAAACATTTCGTACACCGTAGCTCTGAGGATTGTCACCTTGTTATGGCAGGGAGGTTTGTGAGTTTCAGAGATCCAGAGAGCAATGATGTCTGGAGATTAGCTCTCGGTAGGATCACCCATGGTGGTACGGTCAAGGGGGAGGTTCCAGACAAAGAGCAATCCAACCGATTCCTCAGTGGTGGAGCTGGTGGAAGATGGTGACACATCACAACGGCAGTGAAGGTGGGGGAAGGCTGTAGCAGTGAAGGGTCCCCAGTCATCTGGCACTCTGAACCCAATCTGTCAATGACTGTGAGGGAGCAGTCCATGTTTCAGCCTCCCGTCGTTAAACAAAGTCACGCACAGGCATTCTCCAGTAAGACAATAATCCCTAATGCCTGGGGTCTGTGGATCTCTTGCTTAATGGTATTGGGCCATGGCAAGAAAAAGATTGGGAAGCCCTGACTTAGGGGATTATTCCCTTCATGGAGAATGCCCGTGTGTGAGTGTGGGGAGGCTGATGCATGGTCGTTGACAGATCAGGGTCAGGGTCCAGTGGCGACTGGGGACCCTTCACAGCTATAGGTGAACGTCACACCCAACTTGAGAGATCATGCTACACATTATTTGGAATTTAGAATTGGCTTATTATTGTCACATTTCTGGGCTGGAAGGGACCGTGTGGTACTGAGATAAAGGGAAAAACTTGTCTTGCCTATTGGTCACACAGATCAAACTATTACACAGTCATGTGTAATGACTTGATTACACAGTCAAATCATTGATAATGTTTATACAGTGCTGTGCAAAAATCTTAGGCACCCTAGAACTCTGATCTCAACATCATCGAGGCTACCTGGGATTACCTGGTGAGACAGGAGGAAGAGAGACAATCAAAGTCTGCAGAAGAACTGTGGTAAGTTCTCTAAGATGTTTGAAGCAACCTACCAACCAATTTTCTTTCAAAATTGCACGACAGTGTACCTAAGGGAACCTACCTACCTTAGAGTAGGTTAAAAGTTTGGCTCAACATTGTGGGCAGAAGGGCCTGTACTATGCTGTACTGTTCTATGTCAGTCACCCAGTCTCCCTTGCTAGGACAACCCTCTCACTTTAGGAACTGGCCTGAGGAATCTCCTCTGGACTGCCTAGACTGTTACAATGTAAGATAAGGAGAAGGGTAAACATAATAAGACTTAGCCCCGAGAGAAGGGGACTGGATGAACTGATAGTTCTGCTGGATGAAGATGACACAGGCTGGGTTCAGCAGAAGCAGCCATCAGATTAGAGGCTAGAGAGTCCGTTAATGATGAGGTCAAATAAGTAGCCCTTTTGTGATCATGGACCTCCTGCTAGTTCAATGTCTAAAGTGTGAAGGGTTTAATGGTGGGAGGGTAAGTCAGAGAGTGTGACTGAACCGATTTGACCATTACCCTCAGGAGGGTGTCAGGGTGTATGATTTGACTATTACCCTCAGGAGGGTAAATCAGGGTGTGTGACTGAACCATTACCCTCAGGAGGGTAAGTCAGGGTGTGTGATTTGAATATTACCCTCGGGAGGGTAAATCAGGGTGTGTGATTGGACTATTATCCCCAGGAAGTTAAGTCAGAGAGTGTGACTGAACCATTACCCTCAGGAGGGTAAGATAAAGTGTGTGATTTGAACATTACCCTCAGGAGGGTAAGTCAGAGAGTGTGAATGAACCATTACCCTCAGGAGGGTAAGTCAGGGTGTGTGATTTGAATATTACCCTCAGGAGGGTAAATCAGGGTGTGTGACTGAACCATTACCCTCAGGAGGGTAAGTCAGGGTGTGTGATTTGAATATTACCCTCGGGAGGGTAAATCAGGGTGTGTGATTGGACTATTATCCCCAGGAGGTTAAGTCAGAGAGTGTGACTGAACCATTACCGTCAGGAGGGTAAGATAAAGTGTGTGATTTGAATATTATCCTCAGGAGGGTAAATCAGGGTGTGTGACTGAACCATTACCCTCAGGAGGGTAAGTCAGGGTGTGTGATTTGAATATTACCCTCGGGAGGGTAAATCAGGGTGTGTGATTGGACTATTACCCCCTGGAGGGTAAGTCAGAGAGTGTGACTGAACCATTACCCTCAGGAGGGTAAGTCAGGGAAAGTCAACAGGTAGGACATGGGAACCATTTGGGTTCTGTCAGTTTCAGTGCCTGTACCCCACCTAACCTACAAGTTTGTTTAGCCTGAATATCGGGAGAGCGCAGGAATGAGGTTGCAGAGATTAGCATGTGGTGCCCAGTGAACAACTGCTCTTCGTAGTGGGCAGTCTATGGTCTTCCCCCTTCCATCAGGCAGAAGACACAAAAGCTTGAAAACTCATCTCATGTTATCGGTTGTATTTATTTATTTATTATTTGTTTTTCTTGTATTTTCTTTGTATTTATGGAAGTTGTTTTCTTTTGCACCTTGGCTGTTTGTGTGTGTAGTTTTTCACTGATTCTATTGTACTTCTTTGTGCTGCAGGGAATGTCCTCAGAAAAATTAATCTCAGGGTAGAACAGGGTGACACAGGTACTCTGATAATAAATTTTCTTTGACGTTTGAACTGGGGTCAAGGGCAGCTTCTAATCTGCTGTTATGTGATCTGGATTAACTGTTGATCTCACAGTTTAGCTCATCATGGCCCTTGCAGCTTATTGTCTGTACTGCACTATTCTCTGTAAGTGTAGTACTACATCCTTCATCCTGGACCACTCTGACATACAGGTATTTATGTATGGAATAAACACACATTCCAAATGTAAACAGGAGAAATTCTGGGATGCCTGATATCCAAGGTAGCACATGCACGTGCACACACGCAAACACACACAGTGCTGGGGGAACTCAGCAGGCCAGGCAGCATCTATGGAAACGAACAAACAGTCAATGTTTTGGCCTGAGTCTCTTCTTCCAAAGATAAATACATTGAAGTAGAACAAAAGGAAAGAACGCAGGACGGTGGAGGGAAATTGTTTGAACGATGTGTCCTAATGAAGAGTCTCAGCCCAAGACGTCAACTGTCCATTCCTCCATAGTCGCTGCCTGTTCCGCTGGCACAGTGTGTGCATTGATCCAGATTTCCAGCATTCACAGTCTCCATTGTGTCTACGTGGGGATTGATCTGTCTGGATGACATACAAAACAAAGTTATTTCCTGTACTTCAGTACGTGTGACAAGAATAAAACCATTACTGATTAGATTTGAACATTTTTAGAGATTTGTTGTCTCAATTCTCAACAGTGAAGACTTTGTGATGTAAACCATGAGCAGTTCTTCCATGAAATATCTCTAGCAAAGATCCTTACTGCCTGTTATGTGCTGGCATGAAGGTCCTTCATCTCTGTATTGTCACACACAGATTTAGAAGGATTCTTCATCAACTGTTCCTCTAACAATTTCTTTTTGAAAGGTCAGGGTTGTTGTTCCCGAGCTGAACCCCTGAACCTGGAGGACTTGGTCTGTCCTTTACCCTTTGACCTGTTTGGCATGGGTGACCCTGACTCCATTTGACATAGCTCTGCGGGACACTGAGGCACACGCGCCTCCAAAACCTGCGACAAGGCTGTGGTCCTCTTGGAGGTTCTAGCAAAGATAGACTGTGGTAAATCAAGGATACACCCAGTCTGGTTCTTGGCAAAAAAAACCCCTTCAATTTAGGATTGCAGTTTCAGAAGGAGAATATTCTACTCTCAAATCTGTTCTGCTATTACACCGATCTGCACGGAGTCACCCATACTTCTTCTCTACACCCTTTGACATCCTACTAAAGAAAATTCCACTGATTGCAGTCCTGATACTTGTGCTAATCCACAAATGATGGTGCAGCAGACCTGACCTACGGCTCCCTTTGTGGGTGGACCTCCTACACACAACACTGGATGCTATTGTGCTTTAAAGAATAAACGTGGGGTTATTCAGAATCAAGGGCTGCTGAAGCAAGTTCACAATCTGACTCCAATGATGTCAACTCTTTGCAATCTGCCTTAACCTCCTGCATTCCGCTGCTGAAGAATTATTGTGCTGATAAAATGCAACTAAAGAACCATTTTGGAATTGCTCGCTGTTCAGATTCCTGCTGTGGCCATCTGCTGCGAAGTAAATCTCCCTGGAAACTTGTAGAAGTAGGGTGTCTTTTGAAGATTATTTTCCTTTATCTGGACTGTGCATGGAGAGCAATATTTGTAATGCAAGGGAGAGTGTAAGGTCGCTTACCGCAGTTTTTTGACTGCACGTAAGGAGGGTAAGGAGAGTGAAGTCAGTTTTGTTAATGGTCCACGTCTTAATGCCAAAAGTTCTGTGAAGCAAAGCCAGTGGTAAGCAGAGTCTGTGATGTTGTTTAAAGGGGCAATACACAGCTAGACAACATAGCACATAATGCTCAAACTCTAAGGCTAAAAACTAACTTTTAGTTGTCACACGTACATGGATCCCCACAGTAAAATGCATCGTTTGCGTCAATGACCAACATGAGGATGCGCTGGGGGTAGCCCGCAAGTGTTGCCAAGCATCTGGTGCCAACACGGCACATCAATAGCATACTGACCCCAGTTTATATATCATTGGGCTGTGGGAGGAAACAGAACGCACCTAGAGGAAACCCACATGGTCATGGGGAGAATGTACACACTTCTGACAGACACAGTTACATTACTGTGGTGCCCTGTGGGGAGCTCTGACAGTCAGTATCATTAACTTTAATTTCCACAGCAGGTTCTCCAAAAGGGATGTATCTCAGTGTGAGGAAGACAATTCCATCCACAGCAAAGGGACCTTACTAATGGAAACATTACACTCAAATTTGGGCAACTTTTCATCATCTTTGGACCAACGCAGTTAAACATCCTACACTTTTCAACGGAAACGTTAATTATCAGTGTAATGGGACTAAATACCTTCCCAAAAAGGCATTAGTGAACCCAGGCCAAGCACTGGAGGCCCAGAGGGTCCAGTCCTAGCATTGGGGGTCCGTGTGTGTGTGTGTGTGTGTGTGTGTGTGTGTGAGGGGGTAGGAAGGTGGGAATGGGACCTTGTTTAGCTGCTTTTGTCTTGTTTGATTCTGTTGTCGTAGTTGCTTGTGTTGTTCCGTGTTATGTGCTGGATTTTATCGTTGTTCTGTTGAATCTTCCTGCTAGATGCAGGAAGATTGTTTCCGATGTTGGGGAAGTCCAGAACGAGGGGTCACATTTTAAGGATAATGGGGAAGCCTTTTAGGACCGAGATGAGGAAAAACTTCTTCACACAGAGAGTGGTGAATCTGTGGAATTCTCTGCCACAGGAAACAGTTGAGGCTGGTTCATTGGCTATATTTAAGAGGAAGTTAGATATGGCCCTTGTGGCTAAAGGGATTGGGGGGGGGGTGGGTATGGAGAGAAAGCAGGTACAGGGTTCTGAGTTGGATGATCAGCCATGATCATACTGAATGGTGGTGCAGGCTCGAAGGGCCGAATGGCCTACTCCGGCACCTATTTTCTATGTTTCGATGAACATCGTGGTGGGCATGCTATGCCGGTGCTGGAACTTGTGGCGACATGTGCTGGCTGCCCCCAGCACATCATTGGGTGTTGTGGTTGTTAACACAAAGGACACCTTTCACTGTATGCTTCGATGCAAATCTGACACCAATCAATATTTTTACATTTGCATTACCTTTAACTCTAGACTGAGTTAATGAACTGAATTTAAAATTGCCTTGTAGTGAGAGTGAGCGAGAGGGAGAGGGAGAGGGAGAGGGAGGTGCGTCTGTGTGGATATGTGTTTCTGTGTGTGTGTGTGTGTGTGTGTGTGTGTGTGTGTGTGTGTGTGTGTGTGTGTGTGTGTTATGTGTGTGCGGACGTGTGTGTGTGTGTGTGTGTGTGTGTGTGGACGTGTGTGAGTGTGTGTGTGTGTGTGTGTGTGTGTGGACGTGTGTGAGTGTGTGTGTGTGTGTGGACGTGTGAGTGTGTGTGTGTGTGTGTGTGTTTGTGTGTGTGTGTGTGTTTATGTGTGTGCGGACGTGTGTGTGTGTGTGTGGACGTGTGAGTGTGTGTGTGTGTGTGTGTGTTTGTGTGTGTGTGTGTGTTTATGTGTGTGCGGACGTGTGTGTGTGTGTGTGTGTGTGTGGACGTGTGTGAGTGTGTGTGTGTGTGTGTGTGTGGACGTGTGTGAGTGTGTGTGTGTGGACGTGTGAGTGTGTGTGTGTGTGGACGTGTGTGAGTGTGTGTGTGTGGACGTGTGTGAGTGTGTGTGTGTGGACGTGTGTGAGTGTGTGTGTGTGTGTGTGTGTGGACGTGTGTGAGTGTGTGTGTGTGTGTGGACGTGTGAGTGTGTGTGTGGACGTGTGAGTGTGTGTGTGTGTGTGTGTGTGTGTGTGTTTGTGTGTGTGTGTGTGCGGACGTGTGTGTGTGTGTGTGTGTGTGGACGTGTGTGAGTGTGTGTGTGTGTGTGTGTGGACGTGTGTGAGTGTGTGTGTGTGTGTGTGTGGACGTGTGAGTGTGTGTGTGTGTGTGTGTGTGGACGTGTGTGAGTGTGTGTGTGTGGACGTGTGTGAGTGTGTGTGTGTGGTGTGTGTTTATGTGCGTTTGCATGTGTGTGCACATATGGACATGCATGTGCGCGTGTGCATGCGTGGTGGTGTGGTGGATAGGGAAAGGGGCAATTCATACTTACTCACAGTTCATCCCAACACTATGATTAGTAAGTCAATAATCTACCTACTGTGACAGTGAACCCGCACTGATGTACGAGTCGACTGTCTATCTACTATCGCAGCGGATCCACACTGATCTACGAGTTGACAATATTTGTTTATGAGTAGTATTGATGGTAGCAGGACCACCCAGAGCCAGGGAAATTTAAATTTAGGGACAAGTTCAATCAGCAATGTTTTCTGACAACCATTACAGAACGTCACCAATTCCAGGTTGCGATAAATTAAACCAACAGCACGTTCTCATGTCCTTAGTGATGGTGACTCAGAGATCTCCATGGCACCCTGTATCCTGACCCTGGTGGACCCCACCTTCACAACCGCATGCTCTTGTGATACCAGTGAATATAGGAGCTGTGGAACACAAACACAAGAAAGCCTGCCAGATGCTAGAAATCCAAAGCAACACACAAAAAAAAAACTCAGCAGGTCAGGCAGCATCCATGGAAAAGAGTAAACAATCAATGTTTTGGGCTGAAACCCTTCATTAGTCCAGATGAAGGGTCTCAGCCCAAAAGGTTAACTATTTACTATTTTCCGTAGATGCTGCCTGGCCGGCTGTGTTCCACCAGCATTTTATGTGTGTTGCCAAAATGTGAGCTGTGTCCACATCAAGAATCCACACTCAGTGGGCACTGTATTAAGTACACCTGCTCGTTAATGCAGATATCTAATCATCCAATCATGTGGCAGCAACTCAATGCATTAAAGCACGTAAATATGGTCAAGAGGTTCAGTTGTTGTTCAGACCAAACATCAGAATGGGGAAGAAATGTGATCTAAGTGACTTTGGCCGTGGAATGATTGTTGGTGCCAGACGGGGTGGTTTGAGTATCTCAGAAGCTGCTGATCCCCTGGGACTTTCATGCACAATGATCTCTAACGTTTACAGAGAATGGGGCAAAAAAAATCAAGAAGTGGCAATTCTGAGAGCAAAAGTGCCTTATTAATGAGAGGCCAGAGGAGAATGGTCAGACTGGTTCAGGCTGACAGGAGGGCGACAGTAACTGAAAGGACATTACAACAGCAGTGTGCAGAAGGGCATCTCTGAATGCACAACATGTTGAACCTTGAAGTGAATGGCCCACAGCAGAAGACCATGAGCATACAAAAATATACCTAATTAAGTGACCTTTGTGTGTACGTGATGTACGTGAGAGAGGAGTTTGGCGTCTGACACATAGGGACCTTGGTTTTTTCCATTCATTGCAATGCTAATCAGGCATTGTGTATTTAAATATTGGTTTGCCACGGTGAGATAGGGTGTTATTTACTCGATGTTATTATTCAGGGCTTTCCGAACCATGCATAAATTTGGGATATTACTTGTTCAGCAAGAATAGGGCACAAACTATTGGTGATTAAATGGGATTTGTGACTCGAGAAGAAATAAGAACTGTGTTTAGTTCTTAAGTATTTTTTGAAAAGTGAAGTGGATCTGTTGTCTAGTAATTCTAGTAGTTCTACACTCAATAGCCACTTTATTAGGTACATCTGTAAATAGTACCTGCTCATTAATGCAAGTATCTAATGAGCCAATCACGTGGCAGTAACTCAATGCACTAAAGCATGCAGACATGGTCAAGAGATTCAGTTGTTGTTCAGACCAAACATTAAATGGGGAAGAAATTTGATCTAAGTGACTTTGACTGTGGAATGATTGTTGGTGCCAGATGGGGTGGTTTGAGTATCTCAGTAACTGCTGATCTCCAGGGATTTTCACGCACAACAGTCTTTCTAGCTTACAGAAAATGTGTGAAAAAAAATCCAGTTCTGTGGATGAAGACGCTGTGTTAATGAGAAAGATTAGAGGAAAATGGCCAGAGAAGTTCAAAAGGACAGGAAGGTGGCAGTAACTCAAATAATTGAATGTTACAACAGTGGTGTGTAGAGGAGCATCTCTGAATTCACAATATATTGAACCTTGAAGGCTACAGCAGCAGAAGATCACACCGGCTTCCATCGCCACTGAGCACATTTTCACATCTCCAAGCACGGGCCATCCATACCTAATAAACAGGGTCTGAATTACAGATGTTCATAAATTGATTTAAGCTGGAAAATACTCAAAATAATTTGATATGGCACCCACACCTCATCAGTAATATTTTGCATTAACGTTCTGAGTCATTTACCCCAACAAATTCAGTTTGTACATTGTCCTCAAATCCTTAGATTCTTAAACTTCTTAAACTAGAACCAGCAGGTTGAGTGGCAAGTGCTTGCTTGTCGGAAGTTGATGTCTCTTTTCAAATGTCCAATATATTTCCAAAGCAAAGCTGTTTCCTCTTGAAAGAACTTGGGGTGATTGTCTTATCGCACCTGCAGTTGGACTGTGTGCAGTCCAGTCATCAAAAATTCTCACTGTCTTGTCTTTCCCATGGGTGCAAGCTTTCTACAGTTAATTAATGCGATGAATGGAAAGCTTGGCGGCCGGAGCGTGGAATCAATATCCGCAGGATTCGGGAATTATTGAGTAGTATTCCAATACTGAAATATGCACATGTATGCAATAGCGAGTCTGTATGTCCTTTCCCTGCATATGAAAAGACACTTATACAGGAGATAAAGGACACACAATTAATCCTGTGTTAAATATCTATCCTAAAGTACTGGCCGCCGATAAAATAAGGAACTTTATTGTGAGAATCAATTAATCTACTATATAAGCCACAGACAGGGTACACAAAAAATATAGACCGTTCTAAGTTACGAAATATGAACTGAACCAACTTACAGCAAATGATACAGAGCAAACAGTTCAATTTATGGCAGCAGTGGGCTTTGAAAAAAAACAGTTTTAACGAAATGGAGGCCACTTTACCCAGCGTTCTCAGGGGCGGAGAAGCCGCCCTACCTCAGGCCATCAGTCTTGGTTGTTGAGCAAGCCCTCTGCTCCTCTGAATTCTGGGTAAAGTACGTCCCATACTACTGCAGTGATTCGACTCCCACAGAGAAATTATTTGTGAAAGCCGTTACCAAGATGTTTGTAAGTTACCAAATCCTTAGCATTTTTGTAAATAGTAAAAATAAAGCATTGATTTAGTTTGCTGAATATTGAAATAACTCTCAGATTTTCTTGATAAGTAAGCTAACCCATGATCTCTGTCTCGCAACAGAAGATGTAACAATCATTTCAATACCTGCATTACACAAGCAAACAGTTGCCAGCTCTCTGACCGCAACCCTCCATCCCTCCAAAGCCAGTGTTCTAATCATTGCTATGATACGTACTTTGAGCTTTCCTACCTTTTGGCTGTAATTTTTGACTGCAGAGGTCGGCTCCTGTGGGAATGAAGATGAAGAGATGAAATTTCCGAGACAAACAATGCATTGGCTTTGAAGATAGTGCGAGTCGTAACTGTAAATGAGGCAGGGGATGTAGGCGAAGCAAGTTGACGCAGGTGTGCAGCTTGAAGCAGGGGAGAGGCAGTCATACGCGAGTGGAAATCAGAAGGAAAGGCAGGAGGTTACTTGTGAAGGCACCGTGGTCACCGATTTTGCAGGGAGCGGTTTAGTCTCAGTCAGATTCTGACAGCGTCTCCCAAACCCATAACCTCTACTTCCAAGAGCTCCGAGGGCAGCGGATTATGGGAACACTGCCCCCTGCAGCTTCCCCTCTGAATCACACCTCATCCCGATTTGAGATTATTGTTCGGGGGCGAGGAGTCCTGGAACGCCTCTCCTCGACAATACCTTCCACCAAGAATGCAGCGGTTCGAGAAGGCGGTTCCCCAAGAGCAATAAAATCTGCGGTCATCAGCAACATCCACATCGCAAAAAAGAGAACGACAGTAATGCCCTTTCCAATTAGGACGAGTTACTTTTAAATGTTTGGGTCCGCAGTCAGATCAAGATGTGGAGCGTTTGTTTTTGGATTTTGACATAATTTTTCACTAGGGAAAAAAACAGGTCTGGGAAATTCCCTATTCCCCAGCTGTTTTCTCAAAGGCGGGACCTCAGCTGAAACATGGCGAACCAGGTCTGGGTGCAGGGCTACAGGAAGGAGGTGATTTTGGGGGCAGAGGTTATTCGGAAAGGTAACAGAGATGAGGGACCTCAGTTACCTGGAGCTGATGCTGTTCTCCTGGGAGTAAAGGAGATAACGGGAGGAAATAATACAGATCTTTCGAACCATGAACTTGTGGTGGGGGTGAGGGCGGGGGGGGGGGGGGGGAGAGGAAGGATTTTTTTTCCCACTGGGAAAAGTTCCGGGACCCAAGGACGCAGATTTAAGTTATTGATGCTGAATTGCCAGATCTCCTTTGTTGCTGTGGAAGGTGGTGCCTTACACAGAGATGGTGATACGGTGAAACTCTCTGGGAAGTGTCCACTCTAGCTGGAGAGGTACAGTCATTTAATATAATCGAAGCAAAGATTGATGGGTACTTGGACTCGATGGGTGTCAGATATTAAAGGAAAGAAGTGGGGAAGTAGGAATGTGGCCAAGATCAGTGCAACCATTACATTCTGGGATGGTGGAGCAGGTTACAGAGGCAACGTGGATAATTCATGATTCAATTTCTTCTTTATGGCAACTAAAAATCTAGGGGTGTGTGTGGCGGGGGGGGGGGGGGATAGGAGGATATCTGTGGGCGTGGCACAGGTTTGCCCAGTTGCGACAAATGCACAGCCATGGAGCAAAACTTGATTGTGTTTAAAATTTGAGACTTTTGCTGCAAAGTTTCCAAGATTTCAATTTTCTGGACTGCGCCCCCATTCCTTGCTGAAGCTGGGTCACCATGCCTTAATTGAAAAAGACAAAGAGCACGGATGAAGGAAGGACCTCGACAGGTGGGGAAAAAGTTGGGTGTTTTAATGGGGGAAGGGTTTCTAAATCTGGTTGCTAATTCTAATTTTACCGTGTCAAAGAATTGGGAAATATCTTCCTCAATACAAACAGGCCACTGTGGCATAATTGACCTTCAGTTCTGCCTGGTACAAGGCTTGGTTTCAATAAAGCACAGGCAAGGAATGAGCTCTGGTAACAAGGAGCAAGAACCTGGAAGAGAGAAACCTCAGCAATGAGCTGACAAGCCCGTACCCTTGTTCTCTTAACCTCTACCCACCCACAATCTGGGTCCCTTCTTTATTTGTAAAGGGGTCCAGACAAGGTGCTGCCCTCAGAGTAAGAAACATCAGGGACTCCCCCCCAAGATCATTAACCACCCAAGTGTGTCAGCAGAGCTGAAAGGGGGAGGGGGCAGCTCGTTCCACTCCTGAAAGCAGACAGCAGTAGAGGGGTGGCTGGGTGGGGTGGGGTGGGGGGGAAGAAGAGGGTAAAGCTGATCTTCAGGAGGGTGCCTTGCAATGGCAAACAGAATCCAAACACCAGGAGACTGCGGACACTTCCTGCGTTGCAAAGGACAAGGCCCATGCTGAATTGTTATGAAAATGCAAGACTGCAGATGAAAGGAGCAACGTAAAGTGAGAGTGAAGGATGGCAAAGGAAAGGTTGGAGCGACAATGGTCAGCCACAAAACACTCTACAAGTCATATATATCTCCCGGTCTCTCTCCTTATCGTTCTCTCTTTTGTGCCTAACATCTTCAGTCCCATGATCTAAACCAGCTCCCTGAGTCTCTGCCCTCTTCTGTGTTTTCTTCCTGACTTACCCTGACATTGATTGCTCCAAATGAGGCCCCTCACTTGCCTTGGACCCTGAGTTCTGCCAGACTTTTTCCACTATGACCCGTTATCTCTTCCAATATCATCAAATCGAACAAGGTAACATGCTGCAATGCTCCGCTAAACCATATTACCATAGACCCAGAAACTGCGACTAACAAACCAGAGATGTGAGTTCAAATCCTGCCATTGCAGCTGAGGGATTGCAATTGTTTAAAAAAAAGATAATCTGGAAGATAAACATATCTAGTCTTAGTAATTGCAGTAAAAACAACTGAATTGTTAAAATAACAATTACGCAAAATGCTGGAGGAATTCAGCAGATCCGGCAGCATCTGTGGGGAGGTGTGAAGTCAACATTTTGGGCCGAGACCCTTCATCAGGACTGGAAAGGAAGGGGGAAGAAGCCAGAACAAGAATTTGGGGAGGGGGAGGAGGAAGTACAAGGTGGCCGGAGGTAAGTGACCCCAGGCGAGGGGGAAGGCAGGTGGGCCGGGGAGGGAGGACAAAGTGAGGAGGTGAGAGATTAGAGATGATAGAGGTAGAGGAAGGAAACTGATAAGTTAGGAGAGTGGACCACGGGAGGAACGGGAAGGAGGAGGGGCACCAGAGGGAGGTGTTCGGCAGGTGAGAAGAGAAAGGGTAAGAGGAGAGAGAAAATGGGGAATTGAAAAAAAGTGAAGGGAGGGCAAGGAGAAATTACCTGAAGTTCGAGAAATCAATGTTCATGCCATCAGGTTGGAGGATATTCAAATGGAATATAAGGTGCTGTTGCTCCAGCTAAGTGTGGCCTTGTCGTGGCAGTAGAGGAGGTCACGGACTGTCAGTGAATTTGTTTCTTTGTTTAAATAAACATGGTTTACTAACATCCATCATAGGAAAAGATCTTTCATTCTTTGTCAGGCCAATATTTTTTGACACAGGAGGAGGACATTCAGCCCATCGAGTGTATACTGGCTATCTGAGAATTTCCATCAATCCCATTCAGGTACAAACCAGAGCAATGTGATTGACTCTTAACTCTTCCCTGAACTTCTCCAGCATATCCCTAAATTGTACACAAATTGCCTCATTACATCAGCAGGATCAAGAAGGGACCAACTTTCCAACGACAATCTGGGATAGGTGATAAACGCCAGCCTTAACAGTGATGCCAAGATCCTGAATATGAATAGATTAAAGAAATGATGTTGTTTCTCTTATCTCATCATAGTCCTGCTCCTTTCATCCTGCCTTTTTTGCCATGATCTTTGACCTGGCACCACCAGCTCTGTCCATCCCGGCTGCTTCTCCTGAAGCATGCAGCAGTTTACAGGAAATGGTTGCAAATGGGTTAAGCACAAAATGCAAATGGGATACTGGCTAGAGGAATGCTATCCTTCGTTATTTCGGTTCAAACTGGTCCTGGTATGGCAACTTCTCCGCCCACGACCGCAGAGAGTTATCAAGCTCAGCATGTCATGGAAGCCAGCCTCAACTCCACGCCCTCGGTGTACACTTCTCACCGTCTCGGTCAACTACCCACTCACCCTGGACATTCTCTCTTCTCCCCTCTCCTAATGGCCAGTAGATACTAAAGCCTGAAAGCATGTACCACCAGGCTCAAGGACCACTGTTGTACGATCATTGATGATGAGATAATAAGACACTGGAACAGAATTAGGCCATTCACCCATTGAGTCTGCTTCTCCTTCCATCATGGCTGATTTATTATTCCCTTCAACCCCACCCTCTTGCCTTCTTCCTGTAAACTTTGACTTTCTTAAAAAAGGAAGAACCTATCAACTTCAGCTTTAAATATACCCAATGATTTGGTCTTCATGGTCATCTGTGACAATGAATTTCACTGATTCACCACCCTTGAGCACATGGACTTGGCCTCACAATCAACATTGCTATGACCAGGCACCTTATAGTTTACCTGCAATGCCCTTTCTCTGAGACTCTAGCATCTTATTCTGCACTCTGTTGTGTTTCATTTTCTCCTGTGCTGCCTCAATGCACTGTTGTAATTAAATGATCTGCATTGGCTGCCGAACAAAGAAGTCATTTTAAAATTGTGCCTTGGTAACAAGGGGGGATCTTTCAGTTCCTTCCTCTCAGATTGTGTCAAGAATATGAGAAAGAATAAGAGATACCACAACCCAACTAAGATCTGAAAGTGAGTAATGTTCATCTCCTCTGTAATTGCACAGTCAAACTCCCCCGTCATAAGTTAAAAAGCTTTAGATGAAGAACATTGTTCCATATACATCTTCCAGCTGTGCTTACAGTGAATGAGACAGTGATTACACAGTGGTCTGCAGAACGAAATACAACATATAACGATCTCTTTCTTAATGACTGTCTATTCCTTTGTGTGCAACTAAATGGGAATCATGTTTATTTTTACTTTCAGAATCTACTGTCCAAATTGCTACTCATTTCACAGAATCTGGCACTGGGACAGAGTCGGCGCTTTGCTGCGCATCTTTGCCAAATTATTCATGAACACTCTGGCAAGACTTTGGGCTCCAGTTAACTTACTGCAGATATCAGGGAGGAGGCTATGCGGCAAAGACACACCAGGACCACCACCAGACTCAAAAAACAGTGACTTTCCCCAAGCAGTGAGGTTGATCAACACCTCCACGCACTGACCCATCTCTCCACACCCCCCACCACCACTACCTTATCATTTCCTGTCAGAGGCACCTTATGTACAGACACTTCTGCACCTAACATCACTCTGTGTACATATAATCAATCTATGCATATAAACTCTCTTATGTATTTATATCTACTGTGTTTATTATTGTGTTCTTTATCTTACTGTGTTTTTTTTTGTGCTGCATTGGATCCAGAGTGACAATCTCCTTTACACTTGTGAACTGGAAATGACTTTAAACAAGGCGAGCTCATCAGTGTAGGAAGTTTCAAGCCTCAGCAACATCTCTGCTGTTCCTCCCACTAAAGAACAGGCTCCTTGTCTCTCGGCCAGGGCAGGAACATAAGTAACTGGCATGAAGAGTGAGCTTTGATAAGTTTGTGATTCTATTAAGATTCAAGATTCAAAAACTTTATTGTCATTCTAACCGTGCATCAGTTCTGCAGGGCAGAATGAGACAGCGTTTCCCAGGAGCAGAGCAATCATAACACAATAAACGCAACACTAAATAATAAACATAACAATAAATAGTAAAACACAACAGCCACACGTCAGTTAAAAACAAGTTATAAGTGTCCAGTGCAAGTTAAAAGCCTCCAAAGCAGAGTCAGGTAGGGCAGCTATTTAGCAGTCTGACTGCCTGTGGGAGGAAGCTGTTTAGTAGCCTTGTGGTTTTAGTTTTGATGCTCCTGTAACGTTTACCTGATGGCAGAAGAACAAACAGTTCATGGAGAGGGTGTGAGGGGTGTTTAATGATGTACCGTGTCTTCTGGAGGCATCGACTCTGAAAGAGGTCTTGGACAGAAGGTAGGGAGACCCCAATAACCTTTTCTGCTCCCCTAAACACCCTCTGCAAGGCTTTTTTGTCAGCAGCACTGCAGCTGGAGTACCAGGTTGTGATGCAAAAGGTCAGCACACTCTCAACCACGCCTCTGTAGAATGTAGTTAAGATGTTAGTGGGGAGTGATGCTTGTTTAAGCTTCCTCAAAAAGTGCAATCTCTGCTGGGCTTGTTTCACAATCCCAGTGGTGTTCCTGGACCTGGTGAGATTGTCTGAGATCTGCACCCCAAGGAACTTGATGTTTTCCACTCTCGCCACTGTGGAGCCACTGATTCTGAGGGGTGTGTGCTCAGGCTGAGACCGTCTGAAATCGACTATCATCTCCTTGGTTTTGGTGACATTAAGCATCAAGTTGTTGTCACTGCACCAGTTCTCTAGGTGTTTGACCTCCTCCCTGTACATTGTTTCATCATTTTTGCTGATGAGCCCCACCACTGCGGTATCATCAGCAAATTTAATGATCAGGTTCTCCTTGAATCTGGCTGCACAGTCATGTGTTAGCAGTGTTAACAGCAATGGGCTAAGCATACAGCCTTGTGAGGATCCAGTGCTCAGTGTGTCGAAAGGGTTCAGCATTTCTGAAAACAGCGATGGTGACTAACAGCAATACGGCTCAGAACTGAGCAACGCACATGTGCACACTCACAACGCTGGAGGAACACAATGAGCCAGGCAGCCTCTGTGGAAGAAAATCCACAGGAGGAAACCCACACGATCATGGGGAGAATGTAGAAACTCCTTACAGCCAGTGGCAGGGTTGAACCCGGGTCACTGACTCTACCCCACCGGGTGTTCCTCGTTTGTTTACGTATCCTGCCCAACTGTCGAAATTTGTACTTTATTATCTATTTTGCTAACCAGGAAACTGTACCGTTACCAGCCCTTTAACTTTCTAAGTTTCCCCTCACCTGGTTCTTGCCCCCTCACCAGTGCTTTGATTCTCTCTATTGCCAGCGTCATGTATAAGAACATTCAATATTGCCCGTCAAGAGGGAATAAGACACCACTGCAACGGGAGAGGACTGGGGGGTCTTCAGGGGACAAAGCAGGGACTGAGAATCCCTGTACAGTCGTTCGGTGCGGGCTGAATGGCCTAATTCTGCTCTCGTGTCTTGTGGTCTTTATGGTCTCGAGCAGAAACTCCCTGGATTGATCCTGAGAGGTGAGGAGGCTTCGATGGACGTTTGATGAAGAGTCGGACATTTTTTCTCCTTTGCAGACCATTTGATGAGGTGTGTGAGATTCTGGGCAGTGAAAAGAATAATTTTAAAAAAAGCAGATATTGACAGAGAAAGAAATTATAAACGAAAGACTGACATGTGGTGGCATAATGCTATTATAATGCCAGTGACCCGGGTACAAAGTGCTATTTAAACAATGGGATAATCCCCTACTATTTATTGATGAGAACCAGGCCTCAATCCGTAGTGTTGCTAATTTACAGCCACCTGGGAGAGAGGTGTCGGAGTCAGTGCATTAGGTCTTGAGGACAGTGTGGTGCAGTGTCCAAGCTGGAGTTGGTGCTGCCCCCTGGTGTTGGCTTGGCAAAAGACAAGCCGTATTGTGTTCGATCGCAGACTGCTATGACGTTCATGGACTCAGGGAGTTGGACTACATTATTTTTTTTTGAGTGTGATGACTGTATTTTACTGATAACTTATATGTGCCTTGTGCTGTGAATGATTGTTGGTACTGTGTTTTGCTCCTTGGCCCTGGAATAATTTGGCTGTATTCATATATGGCTGAATAACAATTAAACTTCAACTTGAACTTGAAGGCCTCTAGTACTATAACATCAGCATGCATTGTGCTACCCACCCAGCTTTATTCAGGTCAATGGAATGGAGTGCAGGCAGCCAATATTATCCAGCTGGCTCGTAGCAGCTGCAGCCTATGACATACTACTGACTCAATGCTTTGGAAGGTAGAGCTCTTCCTCTGGGATTATGGCTTCAAAGAGCCAGGTGCAAGGTCAGGATTGATGGCCGCTGCTATCTGATACAGACCGTGTGTGCTTCCTCTGGGCGCTGCAGTTGCCTCTCACATTCCAAAGGCGTATGGTTAGGGTTAGTGAGTTGTGGGCGTGCACAATCCTTGCTGCTTTGACTTGATACAAACAACGCATTTCACTGCATGTACATGTGACAGATAAAGCTATGTACACAATGGATTCCAGTTGACTGGGACACATCAAGACCTGTATGTTTTGGCCCAATTAAGCAGCAGCCCTAATTATTGAAAGTTTCATGTAAATAGTTAAAAAGGTATAAAAAATACAAATTATGATTTAACTAAGCAACAAATTATGTATTTAAATGAAGTTCTACCAACATCAGAACACTACACATATTACTACAGTACTATAAAACTGTGTATTAGTTCGTAATGGAGGAAATCATTGAGTGTATGCTGGTATAGTACTCAATTGGTCCACCCTTAGCCCCTTAAAGCATTGAGGTTTAACACTTTTCCCAATTACCAACGATTTCTTTTGATCACTCCCTGATATATTTGAACAACAAAACACAGTTCTGCGATGCATTGCTTTCTTTGAACCTGTTTACAGCCAGGGAATCGTCCAGCATGGCACAATTAAAAAAAAGGCCTTGTAGATATCATCTGCAAATTCTGAATCTGAAAATTTTTGAAGCAAGTTGGGGAGTTTTGTAGATTTCTACGTTTCCGAACTTCCAGGATTGGAACTATCTTCCTTGCATGTGCTTTCTCGAACTTAATGTGGTGCCTACATTTCCGTCGAGACAACCAACCATCTTTTGCTTTAAGATTTTCATGACACAGCTTCTTAGCTAGCTCCTGTGACTTGATTGGTGTACACACACACACACACACACACACAGCTACAATGGAAAACCACTGACTGAGGGCCTCTTCAACATCTGCATCCCTACCTTCACACTTTCATTTTCGAGATGTTCCCCATTGTCCCTCGCATAATGTTCATTCTTCACATAGTTGGTTTTGCTGATATATCAAGTGTTCAATTGTGGATTTTGGCACTCCAGTTATCTCTGCCAGCTGACGATGAGGGGTGTTAGGCAATGACTTATAATTTGGTTCAGTAGGGTATGTTTGGCTAGTGTCAAGTCTTTTTGTGGCAAGGATCTCAAAATTTTTTGAAAAGCCAGTAAACAATATCATTGCTACAGTATGTAGCTACAATGACCTAAAATCATTGCTCTTTGAGTCATGCCCAACGACCCAAATGAATACATAACACAAGCACACGCAATTGATGCAACTGTTCGTTCTAAGCATGGTGTAGTCTCTAACAGCCATATAAGTACAAGTGACTGATCGTCTCCTGCCCCAAAAAAGCAGCGTGGTGCCCCAAATAAATGAAGAGAATCCCAGCTATTTTCTCAACTTGGTTTTGTTCTTTAAGAGTAGTCCCAAATAAGCAGCTGCACCGATTAACCGATGGCCAATTAACCAGAATCCACTGTATATTTGGGTATATATACTGCTTAATTGGGACAGCAGACTGTTGCCGAACATTTTCTAACTAGTGTCAGTCACTTGCACACTGTGTGGCTGTTAAACACTACACTGTGCTTACAGCGAACAGTTTTTAAATAACATCAGTTGCATTATTGTGTTCAAAAAGCAGTGCTTGCAAGTAATTTCCACTCACTGCAGTTTCAAGCATTCAGGCTTGGAGATAGCAGAAATGACTGAGAGTGAAAATGAACAAGTCAGGCACTACAAAGATTTTGAAGGTATCAGCACTCGTCTTGAATATTACAACTAAAATGAAGATTTGGAACTAATACACAACTTTATATTACTATAACAATTTTGATATTTATCCTCTATTTTAATTAAATGCATAATACAATCAGGCCATTTGGCCCATGGAGTCTATTATGTTTGATTTATTATCCTCTCAGTTAAAAGGTACTTTGCCTTTTTTTATACCTTTTAAACTATTTCCATAAAATTTTGGCTAATTGGTGCACCACTTAATTGGGACAAAATGTACTGGTCCCAGTGTGTCCCAGTTAACTGGATTTGTGTGTGTGCGTGTGTGTAAAAAAGGATTGATAAACTAAACCTCTGCCTGTTCTCTCAGACTAGGTTTTTGAAAAGCAGAGATCTTTCTGGCTCCTAGAGCAATACCTATCCCTCTACTGATCACATCATTATGGGAAAGGATGTCTCTGGGAGCTTTCTGTGCATTTGGAGCCTATGGCATTTCCTACATTCTGAATGCGTCACCCTTTCAGAATACTGGGTGGGCTGTGGAGCACCTTACGGATGCTAAGGTCATGAAGATCTTGCTTTCTTGAAAAAGAAATGATTCATCCTTTTGTCTTTTTTTCTGAAAAATGATTATTGTGTTTATTTTTATTCAGAGGTAGGGCACGGTAACAGCCAATTCTGGCCCAATATACCCCACAATGTCCAATTATATCCATGTGACCTTTTTAGGCATTCGTTAGTCTCGTGAGCCCATGGATTTGCACCTTGGAAGGTTTCCAGAGCGCCAGCAGGGCAGGGTTGTATGGAAGACTGGCAGTTGCCCAAGCTGCAAGCCTTCCCCTCTCCACACCACTGATGTTGTCCAAGGGAAGGGCACTAGCGTTTGGCACTGGTGTCGTCGCAGAGCAATGTGTTGTTAAGTGCCTTGCTCAAGGACACAACGTACTGCCTCAGCTGAGGCTCGAACCAGTGACCTTAAGATCACTAGACCGATGCCTTATCCACTAGGCCACGTACCAATATATCTATCCATGTGACCACTTAACCTGATAACAGATATGTCTCTAGAATGTGGGAGGGAGCACGAGTTCCCTGAGGAAACCCACGTGGTCACGGAGAGAACGTACAATGGCAGGAATTGAATAGTGTTATGCTAACACCTACCGTAAGACCATTAGACAAATGTAAGAGAGCATTCAGGCCATTCGGCCCATGGAGTCTTGACATTCCATCACGTTTGATTCATTATCCTCTCAACCCCACTCTCCTGCCTTCAACCAGTAACCTTCGACACCCTTACTACTCAAGAACCTAGCAACCTCCATTTTAAATATACCCAATAACTTGGCCTCCACAGCCGTCTGTGGCAATGAATTCCACAGAGTCACCACCCTCTGACATAAAGAAATTCCTCCTCATCTCTGTTCTAAGGGGATGTCTTTGTACTCTAAGCTGTGCCCTCTCATCTTAGACTCTTCTGCATGCTCTCCACATCCACTCTGTCTGGGCCTTTCAATACTTGACAGGCTTCATTGAGATTCCCCCCCCCCCCCCCCCCCGCCCCATTCTTCTAAACTCCAGTGAGTACAGGCCCAGAGAACAACAAACACTTCTCATATGTTAACTGTTTCACTCCTGGGGATCATTCTCATGGGCCTCCTCTGGACCCCCTCTAATGCCAGCTCATTCTTTCTAACATACAAGGCCCCAAACTGCTCACATAACCACTGTGTCACCAATTTAGGAGCTTTAAGACAACAGCAAAATTTTGAAATCATCTCAGCATGGTACAGGTGTAAACCAGAAAGCAGGAAGAGCTTTACAATTAGTTCTGAGCTAGTTTCGTGTGTTTGTGGGCTTCTTCAATCCATACGTACAAAAGTTGTCTGTGATACCCTGCTGCACTGGCAGAGAAGTCAGTGGTGATACAATCTCCTGATTGACCATTTACAGACAAGCACCATCCCTATACGAGGGATTCAGGAGGAGGTCTGCAGGTTTCTTATTAACAGGGAATTCACCATGGATACAAACTGCCCTTAAGCTTCCTAAGCTTCACTCTCCACTTTAACTGTGCGAAATGGCTGTATTTCCCGAAATCCTGCACCAAATTTAGATGCACGACGCAGACAATCACTCTGACAGGTACATTGTCAGATCTTGAGGGTTAACGACAGTGCACAAACTCAGAGGCTGGTCTCATTTTTAAAAGCTGAAATCCTGTGGCTCAGATGCAAGCTAATGATTACTGGGGAGAGATTTATGATGTTATGCAGCAAAAACATCCAATTATGCAGGCCACGCACGAGACAGATGCTTCCACTACACTGTAGAACGTGTGCTGAAGGCTCTGAGCATTGTCTGGAGTTGCACCACTATGGGTGTTGCCTTCACAAATACAAGGGTGTGCGGACTCTCCTAAATCCTACAGGCTCCTGTGGCAAAGCTGTGCCCAACAGAGCACCCAACAAACTGTATTTGTTTTGGGTTTGGACCTTGATGAGACGGGAGAGGAAATTTAGAGAAGATATGCCTCCTGTAGGGAAAGTGACCAGATGGGCCGGTATTCCAGAATATATTCCCATCTCTTTACATCAAGAGGCTCCCTCACTCCACCCCAGTGAGCAGTAGATGCTCAGGGACCAAGCCTAATCAACATCTGAGTCAGAGAGTTCCCTGTTCTTGAATGCAGTCTATTGAGAGGGCGGGAATGTCAATCAGATCTCATTCAGTGGCGCAAAAAGAAGATAGTGGAGGTATACAATAGGTCAGGTATCTGGGGAGAGAGAAACGGAGGTCATTGCAAATTTTTCATCAGAACTGGTCACGAACAGGAAAGGCAGGTTATCTGAAATTGTGTAAACCAACGTCGAACATACAGAACATAGAACAGCATAGTACAGGCCCTTTAGCCCACCATGTTGTGCTGACCTACTCCAAAATCAACCCAACCTTTCCCTTCCACATAGCCCCCCCCCCCATTCTTCTATCATCCATGTGCCTATCTAAGAGTATCTTGAATGTCTCTAATATATCTGCCTCCACCACCACCCCGGCAGTGTGTTCCATGCACCCACCACTCTCTGTCTAAAAGAACACTATCTCTGACATCCCTCCTGTGCTTTCCTCCTAACATTTAATATGTCCCCCCGTATTCCCCATTTCCATCCTGGGTTAAAGTCTCCAGCTGACCATTCAATTTTACTTAAAATCATGAACTCAATTTGTTTTTGCATGTTTTTCTGCCTCTTGCAAGTTTGTCTCAGAGGTGGGAGAGAACCCCTGCCCGCCCTGAGCCCCACTGATCTCGGTCACTGTGAACAGGTGGACACGTACTGAATTCTGACCATTCTGTGTAGGCAACCTTGCATAGTGGGTAGAATAGTACGGGCCCTGGCACTGGCCAACCACCAGTGTTTAGCAGAGAATGTTTTCAACTTGCCGAAAGTTTACTTATTACATTAGAACATTAGAAATAGGAGCAGGAGTCGGCCACTTGGCCCATCGAGCCTGCTCCATCGTTCAGGGAGATCATGGCTGATCTCAGATGGGACCAGACCCATTTATTTATCATGTCTACATTGAAAAATACAGTGAAACACATAATTTACATTAACAACCAACACAGCCTAAGGATGTGCTGGGGGGGGAGGGGGGGGAGGAGACAGCCCACAAGTGTCGCCACACATTCCGGCAACAACAGCAGCAACGACAAAACAAGCTCTGTTCTTCGCTCCCACCCACCCACGGGTGCAAACAGACAGTCCTCTAGCCCTAGGACAGACTGCCTCCAGACTTTCAGCCTTCAGTGAGTGTGCAATCTAACTGTGTTTTAAACGTATTCAATGAGGTAGCCTCCACTGCTTCCCTGGACAGAGAAATCAGCAGAGATGGTTGTTGGATTAACCGTTATACTATGATGCCATCTGTTCTCTCAGGTCGATATCAGACATCCTTTGAGACCATACTAAAGAGCAGTGGAATTTTCTCTGGTGCCCCAGACAGTATTAATTACTCATCTTCACTAAAAGTGATCTGCTTGTTATCACATTGCTGCTTGTGTGGGACTTTGACCTGCGCAGTTCCCACACGTCCACGGGGAGGGCATTTCATAGGTCTGTCGCCGGCTGGAGCAAGCCTGGGGCTGCCTTGTGGCGTGAGCTGCAAGCTTTCATTCCTTTCAGTTGTCTGGCTGATAATAGCTGTGTGCTCTGCTCAACTCCTGGCAACACCTTTGTGGCACTCACACAGCACGGCCTCCAACGTCAGCTCAGTGCACTTTGCAAACGTCAGATTGGTGTTGTCCTAGTCTCAGCTTTTTTTTAATACTTCTCCCACCTCAATGCTCTACGGTACCTCTAAAGTAGCTGCTCTCTAACCCATTCCTAGGCTTCCAAGGAGAAACTTAATTACTACTCTCCTCAGGGGAGCTGAACATTTAACTCTCAAGGTACTGGGGCGCTTCCCTCGGTGGAGGTTAACAGGCTGACTGAGGGAACATCTCATCAACTGACCACATGTCTTTGACGAAAACGCCAAAACTAAAGCAGCAGCATCAATCGATCGATTGTCAATAAATCAGTCCATTGAAGGAAGAAACAAAAGGGGAACAGGAGCAGCCAAAATAGAAGCTTTCCAGTCCTGCAAATCAAACAGTTCCTCTGTGGTAATTTATGTTTTGTTTTTCCAACATGCCCTCCATCTGTCATCAGAAAACACCAGACCTTTCTCTATATTTGCGGTTCAGTGAATATATTAAATCGCATCAGATACTTTTCCTGTTTTCTGAACATTTGGCACAAGTCACACAATTGAACTAAAGACTGAAGTGTCAAGAAAGATTGAAATCAATGGAGACGGAAGTGGAAGACGAGCGTGTGCTCACACCGTCCGCTGTGTTTGAACAATCTCCCTCGCACTGATGTCGGAGGAAGGTGTGGCTTGTGGCCGTGGGACTCTCTGGTTTCATATTTAACATCCTCAGTGCTGAACTCGCTCCGCGGTTGTGGATTTGTTTTTGGAGGACTCTGCGGTTCATGTTCCACGTGTTTCTGCTTATTCTTTAATGTTTATTGCCTGACCTGATAGAGGCGCTTCGGCGCGGAACTGGCTCTGCGGCCGAGGCCTGCAGTCATCGACAGCACTAGACTGAACTGACTTGGTGGCTGTCACTCCTGGACCATTTCGGGGACTCTGCGGTTTGACGTCTAATATTGTGTGGCACTTGCTCGCTCTTTTGCTATTCGCACATTGGGCATTCGATGTTTTTTTTTAAATGGCTTCCACGGTGTGTCCTTGTTTCGTGGCTGCCTGGGTTGTATACTGTACACATACTTCATACTTTGAAACTTTCGAGGTGATCCATGTACATTGTGGGACAGTGGTTTCATAAAAAAAATCTGGTGTGCAGGAAGTCTGCACACTCTGCACAGATTCAATGGTTCATGTCCTCTCTGCTAATATGACGAGACACAGCTTAAAATGGTTTCAAGGGGCTTTCTTCAGGGCTGTAGTTTCTCAGTAAAGACTGCAGCAAGGAAAGGATTTATCCCACAACCAATATTACTGAAAATGAAGCAGTGACTTGGTCTTTTAACCATTGTTACTGATGGGGAGATTCCGAAGGTTGTCCTATCCGAGGGTAAGTGCTACAAATGGTGTGCAACTCTAACTGCCTCTGACAACCAAGTCCAACTCTTGGCCTTCACGTGTGGCTTAGGTACTAGGCCCAGCGGAACTGCTTCTACTGACAGGAGAAGGGACAAAGTTGGACCACTGATGCCTCAAAACCAGTTGCTTTGGGCAGGTGAGGCTTGTCAGCCCACCTAGGAGAAGGAAATCTCTGATTTTAAACTTCTGCTGCCTTGTGGTCACACCCACCCATGGAAAAGGCTTCGGGAAGTAAACCCTGAGGAAGAAATCCGGAGCCGGAGTCCCTAAGACAGTTTAATGTTTACAACTTCACTCTGGCATCCTCTGCGATGACACTGGTGCCAAGCTGTATCGGCGCTTGCCCTTCCCCTGGACTACATCAGTGACGTGGAGAGGGGAAAACCACTGCATGGGCAACAGCCGGTTCTTCAAATCTTCCCACCCAGGCTTGCACCCTGGAGAGGACACAGTCCACCAGAGGCACAAACCCATGATCCCCTGGGATCGACGGCTGCCTACTACTGCTGTCAATGGGAATTTGCTGTCCAAAAGTACTGGGAGTACTTTATGACTGCAGGGTGATGGGTAGGTGCTTCACGAGGTTGTACAAGGTTCTTTCTCTCTTTCTTTTTTAAGGTGGGGAAGCAAATGAGAAGGGTTGTAAATAACCAAAGTTTGCAAATGAGTGGTGCTCAGGAGCAAAGGGACAGTGGATCCCATTGGTACCCCTTTTCCAGTTATCAACCCCCTGGTATCAGCTTTGTCGCAAAGCGGAGAAGCCACAGAAACAAGGTGCTGACGGAACTCAGCAGGGCAGGCGGCATCTATGGAGAGGAATAAATGGTCGATTGTTTGGGCTAAGACCCTTCATCAGAACTGGAAAGGAAGGGGGAAGAAGCCAGAATGAGAAGGGGGTGGGGTTCGGGGTGAGGGAGGAGTACAAGCTGCCAGGTTTGTGGAGGGAAATGGGCAGTCTAATTTTCAGGTCAAGACCCTTTATCTAGAAAGAAAGCCTTGCTGATCTCTCTACATAAACAACTAATTCAGCTCCCTACTCATGAATAGAAATGTTCTAAATCCTCTGGGCTGCCTTCTGCACTCTTACTGGGTTGATTCCTAAGAGCTTGTCTGCTCCAGAAAGGTTGGGCCGATACTCAGAGGGACTCAGAGAAGCAGGAGATGATTTTATTGGAACATACCGTCCAGGTTTCCTAGAGGGGCTGGATATGTGGGTACCGAGAGGATGCTTTCACTTGCAGGAGGAACACTGTCACGGGATAAAGGGTCACCTATAAAATGTGGGTAGAGAGGAAATTCTTCTCCCTGCAGGCCATGCGCCTTTGTAGATGGAGTTGTCAATGCTCGGACATTGAGCGTAACTGAGGGTGAGGTTGATGCTTGATCTATTGAGAAATCTCAGGTTCATGGGAGTCAGGCAGGAAGGTGCACCTGAAATCAAATGTCAAGTCATCCAGGACGTCACTGAACCACAGAATTGCCTCAAGAGGTTGAGTAGCCATTTCTTCCTCTTATCATTTCTTGAAAACCCTAGAATTCCAGTACCTGCAAAATCCAACAAATACATGTCTACTAATTTTCTGATGCTAACGTGGGATGGAGGGGGGTTTATCGTAAATTTCCCCCTGACAGGTTTGGTGCTGGATTAGCTCTGCATTGAGATCAGTGGAAGCAGAACTGGTCCACTGGCTCAGGTTGATAACAAGCTGATGAGTAAAAATGAGCCAGTGTTCCACTGGTCCACTGGCTCAGGCTGACACTGTATCCGATGACAGTGTTGAGGCACAGATGGGAGACACCACTCACAGCTAGATTAACGCTCTGTTACAGAATTGAACCTATACCATGGTCTGGAGCTTGTGGCTTGGTAGGTTGACAATGAGTTCCAGACATGATTACAATGGTGACTTTTAGCTGCTACCATCAAATTCACATGAGAGATTTGTCTCCCAGAAGAGGTGGGTCACATGAAAATGTAATATAATGCTCCCTCGAGCGCAGAGTTTAGGCAGGCTTGGAAAATCTCATCGTCTGAAGCAGGTCCTTGTTGGCACACAGAAGCAGTTTCAGGGGAATTGGATAAACAAAAACACCGCAGATGCTGGAAAACCTGAAATAAAAACTTAACACGCTGGAAACACTCAGCAGGTCAGGCAGAGGGAAACAAAGTTAACGTTTCAAACTGATGGCCTTTTATCAGGACGAGGAAATAGTCAAACCTTTCTCTACTCCTTTTTGTCACCCACTTCACTTCTGCCTCCACAATACGTACAGGTATCCAAACTAAAGCAACAGAGCTAAGGCAGGGCGACGTTGTGACAAGGCAGTTTCCAGCAAACTCTCTGGCTGCCATCATGTCTGACAGTAAACATTCCAGATAAACCATTTCTCCTTTACAAAGGTTCCTGTGACTCTGACATCACCACAGGGTAGCGCGCAGAGTGGGTTAACTCCGAGTGATCCAATTCGTACTTTGTCATAATCTAATAACAATCTGTAAAAGGGAAACACATTCCTGCACTCTCCCCCACACACTCTTCCCCCCACACTCAGCCCCATATATCTGCCCCCCACTCTCCCCCATGTACTCACCCCTACATTCTCCCCCACATATCCATCCCCAAGCTCTTCTCCAAATACCCATCCTCCCCCCTACACCATATTGTTCCATATCTCCTCCTCCACACACACTCCTGTATATCTCCTGCCCCACTCACACTCCTCTATACTTCCATCCCTGCCGGGTATATCTGAACTCCCTGTCTAGTCTCCTGTGGCATACACTATACATTATGGAAGCTGAAATTATCTCCATATTCCAATTCTTCCTCAGCCTGAAGAAGACACATTCTTGCCAGTATCTGGTGTTCCAATCTTTATTACCTTTGTCCAGAAATAAGAGGAGGCAAAATAAGGAACCTGTTCCTCTTACCTTAAACCCGATGTCTCCTTTCTTACAGCAGAGGCAGGCAAGCATGAGGAAGATGAAGGTGAAGAGCCCAGAAAAGGAGACTGCTACCACGGCCAATGAAGAGGACCATGTGAGTTCACTGATGGGGGTCCCGTCTGGAAACACAGAGAAAACTGTCTTCAGTGACCTTCTCAAATATAAAAATGACCACAAAATGCTTCCAGATCTTGAGCAAGTCAGTGCCATCTCAGATCCTCAGTTCACAAGCAGGATCTCACCCTTGAACACATTCAGTGGCCACCTTATTAGAGATGTCCTGTACCTGATAAACTGGGCATGGAATGGACGTTCATAGTCTACTGCTTCTGCAGCCCATCCACTTCATGGTTCAATGTGCTGTGCATTCAGAGATGCTCTTCAGCAGATCTCTGTTGTAACATGTGGTTATATGAGTCACTGTCCCTTTCCAGTCCACCTGAAATAATCAGGCCATTTCTCCTATAACGCCTCTCATGCGCAAAGCTGCTGCTCACTATATATTTTTTTGTTTTTTGCATCACTTTCTCTTAACTTTAGAGTCAGTTGTACATGAAAATCCCAGGAGATGAGCAGTTTCTGAGATACTCAAACCACCCCGCCTGGCACCAACAATCATTCCCCAGTCAAAGTCACTTAGATCACATTCCTTCCCCATTCTGATATTTGGCCTGAACATCAACCAAATCTTTTGACTATGTCTGCATGCTTTTATGCATGGAGGTGATGGGCAGGTAAGAAGAGAAGGTGAGAGAGGGAAACAAGCATGATGAAAAGTGAAGGAGGAACAACTACTGGAGGTTTGAGAAATTGATGTTCATGTCATCAGGTTGGAGGCAACCCAGAGGGATTAAAAGGTGTTGAGCTCCTCCAAGCTGAGTGTAGCCTCATTGCAACAGTAGAAGAGGCTGGTAGAGTGGTTAAGTCTTACGGCCAAGATGGCTCTGAGCTGCGATGTCCATCAATGTCATAGCTCAAAGTTAGTTGTTTTTGTTTGGTTCGTAGGGATGGCTTTGAGAACAGTGCAGGGAGTCCGAGGAGAGATTAGGGTTTAGCGACAGGGATGAGGGAAAGAAAATAAAAAGACAGGGGCGGGAGTCAAAATGGTGCCGAGCTGCGATGGGAAAAGAGCTTGTTTTGCTGTTGTCTTTTTTCAGAATCGGAATCAGATTTAATACCACTGGCATATGTTGTGAATTTTTTTTAACTTTGCGGCAGCAGTACAATGCAATACATGATAATAGAGAGAAAAATAGATCAATCAGCTACAGTAAGTATATATGTGTTATTAAATAGTTAAATTAAAAACAAACACAGAAATAACTAAAAAAAATAGTGAGGTAGTGTTCATGGCTTTAATGTCCATTTGGAATTGGATAGCAGAGGGGAAGAAGCTGTCCCTGAATAACTGTGTGTGTGCCTTCAAGCTTCTGTACCTTCTTCCTGACAGTAACAATGAAAAGAGGGCACGTCCTGGGTGGTGGAGGTCCTTAACGATGGATGCTGCCTTTCTGAGACACTGCTCCTTGAAGATGTCTTGGATATTACGAAAGCAAGTACTCATAATGGAGATGACTAATTTTACAACTTTCTGTAGCTTCCTACAATCCTTTGCAGTAGCTCCCCCACCCACCCCAATACCAGACAGTGATGCAGCCTGTCAGAATTCTCTCCACAGTACATCTGTAGATATTTTTGAGTGTGTTGGGTGAAATCTCCTCAAAATCCCAATGAAATATAGCTGCAGTCTTGCCTTCTTTTAGCTGTATCGATACGTTGGGACCAGGTTAGATCCTCAGAGATCTTGATATTCAGGAACTTGTAATTTGCAACTCTTCCACTTCTGATCTCTCTCTGAGGATTAGTTTGTGTTCCCTCATCTTACCCTTCTGGTCCACTATCAGCTTTTTGGTCTTACTGACGTTGAGTATCATGGCTGTATCATCAGCAAATTTATAGATGGCATTTGAGCTATACCTAGCCACACAGTCAAGGGTATATCTAGAGTAGAGCAGTGGGCTGAGCACACATTCCTGAGGTGCACCAGTGTTGATCGTCAGCGAGGAGGAGCTGTCATTACCAATCTACACAAATAGTGGCCTTCCAGTTGGGAAGTCGAGGATCCAATTGCAGAGAAAGGTACAGAAGCCCAGGTTCTGTAGCTTTTCTATCAGGAATGTAGGAATGATGGTGTTAAACACTGAGCAATTGTCAACGAACAGCATCCTGACATAGGTATTTGTATTGTCCACGTGATCCAAGGTTGTGTGAAGGAGCCATTGAGATTATATCTGCCATACTGCTATTATGGTGATAGGCAGATTGCAGTGGGATTAGTTGGGGGACTGACACAAGATTGTGGGATTAGTTTGGGGACTGAAATGAGAATGTGGTATCCTTAGAACACTTTACATCCTTTTTATTATTCTTTCAAGGAATGTAGGCTTTGCAGGCTGAGCTAAAATTTAATCGCCCATTCACTTAGAGATACACCATGGTAACAGGCCATTCTGCCCATCCAATTACATGGAGCACCCGGGGGAAACCAGAACAGTCATGGGGAGATGATACAATCTCCTTACAATCTCCTCTAAGACCAGAGGACACAGCCTTTTAGAACAGAAGAAGAAGAAAGCCCTTAACTCTGAGTGGAGTCATCGGGACTTTTTACAAGGCTGAGTTGCTAGCTCAACACTCAACCCAGCATGGATGTAAAGCGTGCAAGGGAACCGGCTGGATTCAAACTCAGGAGCCTTCGCTCCAAAGTCCGGCGCTGATGCCACTACGCCACCAGCCGGCATTTTAGAACAGAGGTGAGCAGGAATTTCTTTACCTAGAGAGCAGAGAATCTGTGGAATTCATTGCCACAGGCAGCTGTGGAGGCCAAGTCTTTATGTCTATCTAATGGAGAGGTTGATAGATTCTTGATTGGTCAGGGCATGAAGGGATATGGGGAGAAGGCAGGAGATTGGGGCTGAGAGGAAAAATGGATCAGCCGTGATGAACTGCTGGAGCAGACTCGATGGGCCAATTGGCCTAATTCTGCTCCTATGTCTTATTGTCTTGCGGGGGGGGGGGGTGTACAGCAGTGCTGCTGCTTGAGTGATGGGAGGGGGGAGGAGAGCTTCGGGGTTCTGACTTCTCTATGTTTCATTCTACGGGGTTTCTTATTTCATGGATGTCTGTGAAGAATAAAAATTTCAGGTTGCATACTTTATACCTTCTCTGATATTAAATTGGATCATTTGGAATATTTGAGGCTTAGGTCCCACACCATCAAGTTCAGGAACAGTTATTCCCCTTCAACCACCAGGCTCCTGAACCATCGTGGATAACGTCACTAACCACAACTCTGAACAGATTCCACAACCTACAGACTGAATTTCAAGGGCACTACAAATCGTGTATTTACTTGTTTATTTACACAGTTTGTCTGCTTTTGTACACTGGTTGTTTATCAGTCTTTGTGCGTAGTTTTTCTTTGATTCTATTGTATCTCTCTGTCTACAGTGAATGCCTACAAGAAAATTAATTTCAAGGTAGTATATATGTACTGTAATAGATTTACTTTGAGACTTTGAACCTCAGAATACGCTTCAGGAGCTCTAGAAGTCTGGACACTATTTAAATCCAGCTTTACTTTTAATGGAATTATGTATTCAGAAAATTATCCTGATTTTCCTCTTTTATTTCTCAAGCTCTAAAAGCAAGAATTGATTCTATTGACTTTAAGATGAGCCATATCTGCCTGTATTCAGTCTAATTATCCTCACAGTCTGCTTACTAACTGTTCTTGAATGCCCTTGAAGAGAAGCCATCACAGACTGGAAATATATTAAAGATGCTACACGTGTGTGTCCTCCTGACAAACTTTTTCGTTATAAATGCATACTTCCATACTTATAATGGCAGTGCCAACAGATGTTTGATCCACTGTTAATGCAGACACCCTCAGTGGAAGACCTGCAGTGCCACCAAAGGGTAGGAGAGTAACACTACAGCAGCATGACAAATAGGCGTTGTAGTTCACATCAAACAAAAATACCGTGGGAGTGCAAATCTGCTTTACAACTGACTTGAGTGGCGCAGTAGCAAAGTGGTTAAGCTACTGGACTGGTATCCAGGATCATGAGTTCGAGTCCTGCCACGGTATCTGGGGAATATAAATTTAATTAAAGAGCTTGTCTGACCATGAAACTACCAAATAATTGTAAAATCCCAGCTGGCTGACTGATGTCCTTCAGGAAAGAAAATCTGTCTTAGTGAGTCTAGTCAATATTTCGCTTGAATACCGCTCCGCAAGGGATTGATACTATTAAAATCTTATCAACGCTGGCAAAATTGTACACTTACGTTCTGCACTGTACTGTATGTAGCATTGCAGTACAAACATAGGAAATAGGAGCAAGAGTAGGCCATATGTCTCATTGAACCTGCTCCGCCATTCAATAAGATCAAGGCTGATCTGGCCAAGGACTCATCTCTGCCTTCCTTCTTTTTCCCTGTAACCCTTAATTCTCCTACTATGCAAATATCTGTCCAACCTGGTCTTAAATATATTTACTATGGTAGCCTCCACTGGGCAGAGAGTTCCACAGATTCACCACCCTCTGGGAAAAGCAGTCCCTCCTCATCTCCATCCTAAATCTACTCCCCCGAATCTTGAGACTATGTCCCTGAGTTCTAGTCTCCCCTACCGGTGGAAACAACTTTCCTGCCTCTATTTTATCTATCCCTTTCATAATTTTATATGTTTCTATAAGATCTCCTTTCATTGTTCTGAATTCTAGTGAGTACAGTCCCAGATGATTCAGTCTCTCCTCATAGTCTAACCCCTTCAGCTGTGGAATCAACTTGGTGAACCTCCTCTGCACCACCTCCAACGCCAGTAATCCTTCCTCAAGTAAGGAGACCAGAACTGCACACAGTACTCCAGATGCGGCCTCACCAGTATCCTACACAGTTGCAAAATAACCTCCCTGCTCTTAAATTCAATCTCTCTAGCAATGAAGGCCAACATTCCAGTTATCTTTGAAGTGTTTACTTTGCCCTGCAGTGGCTTGCTGGTCATTAGTGTGCAGGGTTACAAGTGTACCTAATAAAGTGGCCACTGAGTGTCGATTATTACCACATTTGTCCTTACAACAAAGGGAAACCAGACGCAATGCAATCTTATTACTTTCCAAGTGAAAACCTGCAAATTAATTGTCATCGGCTTCCAAGCTTCTCCTGGTTGCTATCACAACTGAATTTACCCATTGTGAAAACCCCATGAAATAAGAAAATTATGCTATTCATAGAACAAATTACCGGGAGCTGATATCTCTGTTGCCTCACAGATTTCATTTTGCTGATATTATTGCACGGCTTGTTCAGATTTAATAGTGCCTGTAAAATAATCAAGCCTGTCCGAAGATGGAGAAAGAACTATCAGATTGTTCCATCGGTTCATGAATGTAATTTTTGTGACCTACTTACTGGTGCCATAAGGGAGCTTTCCTGCAAAAGAGTATTTGGGATTTCTCTCTGCCCCTTGAAGTGGGATCAAGGATCCCTGAAGCTGTTGTAGTGTCAAATCACTCAGAGGTTAAACAGGAGAGGCAGGAACCGGGTTTGACCTGCTATGAGCACACTCACTTGTTTTTCCTTTCCCTCTACCTCTCGATAAGGTCAACAGTGATCCTTGGTGTCCCTTGGATGAGGGACCTGTGGCTTCTGTATACTCGGCAGGAAGTACAGGGGCCTCAGGTCCCACACCACCAAGTTCAGGAACAGTTATTATCCGTCAACCATCAGGCTCCCGAACCGGTGTGCATAACTTCACTCATCTCAACCCTGAACTGATTCCACAAACTATGGACTCACTTTCAAGGACTCTACAGCATGTGTTCTCAGTATTATTTATTTTATATTGCAACAATTACGTTCTTTTGTACATCGGTTAATTGTCAATATTTATTTTTGTAATTTTTCATACATTCTATTGTATTTCTTTATTTTCCTATAAATGCCTGCAAGAAAATGAATCCCAAGGTAGTGTATGGCACCATATCCATAAATTGACAATAACCTGATTTTGATTTCCTAAGTACTTTCAAGGGTTCCTCATATTCACCCTCACAAACACAAGAGATTCTGCAGGAGCTGGAAATCCAAAGCAATATACACTCAGCAGGTCAGGCAGCACCTATGGAGGGGAATGAAGAGGCGATGTTTTGGGCTGAGATCCTCCATCGAGTCTGGAGCGAAAGGGGGAAGAAGGCAGAATAGGAAGGTGGGGGAGGGGGGAAGGAGTACAAGCTGGAAAGTGATAGGTGAGACCAGGTGTAGGGGAAGGTAGGTGAGGGGCAAGGTGGGTGAGGGGGAAGGTAGATGAAGGGGAAGGTGGGTGAGGGGCAAGATAGGTGGTGGGGAAGTGGGTGAGAGGGAAGGTAGGTGGGTAGGTGAGGGGGAGGATAGGTGGGTGGGGAAGGTGGGTAGGTGAGGGGGAAGGTAGGTGGGTGAGGGGGAAGGTAGGTGGGTAGGTGAGGGGGAAGGTAGATGGGTGGGGAAGTGGGTGAGAGGGAGGTAGGTGGGTAGGTGAGGGGGAAGGTAGGTGGGTGGGGAAGTGGGTGAGAGGGAAGGTAGGTGGGTAGGTGAGGGGGAGGATAGGTGGGTGGGGAAGGTGGGTAGGTGAGGGGGAAGGTAGGTGGGTGAGGGGGAAGGTAGGTGGGTAGGTGAGGGGGAAGGTAGGTGGGTAGGTGAGGGGGAAGGTAGATGGGTGGGGAAGTGGGTGAGAGGGAGGTAGGTGGGTAGGTGAGGGGGAAGGTAGGTGGGTGAGGGGGAAGGTAGGTGGGTGGGGAAGGGGTGGATGAAGTGAAAGTTTCACTGACAAGACCAGCATTTGTTTGCCCATCACTAATTGCCCTTGAACTAAGTGAGAAGCCTTGCCGTTGGCCTGGGCTGACATGGAGACCAGACCAGGTCAGGTCAGCAGATTCCCTTCCTGAGACGGGAATCCGGTCGTTTTGTGGGCACAACTAATTTCACCTTCCAGATAAATTTGGGATTTTAAACTATGATAAAGATTAGCTTTATTCATCACATATAGATAAAAGCAAACAGTGAAATGCATCGTTTTGTGTCAACGACCAACACTGTGTGGGGGAGGAAGCCTGTCAAGTGTTGCCACACTTCTGGTGCCAACATAGCAAGTCTAGAACTCACTAACCCTAGCCTATACATCTCGGGACTGCGGGAGGAAACCCATGCAGTCACCGGAAGAACAGACAGTGGTGGGAATTGAACCCAGGTCGCTGACTGCTAGCTCTGTATGCCATTATGCTAACCACTATACCAAGCCACCCGGAGAGGACACAGACTTGTCCAGGCTTCTGTACAGGTTACCCGCTAATAATTGAGATTCCCCATATTGCTAAAAATACAATTACTTTAGATTTATAAAAATACAATTTCTCCAGTTCTTATAGCATGGAAACAGGCCCTCCTGCTCCATCTCAGCCATGCTGACCATTTTTCCTAGCAAGTTTGTCCCATCTACCTGCATTTGCCCCTGAGTCCCCTAAACCTCTCCTATCCATGTACTTATCAAAATGTTGCTAATATGTCTGCCTCAATCACTGTTTCAGGCATCTCATTCTAAATATGCACCACCCTTTGTGCAAGGCAGCTGCTCGTGGTGTCCCTTTTAAATCTCTCGACGTTGATCTTAAACCCACGCCCTCTTGTTTTTGTGCCCTCTCTCTGGGAAAAAGGCTAATGTGCCTTCACCCCAGAATCAATATATACCTCATTTATATACAAAGGCGTCTATAAGGTTTTGGACGTACTTCTACAGATTTCTTTTGCGAGAGGGCGGTGAATCGGTGTAATTCTTTGCCATGGACGGCCTTGGAGGTCAAGTTATTGGGCATATTTAAAGTGGAGGTTGATAGGTTCTTGATTAGTAAGGATGACAAAGGTTACAGGGAGAAATGGGGTTGAGAGGGACAATAATTTTGCCATGATTGAACAGAGGAGCAGATTCAATGAAAAAATGGCCTAATTCTACTCCTACAGCAGGGACTTCCAATCTTTTTTTTGTGCCATGGACCAATACCATTAAGTAAGGGGTCCATGTGCCCCAGAGTAGGAAATCCGGTGCTATAGTATGTCTTGTGGTATTATGGTTTATAGGTGACCTTATGAATAAGTATTCCAGCCATACAGCTGTGGTGATGATACTTGAACTCACATCCAGTCGTTAGCAGAGCAAGCCTCTGGGTTACTGATGTAGTGACAGGAGCACCTTGCTCCCTTACACATCTCCATTTCCAACCCCATTATCGTGACTCAAGGCGTTACGAAACCGGAAGACACCCCAGTGAGGGGGCGCCAAGGTAGCTCAGCGACGCTATTACAGCTTGGAGGAGGGTCGGAGCTCAGAGTTCAATCCCGCTGCTGCCCATAAAAGGTTTGTGCCTACCTTCCCGTGAGTGTGAGGGTGATCCGGTTCCCTTCCTCATTTCAAAGACATGAAATGAGGGGGGGGGGGGTGCTGCTCGTTGGACATGGTCCAGGCTGTATCTCTAAATGAGTCAATAAGTGAAATAAACCCTGCCCTCCACATAGAACGCACTGGTGATTTCTGAGTATTAAAATAACACTGCCGACTGACATACAAACAACCCTGCTGCCTGGCGTGTTGGTGCCGTCTCCCAGAGGCACTGAGTTATAACTGCTACAGTAATCAATGCAACAGCCACGCCAGAAAAAAAAAATCAATTGCTCCGACAGTGAAATATGACAATATACAGCAAACAGGAGACACACCAAACCTTCTTGTTCTCAAGATGAGTTATCTTTTGACATCGTACGTTATAGTGCATTTGAGATTCTGTCAACACTGTAACACTTGCAGCTGGCTGGGAAGAAGTGGATTCTGAGCCATTGCTCTCAGATCCCCAGTAATGACTGTCATTCGTGGTAATCCCACACATCCAGGGGCCACACAAACAAAACCCATCTCGACAGCGGCCAGTTAAGGTTCTGCTTCTTAAAAGTATTCAGGATTATTTGTCCCCAGTCGAATGTTTAACCAAGCTTATATATTGCTTTTCAGTAGGGCTGTTAAGGAAGGAGAGTCTGCCGTTCAGTACGTTTGCTTTAATAATACACTGTTTATCATGACAAGACGGTGGCATACTATAAGACGTAGACCCAGGTGCAGAATTAGGCCATTCGGCCTATCAAGTCTGTTCTGTCATTCGATCATGGCTGATTTACTTTCCCTCGTAACCCCATTTCAAGGAAACACAATAGAATCAATGAGAAACTGCAAAGACTGACAATCAGTGAGCGAAAAGATGACAAGCTGTATAAATACAAATAAATACATAAATAAATAAATGCTGCCATTCTCCTGCTTTCTCCCTGTAATCTTTGATGCCCTCACCAATGAAGAATTTATCAATCTCTGCTTTAATTATACCCAATGACTTGGACTTCACAGCTGTCTGTGGCAATGAATTCCACAGATTCACCACCCTCTGGTAAGGAAATTTCTCCTCATCTCTATTTAAGAGGAGCATCTTTCCATTCTGAGGCTGTGCCCTCTGGTCCTAGGCATGTTTAGAACGTGGGATGAACCTGGAGCATCAAGAGGAGATCCATGTGGTCACAGGAGAATATACAAACAGCGGCGGGGATTAAGCCCTGATCTTTCAGCTGGTGTTGTAAAGTGTGGTGTGTTGCTGCCCCATACAAACAAAGGCAGCTGCCTGTGACACGGGACTGACATGTTCAGACTCTTCAGGAGATGTGGATATTTATAAATCTATATAACTGAATACTGCGCAGAATGATGATAGCTTCCCATCTCTGGAGAGGATGCCGGTTTTCATTGTGGCCGTCCATTGTTTGATCTGGGGCTGAGAGTCTGCTCCGATTGCCAACAGGACAGTGCAGTCAGTCTGGCCGAGATGGCACCGACCTGCGATGACCATCGAGGTCATGGCTCAGGTATGCGGCGATGGTTAGGGGTCAGGTTAGAATTGAGCAACAGGAGCCGGAGCTCAAAATCTGCTCTCGCCGACTTCGGGCTTCGACTGTCATTACTGACCCCGAACCTGCTGACGATGGATCCTTGAGCTCCAGACTCGCTGATCTAGGGGGCCAACTGGTAGCACAGGCCTACGATCCCAGGAACCCACCGACTTGGAGGGGGTTAGGACCTGGGGTGGGGTAACCAGCCCTCATTCTCACTGATAGTTAAGTTAAAGTCTGTGCCGGGCCTTATAGACTCATCAGGCTGGTGCTTATGGTGGTTTCCGTGGTGTAAAGTGACTGAGAGTACGAGACTCCCCCCGGATAGGATGCCAGTCTATCGCGAGGTTGACCCCAGCAATTTGCTGGTACCCATTTTCAGCTGGGTGGACTGGAACAATGTGTGGTTAAATGCCTTGCCTCAGCTGGGGCTTGAACTCACGACCTTCAGATCGCTAGTCCAACGCCTTAACCACTTGGCCACGCACCACACATCTTGTGGATGTGAAATATAAATCTGCAGCTGATGCCCACACCATGTAGTACACAGAAATACCACAGGTACTAGAAATTGGGAGAAGGAAGACAAGGAATGCTCAGCATGCAGGCGGCAACTGTGGAGAGAGGAAGACAGATAAACTTTCAACCGAACTAGAATAAAATAAGTTTAAAACCGCAGAGCAAGGGGAAACAAAAGGTGAAGTCTGTGCTAAGGGAGAGACTAAGTGACAGCGAGCTGCTGGCACTGGTTAGCATGGTTTGGGATTTACTTGCCTCTCTTTGCTTGTGTGTTGCCCAGGCACACCTTCTTTGTGCTTCATGGCGGTGTAGTGGTTAGCATAACACTATGGCAGCAGCAGCCACCTGGGTTCATTTCCACCGCTGTCTGTAAAGAGTTTGTACATTCTCCTCGTGAGCGTGTGTGTTTCCTCCGGGTGCTCCTGTTCCCTCCCACATTCTAAATGATTAGGGTTTGTGTGTTATGTGTGTGTGTGGTCCTCCAGGAGGACTACAACCTTGTCACTGGGTTTGGAGGCTGGCGTGCCTCAGTGACCTAGAGAGCTATTCTGGCCGGAGTCAGGGCTTTATGTTTTGGTTGTTGATAGGCTCACCCATGCCAAAGAGATCAAAGGGTAGAGGCCAGACTAAGAGTGGTGCAGATTTGGGGGCTTCAGCTCAAAGTTAACGAGCCAGACTGGTAAAACAAAACTGTGATGGAGGCAGCAATGGGGAATCCTTCTACAACTTGCACAACTGAATGTAGTGAAAACCGAGCCACTGGCTCGATGAAGGAAGCCCAGAACACCGCCAGAGATGGAGGACCTTCATTGCTGCCCTAAATGCCAGTAGCGTAGCGACTCTTGTGGGCTACCCGGAAACATCCTCAGATGTTTGCCATTAACACAAGTGACAAATAAAACTAATTTTAAACCTTTAATCTTTGTTATTCACTATGTTTCACCACCATCTTTCAGCAAATGGCACCACCCCTGAATCTGATCTCCATGTCTCATGAACGATGATAAAGTTAAGTGTCTGCTCTTGGAGCAGAAAGAAGGAAATAGCATCTACTCCTTGTCGGAACCAGAAAACGCGTTATAAGTAATTTTTGCATTGTTCCATGTTGGCGGAACTTAAGACTCGAAAGAATTTTTACTTCAAGATGTTCATTTCATAGCTCCTACAGTCAGGACTCCAGAAATCCAGTTGCTATGTAGGATTTCCGATACCTTGATAACTGATGTGTCTTTTTCTGGATAAAATATGAAGCTTTAAGAATGCACCATCAGAGCTTTGATCGGTAGCAGTGAAGGATTTGACAAGGTGTACAACAGAATGCTGTGATGTCTCTCAGGAACTTGACAGGAAGAACGTCATCATTCCTGGGAAACATTCAGTGATAAACCTCTCTGGTCACTCAATATCTCCTCCCGCTCGAACATGGTTACATCCATCTCAAGCTGTCTTTTGTAGCTGCAGAAAGCCCCGAATTTCACCTGCTCCCCTGCACTAAGTGGCCATCTTATCAGGTACACCTGCGTTTTAAATGCAACTATCTAATCAGCCAATCATGTGGATGCAAATCAATGCATAAAGGCAGGCAGACATGATCAAGAGGTTCAATTGTTGTTCAGGCCAAACATCAGAATGTGATTTTAGTGACTTTGACCGTGGAATGATTGTTGGGGCCAGACAGGGTGGTTTGAGTATCTCAGAAACTGCTGAGGTCCTGGGATTTTTTCACACACCACAGTCTACAGAGTTTATAGAGAATGGTGCACAAAACAAAAAACATCCAGTTCTGCAGATGAAAATGTCCTTTTAATGAGAGAGGTCAGAGGAGAAAAGCCAGACTGGTTCAAGTTGACAGGAAGGTGACAGTAACTCAAATAACCACGCGTTACAACAGTGGTGTGCAGAAGAGCTTCTCTGAACATACAACTTGACGAACCTTGAAGTGGATGGGCTACACAGCAGAAGACCATGAACGTACAGAAATACACACAGAGGCCACATCATTAGGTTTCCTCTTGTACCTAATAAAGTGGCCACTGAGTGTATGTCTAACTCCCACTGGAGAAAAGAATGGCCTCTACTTTTACATATTTTCCAAAGCAGCTGGATTAGTGGCTTGTTGAGCTGTTCAGAGGAAAGTCACACTGGAGATAATGATCTTTATGTCTATCACTTTTATTCATTTATTTAGAGACAGAAGTGCACCCACTTGAGTTGACTATGATGTTCTAAGGGGTTGTCTGTTGGTGGGTCCTTGGGTTGCTGTAGAGGGCCACACCAACCAAGAGTCCAATGACTGAATCAGATACCCCCCACCCAAAGTGCCAGCTTGTGACTGGGGGGCTTCAAGACCTCACGATCTTTCTGCCTTCACCACTCGCTGATTGCCATGGGACTCACTCCAGGATATGATAGGGCAGATTCCCATAATGGAGAACATCTCCGCGTGACTTTGTGTCTAACTTAGAGAGGCTGGTGCCCGGGCAGCCAGCAGACAGTCCTCGCCAGATCGGGGTCAGGGTCCAGTGGCATGGAATGCAAGATGACTGGAGCTGCAGCTTCCTCTGCCTCTACTGTCTCTGAGATGTGTCATCATCTTCTGCCAGCTCCACCAGTGAGCTCTCGACCTCACCACCACGGGTGACCCTACCAGGTGCTAAGTGCCAGACGGCCAAACTCTAGGTGGCGTCACTCTCAGAATCTCAGGAACTCTCAAGCCTCTCCACCACAACATGGTGATGATCCGTGGAACACCTTCACAGGTCCTTCCAGCCCAACGAGACTACACAGCCCAATTACACACCTGTGACCAATTAACCAACTAGCCTGCACATCTTTGGAATGTGGGAGGTAACTGGAGCACCCGGAGGAAATCAGCATGGTCACAGGGAGAACGTACCAAGCAGTGGGTGCGTGGAAAGCACTGCCAGCGACGGTGGTGGATGTTGGCACAAAAGGGTCTTTCAAGAGACTCTTAGATAGGTACATGGAGCTTAGAAAAATAGAGGGCTATGCACTAGGGAAATTCTAGGCAGCTTCTAGAGTAGGTTACATGGTCGGCACAACATTGCGGGCCGAAGGGCCTGTAATGTGCTGTAGATTTCTATGTTCTATGTCCTTGCAGGCAGTGGCGAGAACGGAACCTGAGTCACTGGCTCTATAATAGTGTTACACTAACCACTACACTACCATACCACCCCCTTCAGCAAGGAAAGAGGGAGATGAATAAAAACTCACAGGGCAATGAATTTAGGAGTTCATCTGACCAGCTTCTAAAAAACAGAGGTACGAATAAACTGAACTGCATGTAATGCGTCAGCGTGCTCTGATCCACACTCACCGCAAGTCGTTAGCGTTCCACGGCTAAGTTGAGAGCTGAGGTGAAAAACAGTACTTGTTTGAAAAACAGCGGCGACTGAGGAGACGGAAAGAGGTGCTGAAGTCCCAGACTGAGAATACTAGTGACTACTTTTCCACAGATGCTGCCTGATCTGCTGAGAGTTTCCAGAATTTGTTATGGAAGTGAGTTCAGAGTCACACAGTGTCTAAACAGGCCCATCCCACCCAAAGCGGCACCCTTGTGATAATATCTGGTTCACTGCCCATGAAGCCCCAAACTCAAAAGGAGTTTTAAGCCCCATCTGGTATCTGTGAGTACCCTCATGAAACGGAGGTAACATATATATAACTTATAACTCTAATATTGTTATAGGCAGGGGGGTGGTAGTGGGGATAAGCTCCAAATAAGAAGATGCTCCCAGTAGTGTGCAACTCAAATTGCCTTGACTACCAATTCCAGCTCCTGCCTTCCCATGTGGCTTAGCTAGTAAGCCTGGCAGAACCTTTGCCACCGACAGGAGAAGGGGCAGAGGCCTTAAAACCAGTCGCTTCAGGCAGATTGGGCTCGTCAGCTGTGGTTGGCAGCTCAACAAGGAGAAGGAAAACTCTGATCTCAAACCTCTCCTGCCTTGCGGTTATACGCACTCATGGGGAAGGCTCCGGGAGCAAACCCGGAGGGGAAAGTCCAGAGCTGGAGTCCCTGAGGCCGTCCTACACTGAGTTCAATGCTGACTGGCAACTCCTCGCGGACAAACTGTATCAGTCTCTGTCGTACCCTTTGGATTCATCAGCTGCGTGGAGAGGGGAGCTTGCTGCATGGGCAACAGCTTGCTCTCCATATCGTACTGCCCTGGCTTGTAGAGAGTTAGGACACAACCCCCATGGTCGACCACAAACAATGAAGAGTCTGAACTGTATAAGCCTACTCTTCAGGAACTATCTTACTTCCCCATCCAGTGTCGGAGGTGAGGTCCAGCTGCCAATGTACACTATGATCCACCACCAACCTGAATTGTTCCTAATTGCCTGCTTCTGGCCATATAAATAGAAACCTCTATTCACCCCTGTCCAACTGCAATTCAAACACTGAGTCTACCACCTCCGCTGGCAGCTCATTCCACATACCCACTACCCTCTGTGTGCAAAACATGGCCCTTTAAATCATTACGCTCTCACCTTAAAGCTATGCCTTCTGGTTTTCGATCCCCCTACCCTGGGGAGAAGACAGTGACCATCCACCTTATCCATGCCCTTCGTGAATTTGTAAGTCTCTCCTGGGTCTTATTAAGAACCGTGCTAACTGTATTTGAAGAAAAGTACATGAGTCCTATGATTAAATTGTCAGATTTGGTCCCCTGTAAATTCTTTACGCAGTCTATAAATTTCTGACTGTGTTATTATCCAATGCTTCTTTTTTCCCAAACTGCGACACTGTTGCTATGGGCAACGAGCTCACGCTGAGTCATGTGACATCTTCGTTCCCAAGACTTCTGTGTGCAGTTATTTACAAGCCCTCTCTGATCCAAAAGAGAGGCACAGGAGACAATTTAGACAGACACTGCGCACAAAATGGTGTGGCGGCAGCTGCGTGCCAAGGGCTGACAAACAGGAAGGGGATGTAAAAGACAGATGCAGCAGTAGAAAAGAGGCAGGAAAGGGACTTTAAAGTCGTCCATGCTGTGGAATGAAAATTAGGTTGCATTAGGAATCCGTGCATCCAGCAACAGTGACATCATCAACCCGGCTGAGTGGCCAATCACATTAAAAACTTCCCACGGCCAATAAATTGCAAAGGGAAGCCACAAGGGGAAAATAGTTGCATGGAAATCTGAAATAAAGATGGAAAATATTAAAGATGATTATCAGATCTGGCAGCATCTGCGGAGAGGAAAACAGCATTAACGTCCAGGTTAATTGCCTTTCACCAAAACCACAACTGGAAAAGAAAGGTCGCTAGTTCAGACTTCTAGCTATTATGCCGAGTGAGGCTTTCAGATTGGATCGTAGATTGCTGAGGTAGAGCAACCAACAAAAAGCTGATGGAAATTGGTGGGGTCAGGTGACATTTATGGGATAAAATGGACGTTTGGCCTTTCAGGTCAGCACTTGACCTTCACAGGGTGGAGTAAGAGCTGGCAACCAATATGTGGATCCAGGAGAGGCCACTCCATAGACGCTGCCTGATCTGCTGAGTTCCTCCGGCACTTTGTGTGTGTGTTGCTCCAGATTTTCAGCATCTGCGGAACCACTTATGTTCATGAAATCACATCCTGATGTTCGGCCTGAACAACAGTTGAACCTCTTGACCGTGTCTGCATGCCCGTATGCATTGATTTGCTGCCACGTGATTGGCTGATTAGATATTTGCATTAACAAGCAGGGTGTACCTAATAAAAAGGCCACTGCAAAACCATTTCTGTTTATGAAAGGACTGAGTAGCTTGTTGGAATCTGATAGGAGAGAAAGGCTGAGCACAGTATCGTGGAGTTAGGGGGGGTTTTATGATATTTTAGAATCAAACATAAATTTGCTAAAATCCATCATGTGCTGAAATATTTTTCAAAATAAGTAATTATTCACATGTAATTTGGTTATTTCTTACTTTATTTATTGAAACACGGCACGGAACAGCCATTTGCCACAAACCTTTGAACCGCATTGCCCAGCAATTCCCCCAAATTAATCCTAGCCTGTTGACAGGACAATTTACAATGATCAACTAAACTACCAACCAGTCCATCTTTGGACTGTGGGAGGAAACCAGAGCACCCCGAGGAAACCCACATGGTCACGGGGAGAACGTACAAGCTCCTTCCAAGCAGTGTTGGGAATTGAACCTAGGTCTCCTGCACTATAAAGCATTGTGCTAACCACTACGCTACTGTACCACCCATGGTTTATGACAGGACTACGGGCTGAAAAGCAGTTAAGGCTTAGTATGTTATTGTAAACTTGGACTCCATGGAACAAAGCACCAAATTCTGAGCAACACACTCAAAATGGTGGAGGAACTCAGCAGGCCGGGCAGAATCTATGGAAAAGAGTAAACTGTCAACATTTTGGACTGAGACCCTTCAGCAAGACTGGGAAAACAGATGAGAAGTTAGAGCAAGAAGGCAGCCTCCAACCTGATGGTATGAACTTCAATTTCTTGAACTTCCAATAATTGCCCCTCCTCCCGCCTTCACCATTCCCATTTCCCTCTCTCACCTCCCCTTCTTACCTGCCCATCACCTCCCTCTGGTGCTTCTCCCCCTTCCCTTTTTTCCATGGTTTTCTATCCTCTCCTATCAGATTCCCCCTTCTCCAGCCCTTTACCTCTTTCACCAATCAGCTTCCCAGCTCTTTACTTCATCCCTCCTCCTCACCTGGTTTCACCTATCATCTACCACTTCCTTCCTTTCCCCCCACATTCTTGCTCTCCCTTCTCATCTATTTCTCCAGTCCTGAAGAGGGGTCTCGGCCTGACACATCGACTGTTTAATCTTTTCCACAGATGCTGCCTGACCTGCTGAGTTCCTCCGGCATTTTGTGTGGGTTGCTTGGATTTCCAGCAGCTGCAGATTTCCTCGCTTTTGTGCTACCAAATTCTCAGGGTATTTTGGAGCAATATTAGTTCATAAATAACTCAACCTCTCACCAATTAAACAGATGTTCTTTGGTTCCAGTGAAGAAAGCTGCAGAGCAGAACAGATTGCAAGACAGCACTGAATCACCAAAAGGATTTCACACAGGTGTTAAAATACAGAATCAGAATCTGATTTAACTTCACTGGCAAAGGTCATGAAATTTGTTGTCTTTGTGGCAGCAGTTCTGTGCAATACATAAAACAACTTAAATTACAGTAAAATATATATATAATATGGTGACAGGCTGGACATCTGTCTCTACCAAAGGAGGGGAAGGCGCTCCTTCCCTCCGCTAGCCTGCCAGGTCGCCCTTGAGCAAGGTGTCGCACCTGCTTAGCTCCCTCAGTTGGGGTCACATGAAGCCATGGGACCAGGTGGCAGAGCAGCGGGTCCTGGTAATGTGACCACTAATGCCAGGTGGACAGTCTCTAAAGGATATTGATAATGGCTGGGTCACCCGTCTTGTATAGACAGTGCTCAAAAGAAAGCACTGGCAAGCCACTTCTGCAGAAAAATTCACCAAGGACCACCGTGGTCAGGGAGGCCGTGATCGCCCATGACATACCACGGCAGCTTCAACATTGTTACAAGTGCAAATTCCAGTCCAGCACTTGACAATGGGAATAAGGTTTTTGATCTTTTATGATGGGGTAACACTCTTTGAGACAATCCCAGGAATGTGTGAAAAGTTTGGCTATTTCTTTAGACATTTAGGCAGGTCCATAGGTAGGAAAGCTTAGAGCAGGGGTTCTCTACTTTTTATGCCATGGGCCCCTACCATTAACCAAGGGGTCTGTGGACCCCAGGCTTAGAGGGATATAGGCCAAATATGGGCAAATGGGACTAGCAACTTGGTCATCATGGACAAGTTGGGTTGCTTCTGTGTTGTTCTACTCTTTCCCCTTCAGCTTGTGCTCTCTCTGTTGTGGAGAATGGGTCACAGGAGCTGTCAGATAGAAACAGGTCTTGAAGGTTGGACCCATACTCTTTGGAGTTTGTTGGAATGGCTTCCTACCTAAGGACCTGCCTAAATGTCTAAGGAAATAGCAGAACATTTTACACATTCGATAGGTTTCAATGAGATCTCCCCTCATTCTTCTGAATTCCAGTGAGTACAGGCCCAGAGCCATCAATCGGTTCTCATATGGTAACCCCTTTCATTTCTGGAATCTGTGAACTTCCTCTGAACCAGCTCCAAAGTCAGCACATCCTTTCTTGGATAAGGGGCCCAAAACTGCTCACAACCCCCCAAGTGAGTCCTCACCATAAAGGCCTCAACATTGCACCTTTGCCTTTATATTCTAGTCCTCTTGAAATAAATGCCTACGTCACATTAGCCTTCCTCAACCCGCAAATGAACCTTTTGGGGATCTTGCACAAGAACTCCCAAGTCACTTTGCACCTCAGATTTCTGAATTTTCTCCCTGTTTAGAAAAGTCTACACTTTTATTTCTTCTACCAAAGTGAATGACCACACACTTCCTGATCCAGCATTCTATCTGCCTCTTCTTTGTCCAAAAAAAAGAGGCAGATGGAATAAATATCTTCTTAGATATTCTGTCAGTAGGAGTTCAGTTTAAGAGGGTTCACATCATATTGATTGTTTGATTATTGTCATTAGATAATGTAAACTTCTTTGAGTTCTGGCATCTAGCACTGATTTAATTCTAGATCAACGAGCCCGCTGTGACACACAGCTTACACCCATTTTCAATCGCGTTTCATTGAACCTTCAAACAATGCCGCGTTCTATCACGCAGCAAAACCTTGCAGCCGATCACAGTTTCGGTTTTATCTCTAATAGATCAGGCTGATGCTGTTCAGTGGGTTGAGCACGGGCCAAGCCACAGAACAGGAGTCACTCCAGTCGGCAACTTTTCAATTTAGATTTAATTTTTGAAAAGCAAACTTCTAATCGGTTCAGAGAAATGAAAGAATATGAGCCATTAGTTCACGGTGCCAAGAAAGAGAAAACAAAGACTGGCAAACATCTCCAATAAAGATTTTAAGGCTGCTGTCTCAGGTTGTGGTTCCAGCTCCTCAATACTATCCAGAGTCACTTTGTATAAAGTGCATCGGAGATAACAGATTCAGAGTGACCTGTTCCTCACCAGTAAATCCACAGAGTGTACATGATGGATTTTGAGGTCCATAGTATGGGAAGGGGTAAGCACCACAGTATGGGGGGGTGGTGGGTGAGGAACACTGTATGGGGGGGAGGACCACAGAATGGAAGGGATCACAGTATGGGGAAGGAGGGAGGACAACAGTTTGGGGGAAGGAGGGAGGACCACAGCATAGGGAGCGTGAGGACTGCAGTATTGGTGGGGGGAGGACCACAGTATGGGATTCTTCCAGTACTGCACAAGGAGAGGCCGGGTTGGTGACAAAGCCCCTCAATTTATTTATTTTATTGAGTGATACAGTATGATAGGGCAGTGGGGTGGAGATACGCCTCCACCAGAGGTGCTCCTTCCCTTCACTGGCCCACAGGTCACCCTTGGGCAAGTTGTAGCACCTGCTTAGCACACTGGCCCACCACTCCTGATCAGGGTGACGTGAAGCCATGGGAGCAGATGGTGGACGGTTTTACGAGCAGCTGGTACTTATCACAAGTCCTGGTTATGCGACCGTTGATGCCAGACAGGCAATCTCTGGAGAGTATTGATAATGGCTGGGGTCACCCATCTAGTAAAGACACTGCCCAGAAGAAGACTTCTGTGGAAAAACTTGTAAAAAACTATCATGGTCACAGAAAGACCATCTTCACCCACATCACGATGATGATGACAACACAGTAACAGGCCCGCCTGGCCCAACGAGACCATGTTGCTCAATTACACTCATATGAGCAACAAACCCTACCACGTGACCAATTAGACCTACTAATATGTATGCCTTTGGGCTGTGGGAGGAAACCAGAGCACCCGGAGGAAAACCTTGCAGTCAAGGCGAGAATGTACAAACTCCTTATAGACAATGGTGGGAACTGAACCTGGTTTTCTGGCATTGTAATAATGTAATGCTAACTGCCACACTACTGTGCTGGCTGTATTTCTGTAGTGTACCGAAACATCAACTGTATTCATTCCCCTGGACGCTGCCTGACCTGCTGAGTTCCTCCAGCATTTTGTGTGTGTTGATCTGTGTCCTGTAATTTACTTCATAGGGTAGGGTATTAATCGAGAGATGTGCCATTATAAATGGGTTTAAACCAATCAATGCAGACACAGGCATGAATTTCTATGAACAGAAGTACCACATAACTCCAGTTGCAAGTAAGCCAAAAATTGCTGGCAGGTCTGTCTGAGACAGTTCCAGCCCATTCCAGTTTGTCACTAGAATCACGTCAAGTTGAGTTCATTTCCACTCATGTAATTTGTTCTTTACAAATCAAAATATTTTAACATGATTTTTTTTTAATGTAAACTGGGCTCAGCTCCAAAGTAGGCTCATGATGCGTTGCAAATTGAACCAGTATGCTGGAATGGATGCGTTTGTTCGAGATGGTTTGATGCAAAACATCAAAAGGGTGTGAGATAAAACGTCGGTTTGATTTGCCGCCCCTCCTGCACTCCCACTATATTCTCAGCTTGTTCCGCCAGCTTCCCAGTTCACTCTTTCCAAACGAATCTCACTGCCTGAGGAGCAGAGTTCAAAAGGCTTTACTCAAGGCATAAGGAGATTAGCATACACACTCAAGGTAAATCACTGAAGCAGGACTGATGAGAATTTTGAGTCAATAACTCAGATAAGTCCAGCTTTAAATATAACAACATGCTACAAATTATGAAGCATACTATAGGAATAAGAGATGGGCAAGGCCATTCAGCCCCTCTAGTCTGTTCCACCATTTAATAGGATCACCAATCTCAATGCCATATTCCTGTTCTTCTTCAATACTTGACATCTTTTCTGACCGGATATTCATTAGACTCTTTCTTGCAAATATTCCATAGCCTCTACAGCCATCTGTGGGAGAGAATTCTTCAGTTTATCACCTCTGAATGAAGAAATTTTCTCCTCATGGGAAATCTCTTGCTCTGTAACTCGAGACTGTGTCCTATTATTGTATCTTATGAGGATAGACTGTGTGAACTGGGTCTTTTCTCTTTGGAATGAAGAAGTTTGAGAGGTGACTTGACAGAAGTGTATTAGATGATAAGAGGCATAAATCTAGTGGTAGAGGGTGTGGGAGTGATAGTGTGTAAGCAAGTGTGTAAGCGATAGTATGGTGGAGTGTGAGCAATAGTGTGCAGGAGAGTGTGGGAGCAAAAGTGTGATAGAGAGTGTGCGGTAGGAGTTCAAGAAGGCATCAGTGTTAGAAATTCCATCACAGGGCAACAGGCTGTGAGACTGCATGAATGCTTTCAGGAGAACGTAGAGAAAGTGTGCGTGAGATAGTGTGCAAGAATGTGTGTGGGAGTGATGGTATGAGCGTGGGCGAACAAGAGGGCAAGTGAGTGAGGGCACACAGGAAAACAGGTTTGAGCCTGCAGATCCTGATCTCTCCCTCCCTCCCTCACACACACACACACGGATGCACACACACGTACACATGCAGACTCAAGTGCACACACACACACACACACACACACACACACACACACACACACACACACATCCAAATCCTAAGAACTTTCCACAGGGGCACAATTGAGAGCATCCTGACTGGCTGCATCACTGCCTCATGTGGGAACTGTACCTCCCCTGATCACAGGACTCTGCAGAGTGTGGTGCGGACAGCCCAGCGCATCTGTAGTTGTGAACTTCCCATGATTCAGGACATTTATAAAAACAGGTGTGAAAAAAAGGGCCCAAAGAATCATTGGGGACCTGAGTCACCCCAACCACAATCTATTCCAACCACTATCATCCAGGAAACAGTACTACCGCATAAAAGCCAAGACCAACAGGCTCTGGGACAGCTTCTTCCACCAGGCCATCAGACTAACTAACTCACACTGATTTGAGTGTATTTCTGTATTACATTTATTATAAATGATTATAAATTACTACGATTGCACATTTAGATGGAGACGTAATGTAAAGATTTTCACTCATCTATGTGAAGATATAAAAAATAAAGTCAATTCAACACACACGCACGCGCAGCAGGACAATCAGGCCATGCCTCAGCAGGACCTGATGAAGCGGTATTTGTCACTCCGCAGATCCCTGCAGCTTTTGAATGGAGATATGATGGAGATTGATGATGTAAATTGTACTTGAGAGACAATCTCAAACACTCAGGGTGTGAAGGTGATGCACAGAATTCAATTGTCAATGTGAGAGTCACATTACTGTTCGGGACTCATTAATCATTGTATCTAATATCACTCCAACCCCTGGGCTTGCGACCAATACCAGGAATGGCATACATAATCCCGGGTTTGGTCTTTTGGGGTTGGTGAAAGGTTTCCCTGGCTGGAGGAATCCGCATACTTTGTGCTTTCCACCCACAAAGTGGCAGATGGCCAAATATAAAGAAACAAAATGATATCCAAGGTTTTTTAAAATGTTTCTTCAGCCCTAAACTGGTATTTGATGCTCTGAGGTTGCGCAGAGTATAAAAGGGTATCGAACCTGATTTCACCCCCTGCAGAAGCCAGGTCTAGTGCAACTTCAAAGGTGGGGAGGGGGTTTGATATTGTTCTACTGCTGCTTGTGCGTGGGATGGGGGTGCTGGGGGGGCCTTGGGGTTCTAACGTTTTAACTGTCATTCAATCTTTGGGCACTTCTCTGTTTTCGTGGATGTTTGTGAAGAAAAAGAATTTCAGAATGCATATTGTATACATTTCCCTGACATTAAATGCACCTACTGAACCTATTGGACTTCAGTCCGGACTGAGGGGCTTCAACAGCTCAAGGATTGCTCCTGGGATTCCTGGGATTTGGTTGTAATTGTATGCAGCTGGCTGGGATCTTTGGAAGAACTTGGGCGAATCTTGGATTTGATTTGGGTCTGTTCCCTCCAGCCAGAGATATTGTCAAAGATGGCGCTGAGCTACTAGGTTGTGGTTGCGGCTCAGACTTCGTTTCATTGAGGCACATAGGGGTGGTTTGCGGGATTGCACAGGGAGTTAGGAGTTTAGAGACAGAGATGAAGGGCTTTAGAGGTCAGGGGTGGTAAATGAAGAGTCTGGAGTCCAAGTTGGAGTGCTCCACGGTAGAAGATCCCCAAGGACGGATGCCAGGCCCTGTGGCTAATGGCTGGTGAACCCCAAGTTAACGAGTCCCAACATCTGTGTGGGCAGGAAGCACAAGGGTTGGAAGTCAAGGCCCAGTGTCTACGAGTCAGAGGCCCAATGGCTTGTCCAGAAGACAGAGGCCTGATATATACAAGTCGGGAGGCAAACGTCTGAAAGTCTGTGAGTCTGGACCACAGTTTGGAGTTTGGAGGCCCAGAGGTGGCCGCTCCTGGAATTGAAGCCCTAGAGGTGGCCTGTCCTGTGGTTGGTGGCCTATCCTGGGGTAGGAGGCCTGGAGGTGGCCTATCCTGGGGTTGGAGGCCTGGAGGCGGCCTATCCTGGGGTTGGAGGCCCAGAGGTGGCCTGTCCTGGAATTGAAGCCCTAGAGGTGGCCTGTCCTGTGGTTGGAGGCCTGGAGGTGGCCTATCCTGAGAATGGAAACCTGTCTGTTTTTATCACTAGGGAAGAAAGGGGCTCATTTTGCTGTTGTTTTGTTTTGTTGCTGTAATTGCTGCTGCACGTTGTGTGCTTCTACATGCAGGATGTGTGGTGACATTTACGGGCTGCCCCCAGCACCTCCTTAAGTTGTGTTGGTCATTAATGCTAATGCTGGGTATTCAACTTTCCATCATTCCTTTCATGACATGGGGGCAGCACTGGCACGGTCAGGCCATCTCACACTCTTTTGAACTGAGTCAGCTGTTTTACATGTCTGGAGTCACTGGCAGATAAACACAGCAGTGAGCCTCACGGGTTTTACAATGATCTGGTAGCCTTATTGTCACCATTATTGCTATGTGCTTCTTGATTTTCAAATTTATTTAATAAATTGAGTTAAAATTTTCAGGTACTAAGGTGGGATTCAAACTCACGTCATGAGCTCATTGAGAGATTAACAATATATCTGTCATAAGGACTTTGAAACACACAGTGAAAGGCATCACTTTGCATCAATGACCAACGCAGTCTGAGGATGCGCTGGGTGCAGCCCACAGGTGTTGGCAGGCTTCCTGCGACAACACAGCTTACTAGCCCTAACCCATACGCCTTAGGAATGTAGGAGGGAAACGGAGCCTCGGAGGGAACCCGCGAGGACACAGGGAGAACGTACAAACTCCTTACAGACAGTGGGGAGAATCAAACCCGCTGATCGCTGGTGGGGTGAAGCTATTGCTGTAATCTCTATGCTACTGTGCCACCCCACTAGTCCTCGAGTTGGCGGCCAGCAATTTAACAAATATATTGTCAAATCTTTTGCATTTGTTTTTAAGCCAAATGGAAGTAGGTATTTTAAACTGTAACAGCCTTCCTTCCTCCGACTGAATCTTTTAAGCTAGCTTGCATCTAGTAGTGGGTTGGGCTGTCCTGAACTAAGCTTGCCTCCTGTGATTTCTGCTGAGGTTTCCCCTTGCCCAAGGCTGCACTACCTGCTGCAACTGTCCAAGCTTGGCAAACCCTCAAGGATCACTATGACAGCCTGGATGACCTTCTGTTACACCACCGCCATCAAAAAGGGAGTTATGGAAAAAGAAAACCATCTAGAAGGCCCTTTGACTGCAACACGCTGTAAGGTTTCACTGCTAATGTAATGGCTTCGCTGTAATGTTCTACTGCTAAGGCAATGGTTTCTCTGTAGCAGCGATGTTTGGGTTATGACTAGAGATAACGGGGCATGTTAGCCAATGAGCAGGAGGCTGTTCTTTCTTGTGTGTCTGGGAGCCGGGAATTCGCGGTCTTTTGCCAAGGAGAGATGAAGAGAAAAGGTGCGAATGGAGAGTGTTGGTAGACCGCCAGACCGCCGGACTTGGAGTGAGGGTCCAAAGGTCAGCAACAATCGGAGGAGGTTGATGAAGGAAGAACGGCCTTACAGTGAGCTCCAACGGTGCGCATTAGACTGCTTCATGAGAATGGGCCCTTTTCTTTGTTTCTTTACAAACCATATAGTCAAGTTATAAATCTCAATCGTTTAATCGCATATTGTGTACTGTTTGTTATTTCGGGGTACTGATTTGTAACAGGGACACATCGCACAGCATCCACCCAAACGAGATCTCTTGTTTGGCCGGGCTGGGTACTATCACCCCCCCTATATTAAGCCACTAGCCAAAGCGAGAGTTACACAACCTAGAAGGTGGTTTTTGAGGAGTTGGGGGCAGGGGGAGAGATTTAAGGTGGAAAGGTTCCTGTGCCAAGCAGTTCAAAGGAAATTTCCCATCTTTGTCTGCAGTGTACAAGCTCCAGATTCACATGAATTAACTTAATGGAGTTCCTTAAGGTTGTTATAACAGGGGGTGGTAATGGGTACAAGCTCCCACTGCCTATCAAATGCTCCCAATGGCGTGCACCTCAAATAGCCTCTGACAACCAAGTCCAGCTCTTGGCTTTCAGGTGGGGCTAGGCTACTAAGCCTGGCAGAACTGTTTCTACTGATAGGAGAAGGGGAAAAGGCCCTTGAAACCAGTTCCCTCCGGCAGATGGCTCATCTAGGAGAAGGAAAACTGATCTCAAATGACCGCGGCCTTGCGACTGTACCCACTCGTGAGGAAGGCTTCAGGAGTAAACCCTGAGGGAAAAGTCTGGAGCTGGAGTCCCTGAGGCAGTCCTACACTGAGTTTAATGCTGACTGGCAACTCCTGGAGCACTGCTGGTGGCAAACTTTATCGGTCTCTTCCCTTCCTTTGGGCTCATCAGATGCATGGAGAGGGGGAGCTTGCTACACGGGCAACAGCTTGCTCTCCGTATAGTACTGCCCAGGCTTGCATACCTAGCCAGCTAGGAAGCAGCATCCATGGTTAACCCCGGGCATTGGAGGCCTCTAACTTATTGGATCATACTTCAAGAGATGAAAGATCTGGCCCTTCGGCCCACAAAACCTGCGTCTCTCTTAATCTTATAAATTCTTATCAGTAGATCCTCGGCCCAAGGAGGAGTCAGGTGTTCTGAGAAACAAGAAGGAAATTGGAATTGAGGTGAAGATTAGCCCAGCAATGAGTTATCAAAAGCTAGAAAAAGCTAGAAGGGCTGAGTGGCTGATGCTGGTCTTATATTTTACTTGCATCAATATCCTATTGTAAATGGGATCCCTTTCTCTTTCTTGCACTTTCAATGTGACATGTTACACAGTTATTTCCTATCAGTATTAATGCTATCTTTTCATTTTGCCCAGATGCCAGCTTCATGACTCATCATTGACAACTGAACCAGCTTGACTCAGCTAATTGAATGTCACACTGAAAATTCAACCAAAATAATGATGATACTCAGTGATATTTCAAATTATAGTCAGCCAAATGAAGATGAATATTGGTTGCAATCATAGGGTCATAAATAGAGTCGTACATCAAATGAGAGATAGGAATAGGCAAACTGAATTGGGAAGAAGGAATGACTTTACCTCGAGCTGGGGTTCCCAACCTGGGGTCCACAGATCCCTCGGCTAATGGTAGGGGTCCATGGCATAAAAAGGTTGGAAGACTTTGACATAGGGCCGAGTAAGCCTTTGGAATTTGTCTGAGGAGCTGAGGACAATCACAACGCCAATCAATATTCTTTGGTGACTCATGGTTGCAGGGATAAGGGCCGAGATGGTGAGAGCGGTGGGGGAAGGCGAGTCACAGACGGGAAAGCGGAGAGGGGAGGGGAGGAGGAGCTGTCCTGATGAAGGATCTCGACCTGAAATGGCGACCCTATTACTTTCCTCCATGGATGCTGCCTGACCCGTTGTGTTCCTGCAGAACTGTCCCTCAGTCAGTCAATTCAACTTAATAGTCATTTAACCATACATAAATACTCATGAACACAGTCAAATGAGACAGCGTTACTATGGGGTCAAGGTGCTAAAGCACATTGGCAACAGTCATACAGGAACACATTCAGGGGATTAAACAGTCCCTATACACTCTCCCCCCCCCCTCCCCAACGACACTGCAATCTTGATATCCATTCCTTACACATGCAAGACTATATAGGATATCAGTAAGCCACAACAGCGCAGAAAATGCATGTATATAGTCCAGAACTTCCCCCAGCCCACTGATATCATCTGTTGACCCACCCCAACATCAGCTAGGCTTTGAGGCTCAGTCCTAGCATATACAAGCATATACAGAATATTAGTATAAACACAATGACACAGAAAATGCACACATATAGTCCAGACCTCCCAGCCCACCGAGATCATCTCTCAACCTGCCCCGAAGCCCACTAGACCATACTACCATGGAAAGCCATTCGCTTCTGCTCTGCATTTCTTGTTTTCGAGATCTATAATGAGCAATAGAATTTAATATTCATTCTGATCAAGTTGCATGAAACTTGTTTCTAGGTTGAAAATCCACAAAGCAAATACTTGCTAGATTTGCTCATGTCAGTTAATCCCAGTGTCAATTTTGCTATTAACTCAAGCAAGTTTCTTAAACAGGCTTCGTAATAAGAAAGCAGTCAATAAATAGAAATGCTAAGTGTGTTACATTAAATTTACTCTGAAGCCTTCCTAGAAATTATTAATTGCTTGGTGTTCAATATTCGATTTTGCTCAAGTGCAAAACCCCATGGAATGCATCATTATATTAAGACTATAACACCATAAGACATAGGAGCAGAATTAGGCCATTCAGCCCATCAAAATCTCCCTGCCAATTCAGCATGGCTAATTAATTATTCCTCTCAACCCCATTCCTCTGCCTTCTCCCTGTAACCTTCGAAGTCCTTACAAATTAAGATTCTATCAACCTCAGTTTTAAATATACCCAGTGACTTGGCCTCCACAGCCGTCAGTGGCAATGAATTCCACAAATTCACCACCTTCTGGCTAAAGAAATTCCTCCTCATTTTTGTTCTAAAGGGACATGAAACTGCAGAAAACCTCGAACTTGCCTACCACCACAACAAGTTTATAGCGTGTGCAATCTCTGTCTCTGCTTTGTAGCACATAAAGACAACTATAATCACATTCATTGATTACAGCTCAGAATTCCTTCAGTACTAATAACCAAGCTTCAAAGCCTGGGCCTCAATACATCTCCCTGCAGCTGGATCCCCAACTTCCTGATTGGGAGACCACGGTCAGTGTGAGTCAATAATAATGTCTCCTCCTCGCTGACTATAAACACAGGTGCACCTCAAGGTGCTTAGCCCAGTGCTCTATTCTCTCTACACTCCTGGCTGGCTAAGCACAGCTCAAACAACATCTACAAATTCGAAGCTGATACCACTGTTGTTGGTAGAATCTCAGATGGTGATGAAGAGGTGCACTGAAGTGAGATCAGTTACTTGAGTGGCACTGCATTCAACATCAGCAAGACCAAGGAACTGACTGTGGTCCTTCAGAAGGGGCAGTTGGGAAAACACATACCAAGCCTCATTGAGCGGTCAGCATTGGAAAGGCTGAGCAGCTTCGAGTACCTGGTTGCCAACATCTCAGAGGGTCTACCCCGGACCAAGCACATTGATGCCATCACAAAGAAGATATGCCAGGGGCTCCTCTTCATTAGGAGTTTGAGGAGCTTTGTAATGTCATTAAAGTCTCTTACAAATTTCTACAAATGTACAAGCGGAGAACTGTCTGATTGGTTGCACAGCCTGGTATTGAGACTCCTATATACAGGATTACAAGAGGCTGTAGAAGGCACAGTGTTGGTGTGTGGCCAAGTGGTTAAGGCGTTCATCCAGTGATCTGAAAGTCGTTAGTTCGAGCCTTGGCTGAAGCTACGTGTGTATCCTTGAGCAAGGCACTTAACCACACATTGCTCAATGCCAACAATGCCAAGCTGTATGGGTCCTAATGCCCTTCCCTTGGGCAACATCGGTGGTGTGGAGAGGGGAGACTTGCAGCTTGGGCAACTGCCGGTCTTCCATAAAAAAAATCCTTGCCCAGGCTTGCACCCTGGAAACTTTCCAGGTCACAAGTCCATGGTCTATCGAGACTAACGGAGGTCTACGCTACACTACAGAAGGCACAACCAGTGAGGACCTCTTCAAGTGGCAGTTTCTCAAGAAGTCGGCATCCATCATTAAGGACCCTCATTATCTTAGATACGCCCTTTTCTTATTAGCGGTGTCAGGGAAGAGGTACAGGATTCACAGATCAAAGTATATTTATTATCAAAGTATGCCTACTATATATAACCTTGGGATTCATCTTCTCCAATGCCACGAAACAAAGAAAACCATGGAACCCCGTTCAAAGAAAAATATCAAGCTCCTCCATGCGCAAAAAAAAAAAAACAAATTGCGCAAATGACAAGAAAGAAACAAGCAAAAAACACAGAACATTTAAAAAAAACACAAACTTGAAAGAGTCCAGGCATATTCAGTTCAGCTCAGTTTGTTATCTGCAGGTCACCCTGACCAAAATCACCTGAAACAGCAACAAAAAAGGAACGACCAGAAACCAGAAAGACATGAACCATGGAATCCAATCCACAAACCGCAATGATTAAACCTCATTAAGACCCAGAAATCTGGCACCATCCTCCAACAGCATCAAGGGAGAAAGAGACCGTCACACACAGAGACCTTCTCTGGCGGCAGCGAGTGAGAGGCAGCATTGAACACCTGCCTGCATTCCGCACTCACCTTGATGATCTCAATCTTCCTCGGCACTTTACAAGACCCACACTCAGCAATTTAAAAACAGCTCCTTCCCCTCTGTTATCAGATTTCTGAATGGTCTGTAAGACACTGCTGTACTTCATTGTTCCATTTATTTTTGTAATTTATAGATTTTTATGCCTTTGCACTGTCCTGATGTCGCAAAACAACAAACTTCATACCCTTTATCACTGATTATAAATCTGATTCTGATTCAAAACTGACCACCACCAACCAAATAGAACGACATGAAGTTTGAAGCAACGATTGCCAAGAACGGGCAGCAGGCGTGTTTGAAAATGCACGGCAAATAGAGCTTAGTACAGCAACTTAACGTGGGATGTGCTGAGCAGATCTTCAGCAAGGGCATGCAATTCATCAGCAGGGTTTCCCTACACACTGAAAGCTGAATCTCTGGAGCATTAGATAACACTGACATTGAACCACCGAAAACTGGCAAACTACTGTAGCTGAGGGATGACCCAGATATTTTTTTATAGGCATAGAGTAACAAACACTGACAAGCATACTCTTTTTTTAAATGCTATAGAAAATAAGCACACCTGTACATGAAAATCCCAACATATAAATATACATACACACACCCTAATTCAGCACAGATAATATAGTATAAAATATATTAACTCACATTTATATGCAATGTAGGATATTAACAATAAATAACCACACACACACACATTTAAATATGTATTGCCATCACAGTACACTACAGCACAGAAACAGGCCCTTTGGCCCATCTATTTTGTGCCAAAACTATTTAAATAGCCTACTCTCATCTACCCGCTCACAGAATTTAGCCCTCAATACCCCTGTCATCCATGTACCTATCCAAATTTCTCTAAAATGTTAAAATCAACCCTGCCTGCACCACTTGTGCTGGCAGCTCGTTTCACACGCTCACACCCTCTGAGTGGAAAAAGTCCCCCCTCATGTTCCCATTAAAGGTTTCACCTTTCACCCTTAGCCCATGACCTTTAGTTATAGTCCCACCCAACCGCAGTGGAAAAAGCTTGTTTACATTAAATCTATCTATACCCCTCATAATTATACCTCTGTCAACTCTCCCCTCAAACTTCTACATTCTAGAGAATAATGTCCTAATCTATTCAACCTTCCCCTATAACGCAAGTCCTCCAGTTCTGGCAGCATCCTCGTAAATTTTCTCTGCACTCTTTGAATCATATTTACATCATTCCTGCAGGCACTACAAACTAGGCCTCACCAACGTCTTATACAGTTTCAACATAATATCCCAAGTCTTGTATTCAATAAATTGATTTATGACAGCCAATGTAGCAAAATCATTCCTTATGACCTAATCTACCTGTGACACTGCTTTCAAAGAATTCTGGATCTGTATTCCCAGATCTCTTTGTTCTACTGCACTCCTCACTGCCCTACCCCTCACATGCAAGACCTACCCTAACTGGTCCCATCCAAAGTACAACACTACACTCTTATCTGCATTAAATTCCATCTGCAATTTTTCAGCCCAGTTTTCCAGCTGGTCCAGATCCCGCTGTAAGTTTTGATAGTCTTCCTCACTGTCCACTACACCCCCAATTTTGGTGTCGTCTACAAATTTGCTGGTCCAGTTAACCACATTATTATCCAGATCGTTGATATAGATGACAAATAACAGCAGACCCAGCACTGATCCCTCAGGCACTCTACTAGTCACAAGCCTCTAGTCAGAGAGGCAACAATTCTCCCACAAAGCCAATGCCTAATCCAGTTTGCTACCTGATCTTGACTGTTAAGTGACTGAGCCTGATCAACTTCCCATGTGGGGCACTGTCAAAGGCCTTGCTAAGGTCCATGTAGACAACATCCACTGCCTTACCTTCATCAGCTTTCCTGGTAACTTCCTTGGAAAACTCTTTAAGATTGGTTGGACATGACTTACCATGCACAAAGCTATGTTGACTATCCCTAATAAGACACTGTCTATCCAGCCATTTAGAATACCTTCTAATACCTTTCCCACTACTGATGTCTTATTCTTAGAGCCTTCCTTAAACAACAGATCAACATTAGCTATCTCCTTATCCTCCAATCTTCTGGCACTTCACCCGTGGCTTAGGATATTTTAAATATCTCTGCTAGGGTCGCTACATTTTCTGACATTGTTTCTCACAGGATTCAAGAGAACACTTTTTTAGGCCCTGGGCACTTCTCCAACCTAATTTGCCCCAAGACAGCAAACACCTCCTCCTCTGTAATTTGTGTAGGGTCCATGACCTCTCTGCTGTGCCTCTCATCTATAGACTCTGCGTCATCTCCTGAGTTAATATAATTACAAACACTCCACTTAAGATCTCCCCCATCTCTTTTGGTTTCATGCAGAGATTAGCATTATATCTTCCAGAGGAGCACTTCTGTCCCACGCAATTGTTTTGCTCATATATAGCTGTAGAAGCCCTTAGGATGCCCCTTCACCTTGGCTGCTGGAGCAACCTCATATCTTCTTTTAGTCCTCCTCATTTCTTTCTTAAGTGTTCTCTTGCATTTCTTATACTTCTCAAGTTCCTTATTTGTTCCTGCCTGCCTACCTGTTATGCACCTCCTTATTCTTAACCAGGACCTCAATATCTCTCGAAAACCAAGGGTCACAAACCAGTTATCCTTACCTTTTACTCTGACAAGCTTTGTACTCTCAAAATTTCACTTTTGAATACCATATTTAGCAAGAACACTTCTGCCAGAAAACAAACTATCCCAATCTGTACTTGCCAGATCCTTTTTGATACCATCAAAACTGGCCTTTCACCAATTTAGAATCTCAACCTGCAGACCAGACCAATCTCTTTCCATATTTACCTCGAAACTAATGGCATTATGATCACTAGGTGCAGTGTTCCCCTACACAAACTTCAGTCAGCCGCTCTGTCTCATTTCCTAATAGGAGATCTGGTAACACACTCTCTCTAGCTGGGACTTCTGCATACTGATTAGGGAAAATTTCCTGAATACATTTGACCAACTCTTTCCCATCCAGTCCTTTTACAGTGTGGGAATCCCAGTCATAAGTAGAAAGTTAAAATCACCTACTATGACAACACCACGTTTCCTGCAACAGTCTGTAATCTCTCTGTAAATTTGTTCCTCTAAATCTTGCAGACTGCTAGGTGGTCCATCATATAATCCCATTAATGTAGTCATACCTTTCTTATTCCTGAGTTCTACCCATAAAGCCTCCACTCGGTCCTGACTGAGCCCTGCTGTGATATTTTCCATGACTACTAATGCCACCCTTCCCCCTTTAATCCCTTTTACTCAATCACGTCTAGAACAATGGAACCCTGGAACACTGAGCTGCCAGTCCTGCCCCTCCTGCAACCAAGTCTCACTAACATCTACAATGTCATAATTCCACATGCTGATTCATACCCTAAGCTCAAATTCCTTTGTGAACTAGTAAAAACAAGATGTGTGCATGTGCATGTTAGAGGGAACATTGCTTGTGCTGTGTATGACTGTTGATACTGTGTTTTGCACCGTGGCCCTGCAGGAACGCTGTTTTGTTTGGCTGTGTTCATGGTTATTCATGTATGGCTGAATGACAATTAAACTTGAATTTGAACTTGACACTTATACAAAACCAAAATTCTGTGGGGTATGTCCTTTCCCAGGTTTAAACTTGAATACTTCAAGAGTAGCCTCTTCCTATCACCTTCAAAGTGAGTGAGGATCAGGGAAGGAAGAGTTAAAATGAAAAATCATTGGATGAAGCATAATTGATAATATTAGGATCCCAAAACACCATGCAGAAGCTTAATTAAACTACATTTGTCACTGAAGTGCGTAAGAAGACTTTACAGCAGATGGCTACAGGCTGCATCAGGTAGATACAAGGAAGTTTGTTCAAAGAGGAAACAGAGAGGGAGAAGGAGAGAGATCGTTTGGTCAGACACATGGGTTTTAAGGAACGCTGGATCTCAGTTTACTTTCTGATCCTTATGGTTCTTCCCGGAGTCAAGAATGACAAGCAGTCTTAATGCTAGTGGTCATTTAGTTTAGAGTACAAACATATGTACAAATACTTAGCAAACTGAATAAAGAACTGAGAAGGGATGCTAAGAGGTAAATTAATGTGAAGACAAAGGGAATAAAAAATAAAGGGTGGCACCTCTGAAAAATCCATCACTTTTATAGATAAGATAAGAAATTCCTTAGATAGAAATAAACTAGTTAATAGGTACATAATTAAAACAATTACATCTCATGGATAATGCATACAAATGCTGGAAGAACTCAGCAGGCCATGCAGCACCTGTGGAAAAGACTAAACAGTCGACATCCTGTGCTCAGATCCTTCTCCAGGAGAAGGGTCTTAGCCCCAACCTCATTGTTCACTGGTCTCCGTAGATGCTCCCTGACCTGCTGAGTTCCTCCAGCATCTTGTGTGTGTTGCTTTGTATTTCCAGCATCTACAGATTTTCTCGTGGTTGTGACATATTGCGCGTAATGCGCTAATTCTTAGCCAATGCAAAAGGAGAGAGGTGATAGATCATTAGTTTAGCTGCTATACCACTTTCTGCCAGTGAGTGGGGATGAACCATCACATACTGTGAAAAATACATGAGTTTGTTAAAAAGTACAAATCTTATAAAAATTATTATTTAAAAAGCAGTCGTTTCCAATGGGAACATCTTAAATGAGGCAAGGTAAACAAGTCAGAATGCAGAAAAGAGTGTTACAGTGAAAAAACAATGCAGACTGACAATGGTGTTGACTGAGAAATTGAAAGTTTATCATTATTGTATAAGAGGTCAACTCAAGAGACTTATAACAGCAGGATAGAATTCATCCTTGAACCAATGGTACATGTTCTCAAGATTTTAAATCTTCTTGGCTTTGTATCTTCTAGAACGGGTGGATTGACTTAAGAGGAAATGTTGAAGAGTCTAGGCTTGCATTTTATGTTCAGAAGAGTGAAAGGTGACTTGATTGAACCATATAAGATCCTTAAAGGTTTTGATCAGGTGAATGTGGAAAGGAGGCTTCTCCTTTTGGGTGTTCTGGCACTATGAGCGACTTAAAAAAAAAGAGAGGTCACCTCTTTAACATATTCTTCTCACTGAGAATCATGAGTCTTCAGAAATTCCTTTTGCAGAGGGCAAAGAAAACAAAATCTGAATATTTGTATGGCAGAAACCGAAAGAGTAAGCAAGGGAGTGAAAGCTGACTAGCAATTCCAGGAATGCAGACTTGAGATTGTAGTTAGATAGTCCTCACTAAGAGATCAGCAGTGGAAAAGGTGAGCAGCTTTAAGTTCCTGGGTCCAACGTATTGATGTAATTACAAGGAAGGAACAGCAGTGGCTATATTTCATTAGGGGTCTGAGGAGACTTGGTATGTCACCAAAGACCCTCACAAATTTCTGGAGGTACCATAGGGGCCATTCTAACTGGTTGCATCACTGTCTGGTATGGATCCGACAAAGCTGCAGGGAGTTGTAAACTCAGCCAGGTCCATCATAGGCACCTGCCTCCCCAGCATCCAGGACATTTTCAAAAGGCAATGCCTCAAAAAAGCAGCATCCATCATTAAGGACGCCTATCATCCAGGTCATGCCTTCTTCTCATTCCTCTTCTTCAAGGAGAGGGTACAGGAGCCTAAAGACACACATTTTACTTTTTAGGAACTGCTTCTTCCCACCACCATCAGGTTTATGAATGGACAATGAACCTATGTACACTACCTCAATTTTTTTTTGTTCACTTTTTGTACTATTTAGTTAATTTTAAATTATATGTGTCTTTTTTCTTATTGCAATTTATGGTTTTTTTAAAAAAATTATGTACTGCAAATTACTGCTGCCGCAGAACAACATGCTTCGCAAGATAGGCTAGTGATATAAACCTGATTCTGATTCTGGTGCCAAGCAAGCAAACAGCAAATCAGTAAATCATAGACACACAAGTTTCTGCAGTTGCCGGAGATCTTGAGCAACACAAACAGAAAATGCTGGAGGAACTCAGCATGTCAGGCAGCATCTAACATTGGGAATAAATGCCTGGCGTTTTGGGCAGCGACCTTTTATCAGGACTCTAAAGGGTCTCAGCCTGAGATGTCGACTGTCTACTCCACAGATGCTGTCTGACTTTCTGAGTTCCTCCAGCATTTTGTGTATGCATTGAAGCCCGAAGGGGATAGAGCTGTGAGGTAAAGTCAGCTCATTTGTGCAAACAAGCACTGTTCTCCAGTGACAGTGCTGAGAAACAGCACGTGATTGATGGGTGAGAAGGACAGTGGACTGATCTGCAGATGACACTGGAAGGAATGGCGCAGGAGCAGATGATGATTGCTGCAACAAATCCCTGAATTTGAATGGACACATGTGATTGGAGTCTAGGCTCTACGATCCTAATGGACTGAGTGAGAGACACCGGAGGAGGAGGATGTGTCAGACAGGGCAGTAATCTCCATAAATGGCATCAAATTCCAAGACAAGAGGCAAAATGAATTTGGAGCAACACACACAAAATTCCGAAGGAACTAAGCAGGTCAGGCAGCATCTATGGAGAGGAAGAAACAGTTGACATCTCTGGCTGAGACCCTTCATCGGGAGGAAGGGGATTGAGGCCAGAATAAGAAGGTGGGGGGAGGACAAGCTAGCGGGTGATAGGTGTGACCAGGTGAGGAGGGTGGGGAAGGGGCATGAAATAAGAAGCTGGAAGATGATAGGCCGAAGAGGTAAATGGCTGAAGAAGAAGAAGCAATCTGATAGGAGAAGAGAGTGGACTGTGGGATAAAGGGAAGGAGAAGGGGCAATAGAGGGATGGGCATGTGAGGAGAAGAAAAGGGTAAAAGGGTAATGAGAATGGGCAATGGAGAAAGAAAGAGGGGGTGTGTGGGAGAAATTACTGGAAGTTAGTCAAATAAATGTTTGTGCCATCAGGTTGGAGGCTACCCAAGGAACTTAGAAATAGTTTGCAAAGATGGGGTCAAGTGTAAACTAAAGGGAGGAAAATGTCCTTTCCTACCATACAATTAGAGTGGTCTTCTTCCTGTGAACATTACAGTGGGTATGAAACAGCTGAACTGATAATTATAGTAATGAAGGGGGAACTTGTCTATATAACAACAGTTAATGTTTTTTTTTAAGAGAGTTAATTATATACAAAGAGCTTGAGACCTTTTGGTGTGCTGTGATTGGGTGCTACATAAATGTAAAATTTTAATTAACTTCACCTCTTTAAGTATCATTGGCTAAAAATATTCTAGATTAGATCATAAGAGGCAACTTTTTCACATAGAGGATAGCGGGCATATGGAACAAGCTGCCAGAGGAGGTAGTAGATGTACGTGCGATTACAGCATTTGAAAGACATTGAGGTATACGGACAGGAAAGGTTTCTGGAGAGGTGGGTCAAATGCAGGCAATTGGGACTAGTGTGAGTAGGCAACTTGGTCAGGATGGATGGATTGGGCCACAGAGCCTGTTTGTGTTACATCACTCTGAGTCATAAGTACCTGGCGACCAACTGCACACTGAAGCTTCCTGAGATGGTGAAAACTTGGGAAATAAATTGAGAGAAGGAGATTCCTTTCTTTTGGTGCTTGCAGACTGCAAGAAATATGTTTCTCTGAAGTAGGCTCTGCATTCAGTAGTGGTTGGTGGCTCAGAGGAGTGCAGCAAGGAAACAGCACATTCCATCCAGCTTCACCAGGCTGACCAAGTTCTTAAAGTGAGCCAGATTTTTCTTCATAGAGTCAGAGAGATACACAACTCCGCCATGGACGGTCCCAAGCCCGGCTGCGAAAGGAGGAGGGTTTGGCCTGGGGCTTAGCAACCCCTTCGCGTAAACACCCAGAAGTACAGAAACACCGACAGAAGATCCACCAAGTCCTCATCTCTGGGAGAGGAAGGATACACCAAGAAGATGGGCTACATCTGGAAACAAAGCCAAAGACTGGCCCAGGAATGAGGACTCTGGCCAGCTAGTATCAGTAGCCTATGCCCAGTAGGGGTGATGGGTTTAAGAAGAAGAAGGTAGAGATATCTAGCACAGACGCAGGCCATTTGGCCCACTGGTCCATGCTGACCAAGATGCCTATGTTTGGCCCTTAACCTTCCAAACCTTTTCTTTAGATGTAACTATCCAATAGTCTTTTAAAAGTTACATTGTGCTTGCCTCAACCACTTCTTCTAGCAGCTCAAACCACCCTCTGTGTAAAGAAACTCCACCACGGATGGTCCCAAGCCTGTCGGTAAAAAGGAGGATGGTTGAGCAATGGGGCTAGCAACCCCATCCCGTAAACACCCAGATCTACAGAAATGTCAGCAGAAGCTCTAAAGACCTCATCCCTGGGAGAGGAAGGATGAAAGACTGGTCCAGGACAGAGGACTCAGGCAAACTGCCTTTAGCGGCCCATGCTCCAGTAAGGGTGATGGATTTAAGTAAGTCTATGTAAAGAAATTGCCCCTCAAGTTCTTATTAAAATTTTCCTCTCTCATCTTAAACCTATGCCTTCTCGTTCTTGATTCCCTGATCCTGGCAAAAGAATGGAGCTCTTTTGGAAAGGTTGGACATATTAGGACTTCCCTTGGAGTATAGGAGACTAAGTGGTGTTCTTACAGAGGTGTAGAAGATTATGAGGGGCATAGACAGGGGAAGGTACTCAGTCTTCTTGGCAGGGTTTGCAAAGCAGGGAATAGAGGGTACAGGTTTAGAGTTAGAGGGGAATGATTTAGAATCAGAATCAGGTCTATTAGCAGTGTTTTATATGAGGTGAAATTTCTTGACTTGCAACAGCAATACAGAGCAAAGACATAACATTACAGAATCAGGTTTAATATCACTGACAAATGTTGTTTAGCAGCAGCAGTACAATGTGTGTACATATATAATAAAAATTATAAATTATAAGAAGAAATATATATAAAAAATTAAATGAAAATTTAATGCAAAGAGAGAGCAAAAAATAGTGAGTTAGTGTCCATTCACAAGTCTGATGGCAAAGGGGAAGAAGCTGTTCCTAAAATGTAAGTGTGTGTCTTCAGGCTCCTGTACCTCTTCCCTGATGGTAGCAATGAGACGAGGACATGTCCTGGGTGGTGGGGGTCCTTAATAATGCATGCCACCTTCTTGAGGCATTGCCTTTTGAAGGTGTCCTGGATACTGGGGAGGCTCGTGCCCATGATGGAGCTGGCTGAGTTTACAGCTTCCTGCAGCTTTTTCCGATCCTGTGGCCCCTCCATTACCATTAATTACAAAATGAATAGATAGTGCTTTGGAGCAGGTAGTTCTCATGGGTTTATGGATGACTCAAAGATCTGGTGATGGAGGGGAAGAAGCTGTTTGTAAAATGTTGAGTCTGGATCTTCAGAGTCCTGTACCTCCCCCCTTGATACTAGAAATGAGAAGAGGGCATGTCCTGGATTGTGAGGGCTCTTCATGACTAATGCCACCTTCCTGAGACACCAACTCTTGAAGATGTTCTCTATGGTGGGGAGGGTTTTGCCCATGGTGGAGGAGGCTAAGTCCACAACCCTCTGCCAGTTGTTGTGATCTGACACATTGCTACCTTCATTACATTAACGTGTTGAGGTAGATCTCTGAGATGTTTAATACCCAGGAACTTGGAACTGCTCACTCTTTCCACCACTGATCCCTCAATGAGGACTCCTGATTTCCCCTTCCTGAAGTCCACAGTCAGTTCCTTGGTCTTGCTGATGTTGAGTGTGAGGTTAGCATTGTGAAACTATTCAACCAGCCAATCTATCTCACTCCAGTATGCCTCCTCATCACCATCTGAGATTCTACCAACAGTGGTGTCGTTTGCGAATTTATCGGTGGTGTTCTTTTGAGCTGTGCCTGGCTACACAGTCCTGAGTGTAGAGAGAGTAGTGCAGTGGGCTAAGCACACATCCCTGAAGTGCACCTGGGTTGATTGTCCATGAGGTGGAGAGGAGAACTTGTGGGGCAACATTTTCACCCAGAGGGTGGTCAGTGTATGGAATGAGCTGCCTGGGGAAGTGGCTGGCATGGGTACATTAACAACTTGTAAAGGCAGTTGAAGAAGTATATAGATAGGAAAAGTTAAGAAGGATTTAAGGCAAATGGGTGCAAACAGGACTAGCTTGTACTGGGATCTTTGCCAGCCTAGGCCAATTGGGCAGAAGGGCCTGCTTATGCGTTGTCTGAGCCTATGGCTCAATTGGTCACAGTGCCAAAGGTACACATTAGCCTTGGACACCCATATCTTCCAATGTCTTGGGATCCAACTCAGAGGGCAAATGGAATTAACATCTTTTCCAAAAGACTGCACCTCATGCTCTTCCAGCACAGCAGCCCAGAGAGGGACCTGAATCCACCACCTCCTTATCCTGAGGAAATGTTTGCCCCTTAGAAAGAATACAGTGAACTAAGATGGGGAGCGGCAGAGGGTGGGAGAGTCTGTGCTTTGGCGGAGACATTCAGATTATCGGTCAAAGCAAACTAAACCATTCTGTTGAAGGTTCCACACTGAGGGCACAGTGTTCTCTCTGCTGCTACGCTGGCAGTTCTATGTAGATACTGGCACAGAGAGACGAGCACAACAGCTGCAATTGTGTGTGTGTGTGTATTTGTTTGTGTGTGTGTGTGTGTATTCATCAGTAAACAACCCCACCCGTCAGACAGACCGACTGTCACAAGGCAAACTGCCAGCGTGCGGGATCGGTGCATCTACCTTGTTCGTTTTACACTGTCAATGCATGAAATTTAACAGCTACATCTTTTACTGAGCTGTCTTCATGTAGGCGCTCATGAAGTGGCTTAACCCGTAAGAACCCTTGACTTAAGGTTGGGGGTTGACGTCCTACTGATGGCTGACCTTTGCACCTTCAGTCTTGCTGGCCCTGTCCATCTCAGACACAGACTACAACAGTCAGCGCTTCTCAGAGATGGTAAAGTAGACTTTAGCCATCTTTCTCCACCCTCACACTTGACGTGTTCTGGCCACAAACACAACTCTAGGTTTGTAAACACCTTCCTATTAACTATGCCAATTCCTGGAACACCTCCATCCTACACCAACTGATGCTTTGCACAATAAACAAGAGATGGAGGGTGCTCACACCTCAGTAACAGTGATCTGCTGTTCAATTACAACATGGAGAGAAGCTGTTTTTTCTCAGATGAGAGTCCAGGATAAAGGACCAGAATTCAGAAGTTATCCATTTAGTTCTAAGGGGAGAAGGTAGTCCACTATCAAAAGTCTTGCTAGCCTTGATAAACTGCAGTACCACAGATATGTCTGGAGTCTTTGCCACTGAATACACGTGACTCTGAAATCAATGATATCTTGGACACTGAGCAGGATATGATGAAGGGACAAGAAAGTGGACTCGAGCTGGAAGACTACCCATGACCTGACTGAACCACAGAATAGGCTCAAGAGCTTGCGTGGCTGCTGCTCCTTGGACTTCTCACGGCAACAGTGGTGCTCCCACTAGAGTTCCACAGATCTATGTATGATGGGTTGCATCTGAACCTAGCAATGGTAGCTGCTCTGCTCTCGATCGTCAGAACCAGCAGGGAGTGGTAGACACGAGTCCAGTCCATCACAGACTCGTCACTTCCTTCCATCCAGTCCACAGCCTTATGGTGCTTTGCTTCGGAAAGACTAAGATGTGGCCCTTCCCTTTTCTCTCTTCTACCTGCTGGGAGAAAATACAGGAACTTGAAAGCCTGGTCATCTATACTTAAGAACAGAACACCTTCTTCTGCACTGCTATCATACTCCTGAACCAATCACCAGCTTCACATTCTCTTTCCAGTGCTTCTATGGACTTGGACTCTTAACTCTGCCTCTCTCAGGGTTATTCCATTATTATCTCTTTAGTATTCTTTTTGCAGTTATAGGGAAAGATTGACTAGGTTAGGACTTCATTCCCTGGAGTGTAGGAGAATGAAGGGAGATTTGATAGAAGTATGCAAAATTTCGAGGCGTACAGAAAGGGTAAATGGAAGTAGACTGTTGCCACTGAGCTCAGGTCAGACTAAAACTAGAGGTCATGGGTCATGTGTGAAAGGAGAAATGTTTAAGAAGAACTTGAGGGAAAACTTCTTCACTCAGAGGGTGGTGAGAGTGTGAACGAGTGAAAGTAGTGTGTGGATACGATTTCAACCTTTAAGAGAAATTTGACTGGATTTATGAATGGGAAGGGTATGGGCAATGGTCTGGATGCAGGTCAATGAGACTAGGCAGATTAATAGTTTGGCACAGACGAGAAGTTTCTGTGCTGTAGTGATCTATGGCTCAATTTTATCTGTATTACATTTTCTGTATTATTTTGTCCGTCCAATCGGTGCACCTTCCGACAGTGCAAATCCCAGTGCGCTTTGTGAACAATTGGTGTATCATGTTGATTTCAGTCGGCATTTTACAGCCTTTCCAAGTTTTTCATTTATTTACAGTAACAGATACAGTAACAGGCCCTTCAGGCCCAACGAGCCTTCACAGCCCAATTACACCCAGACGTCCAATTAATCCACTAGCCTGTATGTTTTTGGGATATGGGAGGAAACTGGAGCACCCAGAGGAAACACGCGCGTCATGGGGAAAACATACTAACTCATTACTGGCAGCGGCAGGAATTGAACCAGTGTCACGAACATTGTATTGGCATTTCACTACCGTTCTGCCCTCAACCTAGGTCCCTAGTGATGTGAAGCTGAAAACTGCAGAAAGTTGTTATCCCAGTCAGCTCCATCACGGGCACTAACCTCTCCAAAACCCAGAACACCTTCAAAAGCCGATACCTCATAAAGGCGGTCTCCATCATTAAGGGCCCCCATCGCCCAGGTCATTCCCTCTTCTCATTGCTACCATCCAGCTGGAGGTACAGGAGGCTAAAGACACACATTCAATGTCTCAGGAACAGCTTCTTCTCCTCCACCATCAGATTTCTGAATGGACAATGAACTACAAACACTTCCTCAGTATTTTTCCCCTCTCTTTCTGCACTACTTATTTAATTTATTCTTTTATATACATTTCTTACTGTAATTTATAGTTTTTATTGCTATGTATTGCAATGTACTGCTGCCACAAAGCAACAAATTTCACTACATATGCCAGTGATATTAAACCTGATTCTGATTCTGACTGCACCACTGTGATTGAATTAACTAAACATGAAAAAACTACTCTTCCAAACATCACCTGATGAAGGGTCTCTGCCCAAAACATTAGCTCTTTATTCCTTTCCATAGATGCTGTCTGACCTGCTGGATTCCTCCAGTGTTTTGTGTGTATCACTGGGGAGTGTTGCTGGAATATTTGAAAGATGGTTTTGAATTACTCTCCATAACCAATTTTCTCTCCTGCCCAAGTCTGCAACCAGTTCCGACTCCAGCTGAAAGTTTTCAGCAACTTCAGAAACAAGCTGGCCTAGAAGTGTATAATCTACAATTTATCCCGTTTATCTCTCAGTGACTTCTGGCACAGGTTTAACACAACCTTTGAACTCTGCTGCCTCCTTTGACGTCAATCCTAGGATCTGGGCTCTGCAAAGCAGGGACTACCCTGAGGTCAGCATGCCCTCCCACACACTGAGTGAGGTCAGCTGCAAAATGGCACCTCCGCAGCAAGACTGGCACCGTGCCCCCTCACTCCAGTCACAACTGTGCTCTCCAGTGAAGTTTGACTCATGAATCTAAACCACTTGAAGAGCTCACACAAAGGAGTACTATTACCATTCAGTGTGTAGCCTTTGGGAGAAGAATAAAAGAGAGGCAGCATCATGATTTTGACCTCCTCAGGAATGTCTGGACATAACTTAAAGGCATCTTGTGCATCAAAAGCATTTCTGCCTCTACTTGTGTACAGACTCAACACTGATAATGCCATAATGGAGCTGTGTATTTAATATTTCAGTAATATTTGAGTAATCTTGTAAATATATTAATTAAGCATTCTTTGTCATTTATATGATTCATCATGGTTACATGTCAGATCAGATCAGATCAGATGCAGTTTATTGTCATTTAGAAACCACAAATGCAATGCAGTTAAAAAATGAGACAACGTTCCTCCAGAATGATATCACAAAAGCACACGACAAAACAGACTACACCAGAAAATCCACATAACATTTGGCAATCCCCAATCCAGAGTCCGGATAGGCTGCTGCGTATTAATATCGCGCTGCCATCTTAGCGTGTTCCCCAGAAAGGAGCTCCGAACTCAGCAGACAAAACAAGACCAAAAACTAAAGCTACAAGACCTGCACAAAACCATATAGTTACAACAGTGCAAACAATAGCATAATTGATAAAAGACAGACCATGGGCACAGTAAAAATAGTCCAAAGATGTTAAAAGACTAAGTTCGAAAGAAACCACCACACAGTTCAATTTAATATCAGAGACTGTATACAGTATGCAACCTGAAATTCTTACTCTTCACAGACCTCCGCAAAACAGAAGAAAACCCCAACGAATGAATGACAGGAACATTAGAACCCCAAAGCTCCCCTTCCCCATTCATGCACAAGAACCAGCAAAGCATCAACCCTCCCCCCACTTGCTCCAGGCAAAGGATCAACCCCCACCACCCATCATGCAGGCAGTAACAAAGCCCCCCTGAGACCACGGTCTAGAGTCTATCAGGAGATTGCTGTCCATCTCAACACTTTGACTTCTCAGAGAGCTCTCTCACTAACGAGGGAGAGAGGGGTAACACTCCTACCACAGCGAAAGGGAGACCAACAGCTCGCTGTTTCAGTTACAGCTTCACTTATTATTAACGTAATCACGTTACCATGTACAAGTACACCTTGCTTAAAGTAAAAGATGAAGTTAGATTCACCTCTCTTGTTTTTCTTCCAATTAGTTCAATGTTTGAAGTTACAGAACATATCAAACAGATCCAGTTGTTTATTATCCTGATGCTGTCTGAATGTACAGAATTACTTTAAACAGGGAAAGGAGCCCCGAGTCATCGTTTCACCATTTTAGGAACAGCTTCTTTTTCTTCACCATCAAATTTCTGAATGAACAATGAACCAACTCATGAACACTACTTAGCAACACACACAAAGCACTGGAGTCGACATTTCGGGCTGAGACCCTTCAGCAGCACTCGAGAAAAAAAGATGAGGATTAGTACTCCTTATCCTTTTTTTTTGGCCTGTCCTGGTGAAAGGCTTAGGCCCAAAACGTCAACTGTACATTTTTCCATCGATGCTGCCTGGCCTGCTGAATTCCTCCAACATTTTGAGTGTACTGCTCTGGATTTCCAGCATCTGCAGATTTTCTCTTGTTCATGAACACTACTTTCCTATTTTCCCTTTTGCACTACTTATTTAATCTAATTCTTTAATACGGTATACTGTATATTTCTTATTGTAATTTATAGTATTTTTACGTATTGCACTGCACTGCTGTCACAGAACTGCAAATTTCATGACATATGTGAGTGATGTTAAACCTGAAGTTAGTACACACACAAAAGGCTGGAGAAACTCACCAGACCACGCAGCATCTATGGAAAAGAATAAACAGTCTACTTTTTGGGCCAAGATCCTTCATCAGGACCAAGAAGGAAGGGGGAAGATGCCAGAATGAAAGGTGGGGGGAGGGATGGGTGAAGCCATGTGAGTGTGAAAAGGCAAGGTCTGGAAAAGAACAAATCTGACAGGAGAGGAGAGTGGATGACAGGAGAAAGGGAAGGAGGAGGGGACTCAGGGCTAAGTAATAGGCAGGTGAGAAAAAGTAAAAGGTCAGAGTGGAGAATAGAGGAGGGAGGGAGGGAGGGAGGGGGGGAGTGAATTTGTTCACCAGAAAGATAAATCACTATTCGTACCATCAGGTTAGAGGGTATCCAGACAGAATATATGGTGTTGCTCCTCCACCTGGAGGATGGCCTCATCATGTTAAATCTGTTTCTGATCTCGAGTGTGTGAATCTCTGTGAGTCCACTGGAGGCTGGAGGCCAAAGGCAGTCTGCTCTGGGGTTAGAGGACTGCGTCTGTGCATTAGGAGGGAGGAAAGGGGCTTGTTTTGTGTCTGTAAGGTTTTGTGTTGTGTTGTCCTGCCGAGCACAGTGGGCATGGCACGTTAACCTCAGAATGTGTGGCAATGCTTGTGGGCTGCCGCCAACCCCCTCCCACCTGGATGTTAACACAATTGCTACATTTCAGTGCACGCTTCGAAGTACACGTGATAAATAAATCTGAATATGAGAATAAGAGTATCTAGCTAAGCTATGAAGCGAGGGTTTGCACAGTTAATGTAGGGATTGGCGTAAATAGTTAGTAATAACAGGCATGGATCTTTCTGGGCTTAATGATTGTTTAGACTGCTGGAAACCCGATAGAGCATTTAAGACTTCTGTCGAACTCTTGACAAAAGGCAATGCCAAAATGATTGAGGTGGACAATAATTCCAGACCCCTGCCAGGAAGTCCATTAAGAATTGAGGATCTATCGATAGCTTCTTCACCATGTGCAATAAGCAGGTTCAGTGTGAGTGGGATCAATTAACTGATTACTGCCAATGTGGAAAATCAATAAATAATCTGCCTGCCAGATGGAAATAATGAGAGCACTAGCTCGCAGGAAGGCCCTTAAAAGCTGCACAGAATCACACCATCGATAATGTGAGAAACAAGCGCTCCAGCTGAAGAGAGGCCTGGCTTGTGGGGTATGAACCTGCTGTTGAGGTGACTCACCTCTTTGAAAGAGGCAATGAAGTGTTGTAACTTTTCGGCTCTTTGGCTCCCCTGACAAGCTGGTCACCCTCCCCCTCCCCGCCTCTCCTCTGCTCAGATGTGGCAGCGAGTGGGGGCTGAGGAAGCAAATGTGGGGAGGTTGGGAGGAGATATTCCTGGTATTCTTGACTAGGGCATGGATCATGGATTCCCCACCCCAGCCTGATAGAAATAGGCCATAGAACAGTAGGGCTCAGTCAAATTTGTGTCCTCTCGATCTTCTCTTACCCATGAAGATCAAGGAGGGGGCACAAATTCAACCAGGCATCCATAAGAGTCAAGGTGCAATCAAACAAGAGAATTCTTAGAAGCGTGGTTTTCCTCAAACAATTCTGTAAAAGAATGTGTAGACCTCGATCCTATTTATGACCCAGTGCAGGCAAAATTCCAGACCACAACGCTCAAAATTTGCCACACAACCAATCAGTGGCACGATTAACTCCCCATATCAGAAATGAGCTTCCGAAATGGCAACCAATCAGCTGATTGATAGGTATATAAAGGCCAAACATTCAGAGGACACACCACAATCGGCAGCGCATTGATGATGTCTTGTTTGGTGACGAAATGTTTGCAAGTACATTGCCGAGATCAGAGAACAACTCAACACAACCATCAATCTATCTACTTATTTATTTGGAGACACAGCACAGTAAAAGGACCTTCCAACCCGATGGATATATGCAAATATATGCAACTACAAGCAAATAAACTAATCCCGTATACATTAATCTAATCTAAATCCCTGGCACCCTCCTGCCAATCAGGCAGTTCTCTCTTGGCCAATTCTTTGCCAATCTCACCTGGTAAATCCACGTTGGCTGCATTCACAGATGTAAACACAAATGCAGATGCTGGACCACAGAATGCTGGAGGAACTGAGATGCTAATACTTCTGAATGAGCCACTGAATGGAGTGAAAGGAAACACAGCGGGTGCACACTGTCAAAACAGATGACGCAGAAGGGAAGCCACTGCTGCTCTGATTTTAGCAGCATTTTCTTATGAGGATATTGCTCCTCTTCACATCATGACTGAGCATCTAAACAAAGCTGCCACTTCTTTCCCTTGCAATGTTTCTCCCTTAATAGGAAAAAATATCTGCAAGCACAAAGTTGCAAACTTAGAGCCAGGAAGCGACTTAAATGGTAAGTGTTATGGCATGGAGAAACAGCGCCAATCTACATATGTCAACAATCTCCCCACAAACATCTACGGGGTTAGCAGCCAATTATGCTGCCTTGGTGTGTTTGGTCGGTCCTGGAGGACTGTCTGTCCACGTGGGTGGACGGGAAGGGAAGAAGAGCTTTTTTTCTTGTTGTTTTGGGGGACTGTTTTGTCAAACACTTCCACTCCATTCACAAAAAGCAGAATTGCCCAGTGGCCAGTCAATTTAATTGCTATCCCATCCTTGTTCTGACATGTCAGTCCACAGCCTCCTCTTCTGAGGGGATGAGGCCATTCTCAGGGTGGAGGAGCAACTCCTCATATTCCACCTAGGTAGCTTCCAACCTGATGGCATGTATATTGATTTATCCTTCCAGTATTTTGTTTTCCCCTCCTCTTTCCCTCTTCTTCTATGTTCCCCCCTCGGACCTGTCATCTCTTCTGCTCAACGTCTACCACCTCCCTCTGATGCCCCGCCTCCTTTCAATAGACAATAGGTGCAGGAGTAGGCCATTCGGCCCTTTGAGCCAACACCGTCATTCAATGTGATCGTGGCTGATCATCCACAATCAGTACCCCGTTCCTGCCTTCTCCCCATATCCCGTGACTCCGCTATCTTTAAGAGCTCTATCTAATTCCATCTTGAAAACATCCAGAGAATTGGCCTCCACTGCCTTCTGAGGCAGAGCATTCCATAGATCCACAACTCTCCGGGTGAAAAAGTTTTACCTTTCCCCTACGATCCACTCTCCTCTCCTATCAGATTCCCTCATCTCCAGCCCTTTACCACTTGGTTTCACCTATCATCTTCTAGCTTCCCTCCTTCATCCCCCCCCCCCACAACCTTTACACACTGGCATCTTCTCCCTTTCTCTCCAGTCCTGAAGAAGAGTCTTGGCCCGAAACGTTGACTGTTTACTTATTGCCATAGGGACTTCCTGACCTGCTGAGTTCCTCCAACATTTGGTACGTGTTACTCTGGATGTCCAGCTTCCGCAGACTCTCATGTTTACATTTTGTTGCTTGTTATATTCTGTATTGTTGTCGTGTTCTGCGTTGCTCTGCTGGGCATGATGGGAATACTCCCTTGGCACTGGAATGTATAATGACACTTGCGGGTGCCCCCAGCACGCGTGACTGGCACATTTCACTGTACGTTGCAATGTACAAGTTCCAAATAAATCTGAATCTGTATCTTTACTGGAGGATGGACTCTCCCTGGGCAAAGGGAGGTCTCTATTGTTCTTCTCTATAATGGAGTAACAGGATAATTTACAGTCAGCCCCTGAAGGGAGGGCCAGTTCAGTCTGCTATCTCACCTGGAGGATAGTACTGCAGGTCTCCCTCAGCCCTGCACCCAAGTGTCAGCCGAGGGAGAAGGGTAAGGGGTGGAGTGCAGCTTGAACCCCTAAAAGGGCCGCATGGCAGCGTAACTTTGCTTTACAACACCAGCGATCAAGGTTCGATTCCCGCCACTGTCTGTAAGGAGTCCGTACACTCTCCCTGTGACCGTGAGGGTCTCCTCCCGGTGCTCTGGTTTCCTCCGACAGTCCAAAGACATATGGATTAGGGTTAGTTTGGGCGTGCTCTGTTGGTGTTGGGAGCGTGGTGACACTTGCGGGCTGCCCCCAGCACATCCTCGGACTGAGTTTGTTGCTGATGCAAAGAACACATTTCACTGCATGACTCACTGTATGATAAATAAAGCTCATTTTTAATCTCCCAGCTCAGACGCTATCAGGATGACAAACTGACACCAAGCAGACTCTTTACCCATCAGAGAAGAGAGAGGGATTGCTGGAATTGTACAAAATGCTGCTCTTCCATTCTTGAGCTCCTATGTTTAGAACTGTGCCAAACATTAACATTGCTTTGAAACCAAACGCAATCAGTTTTGATTGAACTTGCAGTTTGAGACTGAGGTAACGACTAGGAGGATAACCAGGAGAACCTGCAGATGCAGCTCTATTGATTTGGTTGGTTACTGACACTGTTCATTTAAAACAGTCATTCAAGATTAAAGGTTGTTTGATGTTACTTCCCTTACACAAGTGCAAAGAGAATGAAATAATTGTTACTCCGGATCCGATGCAGCATGAGAAAAATACAAAAGATAAAGAACACAATAGTAATAATTTTAAAAAGCATAAATAATATAAATACATAAGATAGCTTATATATACATATATTGACTGTATGTCCACAAAGTGACACTAGGCTGTAGACAAGGTGACTGACAGGAAATAATAAAGTAGTGGTGGAGATGAAAAGTGGAGGTGTTGATCAGCCTTACTGCAAGACCCTGCAGCAGATAGTGAGGTCAGCTGAGAAGATCAGCGGGATCTCTATTCCCGCCACCACAGACATTTACACGACACGCTGCATCCACAAAGCAAACAGCATTATGAAGGACCCCACACACCCCTCATACAAAGTCTTCTCCCTCCTGCCATCTGGGAAAAGGCACCGAAGCATTCGGGCTCTCACGACCAGACTTTGTAACAGTTTCTTCCCCCAAACTATCAGACTCCTCAATACCCAGAGTCTGGACTGACACTAACTTACTGCCCTCAACTGTGCCTATTGTCTTGCTTATTATTTATTGTAATGCCTACACTGTTTTGTGCACTTTATGCAGTCCTGGGTAGGTCTGTAGTCTAGTGTAATTTTTCTTCTGTGTTGTTTTTTTACGTAGTTCAGTGTAGTTTTTGTACTGTTTCAGGTAGCACCTTGCTCCTGAAAAACGTTGTTTCGTTTTTACTGTGTACTGTACCAGCAGTTATGGTTGAAATGATACTAAAAAGTGACTTGACTTGCCTTGCCTTGCCTTGCCTGGGGAGAGTACTGGCTGGGGAATTAGTCACAGACATGAGGAAATGGAGGACCATTGGAACAAGATGAACTTGGTGTCTATGAAGCAAAAGGACATAAAATAATGCAACGACTTCTCACGGAGTTTGGACAGGGTCTTATTATAATTGTTATGATCAACCACAGAGTAAGAACAAGCTGGTAAATCACAGGACAGTGAGTCAGGTCAGTTACGGGTAAATAGTGGAAAGTATTCCAAGGAACAACATTGATTAGGGAAAGTCACATTGACTTTGTGCATGGTACATAGTCTAACCAATCTTAGAGAGTTTTTTTTTTAAGGAGGTTACGAGAAAGGTTGATGAAGGAAAGGCAGTGGACATTGTCTACATGGATTTTGACGAAGTTCTGAATAGGAGGCATAGGAAGTTAAGTTGCTTAGCATTCAGGATGACATAGCCAATTGGATTCCACATTGACTTAGCAGGAGAAGGCAGAGAGTGGTAGAAGATGGTTTTCTCTCTGAGTGGAGGTCTGTGCCACAGGGGGTTGGTGCTGGGACCGTCGCTGTGTGGCACGGTGGCGTGGTGGCTAGCACAATGTTTTACAGTACAGGCAAGCCAGGTTCAATTCCCGCCGCTGCCTGTAAGGAGTTTATACTTTCTTCCCATGACTACGTGGGATTCCTCTGGGTGATCTGACTTCCTCCCACAGTCCATTGTAAATAGTTCGTTGTAAATTGCTCCATGATTATGCTAGGATTAAATTGGGGATTGCTGAGTGGTGTGGCTCAAAGGGATGGAAGGTCTTACTCTGCGCCGTATCCCAATAAATAATTAAATAAATCCATATTATCAGGTCGGCATGGACTGGTTGGGCTGAAGGGCCAGGTTCTGTGCTGTGGTGCTCTATGACTGTATCTTGCACCTTACAGTTTATCTGCGCTGCACTTTCTCTGTCGCTGTTACACTTTATTCTGCATTCTGTTATTGTTTAACCTTGTTCTACCACAATGCACCGTGTAATATTCCGATCTGTCGGAACAGTATTCAGTCAAGTTTGTCACTGCATTTCCATATGTGTGACAATAATAAGCCAATTCCAATTCCAAAATCAAGTAAAGGGCCCCGGGGCTTCTGGAGGTCCTGAAAAAGGGATCATGCACTTGTACCCCCATCACCTGCTGAACATGTACACAGGGGACACTATCGCCAGGCTATTTGCTCTGAGACTACCAGCAGGCACGACATCTGAGATTAGTGTCTGTGGTCTCAGCCACGGCCTGGCCCGAGCTAGATTTCAGTCACTGAGAGTTGGCAATGAACCAAAAGATCCAGCCAGGGCAGCCTGCCCACGGATTCGAAGAAGAGCCTGAAACAAAGCCCTTGGATTTCTGGACAATCCCGTCATACTGGCATCAGGATTTTTCCCTGCAGATCATTTTATCAGAAGGTCTGACACTCATATTCCATGGCGGGCTGTGATAAATGGGGAAGGGAAAGCTCCTGAGAAGAAAAACCCAAAGGAGACCGGCCATTCAATTATCATGTTGACGAGGTGATTCTTAATACTGTGTTCAATTAGCAAATCACTCTGCAAATTAGCCCAGTTACTTAATTCACACGAGAGCTCAGCAATTTCACCTTAATCAAATTAGAGTTTTCACAATAGCAGGTTTGGTGTAGAAACAGAAAATGCTCAACAAGGCAAACAGTGGAAAGAGAAACAGAGGTAATTTTTCAGATCAAATATTCTTCTTCGGAAATGAAAGCTCCCCCTCCCTTTCCACAGATGCTGCCTGACTTGCTGGGAGTTCTCCGCAATCTCTGCTTTTGTTTCAGGTTTCCAGCATCTGATTTGCAGAACAGCAAGCGGTTGTGGTTGTCTACCTGCAGGGAAAATACCACTAAGACTGAAAGGGTGCAAATAAAAGTTAGAAGGATTAGCCAGGACCTGAGTAGCTGAGTTATAGAGGAAAGTTGAGTCGTTCCCTCTTGTGCCTTGTCTGGCGCATCAGGCAGCAAACTTGCCGTTTCTTTAGCATTTGCCACTTTGCGAAGCCCAATTGCTGGCTCGACGCTCAACCCAGCACAATATTCGAGCAAGGTGTATTTGAGCTCGGGACCTCTCATTCCGAATTCCAGGTGTGAATACCACAGACAAAAGTCGAGCAGGTTAGGACTTTATTCCATGGGGAGTAGGAGAATGAGAGGAGATTTGACAGAAGAAATCAAAATTATGAAGGGCATAGACAGTGTAAAATACAAGCAGGTTTTTCCACTGAGGTTGAGTGAGACCAGAACTAGAGGTCATAGGTTAAGGATTGAAGGTGAAAAATTTAGAGGGATCATGAGGGGGAACATCTTCACTCAGAGGGTGGTGAGAGTGTGGAACGAGCTGCCAATAGTGGAAGCAGGTTCAATTTCAGTACTTATGAGAAGTTTGGATAACGTCTGGGATGTGTTGGAGGAATGTGGTCCAGCTGCATATCGATGGGAATAAGCAGAATAATAGTACGGCGTGGACTAGATGGGCTGAATGGCCAGTTTCCGTGCTATAGTGCTGTATGATTTTATGGGTAGATGATATTAAACACAAGAGATTCTGCAGATGCTGAAAATCTTCAGCAACACACACAAAGTGCTGGTGGAACTCAGCAAGTCAGGCAGCATCTGTGGAGGGGAATGAACAGCTGACAAATCTGGTCGATATTCAGCAGGGCTGGAATGGAAGGAGGGAGAAGCCGGAATAAGAAGCTGGGGGCAGGGAGAGGCAGTATAAGCTGGCAAGTGATTGGTGAATGTGTTCCTGACTGGCACCGCAGTTGGATAACTAGCCACTCATATTTTGTACTGAACTGCTGGCCTACATAATGTGTAAAGGCAGCTTACCTTCTTAAATGGAATTACACACTTATAATGAGAAACAACATCCGAAAAGGACAACATTAGCACCGCTTTTCAATTCACGGCCAGGTGCGTTTCTCGATAAGGGGATTTACATCAGGAGAAACTACATCAGTCCCAACACGAATGAATCGAATTGTGCACTAAATACTTCTGAGATCCGTTGAAAATTACAGTGTGCCCCTTTGCAACACTGACCCATGGATAAGTGTTACTTTGGCAGAGAAAGGAGGCTTTTATTTTAATATTTGTCTTATCAAATACCAATAAGAAGATTTAATAACCTACAATTTGGACAGATGTGGTCCAATCACTCTAAATTTCCAAGTTACCCGTTGTTTAGTCAATATCCACAGTAACAAAGATTGCTGAGCTACGCTATTACTCTAGGCTTTGGCACTCCTTTCGACCTTGTACATGGTTTCTGTTGGTCCACAGCCAGTGTTGATATTGGCTGTGTCTCAGGAGGAAACTTTCATACTTTAGAGTTTAGAGGTTCAGGTCTCACACAGTCCAGAAACAAGGCAAGCACTTACTGAGGGACTGACGGAGTTTTGAGAGACTGAGGGATTTCTGAGGGAGTGCTGAGGGATGGAGGGAGGACCGGGAACTGAGGGATTGCTGAGGTACTGAGGGAGTGCTTCACTGTTGGAGAGGATGTCTATCGATGAGACTTCAAACAAGGGATGACCCTACCCTTATTGTGAAGCATACTCAAAGGGCCAAATGGCCTAATTCTGCTCCTATGTATCATGGTCTTTTCAAGGTAAAGGATTTCATAGCATCATCTGAAGAGGAGAGGGAGAGTCATTTCAGATTCAGATTCATATTACATTACAGCATAGTACAGGCTCTTTGGCCCATAATGTTGTGCTGACCTGTTAACCGACTCTAAGAGTAATCTACCCCTTCCCTGCTATGTCACCCTCCATTTTTCTACCATCTATGTGTCTAAGAGTTTTTAAAATGCCGTTAATATACCTGTCTGTACCACCTCCTCTGGCAGGGCATTCGCTGCACCCACACTCAGTGTGTATGAAAATTACCTCTGACATCTCCTCTATGCTTTCCTCTAATCACCAAAAAATTATGCCCCCCCCCCATATTAGCCATTCCCACCCTGGGAAAAATTCTCAGGCTTTTTCTGAATTCAAATCTAAATTCAGATTACGATTTATTTGACATGCAAACATCGACTCCTACGGTGAAATGCGTCATTTGTGTTAACAACCAAGGATGTGCTGGGGGCAGCCCGCAAGTGTTGCCACACATTCTGCTGCCAACAGAGCGTGCCCACCAGAACAAAGCCCTCTCCACCGGGTTCAGGAACAGTTATTACCCTGCAACCATCAGGCTCCTGAACCAAGCACGAGGGAATCTGCAGATGCTGGAAATTCAAGCAACACACACAAAATGCTGCTGGAACACAGCAGGCCAGGCAGCATCTATAGGAAGAAGTACAGTTGATGTTTCGGGTCGAGACCCTTCGTCCAGATGAACTGAAAGAAAAGATAGTAAGAGATTTGAAAGTGTGAGGGGGAGGGGGAAATCCAAAATGATAGAAGACAGGAGGGGATGGGGTGAAGCTAAGAGCTGGAAAGTTGATTGGCAAAAGGGATACAGAGCTGGAGGAGGGAAAGGATCATGGGACGGGAGGCCTAGGGAGAAATAAAGGGGGAGGGGAGCACCAGAGGGAGATGGAGAGTTAAAGAGATCCAGAGCATGCAGAAGACCAGAGTGGGGTGTCCATGAAGAGGAGGAGGGTTGAAGATGGGAGGGGCTCTCCATCTCCCTCTGGTGCTCCCCTCCCCCTTTATTTCTCCCTAGGCCTCCTGTCCCATGATCCTCTCCCTTCTCCAGCTGTGTATCCCTTTTGCCAATCACCTTTCCAGCTCTTAGCTTCATCCCTCCCCCTCCCATCTTTGCCTATCATTTTGGATTTCCCCCTCCCCCTCCCACTTTCAAATCTCTTACCATATTTTCTCTCAGTTAGTCCTGACCAAGGGTCTCGGCCCGAAAAGTCGACTGTTCTTCTTCCTATAGATGCTGCCTGGCCTGCTGCGTTCCACCAGCATTTTGTGTGTGAGGCTCCTGAACCAGTGTGGATGGCTTCACTCAGCACAACTCTAATGTGATTCTACACCACACAGACTCCTTTCAAAGACTCTTTACAATTCATGTTTTCAACATTTCTTTGCATAATTTGTCTCCTCTGCTACATTGTTCATCAGTCTTTGTTTATGTCTGTTTTTTTCCCAAAATTTCAATAGTATTTTTTTTATTTTCCTATAAATGTCTGCAAGGAAATCAATCTCAAGGTAGTATACAGGAACATACATGCATTGATAATAAATTTTACTTTGACAGTTGTACAAGATGTTAACATTGCGATATTGTGTACAGTTTTAGCTGCTCTTTAATGAGGAGACATCACTGAACTGGAAAGAGTGCAAAGGTTATTGATGTGAAGCATAGATTCCTTTCCTCTCTGAAAATTCCCTGCATTTTCTGATTTAATTTTGGGGATGTTTGTTTTCCTTATTCAGAACACATTACTGCTAAATCACCTGAAACATACTAGATTAGTAGATCTTAGAAACAGTCTGCGTCTCCCTGGGATGCCTGTTATATGCAGCTCCACTGCACAAATCTCGGAACTATCTGCAGCAACTGCACTGCAGTCTCAAGGTGATCTCACAAAGGCCAGCTGCCTCATTCTCTCTTAAAGATCCAAGCACCGTGGCCTCAGGTTGGAAGGGCAAAACCTCATGTGCTGACTGAGTAGCCTCTAACCTGATTTCTCTAACTTCCAGTAATCCTTCCCCTCCCCTTCTCTCTTTTTCAATTCCCCCTCCTGGCTCCCCTCTCGCCCATTCTCCTCTCTTCACCTGTCTATCATCTCCCTCTGATGTCCCTCCTCCTTCCCAAGGTCTGCTCTCCTCTCCTATTAGATTCCTTCTTCTGCAGCCATTTACCTCTTCTGCCTATCACCTTCCAGCTTCTCACTTCATCCTCCCCTTCCCCACCCACCCACCTGGTCTCACTTATCACCAGCTATTACTCCTTCCCCTCCACCTTTTTATTCTGGCTTTCTTCCCCCTTCCTTTCCAGTCCTGATGAAGGGTCTTGGCCTAAAATGTTGACTGCTTATTCCCCTCCCTATATGCTGCCTGATTTGCTGAGTTCCTCCAGCATTTTAGGATCCAACTCCAAGATCCTCCGTTCCCCAACACTGTTAAGAATCCTGCCATTAAGCCCTGTATTCTGTGTTCAGGTTCGATGGTGATCTTCACCAATCTGTAGGACCCTTGTCCCTTTCTCTCTCCTCCTTTTCCAGAGGAGTTTTTTATTTGGTGATTACAGGAATCACGTTATTACAATTGTACAGTACTTCCCCAATACACAGTGTTAACAGTTTCAAATTATCACATAGTCACAGCTATCCAGAACATGCTCAAGTGACGCCCGCCAGTACCTCTTGTGGGCCAGGTCATTAGTCTGGAGGTACCATAGACAAGCATGTGCATTTTACAGATGGTAAGCTACATCTTTGCTTTTAGTGAAAGGAATGAGCAATGGGTACAGCTCTGGACATTTAGTGATCTTACTGGACAATGACCGAGAGATGTGAGTTCTTCAAACAAAACTTCCACAATTGATCATAGGACAGTGATTTACCTTCCAGAATCAGAATCAGTTTTGTTATCACATATATTCAGTAAATTTGTTGTTCTGTGGCAGCAATACAGTGCACTACATAATAATAAAAAATTAAAGTTACAATGATAAATATAAAAATTAAATAGGCAGAGCAAAAAAAGAGAGCAAAATAGTTCATGGATTCATATTCCAATCCTTGCACAGTGCACATGTATAATTTGATCTTCCAGGTATGTTACTCAATGTCGCTTCTGTCACCAACAGATACTTGACATTACTTACTAAAATACTGTGAACTTCTATTAAAATTTTGTTAGAGAGGTACAGCACAGAATATGCCCCTCCACCCCAATGAACCACAACGCTCAGCCAACCAACCAACTATTTTTAACACGAGCCTAATCACATGACACTTTACAATGACCAATTAACCTACTAACCTTTGGACTGTGGAAGGAAACTGGAGCACCCAGAGGAAACTCACACAGTCACAGGAAGGACATACAAACTCCATACCGACAATGCCGGAACTGAACAATTGAACTCCAAACTCCGGAACGCCCTGAGCTGTAACAGTGTCACACTAACGTGGCACAACTTAGCCACTGAATTCTCAGTTGCGATAAACCTAGAGGAAGTGACATGGATATTGAAATCTCGACAAGGAGATAGATGCTAGAGATAGGAGATAGGTGCTAGATAATGTTAATTCGTTAGATGTGAGATCATTTAAAGAGAATGCTACCAGTTTTGAATGTACAGGAATCCAGAGCAGCTGAAGATTCTTTCAGTTTAAACCACCCCCCACTCCCCGCGCAGTATTAGCAAACCTTCCCACTAGGATATTTGTTCCCATCCAGTTCAGGTGCAAAACATCCCTTCTGTACAGGTCTCACCTTCCCTGGAAGAGAATCATCCAAAAATCTGAACTCCTCCCTCTTGCACCAACTCCTTAGACATGTTTTAAACTTCATGATCTTCCTCCTTCTGGTTTCACTAGCAAATGGCACAGGTAGCGATCCTGTGATCACGACCCTGTAGTCCTGTCCTTTAACTTAGCACCTAACTCCCTGAGCTCCTCACCCCTCCTACCCATGTCATTGGTACCAATGTGGACCATGACCTCTGGCTGTTCAGCCACCCATTTAAAAAAGCTGTGGACTCAATCTGAGATGTCCCTTATCTTGGCACCCAACCAGAAATCTCATTCTTGTCCACAGAACCTCCTTACTATTCCCCAAACCAACAAATCCACCCATCACTACAGCTTGCTTCTTCTCCCCACAAACAATATCCAAAGTGGTATATTGAGGGGAACGACCAGGGGGGTACCTTGCATTGGCTTGCAAGTTTTTTTTCCTCTGGGTCCTCCAGTTTCCTTGCACATTCCAAAAATAAAGGTAAATATTTTTAAAAGATCAGCTTTATTTGCCACACGCATATCAAAACATACAGTGAAATGTTTCCATCAGTTCAAGTCCACAAGGATTGTGCTGGGCAGCCTCCAAGTGTCGCCACACTTCCAGTGCTAACATGGCACAAATATAACTCATTAACTGGAACCTCCACGTCTTTGGAATGAGGGTGGAAACTGGAACATCTGGAGGAAATCCATGCTGTCACAGGGAGCCTTACAAACTCCTTACAGGAGTTGAACCCTGATCCTGTACCCCTGGCTGAAACTATGGCTACATTACTATGCTGCCCCACATCCAGTTAGGGTCAGTGAATTGTGGGCATGCTCCGTTGGTGCCAGGAGCACGGTGACCCTTACAGGCTGCCCCCGACACAATCCTCGCTGATTTGATTTGACACAAAGCATTTTACTACGAAGTTACACTACATTACACTACAAAGCATTTGGACACCTACGCTCGGTCCGCCAGATCTCCCAGTGGCCACACATTTTAATTCCACATCCCATTCCCATTCTGATATGTCTATCCATGGCCTCCTCTACTGTCAAGATGAAGCCACACTCAGGTTGGAGGAACAACACCTTATATACCGTTTGGGTAGCCTCCAACCTGATGGCATGAACATTGACTTCTCTAACTTCCGTTAATGCCCCCCCTCCCCTTCTTACCCCATCCCTGTTATATTTAGTTTCCCCCCTTTTTTCTCTCTCTCTCTCTGCCCATCACTTTGCCTGTTATCCATCTCCCTCTGGTGCTCCTCTCCTCCTTTCTTTCTCCCTAGGCCTCCCGTCCCATGATCCTTTCCCTTCTCCAGCCCTGTATTCCTTTTGCCAATCACCTTTCCAGCTCTTAGGTTCACCCCTCCCCCTCCGGTCTTCTTCTATCATTTCGCATTTCCCCGTCCCCCTCCTACTTTCAAATCTCTTACTATCTTTCCTTTCAGTTAGTCCTGACAAAGGATCTCGGCCTGAAATGTTGACAGTGCTTCTCCTTATAGATGCTGCCTGGCCTGCTGCATTCCACCAGCATTTTGTGTGTGTTGCCAAAGCATTTTACTGCATGTTTTGATGTACACGTGACAAATAAAGCTAATCGTTTGAAAATCTATCTTTAAATTAAGCCACAAATTGAGTCCCCACAAGGCAAAATATGCTTGCAGCCCCATAGCTACTGGCATATCCATCCCACCGTTCTCCCACATGTTAATTCATATGTACGGCCCATTCACAAGTCCAAGTTCCAGTTTATTGTCATTCGACCAAATGCGTGTATACAGCTAAACAAAACGTCATTCCTCTGGGACCAAGATACAAAACATAATACTCATAGTCACACACAGCACACATAGTTACGATCCAGCACATACAGTCTCAAAATAATATTAAGACAAGTCCCTGAGTGACCTGGCCTGAAGATTGACCGATTGATATAAAGTGTGAGGTGCATATGTATGTAAGACAGTATAATGTTACCGTCACTACTATAACAAAACAAACAGTCATATAAATATGTGAAACAGCAGCAATAAAAGATGAAAAGTATCCAGTACAGGATGAGAGTGTGTCTGTGAATTCGGGACTGGTGGACAAGGGGGTGGGGGCATTTAGACAGGGTGTATATATGTGCTTGATGGCAGAATGATGTTAACAAGTCTAACCACCCCCCCCCCCCACCCCGTGTAAGAAGCTTTTGCCCAGTCACACAGTCTGGTTTTATTGCTGCAGTACCTTCTGCCTGATGACACAGGGCCAAAGGGATTGGGGGAATGATGGGAAGGGTCTCTGACGACATATGTTGGGTGTTTAGAAGCTGAGGCAGACCCGCGAACGGAGCACCTCGAGGATGTGTGCTCAGCCCACGGCCCCACCCTCTCTACCCCCACGACTGTGTGGCGAGGCACAGCTCAGATGGCATCTATAAACCTGCTGACCACGCCACTTCTACTTGCTGGCAGCATTCCAGATGGTGACGAGAAGACGTACGGGAGTGAGATGGATCAGCCAGTTGAATGCTGCCGCAATCTCAAGTTCCTGGGTGTCAACATCTCTGAGGATCTATCCTGGGCTCAACATATCGATGCAATTACAAAGGCAGCACAACTGTGGCTTCATTTCATTAGGAGTTTGAGGAGATTTGGTATGTCACAAAAGACTCTCACGAATTTCTGCAGAATACAGATGGATTCTAAATGGCTACATCACCGTTTGGTATGGAGGGGGGAGCCACTATACAGGATCAAAATAAGCTGCAGGATATATATATATAATTTATTTATTTATTGATTGATTGTAATTCAGCTTTCTTTTTCTCTCTGTTATCACGCATTGCAATGTACTGCTGCTTCAAAACAACACATTTCACGACAAAGCCGATGATATTAAACCTGATTCTGCCTGCTGAGGTGGACTTGGTTGGTGAAAGGGGTTTTTTTTGGACTCCATGCTTGTTTGATGATGCACCTCAGGCTACCTTTCTGCACTGATCCATGTTGTTTCCCTAGGCAGGTTAACAACTGCCCACACTGTCCTGGGTGGATCAACACAATTTATTATATCCAAATCTCATTAAAAGAGAGCATATCTGACAGCACAGCACTCCCTTTGCCCAGATTATGGGCTCATATTCTGTTTTATTGTCTGAACCTATGACCTGCTGACACAGAGGTTGACGCACTGAGCCAAGTCGACACTTTCTATATTGGCCCTTCAGTCTTTGTTACTGTCAACCCTTGGCAGTGTGCTTATACTTCACTGACAAGACAGAGTTAGCGACTGAGGCAATAATCTGCCTTCTCACATTAGTGTCTCAACTTTCCAGTCCAGTCTTCCCATCCACGTCCTTTTCTGCCTTTTAATCTTGGAGAACCGGCCTGTGTGGTTGCAACCATCTATTGGAAATGGACTCCTCTTGCTAATTACGTTTGTAGCCTGTTGTAGCATTTCCTGGAGGGTCCCAAGTCACAAAAGGCTTGAACTTAGGGTGTGGCAATGGTGGTGTAATGGATGGCACCATGCCTTTACGGAGCGGGCAAACCGAGATCAATTCTGCCGCTGTCTGTAAGGAGTTTGTACGCTCTCCCCCTGACTATGTGGGTTTCCTCTCAGTGCTCTGGTTTCCTCCCACAGTCCAAAGACAAACTGGTTACTAAGCTACTTGGTCACATGGTTATAATGGGTTCGTCTGGCCAGAAGGCCCAGTTACAGTGCTGTATCTCTCAGTCTAAATCTAGTGGTATGAGAGACAGTGGGGGGTGGTGCATCAGGGGTTAGAGTTGGGTATTGGCTGACCAGAATGCTGGGCAGTCCTGGTCACCCCATTACAAGAAGGATGTGAAGGATTTGAAGAATGTAGAGAAGCTATTGACCAGGATGCTGTCTCCATTAGAAATAAGGAGCTATAAAGGGACGTTGGACAAATTTCTCTGAAACTCTGAGGTTGTGGGGATCAGCACCTCGATAACTTATAAAAGTGATGACATGCATAGATAGGGTAGAGAAGGCAGACTCTTTTCCCAAGGTGGAGTTTTTTAAAACCAGAGGAGATATGTTTGAGATGGGAATGAGAAGGTTTAAAGACATATTGGGGGGATATTTTTTAATACAAAAAGTGGAAGTGACTGGAATGGGTGGCCAGGGCAGTGCTGGAAGCAGATATGATCGTGGCGATTAAGGGGCTGTTAGACAGACGTGTGAATCTGTGTAGAATGGAGGGATACAGATCGTATACAGGCAGAGGTGATTTGGTTGAATCTGACATCATAATTGGCATGGACATTGCATTCTTGTCTGGGTAGTTTCTGACCTGATGGTAAGAACATCAATTTCTGATAATCTCTCCCCTTCCTCCCCCCACCTTCTTTTCCTTTCCCCATTCTGATGGACTTCTCACCTCTTCCCTTCTACCCTCCTGCCCTCATTACCTTCCCATCGCCCCCTCCTCCGCTTCTCCACCTCCTTCCCTTTACTCCACTCTCCTCTCCTATCAGATTCCTTCTTTTCCCTCTTCCACCTCTCACCTCCCAGCTTCCCCCCTCCCTTTTCCCTTTTCCCCCTCACCTGGCTTCACCTATCACCTGCCAGCTTGTACTCCTTCCCCTCACCCACCTTCTTATCCTGGTTTTCCCTGCTCTCCCCACCCCCAGGGCCTCGGAACAAAATGTTGACTATTTAGTCCTCTCTGTAGGTGCTGTTTGACCTGCTGAGTTCCTCCAGCGGAGCGGTTAGCACAACGCTTTACAGTACTAGTGACCAGGGTTCAATTCTCCGTGACCGCGTGGATTTCCTCTAGGTGCTCTGGTTTCCTCCCACAGTCCAAAGCCGTACCAGTTGGTAGGTTAACTGGTCCCACGATTAGGCTGCGATTAAATCGGGGGATTTCTGGGCAGCACAGCTCGAAGGGCCTATTCTGCACTGTACCTCAATATGCAAAAATGTCTGTGTTCCTGTGCTGTACTATTTTACATTGTATGTTTTATAAGTGTATACATATTTCCGCAACTGGACTGGTAATCCGGAGATGAAAGCCACTGACTCAGCAACACAAGTTCAAATCACACCAAGGACAGGACCAAAGGAAGTGTTTTAACTTCATTAAGAACACAACTCTGAACCCGAGTCGGAGATCAGAGATTAAGGGAGCTAGGGCTTTTCTCTTTGGAGAGAAGGAGGATGAGAGGAGACATGATAGAGGTATACAAGATATTAAGAGGAATAGATAGAGTGGACAGCCAGTACCTCTTCCCCAGGGCACCACTGCTCAATACAAGAGGACATGGCTTTAAGGTAAGGGGAGGGAAGTTCAAGGGGAATATTAGAGGAAGGTTTTTTACTCAGAGAGTGGTTGGTGCGTGGAATGCACTGCCTGAGTCAGTGGTGGAGGCAGATGCACTAGTGAAATTTAAGAGACTACTGGACAGGTATATGGAGGAATTTAAGGTGGGGGGGGGGTATCTGGGTTTAAGGGCCGACACAACATTGTGGGCTGAAGGGCCTGTACTGTGATGTACTATTCTATGTTCTATGTAGAAGGGCTGGGAACAGAACCTCACTACATCAGGGAAATGACTCATCGATTCAGCCTGTGTTGGAAAGTCAGGCCTCCTTGCGGATGACACTAAATTAAAGGATGTTGTTGATAGCGAAGAAGGTTATTATAGATCACAGGGGGGGATCTTGATCATTTAGGGAAGTGGGCTGAGACGTGACAAATGGGTTTAAAGATCAGCTTTACTCGTCACAGGTACATTGAAGCATACAGTGAAATGTGTTGTTTGCATCAACATCCGACACAGTCCGAGATGTGTTGGCGGCAGTCCGCAGGAGTCTCCTCACTTCTGACGCCAATGTTGCATGCCCACAACTTACTAACCCTAACATCTTAGGACTGTGGGAGGAAACCGGAGACCCCAAAGGAAGCCACACGGTCACAGGGAGAATGTGGGAGAGTGGTGGGGATTGAATCCTCCTCTTACAGCTGTAAAGTGTTACGCTGAAGTGCCACCCATTTCAATACCGATGGCTATGAGGTGATGCGTTTTGCAGACTCTAACCAATATCAGACTTATCCTGTGAATGGTAGGGCAGCAGGGACTGTACTGCAACTGAGAGACCGAGAAGTATAAGTGAATAGTTCAAACAAAGCAGCATCATATATAATGGAATAATTGCTCAATGCAAGCAGGCCATTGGCCCTTCTAGTCCTTGACAGCTCTCTTCAGAGCAATCCAGTGAGAGAAATTCCCCCACTCTAAGCCTGCAAGACCTGCATACTTATTCCTTCAAGTGCCTTCTGAACTTCCAGTTGAAATGCTTGAACCACTCAACATAAAAAGAATTCAAGATGCCACTGAGCTGCCACCTCTGTTGAAGTCATGGCTCAGTTTTCTTTGGTCTTAATGGTTTTTTTGGGATTTGTGGGGATGGTTTTGGGCACAGAATGGGGAGTTAGGGATCAGGTTAGGGTTTTAGGAACAGGAATATGGGGGAATTAGAGGAATTAGGATCAGAATCAGGTTTATTATCACCGGCATGTGTCATGAAATTTGTTAACAGCAGCAGTTCAATGCAGTACATAATCTAGCAGAGAGAGAAAAGGAATTAATAATAATGATGAATAAAATAAAACATAATAATACATAAATGAGCAAATCAATTATATATATTGAATAGATTAAATTCTGTATATTAAAAAAAAGTGAGGTAGTGTCCAAGGGTTCAATGTTCGTTTAGGAATTGGATGGCAGAGGGGGAGAAACTGTTCTTGAATCGCTGAGTGTGTGCCTTCAGGCTTCTGTAAATCCTAGCTGGTGGTAACAGTAAGAAAAGGGCATGCCCTGGGTGATGGAGGTTCTTAATAATAGACGCTGCCTTTCTGAGACACCGCTCCCTAAAGAAGTCCTGGGTACTTTGTAGGCTAGTGCCCAAGATGGAGCTGACTAGATTTACAACCTTCTGCAGCTTCTTTTGGTCCTGTGCAATAGCCCCTCCAAACCAGACAGTGATGCAGCCTGTCAGAACGCTCTCCACAGTGCAACTAAATAAGTTTTTGAGTGTATTTGTTGACATGCCAAATCTCTTCAAACTCCTGATAAAGTATAGCCACAGTCTTGCCTTCTTTATAACTACATTGATATGTTGGGACCAGGTTAGGTCCTCAGAGATCTTGACACCCAGGAACTTGAAGCTGCTCACTCTCTCCACTTCTGATCCCTCTATGAGGGTTGGTATGTGTTCCTTCATCTTACCCTTCCTGAAGTCAACAATCAGCTCTTTCATCTTACTGGCGTTGAGTGCCAGGTTGTTGCTGTGACACCACTCCACTAGCTGGCATATCTCACTCCTGTATGCCCTCTCATCATCACCTGAGATTCTATCAACAACTCTATCATCCAGCAAATTTATAGATGGCATTTGAGCTATGCCTAGCCACACAGTCATGTGTATATAGAGAGTAGAGCAGAGGCTAAGCACACACCTCTGAGGGGCGCCAGTTTTGATCATCAGCAAGGAGGATATGTTATTACGAAATGCACGGACTGCGGTCTTCTGATTAGGAAGTTGAGGATCCAAATGTAGGGGAAGGTACAGAGGCCCAGGTTCTGCAACCTCTCAATCAGGATAATGGAAATGATGGTATTAAATGCTGAGCTATAGTCGATGAACAGCATCCTGATGTAGGTGTTTGTGTTGTCCAGGTGGTCTAAAGCCATATGAACAGCCATTGAGATAGTATCTTCGGTTGGTATATTGTGGCAATAGGCAAATAGCATTGGGTCAATGTTCTTGCTGAGGCCAGGCCAGAACCTTACATCTTAAGTCTCTGCTCTATGGATGTGGGAGATACACATATTGGGCCTGGATGTCTGGTTAGATGTCAGACTAACAGACCACCATGGACAAAAGCCAGGAACAGCATGTTGTTAAAGTTTCACGTGGGCAGGAGGAACGAAATCTGATGATCAGCAGGGTTCAAAATTCAATGAGGCCAGAGTTCAAGGTCCTATTATCAGCGAGTCCAGAGTTTGCCTAGTGTTCAGTGATTGGCGAGTTTTGTGGTTGATGCCAAACATTGAGGTCTGAGGGTCAAATCGGAAGTCTGGAAGCTGAGGCCCATTGGTCGAAGCCCCAAGACTACAAATCTCTATGTGCCTACTGGGGTAGATGAAGGCTCAATGTCTGTAAGTCTGAGTCTGCATCCGAGCCTGCTGGAAGCAGGAGGCCAAAGAGTAAGTGCTGTCATGGGGTTAGAGGACTGTGCATCTGCGTGGGTGAGAGGGAGAAATGGCGTTTGTTTTACTGTTGTTGGTTGTGTTCTGTGTTGGTTTACTGAGCATTCTGTGTTTGTTATGTTGGTGCCAGATTGAGTGGCAACAGTAGCGTAGCCTTGCACTGTGTTGCTTGTTTGTGCAAATGATGCACTTCACTGTATGTTTGATGTACACATGACAAATAAACTTGACTCTAGGGCAACGCGGTAACATAACGGTTAGTGTGACGCTATTACATCACAGGGCATCGAAGTTCAGAGTTCAATTTTGCCGCTGTTCGTAAGTATGTTCTCCCCGTGACTGCGAGGGTTTCCTCCATGTGCTCCGGTTTTCTCCCACAGTCCAAAGACGTACCAGTTTGTAGGTTGGTTAAGTCTATTGTCCAGGGATTAGACTAGAATGAAATTGGTGGGTTGCTGGGCATCACAGCTCGCTGGGCCAGAAGGGCATGTTTCACAGTGTAACTCTAAATAAATAGTAAATAACTAAATCTTGATCTTGATCACTCTACTTCTGCCAGGCACAAAGGCAGAGAATTCTGCAATTTGTGTAAAAATTGCTCAGCACTAAACTTTGCAATGAGTTTATTTATGAGCTTATTTACTAAATGAGGTCATTTAGTAACTGAAAGAGGAATTCCTGACTCCCTGCCGCAAGGGCTTTACAGTGAAGTTTTGTGACGTTTCCGCACCCGAGCTGAGGCAGATGACCTGATTCCCATGCTCTTGACCTGAGTTGAAATCCCAGTCACAAGCCAGAGATTATACGTTTTAAATCCAGTGACCGCTTTAAATGAATAAACCAACGAAAGCTCCATTTCTGATCTTGTATTCTCGCCATCGGCCCTGGTCTCCCTTTATGTGGCTTGGTTAAAATTCCTTTTCCTTTTCAGCCCTCCATTGGTCGCATTGAAACATAGCAAACCTACAGCAAAATGCAGGCCTTTTGGCCCATAATGCTGTGCCGATCATGCACGTACTTTAGAAATTACCTAGGGTTACCCATAGCCCTCGACTTTTCTAAGCTCCATGTACCTAGCCAGAGGTCTCTTAAAGGACCCTATCATATCCGCATGTTGCATCCAAGCTGTTGGCGTGATGCGCAAGGGCAGTACGATATGGAGAGTAACCTACTACTCATGTAGCAGACTCCTCTCCATGCAGCTGAAAATCCAAACGAACAGCAGAGACTGACAGAGTTTGTCACCAGCAGTGTGGCCGGAGTTGCCAGTCAATGTTGAACTCAACATAGGACTGCCTTGGGGACTCCAGCTCTGAATTTTCCCTCGGGGTTTACTCCTGAAGCCTTCCCCATGAGTGGGTACAGCCGCAAGGCAGCAGAGGTTTGAGGTCAGAGTTTTCCTTCTCCTAGGTGAGCTGCCAACCACGGTTGATGGGTCCTAATGCAGGGTACAATACACAGTTTGGATAATCTAAACACCGGCCCAGATAGACTGGAAAAGCAGGGTGTCGCGAATTGGGTGAGGTTGGATCACTCTAAGTGCTGAGCTGATTGGAGAGGTTGAGAATGGCTTCGCCAGTAGCGAAATCTAGGCTTAAAGCGATTCGCAGCAGTGAGGCATGGTTCCCAGTGTGAGGTTCCAAGAATTTAAATGCAGACACCCCACCTCTCCCGGAAGTTCCAGGAATCACCCACAAGTTGATGGTGCTGCCTCCCTGAAATAGGTTTTTGCAGGGTGGGATGTCTGTAAATGTCAGCCCAGATAGTGTGGGGGCTCCTCTCTCTGCGATTCTAAGCCTGTGAGACTGCCCCTGGCTGCTGTGCTTTGTGTGGTGACTTGCCCCACTAATACAATGAACTGAATACCAAGGCTTCAGGCCTACTCTGAGCTGCTCCAGGGATCTGGATCTAAGGACTCAATTTGGAGTCAAACTGAATTTTGAGCTGCTGATCATGAAAGTCACAACAAAATGTCCTTATCACGCACCCTTTTATTTGAAATAGCCTATATTTGTTATTTAAATTCAAGTCATAATAACTGATGGCAAGATTAAGGAACGTGCATTTTTTTGGCCCGTAAGTCAAACAGGTTATCAATGACCCGCAATTCGAAGAACTTCTAGTGGGACTGGAGAAAAATCACGTTAGGATACAAGTATGTTGCTGAAAATTTTCTTGGCAACTACCAAGCTACGTGCAGCTGGTTGACAACATGCTTCAAGCAGACAAAACCATGAGGTGCAACATGTCACTAAAGGTTCATTTTCTGCATTCCGTTTTAGTCTTCTCTGAAAATCTTGGCACTGTCGGTGACAAGCGTGGTGAAAGGTTTCACCAGGACAATGGGGTCATGGAGAAATGGTATCAGGGCAACTGGAATCCACCAGTCTGACTGATTATTGTTGCACACTTAAGCGAGGAGCCTCAGACACTGAGTGCAAACAAAATTCATCAACAAAACATTTTTAGCTTAGTTGAACCATTGCAAAGCGTCAGCACCATTATGCAATTAAATGCATTATGTTCAATGTAAGTTTATTTGTTGTTTCTCCAAATTCCTACGTGATACAAGTAAACTGAAATTATTTTTGTGTTCAGCCTCAAGTGGTCTATCATAAACTGAAAAACTTCTGAGGAAGCAACACTTTCGAAAAAATTCACCGTCCAATGTTTCGCGATCGATTTCTTAAGCATCGACCATGCTGTTTTCTCTGCATTTAAATGGCAATTTTATCAGACAACGGAATCACATGGCGTATCTGCCCCTCAGACCAAGACAATTTGGAACATTTGGGTGTGCAGCCAGTCTTAAAGTCTCAACATGGCAACAGTTAGTGTGCTTTCTACAGAAATCAGTCTCTACATGGAGTATTTATGCAGCGTCCCAATGCATCCAGAAGACATTACACACATGATGCACAAAGCAATATTAATTAGATTTTATAAGAGATTATCCTTCCATCCACAAAGATTAAATGATGCTGTTGAAATTATTCTTGAACCAAGCATTAAATATGATTTATGTACAAATAGATGAAAAACACATCCATATTTTTCAGTACATAATGCTCCCAATTAATTATCCAAGTTACTGTATTCCCTCTTGTTAAAGCCTTCTTCTCTCCGATGTGATCTCAATACTTCAGTTGCAGAGTGCCGTTTCACTGTGCTCTTTGTTAAACCTCAATGCTTGTGCCACCCACCAGCTCCACCTCTCCCCCTCCACACTTTATGTTCTTGCCCAACACCTACAAGGATTTCCTGAACTAACAACAAAATATGCTGGAAATGTTCAGTGGGTCAAGCAGCATCTGTAGAGGGAGGACTGATTAACCCAATGGATGGGAACATGGAACCCATGCTATCGGTTCCAAATGACACCAAAACTGATAGTGTTTAAATTCATATTAGTGATCCAGTATCCATGTCAGCAATTATTGCTTATCCCAAACTGAGGCAGCTGTAGTGAGCTGCCTTCATGAATGACAGCAGTACATTTGTTAGGGGCGCCATTGAACAGAGGTTCCAGGATTTTGACTTGGCCATGATGGAGGCCTGGCGTTTCCATGTGTGGGCGGTGTGTGACAAAGTGGTGAACCTGCAGGTAGTGATTTTATAGAGCACTGCAGCCCAGAAAGAAGCCTTTCAGCCCATCCAGTCCATGCCAACCAAGTCTTCTGCCTAGTTTCATCTACCCTCACTGAGGCCACAGCTCTCTATCCCACTCCCATCCATCTACTTTTCCAAACTCTCTCATCTGAACCTGTATCCACCAATTTCCACTGGCAGTTCATACCACACTCGCACCATCCTCTGACTGAAGAAGTGCCCTCCTAAATATTTCACCTTTCACCCTAGCCCCACGTCCTCTCAGTCGTCTCATCCAATCTGAGGGGAATAGGCCTGCATGTATTTAACCTACCTTCACCCCTCATGATCTTGAATACCCCTATCAGATTTCTCTTCACTCTCCTGCACTCCAGGCAATAAAGTCGTGATATATTCAACCTTTCCATATAACTCAGGTCCTCAAGTCCCAGCAACATCCCTGTAAGTGCCTGCTGCCTTTGTCCTTTTTGGTGATCAAGGATTTGGGGATTGCATGGTCACCTGACAGAGAAGGAGACCAGGTGCTGCCCATGGAAAGAGCTGTCCAAACGAACAACACACACAAAATGCTGGAGGAACGCAGCAGGCCAGGCAGCATCTATGGAAAAAAGTACAGTCAATGTTCTGGGCCGAAACCCTTCGGCAGGACTCCTCTGAAGGGTTTCAGCCTGAAATGTCAACTGTACTTTTTCCCATCAATGCTGCCTGGCCTGCTGAGCTCCTCCAGCATTTTGTATGTGTTGCTCAGATTTCCATCATCTGCAGATTTTCATTTGTTTGTCCAATTGTGCATTGGCTCTTTGAGAACTGTACAATTATGAGCCGTCATTTTGAAAGTAACTATCAAAGTTATCTCATATCAGGGAATTGCCTTACTTCTAACCTTCAGCTCAGCAGAAATTGCTTCTCAACCCAAAAGCCTGACCATCCGGAGAAAATCCATGAAGAACATACTTCTTCAACCTGTTTGCAAAGAATTGCCCTTCAGGATGGAAGGCAATTGGTCAGACACACATGAACCTGGTGTTATTCATCGTAACTGGTTGCATCATGGTTTGGAATGCCAATTCAAAGGTATTAGAATGTAAGAAACTGTAGAAAGTAGCTCACTCGGCCCAGTACATGACAGGCACATTCATTCCCACCGTTATTAGTATCTACACGAGGTACTTCCCCAAGAAGGCAATATCCATCATCAAAGATCTTCAGCATCTGGTCCACACTACCTTCTTGCAGCTATCATCAGGAAACATCAAAGACAGAAGTCCCACACCATTAGGCTGAAGAACAGCTACATCCCTTAAACCATTTGGTTCATGAACCAGATGTGATCCTGATCACTAGCTCAATATAACAACACTACGACAACTTTGGTTAGTTTGCACTGTGACCACACTTTTTTTTATTCTAATTGTGTTGTTTGTTGTCAAAATTGTGTATTATTTATATTAAATCTATATTTTTCTTGCAAAGAAAAGACTGAGGGTTGCAAACTCAGTCAGCTCCATCACTGGCACAAGCCTCCCCCACCATCGAGGAGATTTTCAACAGACATTGCTTCACGAAGGACCCTCACTATTCAAGACATGCCTTTATCTTATTCAGACATCCCACGGCGCCTGGGGGGGGGGGGAGAGAGAGAGGAGAGAGGAGAGAGGAGAGAGGAGAGAGGAGAGAGGAGAGAGGAGAGAGGAGAGAATCCTGATTAGTCTCTCTTTGTGCTAAGTAGTTTTCTCTGTGGGTGGGCTTTACAGTCGACCTCTCTCTCTCTTTCATTATCCATCAGTTCAGTTTAATGTCCTGCAGCACCACGGCAGTGTGTTCCAAAAAAAAACGTACTTCGCCCCAGACTACACTAATAGGGGTCAAAAATAATGACAGTGTTGCTCGCTGCACTGTTTGCAACAGTGACTTTTCTATTGCCCACAGTGGGTTCAATGACTGTAAAAGACATGTTGAGGTGAGTCCTGGATTATGTCTCAACTAACCTTGAAGGACTGGTGCCAAAGTACAAAAGTTTGCTAGTTGGTGAGTTCTGGGGGAAGCTGTCCAGAGTAAAATCTGTGAGCACAGGGCGGCTGAGATTCAAAGAGCTCTGCCAGTTGATGAAGCTGCTTTTGGTGCTGCCAAATTCTAACTGTGAGGTAGAAAGGGCATTTGGCATGGCGCGTCACACTAAGACAGAATTCAGAAGTCAGCCGTCTCATTTGTGAATCTGATGTCTTGCAGAATTAACAAATTCATTGACACAGACTGCTATGAGGTTGAGACTTCTGGTTGAGACCTCCCTGAAATGAGTTTTTGCAGGGTGGGATGTCTGTCTCACTACTAACATCAGAGGAAAGGTCCAGGAGCTGAAGACCACAACGCAATGTTTTGGAAACAGCCTCTTCCCCTCTGCAACCAGATTCCTGAAAGATCCATGAACACTACTCACTATTTAACTCCCTTTTCGCATTATTTATTTATTTATTTACAATTTCTTTTTGTAACTTATAATTTTTATGTATTGTCCTGTACTGCTGCCACAGAACAATAAATTTCTTGATGTACGTCGGTGCTAATAAACCTGATTCTGATTCTAAATGTTGCTTATCTGATGCTATGTATCTGAGATGCTGCTCCAAGTAACTTGTGGGTGCGATAATAAACTCAAGTTGGGTGTTTTGACTTTATACGTAACGTCCTCAGATACTGTACACATGTAGTTCCGGACGGTGCTCGTTACTTCAGCATTTCCTACAGAATACATCACTGAACCTTCACCACATGCCCCCACCATCAATATTTCTCCGTCAACCAGAATTTCAACTTGACTGGCCACATAAATAATGCAGAGGGAGGAGCAGGTCAGGAACCAGGCATCCTGCAAGGATTCACTCATCTCCCACACAAATCTGCTGATGATACAAAGGTGTATTTCTTGGCAAAGAGGAACAACGAGCCCCTAACAGGGTACCAGTAAGTCAAGTGAGTAGGCAGGAAGATGGCAGATGGAGGATAGTGGAGGTAATGTCGGAAAATGTGACGTCATTCCCATTTGAAGGAATGAAAAGCAAGTTACTTAACTGGTATGAGACTATAAAATGCCATGGTACAAAAGTGTGAATTCACAAAAAAAATGAGTAAACTCTAGAGATTCGGCTCAAAACTCACAGCAACAAGCACAAAATCAAAAAAAATTGAGCATGCCCCTCAAATTTGGATAGGTACATGGATGGGAGGGGTATGGAGACTAGACAGAGTAATAGACTAGATGTTTTAAAGGGCCTGTTTCTTTGCCGTAGTGCTCTATGAGTCTATCTTGTTGTACTACCGTTCAATGAACTGAATTAAAATTTCCCAGTCTCCACAGTGGGTTTTAAACTTGCGTTCATGGATCAAAGATCCAGGCGTCTGAGTAGTTCATCACTTTGCCACTGTAGCCATGAGGGGCATTTCTGAGCGGGATGAGGGACTTGGGGAGGCAGCTGAAGTGGGTGACACACTCAGGGTATATACTGCCCCTAAACTTTCATATGGTTGAGGTCACTGTGTTTGGGAAGTGCTACAGGAGTGACCTTGACAAAATTCAAACCTCAAAGTGACTTCATTATCAAATACGTTGATGTCACCGTATACTACCCTGAGATTCATTTTCTTGCAGGCATTTGCGAAAGAACAAAGAAATATAACAGAATGGATGAAGAACTATAAAGACTGAGAAACAACCAACGTATCAATGAAGACAGATTGTGCATAAATAAATAGGTAGATAAAACTGAGAACGTGAGTTGTAGAGTCCTTGAAAGTGAGTCCATGGGTTATGGAATCTGTTCAGAGTGGAGGTGAATGAAGTTTTCTACACTGGTACAGAAGCCTGATGGTGGAAGGGTAATAATTGTTCCCTTCAATTTGGTGGTGGTGTGGGAACTAAGGCTCTTGTACATCCTAGTTAATGGCAGTAGTGAGAAGAGAGCATGGCCTGGATGGTGGGGGTCATTGATAATGAATGCCACTTCTTGTGGCAGCACTACTTGTAGATGTGTTCAATGGAGGGAGGACTTTTCCTGTGATACTTTTTAATAAGCTTTTCCATTCCTGGGCATCAGTGTTTCCAAACCAGGCTGTGGTGCAACCAGTCAGGTTACTCTCCACTGTGCATCTACAGAAGTTTGTCAAAGTTTTAGATGATGTGCCAAATCTGTGCCAACTGCACAAGCAACCACAGTGTATTTAACAGCTAATATGCTCTGCAGTCACACTGGGAGCTGGGACAGGAAGTCAGTCAAGGGGATTGATTCGAACTGAATTGAAGAGTAATCAGATAGGAAGTGTTTTCATTGGTGATATTTACATCATATCCATTACTTATTAAATTATTCCATAACAAATAAATACTGAGTGAGTCACTTATGTTTGCTTTAATCAAGATGGGACATGGATTAATTAATTTAGGGTACATACATCTTGGTCTATGTTATATGTTAAAACTGCAACAGTTTTAAAGTGAATTTAAAATGTTCCCTTAAAGCTAATAGCCACCCAGCAATTAGGGGGGTAGTGGTGGGAGTAATTTCTGCGATAATCTTCTAACAAGTGAAATAACAAAATCCAAACCTTTACTTAAAGCCGTGACAAGGTACAACTAGCAGGTCATAATTATATTCATGTATAGCAGAAAATATGCGTTGCTATGGAGAATGGCTGAAAGGAGAAACTCATTTATAAGCTGTAAGTTATTTTAATAAAGAATTTTAATGAGGCCTTCTTGATTTGTTTTTTTTTGTAAGAAATATTCACTCTGCCTTTTCCTTTATCAACAGCATTCTTATCTGGACTTTATTCATTGTCGGCAATCCCTCAACCCAAGGACAATTTCTGTCATGGTTCCCTGACAGAAAATGTGCAAAACCATGAATTATTAAACAGAGGCATCAAAGCAGTGATGATCTTGACTGGTGTCCGCTACCTTTGCAAGCTCTGGGGTCAGGCAGGTTTTGGTTTTCTCAGACATCTCTTCAGAATCCCAGCTCAGCCTGCATTGGACAAAGGGCAAAGGTCATTACAGCACAGTGCAGACCCTTTGGTCCACAAAGTTGTGCCAACCTTATAACCTAATCCAAAATCATTCTGACCCTATTTTCCCTTTTTTGAGGTGGCCGGTGTCCTGTTGGGAGTCCACGATCTACAGCTGTGCTCAAATTAGATTCTTCACGGGCGGCAGGTTCTCATTCTTCAGAACTACACTTCAGTATCTCCATGAGTGGCTTGGAAGAAGCGCGCCTTCCAGACGCTACCCTGTGGACGACCCTACTCATCGCTGATGTCATCGAATGAAACGTCGCAGGAGATCAAAACATCGAGACTACAGATACAACTGCCAGAGGCCTCTGCACCAGCGATCTCTCTCCCTCTCTCTCTCTCTCTCTTTCGATAGTGGGTGACAGTCTGTTGGCTCTGAGTCAGGGGAACTCAAATAAGCAACATTGCAGACTGTAACACCCCATCTGTTGGCCTCCCATCTTGCAGGAGTGATATCTCTCTCTCTCACTGGTGAGACAGAGGGCCTGTTTGAGATGTCGAAATGTTGGGAAGGACAATTGTTTTTGATGGACTCTAGATCATGGCCCCTGGGGGCTTGCATGGTGGGTGGTTGAGAAAGCTTCCACTTGCAGCCCTTCCAGCCTTGCCAACCCACAGAAATGTGCTCTCAGTGTGGCCTTTTATATATTGGTGAGACCCAACGCAGACTGGGAGACCGTTTCGCTAAACACCTATGCTCGGTCTGCCAGAAAAAGCAGGATCTCCCAGTGGCCACACATTTTAATTCTATGCCCCATTCCCATTCTGATATGTCTATCCATGGCCTCCTCTATTGTCAAAATGAATCCAAACTCAGGTTTAAGGAACAACACCTTATATACTGGCTGGGTAACCTCCAACCTGATGGCATGAACATTGACTTCTCTAACTTCCATTAATGCCCCTCCTCCCCTTCTTACCCCATCCCTGACATATTTAGTTGTTTGCTTGTTCTCCATCTCCCTCTGGTGCTCCCCACCCCTTTCTTTCCCCTGAGGCCTCCCGTCCCATGATCCTTTCCCTTCTCCAGCTCTGTATCACTTTCGCCAATCACCTTTCCAGCTCTTAGCTTCATCCCACCCCCTCCGGTCTTCTCCTATCATTTTTCATTTCCCCCTCCCCCCACTACTTTCAAATCTCTTACTATCTTTCCTTTCGGTTAGTCCTGACGAAGGGTCTCGGCCCAAATCATCAACAGCGCTTCTCCCTATAGATGCTGCCTGGCCTGCTGTGTTCCACTAGCATTTTGTGTGTGTTGTTGTCCACAGAAATGTGTGTCTTGCTTGAGACCCCCTCTGCTCCTTTAAACGCCGGCTTCCCTTTAATTCCCCATCCCATCACCCTTGTTCTTTGTCTGTGAATAAAATGGCTGCCGGCTCAAAAACTGCTGAGAGTGCTTTGTGGAGAGAACGAGTACGTACAAAGGGCACCATGCACACACGTGCACAGACAGAGACACACGCACACACACTCACGTATCCTTTCCTTTTGGACAGAGACATTCACCACAAATTTCACAGAAGAACAGCTCCGTGATTAAAGCAAAATGAAAAGACTTATACACTAAATTGGTGTGTGCGCTAAAGCAAAGACTTCAAAGAAGGGATTACATTTTGCTCGGAGCTCCAGGTTCAGTGCCTGTGATGCAGGGCCAGCTTCCAGTGCAGCAGGGAACCGTCAAGCTGCAACCACAATCTCTACCTGCCAACATTAAAATACAACTGGAAAATGCCAGCCTAATTACTCAACAGAGCGTATGTGCCCTGACACAGTCACTTGGCCGTTCATCTGCTTCGTGCTTTGATCAGCACTTTGCTGTTTAAAGGAATGTGTTAATTTATCAAAATGCTCTGGTAGTCTAGGAACATCCCAATCCCAGAAGCAGCAGGAATGCTGGCTGAACTTGCTTCGAGCCTCTGTCTCTGAATGTGGCCGCAGAGCAGCAGGGGCTTTCATCGTCTCTGGGTTCACCATGGAAACCTTGGCGCTGAGAGATCAGGAATACTTGGACCAGAGAATACCGGTGGGATATGAGGCCTGGGAATACAAGGGATATACACTCAGTGACCACTTTATTAGGTATGGGAAATACCTAATAAAGTGGACACTCTGTGTGTATGTTCCTAGTTTTAAGCCCATAAGACATAGGAGCAGAATTAGGCCATTCAGGCCATCAAGTCTGCTTCACCATTCTATCATGGCTGATCCCGGATCCCACTCAACCCCATACACCCACCTTCTCACCATATCCCTTGATACCCTGACCAATGGGGAAACAATTAACTTCCGCCTTAAGCATACACACCAACTTGGCCTCCACTGCAGCCTGTGGCACAGATTTACTACTCTCTGGCTAAAAAAATTCCTCCTTACCTCTGTACTAAAGGGTCGTCCCTCAATTTTAAAGCTATGCCCTCTAATTCTGGATACCCCCACCATAGGAAACATCCTCTCCACATCCACCCTATCTAGTCCTTTCAACATTCCGTATGTTTCAATGAGATCCCCCTTGCTTAAATTCCAGAGAGAACAGGCCCAAAGCTGCCAAACATTCCTCATGTTAACCCCTTCATTCCCAGAATCATTCTGCTGCTGTAGTCTAACTATTTCAAAATTCAACACTTTGTGCCTTTAGAGATGCTTTTCTGTACTCCACTGTTGTAACACATGGTTATTTGAGTTACTGTTGCTTTCCTGTTAGCCTGAACCAGTCTGGCCGTTCTCCACTGACCTCTCTCATTAGCAAGGTGCTTTTGCCATTCATTGGATGCTTTTTAAACTCTAGAGACTGTTAGCGCATGAAAATCCCAGGAGATCAGCAGTTTCTGAGATACTCAAACCACCCCGTCTGGCACCAACAATCATTCCATGTTCAAAGTCACTTGGATCACATTTCTTCCCCATTCTGATGTTTGGTCTGAACAACGACTGAACCTCTTGACCATGTCTGCGTGCTTTTATGCATTGAGTTGCTGCCATATGATTGGCTGATTTTATATTTGTAATAAAGTGGCCACTGATTGTATTTTCAGGAGATAACTAGAAAAGGTCCAGAGATTGTGTATTTAATACTTCTGCAATATTTGAGTGATATTGTAATTATATTGTTTAATTAAGCTTTCTTTGTTTACATAATTCATTAGTTTACATGTTTATATGAACGGTGTACACAATTTTGGCACCACGTCATAAGTGTGCGCCTCACTAAAGTAAAAATGAAGGGTCCGTGTTCTCCAGGGCTCCCATGTTTTTCTTTTCATTAATTTCTGAATTTACTAAACATAACACAGAGAATACCGGGGATCGGAGCAGCATTCACTGCAGCTGGTGTGGCACAGTACTTGAGCTAGTGGAGTCACTGCTTACAGTGCTAGAGACCCAGATTCAATCCTGTCATCACATGCTGTCCATGTGGAGTTTGCATGTTCTCGCTTCGACTATAACATAGATCACAGAACAGTACAGAACAATTGTGGCCCTTGGCCCTTTGGCCCACAATGTTGAACCAACCTTTTAATCTACTCCAAGATCAGTCTAACTCATTATTTTTCTTTTATCCAGGTATCTATCTATGGCCTACTGTATCTGCCTCGACCACTCCACAGCAGTTAAAAAAAAACTACCTCAAAAATTCCCCTACACTTTTCTTCAGTCACCTTAATTGCTGCCCTGGGAAGAAGGTGCTGACTGTCCACTTGATCTACGCCTCTTATCAACGTATACACCTCTATCAAGTTACCTCTCATCCTCATTGGCTCCAAAGAGCTTGCACAGCATGTCCTCATTGGACATGCTCTCTAATCCAGGCAGCATCCTGGTAAATCTCCTCTGCACCCTCTCTAAAGCTTCTACATCCTTCTTAAAATGAGATGATCAAAACTGAACACAATAGTCCCAATGTGGTCTAACCAGACCGTTATAGAACTGCAAGACTAAATCACGGCTCTTGAACTCAATCCCCTGACTAATGAGGCTAACACACCATATGCCTTCTTAATCATCCTATCAACTTGCAAATCAATTTTGTGGATCTAAAAACGTGGACCCCAAGATCCCTCTACTTCTCTATGCAGCTAAGAATCTTGCCATTAACCTTGCACTGTGCCTTCAAGTTCGATTATCACTTCACACTTTCCTATATTGAATTTCATCTCCACTTCTCAGCCCAGAAAAGTCCAGTCTTCTACACTATTCAAAAGACCATCAATCTTCATGGGTTACCTCCAGGATCTCTGGTTGCCTCCCACACCCTAAGGATGTGTTATAGGGGGAGATTGAATAGGTTACGACTTTATTCCCTAGAGCATAGAAGAATGAGTGGTATAGAAAGGGTAAACCACTGAGGCTGGATGAGACTAGAACTGGACGTCATGGGTTAAGCGTGAAAGGGAACCTGAGGGGGAACTTCTTCACACAGAGTGTGAAGAAAGGGTGGAAGCAGAAATGGTGGATGCAGGTTTGATTTCAACATTGAAGAGAAATTTGGAAACATGGATGGGAGGAGTATGGAGGACTAGGTAGGTTAATAGTTCAGCAGGCACTAGATGGGCCAAAGGGCCTGTTTCTGTGCTGTAGTGTTCTATGACTCTATTTGCAGGTTGCTAGTTTAACTGGATGCTGTCAAATGTCCTTAGTGTGTAGGTGAGTGGTAGAATCTGGGAGTATTGATGAGATCATGTGAAGAACAAAGTGATTCATGTAGTGTTAGTGTAAATGGTCAACATGGATTTGGTGGGCCAGAGTGCCTGTTCTGAAACTGTATCTCACAGAGCATGGGGGATACTTAGATAAGAAATATCAGAGAAACGTGGTCAGAAGATATCAGTTCAAAGTTCAATGTAAATTTATTTTCCATGTAGGTACTATGTACCATTTACAACCTGAGATTCATTTTCCTTGCAGGTACCCACAAAGAAATAAAATAGAATCATGAAAATCCACACCCAACAAAGACCAAGAGCTTCCAATGTACAAAAGAGGACAAATCGCACAAATAATTTAAAAAGTAAATAAATATTTCACAGAACATGAGTTGCAGAGCCCTCGACAGTGAATCCACAGGTCGTCATGTCAGTTCAGGCCTGTGGTGGGTGAAGCCGGCCCAGGGACCTGATGTCTGCAGGGCAACCACTGCTCCCTAACTGAACCTGTAGCTTCCGCCCGATAGTAGTAGAGAGAAGGGAAGGGTCCGGCAGGGAAAAGTGGTCAAAAAGACATCAGCAGAATGTGGTTTCTGGCGCAAATTTTGTTCAATTTGGTCTCCTCAGGTTTAGGCGGTTGGCAGGGCGATGAACAGTCCGTTGCTAAGGAACGGAATGGGAGGTGATGGCTTCACAAACAACAAGGTTTTATTTCTCCAAGAGCAAAAGAGATTATCCTGTCACCTATTCTCCCTCCCAGGGAATAACCAGCAGCACACCGGAAGACCAAGGTAGAATTGAACAAGGCTTCTTGGACATCAATAGGCTTAACACTTGTCTTATTACTCCATTAATGTTTCTAATTGGTTTACAAGTTACAACATTCGCTGGACCTAGACCTGACAAATGGACAGAGTTAGCGGATTTGGGCAGACCTAATCTCAGATGGCACGAGAGAATGCCATTGGTACTGGTAGCCTCTGCCAATTAAGCTGACAGCAGATGTTAGACTGGGACGATGCCAATTTAGATTGCCAGCAACTCCAGCTAGGAATCTCAGAGTTACTTGCTATCACGTCCATGGGATAACACGCTAAAATCTTACCTGATCTCCCCAGTTATCAACATGACATCACAGAATCAGGCTGATTATCACTGACGGGTTGTGGCAGCAGTACAGTGTAGCACATCAAATTAGAATAGGAATATATATAAAGATACTTAAGTAATGAAAAAAGAGCAAAAATAGTGAGGTAATGTTCATGGGTTTGTTGTCTATTCAAAAATCTAATGGCAGAAGGGAAGAAGTTGTTCCTAAGAAATTGAGTATGTGTCTTCAGGCTCCTGCACCTGCTCCCTGCTGTTAGTAATGTTGCCCAGGGTGCAGGGTGGTCTTTAATAATGGATGCCACCTATTTAGAATAAGAGACAGACTACAGTGAGACTGTGGCTTACTTGAGAAAAGTACTTTGCAGATCAAGAAACAGATTTTTATGAGCATAAGTTGGCAAGTTTATCCATTTTGTGCAATATTTAGGCAAGGTATGACCTCTTTTGATGTACAGAAGGTACACGTACTAATAAGGACTAAACTGTTGGGGCAAAAAGAGATTTTGGTGTAAATGTTCACACTTCTATATCTGTAATTTCCAAAGGCAACTCATTACTACATCTGGGTAACTTTGGGAATGACAGCAAACCTCCAGAGAGGAGTGAATGGCCACTTCATTAGATACACTTACTAGTTAATGTCAATATCTAATCAGCCAGTTGTGTGGCAGCAGCTCAATGCATAAAAGCATGCAAACATGGTCAAGAGGTTCAGTTGTTGTTCAGACCAAACATTAGAATGGGGAAGAGATGTGATCTTTGACCGTGGAATGATTATTGGTGCCAGATGGGGTGGTTTGAGTATCTCAGAAACTGCTGATCTCCTGGGATTTTCACATACAACAGTTTCTAGAGTTTATAGAGGATGGTGCAAAAAACAGTGAGTGGCAATTCTGTGGGTGAAAATGCCTTGTTAACGAGAGAGGTCAGAGGAGAATGGCCAGGCTGGTTCAACTGACAGGAAAGTGAAAGTAACTCAAATAGCCACGTGCTACAAGAGATGATGTGCAGAAGAGCATCTCTAAATGCACAATTTGTCAAACCTTGAAGTGGATGGGCTACAGCAGCAGAAGACCAGGAACCTATTCTCAGTGGCAACTTTATTAGGTACAGGAGGTAGCTAATGAAATAAGCACCAAGTGTATTTCCAGTAGTCTACTATACTTCCATGGACATACACTCAATGGCTACTTTATTATGTTCTTATGAATGAAACTGATGGGATTGTTGCTTGGAACCAGCATGAAGTTGATGGATTGAATGGCCTCCTTCATGCTACAGATTCCGGACTATAATCGCTAAAGTTTAGAAGAATGAAGGAGAATCTCCTACTGAATATTGAAATGTGTATATAGAGAGGACGTTTCCAATAGTGGGAGGGTCTAGGACCAGAGGGCACAGCCTCAAAATAGAAGGATGTTCCTTGAGAACAGAGATGAGTAGGAATTTCTTTAGCTAGAGGATGGTGAATCTGTGGAATTCATTGTCACAGAAGGCCATGGAAGTCAAGTCATTGGGTATATTTAAAGCAAAGGTTCATAAACCCTTGATTAGTAAAGGAGTTAAAACTTACAGGGAGAAGGCAGGAGAATGGGGTGGAGGAGGACAATAAATCACCACGACAGAATGATGGAGCAGACTTGATGGGCCAAATGGCCTAATTCTGTTCCTATGGCCTACAGTATTGTGTCTACCTCACTATCTCCCCTCAGCCTTTCAATCCAAATGAAGGGTCTTGGGGGTAGCATAACGATTGGTGCAGTGCTTTATAATCATGTTCCTTTGACTTGAAATGTTGACTGTCAATTGCCCTCCATAGATGCTGCCTGATCTGCTGAGTTCCTCTAGCATCTCTTGGTTTACAGAGCCTATAAAAATATTCAAACCCTTGGAAGTTTTCACGTTTTATTGTTTTACAACATTGAATCACAGTGGATTTAATATGGCTTGTTTTGGCACTGCTCACCAGAAAAAGACTTCTTTGTGTCAAAGTGAAAACAGATTTCTGCAAATCAATCTAAATTAATTACAAATATAAAACACAAAATAATTGATTGTGCATATGTATTCAGCCCCTTTAATATGACCCACCAAATCATCACTGGTGCAGCCAACTGGTTTTAGAAGTCACATAATTAGTTAAATGGAGATCTGTTTTTGGAGGCCTGTGTGCAGTCAAGGTGTTTCAACTGATTGTAGTAAAAATACACCTGTATCTGGAAGGTCCAACTGCTGGTGAGTCAGTATCCTGACAAAAACTACACCATGAAGACGAAAGAACTCTCCAAACAACTCTGTGAAAAGGTTATTGAAAAGGACAAGTCAGGAGATGGATACAAAAAAATTTCCAAGTCACTGAATATCCCTTGGAGTACAGTCAATCATCCAAGAATAGAAAGAATATGGCAGAGCAGTAAATCTGCCTAGAGTCAACTATCATCAAAAACTGAGTGACTGTGCAAGGAAGTGAATAATGAGGGAGGTCACCAAGAAACCTATAACAATTCTGGAGGAGTTACAACCTTCAGTGGCCGAGATAGGAGAGACTGTGCATACAACAACTGTTGCCCAGGTGCTTCACCAGTCACAACTTTATGGGAGAGTGGCAAAGAGAAAGCCACTGTTGAAAAAAATCTCACAGGAAATCTCAGCTAGAGTTTGCCGGAAGGCACGTGGGAGACTCTGAAGCCAGCTGGAAGAATGTTCTATGGTCTGATGAAACTAAAATTGAGCTTTTTGGCTATCAGACTGAACACTATGTTTGGTGTAAGCCGAACACCACACATCATCAAAAACACACCGTCTCTATCATGAAGCACGGTGGTGGCTGCATTATGCTGTGGGGATGCTTCACTGCAGCAGGCCCTGGAAGGCTTCTGAAGGTGCAGGGTAAAATGAATGCAGCAAAATACAGGGAAATACCGGAGGAAAACGTGATGCAATCTGAAAGAGAACTGCGACTTCGAGAAAATTTGTTTTCCAGCAAGACAGTGACCCCAAGCATAAAGCCAAAGCTACACAGGAATAGCTAAAAAACAACAAAGTTAATGTCCTGGAGTGGCCAAGTCAGAGTCCAGACTGCAATCCAACTGGGAATTTGTGGTTGGACTTGAAAAGGGCTATTCACTCACGATCCCCATGCAATCTGACAGAGCTTGAACAGTTTTGGAAAGAAGAATGAGGGAAAATTGCAGTGTCCAGATGATAGAGACCTATCCACACGGAATCAAGGCTGTAATTGCTGCCAAAGGTGCATCTACTAAATACTGACTTGAAGGGGCTAAATACTAATGTAATCAATTATTTTGTGTTTTATATTTGTATTTAATTTAGATCACTTTGTAGAGATCTGTTTTCACTTTGACACAGAAGAGTCTTTTCCTGTTGATCAGTGTCAAAACATTGAATCACAGTGGATTTAAACAATAGAACATGCAAACTTCCGGGTGGGGGGGGGGTATATACTTTTTATGGGGACTATATTCTGATAGAGTTAGATGAGGAAGGAAGGGAGGAGGCTTGAGTGCAGCTTAACTGCTGGCACTGAGTGGATGAGTCAAGTGGACAACTCCTCTGTCACAGTACTCAGCTGGATTCCTTGTCTGTAGATAATTGTATTTGTTTGTTAAGAGGGGCTCAGACAGCAAAGAGTCTGTTTTACATTCTCATCAAGAATATCAGATCATACAGTTGGGAAAGAGGCACCACTATGCGCATGCCAGCCATCAAGTACCTGTTTATACCTGTCTGATTTTCCAGCACTCAGTCCACAGGGAGATGAACCGCCAAAAAGACCCAACCACTAACCACAAACACTACTTGCTCTTGTCCACACCGTACCAGAATATATGTAGCTGGATCGGCCTCTGCAGCTACTCGAGAATCATACTCGACCCCAGTGATCACACTACAGGGGGAACAGCACAGGGTTCTCAACCAACTAAAATCAAAAGATATCTTAGCCACTGTTGCCCATGGTTCTCCGATTGCTGCTCCCACTTGGTCAAGGAATTCCCATTTGGAAATCACAAGGAAAGTGGCCGTTAGTTGCGCTCCCAATAAAGACACAAACCTCCCATTCCAGTGGTGTGCCTCTGAATACAAAGTCGGGTGCACTTCTATACATTGAATGAAAAACCACTGGTTCAAACCCTGCTTTATTTCCAAAGTGCTTGCGGCTAATGAACAGATCCACTTCATTGACAAAGGACAATGACATAGTTGTCGACTGAACAACACCTGTGAGTGAAGGCGGACTTGTGCCACAGAGGTTACCTACGTTACACATGATCCATGCACTGTGAGTTAGTGCTTCCTTTATCCAAATATCTGTGGGTTTGAATGGATTGTTCAGCACCACTGCCTAAGTACTTCAGCAAGACCCAGCAGATTAGTTCACTCACAGTGAGTCTGGGATTTATAATAATAAAATTCTAGGGAAGTCCCTTTCTTTGAAAAAAGAGGACATCTCCTTCATTCTGGAATGAAAAGCCTCATCCTGAGAGCAAATGTGGCGGAGACAGAGGAATTGAGAGAAGGAGATGGTGTTTTTACAAGTAACTGGATGAGACAAGGTGTAGTCCAGGTAGCTGTGAGAGTCTGTGGGTTTGTAATAGACATCGGTGGATAAGCTGTCTCCGGAGATAGAGACAGCGTAAATTGAGAAAGGGAAGGGAGGTGTTGGAAATGGACCAGGGGAATTTGAGGGCAGGGTGGAAGTTGGAGGCAAAGTGGATGAAGTTGACGAATTCAGCATGGGTACAGGAAGCAGCACCAATGCAGTCGTCGATATAGTTAGGAAAAGTGTGGGACAGTCACCAGTGTAGACTTGGAACATGGACTGTTCCACGTAGCCGACAAACAGGCAGGCATAGCTGGGACCCATGTGAGGGCCCGTGGCTGCATCTTTTGTTTGAAGGAAGTGGGTGAAGCTAAAGGAGAAATTATTTAGAGTGAGGATAAGTTCCGCTAGGCAGAGGAGAGTGGTGGTGGAGGAGAACTGGTTGGGTCTGGCGTCCAGAAAAAAAAAAGGAGAGCTTTGAGGCCTCCTGGGTGGGGGATGGGGGTGTACAGGGTCCCAACATCCATAGTAAAAATAAGACGATGGGGGCCTGGGAACTTGAAATCCTTGAAAAGATCAAGAGCGTGTGAGGGATCATGGATGTAGGTGGGAAGGGACTGAACTAGGGGAGATAAAACAGAGTTGAGGTATGCAGATGTGAGTTCAGTGGGGCAGGAACAAGCTGAAACAATGGGTCTCCCTGGACAAGCAGGTTTGTGGATCTTGGGTGGGAGGCAAGGTGTGGGAACTATCAGGTCAGTGGCGGTGGATAGGAGATTCCCAGAGTCAATAAGGTTGGCAATGGTGTGGGAGACAACGGCATGGTGTTCCTTATTGGGATCCTGTTTGAGGGGTAAGTAAGAGGAGGTGTCTGAGTTGGCGCTGGGCCTCAGCAAGATAGTGGTCAGTACGCCAGACTACTACAGCACCTCCCCGACCTTTAATGTCAATCCTGTGCAACTCCACAACATTAACCCTGACAGATGACTCATTCAACACCCCTACAACCTCTCCCTATCCAGGAATGACTTAATTTATGGCTGTCCTTACTCTGCTCATTTTCAACCTTAAATCAGCTAAACATACACTTGATTTCCTTGTTTAAAAGAAATTTGGGGCATCACAGTAGCTGGTTAAGCACAGCCTCAAATATTACCGAAAATATTATATATACAAAAATCTTCCCTAAATTGTCCTCCCCTCACCTTAAACATTCGGCCTCTGGTATTGGCCACTGCTGCTGTGGGAAACGTGCTGGTTATTCTGGAGTGGGTGCGGGATACAACCATGCACCTCATTTCTTAAATCATAGCAGTGATTACGCGCCAAATATACCGTACTCCGTTCACCTCAAAGTGCTCTGGGCCATCCTAACAGAGTTGTAAAAGGCATATCAATGCAATTTAGCTTCCAGTGGCCTCAAGCCTGGGCACTTATAAGTCCAGATAGTAGGAGCTGATCTGGACTTGCTGTGCAAGTGAATTTAATTAAGTCTTTGGCAACTGAGGGCTGGCATCAGCGGGCACACGTGAGTTACCCAGTTTGGGAACTGCTCAACAAGGCACAGCTGTCAAAACACATTCAGATTCAGGTTCCTTTGATGCTCACTGAAAGTGACAGCGAAATGCATCATTTGCGCAAACGGCAGCATAACCCAAAGACGTGCCAGGGCCAACCCGCAAGTGGCACCACACATTCCAGTGCCAATGTGACATGATCCCCCACCTTCAGCAGAACAACACAAGCAACAGATCAACAAAACAAGAGCATGAGGAAATCCGCAGATGCTGAAAATCTAGAGCAATACACACAATGTACTGGAGGAGATCAGCAGGTCAGGCAGCATCTATGGACGGGAACAAACAGCCGATGTTCTGGGATGAGATTCTTCATCAGGACTGGAAAGGAAGTGAGAAGGAGTCAGAGTAAGAAGGTGGGGGAGAGGAGGAGGAAGTACAAGGTGGTAAGTGATAGGTGAAACTGGGAGAGGAGGGGGGCTTGAAGTAAAGAGCTGGGAAGTTGATAGGTGGAAGAGATAAAGGGATGGAGAAGGAGGAAGCTGATAGAAGAGGATAGAAGGCCATCCGGTGCTCCTGGTGTGACCTCCTGTATATCGGCGAGACCTGACGTAGATTGGGAGACCGCTTCATCAAGCACCTTCGCTCCGTCTGCCACAAAAAGCGGGATTTCCCGCTGGCCACCCATTTCAATTCTACTTCCCATCCCCATTCCGACACGTCAGTCTTCCAGCTGTACCATGAGGCCACACTCAGGTTGGTGGAGCAACACCTCATAATCCATCTGATGGGCACGAATGTTGAATTTTTTCAAAAAGTAGAGACATTGTTGTGCAGGGAATTGCAGCATCCTACAGCGGTACACTTCGTAAAGCTTTACTAATGACAGGAATAGACACTGTCACAGATGGTAAATCAGTAAAACATCACACAAACAAGCCTGCTCCCTGGAGACTCAGCTTGTGCATTATGCACATCTAAAATAGAAAGTGACATGGCAGATGCTGGTGTAGCAGTTTAGAACATGGTACCAATGGACCGGCATTCACATGGCGCAAAGATCTACCGCCTGGAAAAGGTAACAGATTGGGCTCCTGAGCACTGTGTCCAGTCTCTTCTTCCTTCATTCCTTTCTGCTTCCCTCCATTAGTTCTGTTATCCATCTCCGTTTATTTCCCTCTCTCCCTCCATCCTCCTCAGAAAGGAGGCATCCATTATTAAGGACCCCCACCACCCAGGACATGCCCTCTTCTCATTGTTACCGTCAGGAAGGAGGTACAGAAGCCTGAAGACACACACTCAGCGATTCAGGATCAGCTTCTTCCCCTCTGCCATCTGATTTCTGAATGGGCATTGAACTCATGAACACTATCTCACTTTTTTATTTTTTATTTTTGCACCATTTTTACTTAACTATTTAATAGACATCTATATACCTACTGCAATTGATTCACTTATTCATTTCCTTTCTATATTATCATGTATTGCATTGAACTGCTGCTGCTAAGTTTAACAAATTTCACGACACATGCCGGTGATAATAAACCTGATTCTGATAAAGATTAGCTTTATTTGTCACAGGCACATCGAACCTTACAGTGAAAGGTGTCGTTTGCATCAACGACTAACACAGTCCAAGGATGTGCTGGGGGCAGCCCGCGATTGTCGCTATGGTTCCAGCACCAATGTAGCATGCCTACGACTTATTAACCCTCACCTGCACGTCCTTGGAATTAGGACAGAGAGGGAAATAAGTTAGCCATGATGAAATGGCAGAGCAGACTAGATGGGCCAAATGGCCTAATTCTGCTCCTATATCTGATGGTTTTATGGAATGAAGGAGGAACCTGAGGCATCCAAAGGAAACTCCTTGCAGACAGTAGCAGGAATTGAACCCCGATTGCTGGTGCTGTAAAGCGTTACGTTAGCCGCTATTCTACCGTGCAGCCCCCACCCCACATCAATCAGAACTGGGGTCAAGTGATCACATTGATCACAGGTCACTTATCTTCTGCCCCAGTCAGAAGCTGGGTCTGTTCCCCTGTGTCAGCCCACGCTTCACCCGTGCTCCCAGGCTCGGTGCCCCTCCCTCCGGGAAGATGCTAAGCTTTGCAATGGAACAGCAGCCTGCACATCTCAGCCTGTGTTTACCATCCATCACAAGCAGGAAGTGACTCATGGAAAAGAAACTGAGTTGTACAGATTCCATGGAGAGGAACCATCGTCAGTCATCCTCCAGCCCGCTGAACAGTGAAGCCTTCAAGCCAAAATTCTCCCCTAACATTTCCATCCAGGAAGAGCCAGGCTTTGCAGAGAATGGAAGTGGTAGCAATCGCCACTCCTGCGCATGAAACCAATCAGCAGCTTCTAGGGAAAACGAAGGAAGCTTAACAAGTTTTGTTAGTTCCCTGCTCCTACAAGTTCAGCAACTTAGACCATAAAACATAGGAGCAGAATTAAGCCATTCAGCCTATCGAGCCTACTCTGATATCCCATCACGGCTGATTTATTATCCAACCAAATTCCATTCTCTTGCATACTCCCCAGAATCTTTGATGCCCTTACTAATCAAGAACCTATCAACCTCTGCTTTAAATAGATGCAATGACTTGGCTTCTACACTCATTTGTGGCAACGAATTCCTCAAATTCACCAGCATCTGGCTGAAGAAATTCCTCCTCATCTCTGTGCTAAGTGGATGCCTTTGTATTCTGAGGCTGTGCCCTCTGGTCTAGACTCACCCACTATGGGGAACTTCTCCAGTACAATCAGAATAGTAACACGTACCGAGATATGGTGAAAAGCTCGACTTGAACGTTGCTGCGTAATGGGGACAGGACAGTACTGTAGTGGTTAGCGCATCGCTTTACAGCGCTGGCGATTGGGGTTCAACTCCCTTGAAGGAGTTTGTGCATTCTCCCTGTAACTGCATGGGTTTCCTCCCACGTTCCAAGAAAAGGTGTATGGCTAGGGTTAGTGAGTCGTGCTATTTTAGCGCTGGAAGCATGGCGACATTTGCAGGGAGCCCAGAACAATCAACATGAAGCAGAGAGCGAGTTTGTAAATCTAGTGGGAGCAAAGAATGTTGGGACTGGCGAGGGTGGAGCGCCAGGGGATGGTTGTGGGACAGATGGCAGAGAAGGAATGCCGGGATGGTGGGGGGCAGCATGGGTTCAGACACATCCAGCCCTGAGACACTAGGCTAGGTCATTTGATTCCAAATAATTGGTTTATTCACCCGGCAATGCACCTACATCAACCTTCTTATCACCAATCATTACAGATGGTCTCTCTGGTGCTTCCTGCTCTCTCCTGTCTCCCTTCCCCTTTTCCCAATCAATGTTCCCTCTAATTTATAATGACCAGTGTACAAAAATCTTGTGCTGTGCAATTTTTTTGCCCAGCGATAATGACATGTGCACACTGAATAATTTCTTCAATAAAAGCAGTATAAATAAGCCCGTTCTAAAATCTGCAGACAAATCATCACAAACTCCACGTTATCAACACCGTCCACATCGGAAACCGGAAAAGGAAATGCTGTTGTGTGTGATCATGAAATACACTTAACATTCCATCGAGGTAGAGGGTGATGATCCTTCGTGCGCAGTTTAAATTCCTTTGTGCGCTAGTAGCAAAAGATGTGTGTGCACGCACACGTTCAGACCTTAGAGGGGACATTGTTCCTAGCCATAATTCCCTTTTTCCTGCCCCCTTCAACTCTGAAGCCACAACAGACACATATCAGGGTCATTTATTATGAAATTTGTTTTTGCTTTGCAGCAGCAATAGAGCAATTCATAAAATGACTACAGTGCTATGCAAAAGTCCTAGGTACTCTAGCTATACGTACCAGTACAAAACTTTTGCACAAAACCATACATACTTACATTCGAATTGTTATTTTGTGCTCTATAAACTTTGGATGTAATGGCGCTTTCTTTCAGGTCTGGGAGAGTTGATCATTCTGACTGTCTGTCCAAACCACCCGATGATATTACTCTGACTGAATGTCAGGAACCACACATTTTGACCCAATCCACATCCTTGAACCAAAGTCCAAAGCAGGTTACATGGTCCTGTTGTCCACACCAATGAGATCTCTAGGTCTTGGTAGATTGATTTTATTGAGACCAATGACGGCAACACAAAAATTATTAATTAGCTGCTGGACAACAGAATTTGCTTGCTGCAAATTCCACAGCTTGTGCTAACTTGGGGCCAGCTTCAAAATGGGAACCATGAAAATATAAAGCTGAAAGTCGACAATAGAAACAAAGAAATCCTGGAAAAACCCAGCAGGTCAGGCTGCCTATCCCATAATATGCATTTGTCATTGTACAATTAAAACATAGGAATAAAATTAAGACACAACTACATCAGCTAAAAAAAGCCTGTCATTAATTGTTAATGTTTTAAATCATATTAAAATAAGCTGTAAAAGATATTATAGACCATAAGATATCTTGACTGACACTAAGGCAAACTTAAAACATTCACTTTATTAATGGCACAGCCACATGGGAAGTGAAGCAAATAATTTGTTAAAGAGATAATGTCACCTTTGTAAATGCCAGGGCAAAGTTCCCAAATGACTCAAGAGCGAAGTGTGCAACACCATGATGTCATCAGCACCAATCATACACACAATTATTTAAACATTAAGACTGACTCAGAACTCCACAGGGTGTATTTATTTTTAAGCTTCCTGGTTGCTTCTGCAATCAGGCTCACCCACTGAATAGATGGCTCACAGGCAGAAGCTCACACCAGGTTGTATGTGCTACATATGAATTGTATTCAGAGTCTGAAAATCAGTTCCATTGACCTCAACAGCACAGCAGCAAAATTTATGGCAGCAGTAACTCCGAAATGAAGCCCGCTTTCTAATTGTGCGCTCTGGGATTACGAAGGCACTAACAATATTACTTAGTGGACAGAAAAGACACAGGAACAGCAGAGGGATTGGGACTTGTTTTGCACTCCCTCCTCCATTTTAACCAATTTTTACAGGAGTACTATTGAGAGTGTCCTGACCAGCTGCATCTCCATCTGGTACGGGAATTGCAAGATATCTGACCACAATGGATTGTGAGGACTGCTGAGAGGGTCTTCGGGGTCTCTCATCCGAGATACTTACCAGGAGTGCTGTGTACGCAGGGCCCTAAGCATCGTCAATGATCCCTGGTACGGTATCCATCCAACAATCTCTTTGATCTCCACCATCAGGCAGGAGGTTTTGTTTATTTATTCATTTACGGGATGTGGGTGTTGCCAGCTAAGCCAGCATTTATTGCCCATCCCTAGTTGACCTTGTAGATAGATAGATAGATAGATAGATAGATAGATACTTTATTCATCCCCAAGGGGAAATTCAACATTTTTCCAGTGTCCCATACACTTATTGTAGCAAAACTAATTACATACAGTATTTAACTCAGTATAAATATGATATGCATCTAAAATCACCCTCCCAAAAAGCATTAATAAATAGCTTTTAAAAAGTTCTTAAATAGTTTACTAAAGTGCATTGAGTGGTAACTTAAGCTCAGTCCTAACCCCGGCACTTTAACATGTCTTGCCCCTGGTGGTTGAATTGTAGAGCCGAACGGCATTGGGGAGTAATGATCTCTTCATCCTGTCTGAGGAGCATTGCATTGACAGCAAACTGCTGAGCTGCCTTCATGAATCGCTGCAGTCCCTGAGGTGTAGCTACACCCAGAGTGCTGTTAGGGAGGGGATTCCATGATTTTGACCCAGCGACAATGAAGCAACAGCGACATGTTTCCAAGTCAGGATGATGAGTGGCTTGGAGGGGGAATTCCAAGTGGTGGTGTTCCCAGCTATCTGCTGTTCTCGTCCTTCTAGATGGGAGTGGTGGTAGGCCTGGAAGGTGCTGCCTTAGGGACTTTGGTGTGTTGTTGCAGTGCATCTTGTAGATAGTACCCACTGCTGCAACTGTTTGTCGAGGTACAGGAGGTACCGTAGCATTAAGGCAAAGACTGGTAGATTAGCAAACAACTTCTTCCCCACAGGCCGTGCCTCTACGCAGGTCTCACCATGTATGAAGCACCAGTAGCATAATAATGTTTACTTTTTAACTTGTGTTGTAAACACACCTTATTATCTGTTCATTTATTTTTGGTAATATTACTTTATATATGTGAGTTATACGTAGTGTGTTGTGTACCATGGTCTGGGGGAACATTATTTCATTGGCAGTATAAATGTATACGATTGAAATGACAATTAACCTGAACTTGACTGGAGAGTGGGAACAAATAGAGCCCACTGCAGGAAGAGAAAGTCATATCCATCGAGGTAGTAATCAAATCAATCCATTACTTTCTTTATAATCAATAGGCTGGTCATGGCTGTTACCATGTTTGCTCATTTATAACTTTCAAAGGTTAAAATGTTCCCTCACATATAATCAGTTTCTCTCCTTTTAAAAGTTGTCCATATAGATCATACAATATACAGTGGCTATAAAAATATTCACCCCCTCTCCCTTGGAAATTTTCAAGCTTTTTGTTGTTTTACAACATTGAAACACAATGGACTTAATTTAGCTTTTTTGACACTGATCAACAGAAATAGACTCTTTCGTGTCAAAGTGAAAACAAATCTCTACAAAGTGATCCCAATTAATTACAAATATGAAACATCCCCTATAATATAACACATTAGATCATCACTGGTGCAGCCAATTGGTTTTTGAAGTCATTTAATTAGTTATATGGAGATCACCTGTTGCAGTCGAGGTGTTTGAAGTGATTGTAGTAAAAATACACCTGTATCTGGAAGATCCAACCGCTGGTGAGTCAGTATCCTGACAAAAGCTACACCATGAAGACAAAAGAACACTCCAAGCAACTCCGCGAAAAGGTTATTGAAAAGCAAAAGTCAGGAGATGGATACAAGAACATCTCCAAGTCACTGAATATCCCTTGGTGTACAGTTATGTCACTCACAAGAAATGGAAAGCATATGGCACAGCTGTAAATCTGCCTAGAGCAGGCTGTCCTCAGAAACTGAGTGACCGTGCAAGAAGGGGGATTAGTGAGGGAGGCCACCAAGAGTCCTTTGACAGCTCTGGAGGAGTTATAAGCTTCAGTGGCTGAGATTGGAGAGATTGTGCGTACAACAATTGTTGCCCAGGTGCTTCACCAGTCGCAGCTTTACAGGAGAGTGGCAAAGAGAAAGCCACTGCTGGAAAAAAATTCACATGAAATCTCAGCTAGAGTTTGCCAGAAGGCATGTGGGAGAAGGTTCTATGGTTTAATGAAACCAAAATTGAGGTTTTTGGCCATCAGACTAAATTCTATGTTTGGCTTAAGCCAAACACTGCACATTATCAAAAACACACCATCCCTACTGTAAAACATGGTGATGGATGCATCGTGTTATGGGGGTGCTACACTGGAGCAGGCCGGAGGGATTGTGAAGGTAGAGGGTAAAATGAAGGCAGCAAAATACAGGCAAATCCTGGTGGAAAACCTGATGCAGTCTGCAAGAGAACTGCGACTTGGGAGAAGATTTATTTTCCAGCAAGACAATGACCCCAAGCATAAAGCCAAAGCTACACAGGAATGGCTTAAAACAACAAAGTTAATGTCTTGGAGTGGCCAAGTGAGAGTCCAGACCTCAGTCCAATTGAAAATCTGTATCTGGATTTGAAAAGGGCTGTTCACTCATGATCCCCATGCAATCTGACTGAGCTTGAGCAGTTTTGTAAAGAAGAATAGGGAAAGCTTGCAATGTCCAGATATGCAAAGCTGATAGAGAGCTATATCCACACAGACTCAAGGCTGTAATTGCTGCCAAAGGTGCATCTGCTAAATACTGACTTGAAGGCAGTGAGTAATTTTGCAATCAATTATTTTGTGTTTAATAATTGTAATAAATTGAGACCAATTTGTAGAAATGTGTTTTCACTTTGACATGAAATGGTCTTTTCTGTTGATCAGTGTCAAAAAAGCCAAATTAAATCCATTGTAATTCAATGTTGTAAAATGATAAAGCATGAAAACTTTCAAGGGGGAATGAATAGCTTTTTATAGGCATTGTAAAGAGCATTAATGAATTGTAGAGAGAAATGCATTTTGCAGATTTAAAGTTAACTTCCATCAGTGGTATGAAGGACACAAGAGATTTTGCAGATGCTGGAAGTCTGGAGCACACATACAAAAGTGCTAGAAGAACTCAGCAGGCCAGGCAGGAATAAACAGTCAACATTTCAAACTCAGTGTTATATTGTATAACTCCAAAACAAAAGAGAACAATTGAAAGAAAAACAGTCAGAAATGCCCGTCTTTGCTTCGATTTTACTTCAGTGAGCTGTGCACTTTGTAATGTGGTGGCATAAAGAGGTGTGCCACTCATGTATTTGTACATATAATTCATGAAGAATTATTTCACTGAACAAAGAATGCTTAATCAAACAATATATTTACAAAGCAACACACAAAATGCTGGAGGAACTCAGCAGGTCAGGCAGCATCTATGGAGAGGAGTAAACAGTCGACATTTTGGGCCAAGACCTTTTATCAGGTGTCGATGAAGGGCCTTGGCCCAAAACATCGACTGTTTGTTCTTTTGGATAGATGCTGCCTGACCTGCTGAGCTCCTCCAGCATTTTGTGTGTGTTGCTTTGGATTTCCAGCATCGGCAGATTTTATCATGCTTGTATTATATTTAAAAATATTACTGAATTATTAAATAGACAACACTCAGGACTTGGTATCGAGGGTCACTCTCTTTGTACTAGATAGAATCTTTGAGCACCACAGCACAGAATCAGGCCCTTTTGCCCATCTAATCTATGCTGATCCATTCTTTCACCAAGTCCCATCTACCAGCGCCCTGACTATAACTCTCCAAACCCTTCTCACCCACCTACCCATCCAAACTTCTCTCAAATGTTACAACTGAATCCACATCTTCCACTTCTCCTGGCACCTTGTTGCACACAAGCACCATCCTCAGAGTGAAAAAGTTACCCCTCATATTCCCCTTAAGATACTTCTCCTTTTACAGTAACCCTATAACCTCTTCTTCCAGTCTCACCCAGCCAAGCAGAGGAGGAAAAAGCCTGCATCCATTCACCAAGAGGTACACCGTCTCAGATAGAGTCACAGCACAGAGAGGGAGAGAGACAGCCCCCACCACACTGGGCCGCAAGTGGGCAATAATCTGACAAACGTGCCCAAAGTGCCCAGCTAGACAGCAGGCCTTCAGCCCACAGAGTGACAGCTCGTCATTTAACACAGGAGAGCATCGAATTGGAAACAGACTTGAGCTGCCTCAAAGCATGATCATTCAAACAGAATTAAAAGGATCCCTGTCAAAGCACTGGGTGATTAAATGGAAGACTTGAAGCACATTTGGGAGCTGTTCAAAACGTCCCTTTTGATTTGCCCTTTCAGTCAATATGCATTCAAAGAACATTCTGTGCAGTGTGTCCTGCTTTACGCTGAGTTCTCTTTACTCATTAACCTTGCACTTGTTGAAGGCAGCAATACCCTTAGGTCATGGTTCGAGACCCACCTTGTTCTCATGGAGATCCTAATAGATCGTTCTCACAGTAGATGCTGGAATCCAGAGCAGCAAACAATCTGCTGGAGCAGCTCCGGGGTGTGGGGGGGGGGGGGGGGGGAGGGGGTGGTGTGAGTGAGAGAGAGAGAGAGAGAGAGAGATATGATGTAGTCCTTTTGTCCCACAGATGCAGCCCAACAAGCCGAGATCTTCCAGCAGGTTGTCTGTAGCTCGACCTTCTTCTCTCCCTTCACTGTTACTTCAGTCTCTTCCATTTCGAAAACCTCAAACAATCAGCACTCCCTCAATTCTGGTCTCTTGCTCTCTCCCAAACTTAATTTACCCCCTCAGATGACATAGAAGGCCACATAAATGTGAGGTACTGGAATCAGGGTGAATATTTGAGTCTGTATGAGGAGATGTATTAAGTACCCTGTATGAAGGGGAAAGAAAGATTGCAACAATAAGATAGAGACTGAAAGGTGTTATTGGGAGAAATGGAATTGGAATTAGTTTATTATCCACACAAGAGACTCTGAAGATGCTGGAAATACAGGGCAACACACACAAAATACTGGAAGAACTCAGCAGGTCAGGCAGCATTTATGGAAATGAATAAACAGTCAATGTTTTGGGCTGAGACCCTTTTTCAGGACTGGAAAGGAATGGGGAAGATGCCTGAATGAAAAGCTGGAGGGAGGGGAGGGGAAGGAGGACAGCTAGAAGATGACAGGTGAGGCCAGGTTGGTAGGAAAGGTAAAGGGAAGGAATCTGATAGGAGAGGAGATTGGACCATAGGAGAAAGGGAAGGAGGAGGGGACTCCAGGGAGGCAATAGGCAGGTGAGAAGAGGTAGGAAGCTGGAGTGGGGGAAGGAATTTTTATTTACCGGGAGGAGAAATCGATAGTCATGCCATCAGGTTGAAGGCTACCTGGATGGAATATAAGGTGTTGCTCCTCCACCCTAATGGTGGCCTCTTTGTGGTGTAAGGGGAGGCCATGGCCTGGCATATGAGAACTAGGATGTGTATCCGAATTTAAATGTTGGCCACCAGGATGTTCCGTTTTTTGGCAGATGGTGTGGAGGTGCTCGATGGAGTGGTCCCTCAGCTTACAATGGGCCTCACCAGTGTGGAGGAGGCCACATTGTGAGCACCGGACACAATGGGTGACCCCAACAGGTGAAGCATTGCCTCACCTGGAAGGACTGTATGGAACCCCAAAGGGAGGTGAATGGGCAGGTGTAGCACTTGTGCCACTTGCAGGGATAGTTTATTATTGTTAACACAGGGAGAAAATTCAGCCAGTGTCACCTCCAACACAAACTCAGTGATTAAATGTGTTACGCCCGTGGCCCCCTCCTTTTTGCGAATCGCAGGATCGCTATTGATTCGAGTCAGGAGACCCAGGAAATGAGAGAGACAGACACACAGATTCCTCAATGATTGGAATGTTTCCTGGGCCTCCGAGATAAAAAGCCACAGAACAGGTCATTCTCTTTTGGAGACAGGATTGTGTATTGAATGCTGTACGATTCATCGAAGCCCCCCCCCCCCCCAGGCAATGAACCGAGGGGGGTTGGTGGAGGGATTGCATCATCCCAACCTGATTGACATCTGAGACCCTGTGAGTCAGAATAAAAGAGGGTCTGTGGGCACAGCCCCTCAGACGCACCAGAAGAAACGCTAGCGATCCCGTAATAGCGAAAGCCGGTGGGAAGGCCACATGCGTCCTTTTCCATTTGCCCCGGAATCGGTGGGCCTTTACCATGGAAGAACGGTTTTTAGCTAACAACGGGGAAATCAACTCCCAACGACTCTCGAAGGATTGACATCATAAAAGGAATGGGCAAGTTTTAACCATCTTTCTCTCCAACCAAAAAGCTGCAGCTTGAATGAACTAAAGTGACTTATATATTTCCATCGGACAATACATTATCCCCTAGACAACAATAGAGCTATTTCTTATTGATTATTATTATACCCACGCTTTTAGATTTAGTATTGACGACATATATTATCTGTGTGTTTGCATTGATATTATTTTTGTGTATTTTTATCAATAAATTAGTTTAAAATATTTTAAAATAGTTAAAAATAGTACCATCAGACTTCAACGGACCTCTCTATCTTTGCTGGTAAGTGACCCATTTACGGGGTACGTAACAAATGAAATACTTGTCCCATACTTGGTGGGTTCTGGAGCTGGTGTAGCATCACTGAGTGCATTTACATAAAGCCCTGCCACGAGAAAGCAGCATCCATCATCAAAGACCCCCATCATCCAGACATGCCCCCGTCTCACTACAGTACTACCATTAGGAAGGAGATACAGGAGCCTCAGGTCCCACACCGCCACATTTTGGAACAGTTATTGCCCTTCAACCAACAGGTTCCTGAACCAGTGTGGACAACTTCATTCAATACTACTCTGAGCTGATTCTACAATCAACAGACCCACTTTTCAAGGACTCTTTACAACTCATGTTCTCAGTATGATTATTTTTACTCACAGTTTATTATTATTATTATTTTCTCAGTATTATTGTTCTTCTTTTGCACATAGGTTATCAGCCATGTTTATATATAGGTTTCTGTAAATTCTACTGTATTTCTTTTTTTCCCTGTACATGCTTGCAAGGCATTGTGCGCTGCAAGTGTACTTTGATTTGAGCCTTGGTCCCAGAGGAAAGTTGTTTTGTTTAGTTGAAAACATGTTGAATGACAATAAACTTGAACTTGAATCTCAGGATAGTATATGGTAACATATATATACTTCAATAATATGTTTACTTGAACTTATGAACTTTGCCTTTCTCTTAACTAAGTTTCTGTAATTCTAGACACTAAGCTCATCTTCCTTGTGTGTTATACACCTTGCAATGCAATAAATATACACAGTACTGTGCAAGTGTCTTAGGCACATTTATGTAGCTAGGGTGCCTGTGACTTTTGCACAGCATTGTATTTGCCAACATGGAGAGGAGAGCAAGTTTGTAAATCTGGCGGGAGCAGAGGATGTTAGGGATTGACGAGGGTACAGTGCTGCTGGAGGAGGGTGGGACAGGTGGAGAGGAGTGCCAAGGGTAGGGTGGGGTGTGGCACAAGTTCTGACACACCCAGCCCTGAGACACCAGGCAAGGTCATTTGGTTCTGATCAATTGGTTTATTGATCATTACAGAATTTCTCTCTGGTGCTTCCTGCTCCCTCTCCACTCCCTTCCCCTTTTCCCAACCATGATTCCCCTCTCCCTGTCCCCTTCCCACTTTCAGTCCACAATAGAGACCCGTATCAGAATTAGGTTTATCATTACCCACAGACGTCATGAAATTTGTTTTTCATGGTGGCAACAGTACAGTGCAAGACATAAAATTACCACAGTACTGTGCAAACCTCTTAGACAACCTAGCTTTATCTATATATATATATGTTTAGACTTCTGCTCAGGACTGTATCTGACTATTTGTTTCACCATGTTCACCTGTCGTCCCATTTCTGTTATTACATTTGCTCTACCTCCGCCTTCTTCTCAGTTTACATGCTGACTTACTGCTCTTGTTCCGGACCTCTCCCACACAAGTCCAAACTTCTCAATTTGTGTGAATGTAATTAACATATTATGCAAAACCTTCTCAGAATCTGCTTCTGTACTTATCTGTGTATTTCAGAATATCTAAATATTCATGCATACAAAAGTATTTACTTGACACCTTTTTAAAGTTCTTGTCTAGTGTTTAAAACTTTGCGAGGCATAAACATTGGCCACCAAGCCAAGTAAATTGGGGGGTGGGGGGTGTGGGTATGAGTGTTGAAAGGCCTTCCGGTTGGGAGGCTCAAGATCCAGACCCAAAAACACAGGCGATCGGGAGAGTGAACACAAAACTTCGGAGAGGAGTGGGGAGGAGGGGGTTCCCTTCTGTTTCACAGGGTACTGGCAGCGGCACTGGATCAGAAACCAGCTGTCACACTGGCACTCACCTCACATGGAACAGGGGGAGTGTGCTAATGGAAAGGCAAAATAAAGCAGTAACTGAAACAATGAAAAGCTGTGCGTTAACGGAGTAGTCCTGAGTATTTTGAAGACAGAACAATCCCTAGCAACCAGAGACTAATTAAAGGAACACTTGTAAATTGAATTTAAACTAAAAATACACTAGGTGAACACTCCTGCACCTAATAAAGTGGCCACTGAGTGTATGTTCATCGTCTCCTGCTGCTGTAGCCCTTCTACTTCAAGGTTCAACATGTTGTGCATTCAGAGATGCTCTTCTGCACACCACTGTTGTAACACCTAGTTATTTGAGTTACTTGTCAATTTCCTGTCAGCTTGAACCGGTCTTGTCATTTTCCTCTGACCTCACTCATTAACAAAGTGCTTTTGCCCACAGAAGTGCCGATCACTGGATTTTTTTTTGTTTTTCATGCCATTCTCTATAAACTCTAGAGACTGCTATATGTGAAAATCCCAGGAGATCAGCAGTTTCTGAGATACTCAAACCACCCTGTCTGGCACCAACAATCACTCGATAGTCAGTCCATAGATTACATTTCTTCTGCATTCAGTGAACGGCAGTTCTGTGGGCGGAAGTGCCTTGTTAATGAGAGAGGTCAGAGGAGAATGGCCAGACTGGTTCAAGCTGACAGGACGGTGACAGTAACTCAAATAACCACATGTTACAACAGTGGTGTGTAGAAGAACATCTCTGAATGCACAACACATCGAACCTTGAAGTGGATGGGCTACAACAGCAGAAAATCACAAACTTACAGAAGTACACTCAGTGGTATCTCCTGTACCTAATAAAGCGGCCATTGAGTGAATTTAATGACTTGTATTTAAGTTTCCTGGCTGATGTGGTGGGATTTGAACACACATATCTGGATTAACGATCCAGAACTCTGGCAGTTATAGTCAGTAACTGCACTGCAGCAACCCACACTGAGTCGTTATTAGGAAAGATTTAACTTGCCAGGGCTTACTTCTGTATTGAAGATACCCAAGAATGATCTTTAGAAGGCTTCAGGCAGTAATGGTAAGATTATCACTGTCCGAGGATGTGCACTGAGCAGAACGCAAACGATGTTCTCTCAAGGGTGTGTGTGCACACACATCTTTTGCTACCAGCGCACAAAGGAATTTAAACTGCACACAAAACGTTGTCATTCTCTACCTCATGGACATGTTAAGTATATTTCATGATTATACACAATCATACTTCCTTTTCCAGTTTCTGGTGCAAATGGTGTTGACAACTTGGAGTTTGCAATGATTTGTCTGCAGATTTTAGAACTGACCTATTTATACTGTTTTTATTGAAGAAATTATTGATTCACTATTTCAAATTCCAAAGAGGCAAAGGGCATGAAGTGCCCTTTGTTCATTAAAGCGGAATGACTTAGTGAAACAATAGAAACTGCTACACCAAAAGCTCATGAGGTCAGGAACATGCAGCTACGAGAAATATTTATGTACAATACAGAAACTGGTGTTACCTGCGTGTATTTGCGATGCAAAAGTTGCTGGAGAATTTGCAAGTGGGAAGAAGTGGAGTGATATTTGGAAAATTGAATTTTTAAAGCAACTTTTAGCAAGGAAATCACATATGGATGGTGTGCAGAAGCAAGAAAATTCTGCATTACCTGCTACAGGCCCGCTACCTACATTTTGTGAGAGTGCAGATAAACGAGAGCGAAAATGATCAAACCCAGAGGAGATCAAAGTTTTTGCTGACAGTGGTTTGCTAGCTGTTAAAATAAATGTCTCTCTACATAGCCCAAGATTTTTGAGCACACTGGTCATTACAAATTGGGGGAAACATTGAGCACAAGTGTCACTCTGCTTCCGGCGCCAACTTGACATCCCAATAACTTACAAACCCTTATAGCTTTGGAATTTGGAAATTGGAATTTGGAATTTGGAGAGAATGTAGAAACTCCTCACAGACAGCAGCGGAAATTGAACCCAAGTTGCTGGCACTGTGAAGCGTTACATTAACGGCTACACTGCCATGCCAGCTTATGATCACAATAATGGATCTTTCTGTTCCAATTGTGTTCATCCTTGTAGAATTTTGTGTAATCTATGGTTAATTGTCCAGTGAGGGCTATGTATCTGATGCTGCTGCAAGTAAGTTTTTCATCACACCAGTGCATGTGGCAATAAACTCAACTTTGACCTTGACAGCAATCACGCCCCTATCCTGCATTCACATATCTGAATTATGATTCATACAAGGTCTGTATTTTTGCTATTCCAGATGGTGTATATTTTTAGATCAGTTTAGTCACTGCAATAGATTTTCAATAAGGTGTTTGATAACATTGTAAAGTGTTCTGTGAGAACTTATTGATCTTGCTGTGGATCTGGCAAACAGGCTGTTTCATCATTAAGGAGATGCTGATCTTCGGCTTGCCATTAATTCAAATCCTTCTCCAAAGATCACCACTTGTCATGGTGGAGGGGCTTGAGAGCTCCTGAGATCCTGATATTGATGCCATATGGAGTTTAGCTCCTGGTAGAACACAAAACATGCTGTAGGGATTTAACAGGTCAGGCAGCATCTCTGGGAATGAATGAACTCAGCAGGCCAGGCAGAATCTATGGAAAAGAGTACAGTCGACGTTTTGGGTCAAGACCCTCCATCAGGACTGGAAAAAAAGATGAGAAGTCCTGATGATAAATGTTGACTGTTTATTTTTTTCAGTAGATGCGGCCTGGCCTGCTGAGTTCCTCCAGCATAGTTCCCCCGCTCCCTCTCCTTCACCATTTCCCATCCCCTTTTCCCTCTCTCACCTCATCTCCTTGCCCACCCATCGCCTCCCTCTGGTGCTCCTCCCCCCTTTTTCTTTCTTCCATGGCCCTTCTGTCTCTTTCAGCAATCTACTTCCCAGCTCTTCATCCCTCCTCTCCAGGTTTAACCTGATGGTCCTCGCTCCCTTCCCTCATCTTTTAAACCTACTCCTCAGTGTTTTTACTCCAGTCCTGCTGAAGGGTTTCAGCCCGAAACGTCGACTGTACTCTTTTCCATAGATGCTGCCTGGCCTGCTGAGTTCCTCCAGCATTTGTGTGCTTCACCTTGGATTTAAAGTATCAGCAGATTTTCTTGTGTTTGTAGCTCCTGGTAGGGTCAGTCGTGATCCAGGGAGAGGTTCCAGACAAACAGTGATCCAAGCAAGACTTCATCCAGTTGAGCTGATGGAAGATCATGACACATCACAGCGGCAGTGAAGGACGAGGAAGGCTGCAGTGAAGGTCCCTAGTCATCAAAAGCATGACCTTGATCTGTCGAGGACTGTCTGGTGGCTGCCCACACAACAGCCTCCCCGTGTTACACACAGACATTCTCCAGTGAAGGAATCCAGCCTAAACACGTGGACCCCTGGGATAGGCCTCCGCAGGCACCTAACGACCCACCGATGGACAGCCTCTTGGGACACCATGTTCGATTCGAGTGATCGCACTACCAGTTCAGGACAAGAACTGAAAGGGAGTTTTGACACTGTCAAAACCTTACTGGATAAGGAACTAATCCTGATGGTTCTGATAATGTTCAGGAGGGTGAAAGGGACTAATTGTGAGGTCAGGAAGCCACTTGGGTCCTCAGGCCTATTCTATCTGCATTTTAAAATCCATCCATCTGCACAAGTTCCACAACCTGCCTTTTTTCATGATAGACCTCTAGACATAATACTCCCTACAAAGTTACAGACAGATTACGTTTTTACAGAAACACATTGTACTTGAGAAGCAGATTCTATTAAAAAGGAAACACAGTAGATAAATTGTTTTGATTTTAAGTAAGCGTGCAATAATGTGACAAATTAGAAGTTATTAATAAGACCACAAGACATAGAAGCAGAATTAGGCCACTGAAGTTTAGGATGTGAGGAGGATGCCAAGCAGCTTCAGGGGGATACGGACACGTTTAGTCAAAGAGCAAAAAGCGTGAGGTTGTCCAAGTACAGGAGCCTGAAGCCACACACCGAACGCTTCAGGAACAATTTCTTCCCCTCCGCCATCAGATTTCTGAATGGCCCATGAACTCTGCCTCACTTTTTGCAGTATTCTTTTATTATTTTCTACTTGTTGTAACAGTAATTGTTTTAATGTATTGTAGTGAACGGCAGCCACAGGGCATCAAAATTCACAACATACAGAACTGCACAAAAGTCTTAGGGACATATATAGAGAGGATGCCTGAAACTCCTGCACAGTACTATATGTTGTGAAATTTCCTTTTTTGCATACATGATAAAAATTATAAATTACAATGATATAAAAAAGAAAATTAAATAATTAGTGCAAAACGAGAGGAAGCATTCTGAGGTAGTGTTTATATAAATGTCCAGTACTGTGCAAAAGTACTTTTGCACTGTACTGTACGTCAGCGCTGCCTGACCTGCTCAGTTCCTCCAGCATTTTGTGTGTGTTACTTTGGAGTTCCAGCATCTGCAGACTTTTTCGTGTGTATCATAAACCTGATTCTCATTCTTTAATCAAAATAATGAAAAGCAATATATTTTTAATGATAGACTGGAAGGGAGCTGAATACCATTGTGTACAATGAATGAAAGAAACCATGCAGATATAAAAAGCAATAAGGTACGCTGGTCATTATCGCCAGAGCATTTGAATACCAGAGACATCTGACTCCAATGATACAGGGCCCTGGCAAGATAGTTTTTGGAATAATGCGTATACTTTTGGTCAATCTACTTATGAGGGATATGTTGCAGCAGAGGTTTACCATATTGATTGACAGGTTGGTGGGTTTGTTGCAGAGGGCAGGTTGGCAGACTGACTATACTCTCAGGGGACTGGCTATATGCTTCAGTTAGAGATGGTCTAATTGAAACATACAAAATTCCATTGGAGTTTGACAGGGTAGACGAAATGTCTAAAAGCAGAATCACGGTCTAAAAATAATGGATCAGCCCAAGATTCAAAGAGCACTGCAGCACAAAAAAAAAGGTCCTTCAGCCCATCGACTTTAGCCATTCCCATCTCAAATGGGTAGAAGTTCCCTCACCTGGATGTAAAACCTTATTAGAAGTCTCTAGTGGCTGTCTGTGGGATGACTAATCTCAGGGTTGTATACTGCTTATAGACTTTGATAAAAAGTGTACATTGAAGCTTAAATAAAGTGACTGCTAGCCAAGAGGCCCAAGGGGACTCAGTTTATTCAGGATAGAAACCAAGATTTTTTTGGTGTTGGGGGAAGTTGGCATTGAGGTAAACATTCAGATAGAACATAGGGCTCCGTGCAAGCTCTTCAACCTAGAATGTTGTACCAACCTCTTAACCTACTCCAAGATCCAACTAATGCTTCCCACCAACATAGCCTCCCATTTTTCCATTGCACTTCACAACTCTTTGAAAGGCTTTTGACAGGCAGAAGCTACATTAACAACTGCCTACAGTTCCGATCATCAGATGGCCAGCTGTCACTCCGCACATTAATAAACTCATTAACTCCAGAGTGCAGCTCCTGCTGCTTGGGAAGCTCTGTGTCACAGGACTCACAACTTATGAAACTCTCTTCACATTCAGCTCAGGCGGGACGTGAAAATGTAATGATCATTAATATCAACCGCTTGACACATTCCAAGGTGATCCAGATTAATAACATTCCTTTCCCTTAATCCTACATTTTCAGAAATAATATGCAAAAGATTATCGGCCATATTTTGAAACAAAATTGCTGTTCTTCCTGCTATTTAAAAAATGCTGGAATTACAATTTTTAAACAATCTTCATCGAGGGCTCAGGGTTGGAAAGGATGAGCAGCTTCAAGTTCCTGGCATCAGCCTCTCAGAGGACCCAACACATTGATGCAGTCATGAAGAAGGCACCCCAGTGGTTCTACTTCATGAGGGGTTAGTACGTCACCAAAGAATCGAGCACGGTAGCAAAGCAACCACCAATCAGGATTTAATTCCCCTTTGATTGGGAGTTTGCATGTTCTTCCCATGATTATGTGTGTTTCCTCTGGGTGCCCTGGTTTTCTCCCTCATTCCAAAAAGGCACACGGTTACGGTTAGTGAGTTGTGAACTGGAAGCATTAGCAACCTGCTCTGACTTGACATACACAATGTATTTCACTGTATGTTTTACGGAACACGTGATAAATAAAGCAAATCTTCATCTTTAGATACACAGTGGAGGAGATACAGGAGTCTGAAGACCCACACTGAACATTTTAGGAACAATTTCTTCCCCTTTGACACCAGATTTCTAAGCGGTCCATCAACACTACCTCATGACTCCTCTTTTGCACTATTTATAAATTTATTTTCCATTTTTATTGTAAATTATGTTTTATGTCTTTCAAGTTGCCACAAAACAATTGGTCAAAGGGGTAGGTATTAGGGGGCATAGTTAATGGGGGGGGGCTGACAATAAATCTGATTCTGATTGTTCAGCAACCTTTAATGCTGGAAATCATGGCAGCTGTAACAAAGAGAAATGGACGTCCCACCTTGGAGGGAAGTGGTAGGGAAAGGTGTTGCACAATTGGGCAAAGGTGTAGGTTGTAGAGAGCATCCTTGAAAAGTGGCACACAATTGATCAAAGGGTAGGTATGAGGGGGCATAGTTAAAGTAATGGGGGGGCAAGGTTTCTGGAGGGAATCTCTGAGCTCAGATCTTTCCCAGGTGACAGTAATCCATTCATTTAATTTTACCCCAGTTTCGTGAATTGGTCCAGGAGGATATGTAGGTCTTTTGCAGAGGTGTCACAGGTAGAATCACAAGTTTTAATATGCAACAACTTCTGGGAAGCAGTGAGATAGTATTGCTAGTCATCCAAGGTTTAACTCTGAGAATTATAGTGGTGCATATTAACTGCAGGTTGGCAGGGTGGAGATAATTCTCTACCAAAGGAGGTGTGAGGTGCTCCTTCCCTCCGCTAGCCTGCAGGTCACTCTTGGGCGAGGTGTAGCCCCCGATCAGGGTCACATGAAGCCTTGGACGCAGGTGGTGAATGGTTGTAGGAGCAGCTGGTGCACATCACGAGTCCGGCTCATGCACCCACTAAAAGAAGGCAGGCAATCTCTGAAGAGTTTTGATAATGGCTGGGGGTCACCCATCTTGTAAAGACACTGCCCAGAAGAAGACAATGGCAAACCACTAATTGCCAAGAACAATTACGGTCATGGAAAGACCATGATTGTCCACATCATACCACACGGCACACAACAAATGAATATAAACTACAAGCTTTAGTGAGTTGCTGAGCTATTGGGTAAAAATAAACTGTTTGAAAACCCTCACATTATGTCTGTAAAAGCTGTGAAGCCCCATTTCTTCCTGGATGCTTTCTAATAGCAGATACTTTCCTCTGATGCATGGCTATCCATCTCTTAGTTCCTTGTTCTCCTTCAACAGTCACCTTCTGATCTGATGACATCCATTATCAAGGGACCCCACCATCTGGACCACGCCCTCTTCTCTTTGCTGCTTTAAGGAGCCTAAAGACACACACTTCAAGATTCAAGCTTCTTCCTCACTGCTATCAGGTTCTTGAACTGACCTGAAAAACCCTTAGCCTACCTCATATGAAATTTCACTCAGTTAATTTGCTGAGAAAACACTTCTTTTTTTACACTGAAGGAACTGAAACTTCTTCGCGTTCTTCTACAAATCTGGCCGACTTCTGGAACTGAAGCAACACATGCAGCCTCTGTGGAAGTGAATAATCAATTGATGTTCTGGTCTGAGAACCTTCATCAGGATTGAAAGGGGAGGGGGGGAAACTGAAGAATAAAAAGGAGGGGGAAGGGATGGAGCAGTAACTAGAAGATGATAGATAAACATAGGTAGGTATTAAAGGTAAAGGGCTGGAGAAGGAGGAATCTGATAGGAGAGGGGACAATGGAAGAAGGGGAAAGTGGAGAGGCACCAGGAGGAGGTGATAGACAGGTGAGGAGAAAAAGTGGGGAATAGAAAAGGGAAAGGGAAGAGAAAAGAAAGATTACTAGGAGGGAAAAAAATCGATGCTCATGCCATCAAGTTGGAGGCTACCTTGACAGAATCTGAGCTGTCGTTCCTCCACCATGAGAGTGACCTCATTGTGTCAGAACAGGGAGGCTTTGAACTGACATGTTATAACAGGAATGGGGATAGGAATTAAAACATTTGGCCACCAGGAAATTCCACTTCTGGCTGATGGAGCAGAGGTGCTCGACAAAGCGGCCCCCCAGTTTATGTTGGGTCTTGCCAATGAAGTGAGTGGAGTCACCTACAGCACTCTGCTTGAATAACAGCAGGATTACCCAAACTCCATATTAAGGGTCTCGGCTCAAAACATTGACAGTCCATTTCTCTCCACAGATGCTGCTTGACCCACTAAGTTCTTCCAGGACTTTGTGTGTTTGTAGAATCTCAGATGGTTGTGAGGAAGCATGCAGGAGTGAGATTGAATTGCTGGTTTGCAAAAACAACCTTCCACTCAACATCAGTAAGACCAAGGAACTGATTGTGGACTGCAGGAAGGGGAAGTCCTGGAAACACACACCAATCCTCATCGAGGAATGAGCAGTGGAAAGGGTGAGCAATTTCAAATTCCTGGGTGTCAACCTCACTGAACGTCTATCCTGGGTCCAAGATATTGTTGCATTTACAAAGAAGGCAGGACTGTGGATATATTTCATTTAGAGTTGGAAGAGATTTGGTGTCTCACCAAGGACTCCAGCTAATTTCTGGAGATGCACCATGGAGAACATTCTGACTGGTTGCATCACCGTCTGGCATGGAGGAGCCACTGCAGAGGATCGGAAAAAACTGCAGAGCAAACTCAACTGTAAACTCACTAATTCCATCATGGGCACCTGCCTCCCCAGCATTAAAGTGTGTGTGTACTTATTGTTATGATTTATTATTTTTATTATTATATATAGCACTGAACTGCTGTTGCAAAACTACAAATTTCATGACATATGTCAATGATATTAAATCCGATTCTGAATCTGGTAGTTCCAGAGTCCAGCATCCTGCATCTGCATTCACTTGTGTCTCCAGTTACCTGATCTAGTTAACTTTAACCCTGTCACCGTATGCTGACCTTTGTTTGAAATAGTGGTGCATTTGTGAAATATTTTGGTAATTTCACTTTAGCTCTTTTTTAGCCTTGCAAGTACTTTCTCTACTTCTGCCAGATTTTTGTGCTATTGGGAAACTTGAGCAGTATCACCTGATGAAGCATTTCACACCTGGACTGAAACTTTCAACACAGATTAATAAATTGACCTCATACCCGAGGTGACAGAACGAATTTAGTAACACCGATCCAACCTGACCTTCTTCCTGGGCAAATAATCAGAATCAGGTTTAATATCAGTGACATCAAATTTGTTGTTTTGAGATGTCAGTAAAGCTCAATACATAGAAAGCTATGAATTAGAATAAGGAATATATATAACAAATGTTAAATTAAAGAAGTGCTGCAAAAATAATGAGTTAGTGTTCATGCGTTGGTTCATTGTCTGTTCAGGAATCTGATGGCAGAGGGGAAGATGTTCCTAAAATGTTGAGAGTGGGTCTTCAGGCTCCTGGACCTCTTCCTTGATAGTAGCAATAAGAAGAGGCGGGGTTCCTTAATGATGGATGTCACCTGTTTCAGGCAGCACCTTTATAAGATGTCCTTGATGCTGGGGAAGACTAGTGCCCACGATGGAGCCGGTTGTGTTTGCAACTCTCTGCAGTCTTTTCTGATCTTGTGTGGTGGCCCCTCCATACTAGACGGTGAGCCAGTTTGAGTGCTAATTGATTACATTAACAAGTCTATAAAAACAAGCTGAAAACACGATTGGTCAAAAAGAGCTTTATGCTCAAACATAAACATGAGCACAAATGAGGAAAAATATTTCTAAAATTTGTTGAGACACAGTAGGCATTTAGCAATTATTAATTAAACAAAGAGCAGATAAGATTAAGAAAATATTTGGACAGAGAATTTATTCTCTTAAATATCTGATTTTTAAATTATTGACTTATAATTATTACTGCTGAGTGATCAAGGGATATTTGTACAAGATCTCAAAATGTTCCCAAAATGTTATTCATGAGAAAATGTTTAAAGTTCTCAGTTTCTCTCAGGAATCAGTTACAAGAACATCTGGAGTTAAGGTAACTGAGGAATAAATCAGAGGGAGTCAATAGATGCTTTCACCCAGTAGATGACGAAGGTCCAAAGGGTCTCAGCCTGAAAAGGTGGTGGAGGCAACAAACACACATATCTGAAGGTCACTGATTGAGTACTTGGAGCCGTTTAACCTACCCAATGCACAGACTGTGAGCTAGAGGTGTGATTAGCACTGATCCCTCAAGCTGCACGGGGGCACGGCCGCACGGTAACTGAAATGCTCCCGCACACATAGCCCTTGTTGTCTTGTAGCTGGAATTAGGCGCAGTTAGAAAAAGTTTATGAAACATGGAAGATTTTCTCTGATGTACCTTATTTCATCATACCTTTCAATTAATAAATAAAATCAAAAGTATGTGATGTTTCAATATTTATAGTATGCATATTACAAAAAAGAACACATTTAAAAGTGCCGTGCAGTTTTAAGGCCTTGTAAGTATTTTCTGCTAAGAACAATGGCTGGTCCACGCAGCTATATAAAAGAAAACTGGAGAGAAGGCGATTAGGCTGGAATGCTCTTATTTAGGAAGGTGGAACATTGAAGCAGGTTCAGGGGTTTGGTGAGTGAGAGAAAACACTAACTGCGAATAAGCGTTTATTTACAAACAGTAAAAATTGAATCAAACATTCATGTTCCCCAAGTTACACAAACCACAAAGCTGAGTATTCAACAAACAGGTACTTAGTTAAGAGTGCACGTGACGCACACCTCCAAGGGTTCTGCACAGCTTGCCTTGAACAAAGGAAGAGAGAAAGAAGCTCCTACACACTAACCTTTACACCCAGGGTATTTGAAACTCGGCTCTAGGTAGCCAACCAATGGGGAGAGCAGCTGCAGTTTTTGAACTAACCAATCACGATGGAAGTGACTGCCCACAAGCAGATAAGCTACAGCCCCACAGATGGGACTGAGCCCAAAAGGCCAAATGGCCTCAGTTTCTGCCTTGAATTTCTATAACAAATAGAATTTTTGGTGGCAATATTTTCCTGAATTCAGATTGGCTAGGGATTCATAGAAATATAGAAACATAGAGCATGGAAAGGTGCTATTAACAACCCACCTCACCCATGCCAACCACAACACAAACCATTCTATTTCTGGTTTTTTGCATTAGGCTGCATCGCCCTAATCCTTTCCTGTCTGGTTCCTGAATAGTTGTTTGAATTGAAACACTGGGTGAGTACTGTGCACAGGCCTGGCTCTTCTATTTGAGGAAAAACATGCTAGCTCTGGAGACAGACCAGGTGAGTTTCACTTGGCTCCTTCCTGGGATGAGAAGGTTGTCCCCATCATGAAGAGCCAAAGAGCATGACCCCCTTGAGGAGAATGAGAGGCGATTTTATTGAAACATGTAAGATTTCAAAAGCGTAGATGTTTAAAATGTTTTCACTTGATGGGTGGAAACATTATGACAAGATTTAAGAGAGTAGTCATAGGTAAGAAATGGCGATGAATCTCTGGACTTCTCTACCCCAGAAGGTTATGCAGACTAGATCATTAAGTACACATATTATTGAAAGACTGAAATTGAGGGTGAGAAACTGCTACTGAGGAGTTGAGATCAGGGACAGATCAGCCATGATCATATTAAATGGTGATGCAAGCTTGAGGGACCAAATGGCTTACTCCAGCTCTTATTTTTTGGAGGGATTAAAGAAAGTCAAGGAGTTGGTAAAGATATGAACATTATTTACCGATTACAAAGTTTATCTGAACGGTTGATTGTGAAACCAGGTTCTTGATCAGTAAAGGAATCAAAGGTCACAGTGAGGAGAAGAGGGTGGAGAGGGATAATAAAATCAACCGGGGTAGAATGGTGGAGCAGACACTATGGGCAGAATGGCCTAGCTCTGCTCCTAGATCTTACGGTATTAAGTTATGAGAACAGCAACTCTATTCATGAAGTGACAAGAGCCAGCCATAGCTGAATATCAGCAGGTGGGAGGCTCAATAATGCAGCTAACAGGCAGACCATCATCTCAGAATCAGTAACCAAGGGTTAGGAAAATTAAATGGAGCATAACAGGGCTCTTCCTCAATTTGTCCGTGAGGCTGATCACTATCACGGGGTTCTGTGGAATCCTAAGCACTCCCACACTGTGAAATTAGAGGAGAATTTCTGTTATGAAGAAAATAAATACCAAATCATACAATAATGGAAAGATAATCCTTGCCAATGACATAATTCTGAATGAAACGCATCTCCACAGTTCAATATAAATCATACATCTCAAGAAATGCCAATGGAATAAAATATAACAACACACACACAAAATGCTAGTGGAACATAGCAGGCCAGGCAGCATCTATAAGGAAAAGCACTGTCGACGTTTCGGGCTGAGACCCTGCGTCAGGATATAAGCTATTTTATCGGCCTCCTCTACTGCCGTGATGAGGCCACACTCAGGTTGGAGGAGCAACACATTCCTTATATTCCTACTGGGTAGCCTCCGACCTGATGGCATGAACATTGATTTCTCTAACTTCTGGTAATTGCCCACCCCTTTTACCATTCCCCATTCCTGTTTCCCTCTCTTACCTGCCCATCACCTCCTTCTGGTGCTCCTCCCCCCTTTCCTCCGTGGTCTTCTGTCCTCCATCAGACTCCCCCTTCTCCATTACCTTATCTCTTTCACCAATCAACTTCACAGCTCTTCGCTTCACCCCCTGCCCCCTCCCTCCCAGTTTCACTTTCCACCCACCCCCCTTGTACTTTTTCCTCCTTCCCTTCCCCCCACCTTCTTGCTCTGACTTCTCTCCTCTTCCTTTCCAGTCCTGGTGAAGGGTCCCGGCCCAAAATGTCGACTGTTTATTCATTTCCACAGATGCTGCCTGACCTGCTGAGTTCCCCCAGCATTTTGTGTGTGTTGCTTTGGATATCCAGCACTTGCAGATTTTGTTGTGTTTGATTATAGAAACTTAACATCTAAAAACATAAGGGCTGCTAAGATGGCTCAGCCTCCAGCATTCCGATCCTCTTTTAATTTTGCCTGGCAACAGTTAATGGGTGTGAACAACACCATCAAATGTTCAGTGTACTGATGTAATTCTACATTTGTTTATAATGAGGACCACGGTCGAGAGAATTAGCACGTCAAGGCTGACAGAGAATACAGGGATGAACACAGTATTTGTACTGGGTCCTGCACATTCCCTCACCAGCGTGTCAAGGGGAGACATGCGAGCGTGGGTTCACTACTTGCAAATTGTTGCCTTTGATGATGGGGGGTGGGGGAGGAGGCTAGATTTTATTTATTTATGGGGATACAGTGAGAGTAGGCCCTTCGACATGGGACAATTTACCTACCAACAGATACATGAACTGGAACACCTGGAGGAAACCCACGTGATTACAGGGAGATCATACAAACTCCTTACAGGCAGCGGCAGGGGATGAACCAGGTCCACATGTACTGTAAAGCGTAGTGCTAGCCATTACGCTACCCTGCCGCCCCAAGCTTTCATATGCACTACATCACCAATGTGTATCCTAGATTAGTGAGTGTATCGACATTTTATCCAAAGATCCATTCAAGAGTCTTAGACCACAGGAATTGTTAACAGGTACTGAGGAATTGGCACTGGGCAGAGCAACAGCAGGTGGAATTTAACCCTGATAAGAAAAGGTGATGCATTTTGTGAGGTTTAATAAGGGTAGGATATGCACAATAGATGGGAGTATTGAGGAACAAATGAACATTGGTGGAAAGTCCATAAGTCTCTAAAGGTAGCATCAAATGTTGATAAGATGGAGATGACATTGTGATGCTTGCTTTCATTAGCTAGGGCATACAAGTCAAGAGCATGGAAATCATGGTTCTTTATAAGACACAAGTAACTCTGCAGATGCTGGAAATCTTCAGGAACTCACATAAAGTGCTGGAGGAACTCAGCAGGTCAGGTAGCGTTTATGGAGAGGAATAAACAGTCAACTTTTCAGGCCAAGACCCTTCATCAGGAAAGGGTCAGAGGCTAGAATAAGAAGGTGGAGGGAATATAAGCTGGTAGGTAACAGGTGAGCAGGAAGGTGATCAGTGGGAGGGGGTAGGTGAAGGAAGAAGCTGGGAGGTGATAGGTGGAAGAAGTAAAGGGCTGAAGAAAAAGGAATCTGACAGGACAGGACAACGGTCCATGGGAGAAAGGGAAAGGGGAGGGGCACCAGAGTGAGGTGATAGGCTGCTGAACAAGACCTTGGTTAGGCCACAGCCGGAGTTTTTTTTTGCAGTTCTGGTCCCACGTCATAGGAAGGACATGACTGGATGGCACAACAGCCAATGAAGTGCAAAATCTGAACTGCTTTTTCCAGAACACTAAATAGGGAAAGAGCTGGCCAAACACTCTTTCAGAATTGCTGTGCCAGCCACGGACTTGTGCCAGGTTCGTGTATGCCCCATTGGCTTGTTCACTTCCTGCACACCATCTATCCCTACCCCCTCCCACCTCAGGATACAAAGATCCACCAATTTCACCCTTCAGTATACAGAGAAAGGAATTTCAGGTTCAGAACCCATTTTTCAATGCAAGGACATGAGCAAATAGGAGTAAGCCACTCGGCCCCTTAAACCTATCCCACAAGGCTGATCGGAGTCAGAAAGGAAGATTGTTGCTCTTGTTGGAGGTCAATCATCTCAATTAAAAGATACCTCTGGGAAATGACCCAAGCCCAATCATCAAAGAGATATTCATTGATGATAAACATCAATGCCACTCATGACTCTTCAGATAATGAAGCAGTCCAAATCCAAGCACAGTAAAACCTGGACAATATCCAGGCCTGGGCTGATATAACATCTGCCACACACAAGAGCCAGGCAATGATAGCAACCAACAATAGAAAGTCCATCCATCATCCCCTGACATTTAATGTTATTTCTATCATCGAGTCCCCTCTATCAACATTCTTCAAGTCACCACTGAACTGCAGTAACAACATACACAATGTGGCTCAAGAATAGATCAAAGACTCAGAATCCTGTGTGAGTCACTCGCCTCTCGTCTCCCCAGGGCTTGTCTAGTGTCTCCATGGCACAAGTCAGGAGGCTGATGGAATTCTTAAGGAACAGAAACTAATCGAGAAAAATAGCCGGGATTCCCTTCATCTATTTGGGACACCATGTCGCTTAATTGGACAAGAGACTATTGTTGAACAGTTTCAAACTAGCATCAGTCGCGTGCACTTATGTGGCCGTTAGACACTACATCATGCCTGCAGTGGACAGTTTTCAAGATAGCGTCAGTTGCTTGTGTTCAAAAAGCGTGATTTTTGAAACTGACAGTTGGGGTAAAGTTGTATTAGTCTAGTACTAAAAGTGCTCCTCTGTTCAGCCAAGGTGGCATGCAAAGGCTGAGAAACATTGTCCAGAACTATTTTCCGTAGGGCCCTTTACTCCACCACAGTCTTCAGTATGTCCAGTTTGACTTCTATAACAGGGGCAGCCTTTCCCCTCAGTTTATTGAAACAACTGCACTGCACTATAATCAGTCAATCTATAGCTCGGGAAGTGTTGACTACTCCTGTTAGACTATTTGAGGCAACTTATTTTTCTTATTCTTTCTTACTTCACTTCTAATATTTAGACGATTCAGGAATGCTTTGCTCACTGTGATTTCAAGCATTCAGGCTTCAAGATGCCAGAAGCAGCCAGAAGTGAAAATGAAATGATTTCACTATTTCAACAAGTAAGGAACCACAAAGAATTTGAAGGTATCAACAATCATCTTGAATGTGACAATGAAAATGAAGATTTGGAGGATGCAATCGTCAAAAACATTGTGTGAAGGTAATCCGTTATTTGCGCTAGGTGTCTGCACCGATTTTGTTCATTTACAGTCAATCAAAGAAACACTAGATGAAATCCTCCATCAATAACAATTAGGAACTAATCCACAGTTTTATAGTACTGTAGAGGTATTGGTAGTGTTCTAATTTGTTCTGTATTTCATTTAAATACAGAACTTGTTACTCAGTTAAACAGTAGATTGTCTTTTTTTATTCCTTTGTAACTATTTCCATGAAACTTCGGCTAATTGGGCAGCTGCTTAATTGGGCCAAAACGTACTGGTCCTGATGTGGCCCAATTAACCAGAATCAACTGTACTGCCTCCCTGAATGCACTGTGGGATCACCATCACCCAACAGGATACAATAGTTCAAAGACAGCTCACCACCAATTTTGCAAGGGCAATTAGGGGTGGGAAGCATATGATCCCCTGAAAAAAAAAGAACACATTAAGCTGGAATGTCAAGTGTTTCTTCCTCTCCATTGATGCTGTCTAACCTGCTGAGATCCTCCAGCACTTGTGCATGTTAGATTCATTCTAAGTCTGGACCAGTGTGTAGTAATTGTTAGCAGCTCGGTGTTGTCCTCTACAGAACAACAAAAAACCAGAAGCCCTCATTCAATGAGCTACTCCCCCACTGTGTGTTTTATTGTAACGTCCCCTCCCCTGATAGGCATTACCCTGAGGTACACAGTCTTGCAAGAGCTTATGAAATAGAAGCAGGCATAGATCATTTGGCCTGTTTCATCATTCTATATCTTCTACCTGATCTGATCTTGTCCTCAATTTCAACACATCATCCTCTGCAACTTCTGCCATTTCCAAAGAGATTCTACACTAAACTTACCTTTACCGCGCCCCTTCCCCCACTTTCCATAGGGATCACTCCCTCTGTGAATCCCTTGTCCATTCATACTCCTCACACAAGTCTCCCTCCCGGCACTTATCCCTGCTAGTGGCCTAATTGCTACACCTGCCTGTCACCTCCTCCCTTAGCCCCATTCAGGGCCCCATTCCAGGTGAGGCAAGCTGCAAATCTATTTCCTGCAAAGCTGCTTCCTCTACATTGGCGAGACCTGTCGCAAATTGGGGAACCGCTTCATCAAAAACCTCTTCTCTATCTGCCAAAAGCAGAGCTTCCTGGTAGCCAAACACTTTAATTCTGATTGTCATTCCCATTCCAACATGTCAGTCCATGGCCTCCTCTTGTGCCAAGATGAAGCCACCTTTTATTAAATCTGGGTATCTTCCAACCTGATGGCATAAATATCGATTTCTCCTTCTGGTAAAAAGAAATTCCCTCCTCCTCCTCTCTCCTATTCTTCACTGTCCTCTTACCTCTTCTCACCTGCCTCTCACCTCCTCCTAGGTCCCTTCCTCCTATGATTCATTCTCCTCTCCCATCAGATTCCTTCTCCAGCCTTTTAACTTTCCCCACATACATGGCTTCACCAGTCACCTTCCAGCTATCTTCCTTCCCCTCCCACCTCCCCACTTTTTAAATTCTGAATCCTTCTTTCCTTTTCAGTCCTGAAGAAGGGACTAGGCCCAAAGCGTCAACTGGTGATTCATTTCCATAGACGTTGCCTGACCTGCCGAGTTTCCCCAGCAACTTGCGCGTGCTGCTTTGGAGTTCCAGCACCTGCAGATTTTCACGTGCTGTCAATTCCCACCACTGCCTGTAAGGAGTTTTACATTCTCCTGATGACTGTGCGACTTTCTTCCGGCTGCTCACACAGTCCAAAGACGTACAGGTTGTTAGATTAGTTGATCATTGTAAATTGTCCCATAATTAGTCTAGGGGGTTGCTAGGTGACATGACTCAAAGAGCTGGCAGGGCCTATTCTGCATTGTATCTCAATAAATAAATAAATTCCTATTGTCCTGGTTTGTTCACCCTCAACTCTGTTAGTCTAAAATTCAACACCAGCTTTGAATAAGTTCATAGACTTATAGAACTGTGCAGCACAGAAACAGTCCCTTTGGCCCCACCTTGTCGTTATACCAACTCCACTGGCTCACATTTAGTCTGTAGTTGCTCTACCTTGAAGACACAAGAGATGGCAGATGCTGGAGCTCAGGGAGCCAACCAGAATCTGTGGAGGCAGAGAGAAGGTCAATGTTTCAGGTTGAGACCCCTGCAAAATGAACTGAGCGCTTCCAACAAACCAGAAGGCAGCGTATAGCTACAAAGGCTGCAGCTCTGAACTGGAGTCCCTTCGTTTCACCTGCCATTTTGTCTAATGACATGCTGTTCGGCAAGGTATTTTTACCGGGAATTTTATTCCCAGTACTGATGCTCTCTTCACATTACAACTTTGTCTACACTTCATCAATTATAAAATGAACACTCCGAGGTACTGAAAGGTACTTCAAAATGCAAACAAGTCTCTCTTTCTTTACAGAGATCCTCTGAAACGAGGAAATGTTGATGAAGCTAGGGCTTCTCTCTTTGGAGTGAAGGAGGATGAGAGCTGTCTTGATAGAGGTGTACAAGATGCATTCTGCAGATGATGTGGACAGCCCGAGACTTTTTCCAAGGGTGGAAATGGCTAATACCAGGGGGCATAATTTTAAGCAATACACATCAAATGTTGGAGGAACTCAGCAGGCCAGGCAGCAGCTTTTCCATTGACACTGCCTGGCTTGCTGAGTTCCTCCAGCGTCTGGCGTTGCTTTGGATTTCCAGCATCTGCAGATTTTCTTGCGTTTGGCATGATTTTAAGATGATTGGAGGACAGTATGTAGGATCATTGGGGCCTCCCTTTCCCCCATTAGTGACATTTACCAGAAGCGCTGCAGACAAAAAGGGCCTGAAGCATTGTTAAGGATCCCTACCACCCATCCCACCATCTCTTTGACACACTGCCATCAGGAAGGAGGTACAGGAGCATCAGGATGAGGGCTGCCAGACTGGGTAAGTTTCTTCCCTCAGGCTGAGAGGCTAATACCCTGCCACCACCAAGGACTCATCATTAGGACAGTGAGCTGTTTACTTATGCTGTGCATTCCTACATGAATTTTTAATTATACTTCATTAACTTATTTATAGTATAATACCTGTACTTTGTTTAATGTGCAGTGTGTGACACATGTTGTGTGGGTGCACCATGATCTGGAGGAATATTGTTTCCTTTGGTTGTATATATGTACAGTCAGATGACAAACTTGAACTCGAACCTGAACTCGGGCTGTCAGAGGTAATTTTTTTTAAAAAAATAAGCACAGAGTGGTGAGTGTGTGGAACGCATTGCCAGGGGTGGTGGTCAGGGCAGGTACATTAGGGACACTTAAGACACTCTTAGATGGGTAATGGAGAAATGAAGAAATGTGGAAGGGTTAGATTGATCCTGGAGTAGTTTAAAAAGTCAGCACAACATTGCGGGCCAAAGGGCTTGTACTCTGCTGTTCTATTTTGTATGAAACAAACCTAATTTAATAACATTCCTCTGTCTCACCCAACTCCCACCAACCACCGACTACACAGATGATACCAGCTCTGCGTCCAGGGTTTGAAGGGCAATTCGTTTTATCATCACAACATCAAGCAGACTGCAGTGAAAATGGAGTTTGAAGTGGGGGAAAAAAGGATTTGGAATTACTCCTGGATTGTTCTATAAAACCAGTGTAAATAAATGCCTACTACTGCTATAGCTGAGGTGTTCCCTCAATGCTCATTTCATCTCCTGCACAGTCACAGTACAGGCTGAAATACCCCACTGTGAATCCAATAGTCACAATGATACAGGCCACCATATTGGCCAGGGTTGAACACCCAACACAAATTCCCTTTTTTTCCACATTCATTCAAGAGGCGTGGACATCACAGGTGGAGGCAGCATTTAATTGTCCACCTGTTCAGAAGGTGGTGAGCTGCCTTCTTGAATGGCTGCAATCAATAAGTTATGAGTTCTAGGATTTTAACCCAACAATGGAGAAGGAACGGCGACATATTTCCAAGTCCATATGGTGTGCAGGTTGGACAACAACTTCTAGTTGGTGGTATTCCCACACTTTTGCTTCCCTTGTCAAGGGTTTGGAAGGTCCTGGTGATCTTCTAGTACATCAACCAGCGTTATCACCAGCTGCCTCTGTAAAGTGCTGGCCTGGAAGAGGGACCTTGGAGAATCTGACTTGCCATGAAACCACAAAAAGGACACTCTCTCCCTGTATAAATAAAGGGACGAATCAACACAACTAACGTAACTAACAAACCACATTCCAGTTTCCATTCATTTTCCTTTCTGTTCCAAAAATAGGAAATTGGTGGCAGGTAGATGAAGCCATCTTGCCCACCGAGTCCATGGATTGGATGGTCCACACATGTCAACAAGGGTGGGTGGGGGGAGGAGTGGGAGTTGGAGATGGGAGAGGGAAGGAATCACTCCATATTTAACTCTATTCCACTCAAAGTAAATCCAAAGTGGCCTTAAGACATGAGATCTCTTTTCCCCCTTTTGCCTGGTTCCTTCATCATTTACTGTTCACAGTACCATGCTAAAGTGGTGGCCAAAGCTAGTCAACATGGAATCAGAAGGCCATGGTCTCAAGTCCCACTGCAGAGAGTTATGCTTAAAGATCTAGACAGACGTAACACAGCAATACTAAACAATGTTACCACAAAGGCTAGATTACGAACAATACATCAGCTCTTAAAGGACCTCACTGAATAAAGAGTATCCCACTGGCTGAAAAAAAGGACCTCACTGGATGCACCATATCCCACTGGCTGGAAAAGAGAGGACCCTCACTGGATACACCGAGTATCCCACAGGTTGGGAAAAAAATGGAGGACCTCCCTGGATGGACAGAGTATCCCACTGGCTGAAAAAAAGAAAAGAGGACCTCACTGGATACACAGACTACCCCATGGGGTAGAAGAGGAATTCGTTGGGTGAAAAGAATTCCAGATTAGCTAGGGAATGCAGAAAGTGATTTCCTTATCTATTGTCTTAATGCTGTTACCATTTTGCTGGAAAATTCATGATACTGCCCCATCCCCTCAGCCCTGGAACCAACATCCCAGTATGATCAATCTCTCTTGCTCTATCTGATTGGTGATGCCGGCTTGAAATAATTAATTGAGTACTGAAGCTTTGAATTGCTGAGGCAAGGAAAATCTCTTTAATACGTGGCACATTTCAGCAAACAATTGATTTCAAATGGCTTTAAGAACCCCTATACGTTGAATAATATATGAAAACATTTTGAAGGAAATCATTGCAATATGGGATACAATTAATTTAACAGATTCTTAATCAATAGTTCTGAGTTGGAGTGTTGTGTGTGGTTAAGTAGAATGACTTTATTAAACTCTGCTAACACACACCAGTCTAGGAAATAGATTGCACATTGACAGTGATCGTTTGTGGGGTGGTAGGCAGGAGTGCAGCAGTTAGTGCTGCTAATTCAATGTTCCTGTAATCTAGGTTTGATCTTGCCCTCTCAATCTCAGGTGTGCACATACTAACCCTGTGACCATGAGAGTTTTGAAAATTAACCATTTAACTACCAGTTTCTCAAAGACCCTGATAACAGACTGCAATCATTCTAACCATAAGAGATTCTGCAAACGCTGGAGGAACACAGCTAGCCAGGCAGTATCTATGGAGGGGAATGAATAGTTGATATTTCAGGCGGAGACCCTTCATCAGCCATAGGTGCTGCCTGACCTGCAGAGTTCTTCGGCATTCTTTGTGTGTTAAATTCATACTGACCCTGAACCCTGTGCTGTCTCAATATGCAGTAACTCTGGATAGCTCAGTGTTATCCTCCACAGAGCAACAAATGACCAGAAGCCCTCAAACAACTGTTCCTGAATCGCTCCTTTGTTGTGTCTCCCTCTTCTTCTTGGGCCCTTAGCTGCCAGTGGAGCAGAGGCCATTGATGATGTCCCTTTTCCATTGTCCGAAGTCGATGGGCTGTTTGGAGTTCATCAATGTTTCTGTAATCCATTGTATCCATTGTACAGGGGATTGTCCTGTTCTGCTTGACCAGAGCCCTGTTGGCCAGCCTTACCAATTTCCACCTATCACAACAGGGACATAGAATTGGACTGTGTGTTTTTTCCCGCAATTACCCCTCCCCAAATGCACATCACCCTGAGGAATACAGCCTTGCAAGAGCATATGGAATAGAAGCAGAAAGGAGACCATGTTCCACCATTCTATACACTCTACATGATCTACTCTTTGCATGGTGGGGTGGAGATACATCTCTCCCAAAGGAGGTGCAAGGCACTCCTTCCCTCCACTGGCCTGCAGGTCACCCTTGGGCAAGGTGTAGCACCTGCTTGGCCCCCCCAATCAGGTTGACATGAAGCCATGGGGGGCAGGTGGTGGATGGTCGTGTGAGCAGCTGGTGCATATCACAAGTCCTGGTTATGCAACCACTGACGCCAGGCAGACAATCTCTGAAGAGTATTGATAATGCCTAGGATCACCCGTCTTGTAAAGGCAATGGCAAACCACGCAGAAAAATTTGCCAAGATCAATCATGGTCATGTCAGACAACATGGCACATAATGACGATGGTGAACTGAACTTGGCCTCTGTTCCTTTTGTCCTGTCTGCTTTGCATAACCAACCCTTAATTCTCTGTACCTCTAAAAATCTAAACTGGCTTTCATAAGTTCATTGCCGTTTAGAGTTGTATAGCACAGAAACAGTCCCTTTGGCCCATCTTGCCCATACCAATCATTATTCTAGCCCCATTTGCCCACACTTGTTCTGTAACTTCCCTGCCTTGGCAACTGATGAGTTTAGAGACACAAGTTTACTTTGATTAGCTTGCAGACGTTTCATCACCAATCACGGTGACCTCCTCAGTGTTCAGTTGTTGGGGTTTCTCTCTGGAAATACTCGCTAATTGCCAAGCTCAGTGAGCACCACAGCATCAAATGCCTCAAACCAAGCTAACAATATTCATCACCATCCTAAGCACAAGTTTCACTCTGTCTATGTCTCTCATGATCTTGTATACCTCTATCAGGTTACCATCCACTGTAGGACAATCGTGTGTAAAATTAGTGTAGTCCCTTTGTCCCATTCACAGTTCCCCTCCAAGTCCCACACTCCTCCTGTTAAATTCAAAACCGTGCCCCAAGTCAAAGATCATCTCAAACTGCTGAGGCTGGGTCTAAATTGGGCACATTGCCAACTTCAGGGAAGAGTTAAAATCAGCCTTCAATATCTATGGAGACAATTCACAATTTTAAATCAGAGCTGCACATACACAGAAAACGCTGGAGCTCATTTTAAATGTCTCGGTGCTTCAGGCAATTGTTTGTTTTTGGAGTCAGCAAGGAAACAAGCCTTTCAGGCCACCAGGACCACATCAATCCTGAAGGATGTACTCACACTAATCCCACAACCCTAGTCTCCCCCTCCCCTTTCTTCTGTTTTCCTCCATTCTGGTGGCCCTCTCCCCACTTTTCTCCTCTTGCCCTGCCTGCACAACCTGCCCAGCACCTCCCTCCTCCTTCCCTTCAGTCCACTCCTCTCAGATTCCTTCTTCAGCCCTTCACCTCTTCTGTCACCTCCCAGCTTCTCACTTCACCCTCCCACCTTCCCCCTCACCTGGTCTCACCTATCACCTGCCAGCTTGTATTGCTTCCCCTCCTCTCACCTTCTTACTCCTGCTTCTGCCCACTTCCTTTCCAGTGCTGATGAAGGGTGTCGATCTGAAATGTCAACTGTTCATTCCCCTTCCTATGCTGCCTGACCCGCTGACTTCCTCCAGCACTTTGTGTATGCTGCTCATGATTTCCAGCATCTGCAGAATCTCATGTCTCTTACTCCTTGATTTCATTTGCAACCCCCTCCCCCGCCAAGTCTGCATTGTACAAATTAGAGGTAACATAAAGTGTTCAATTAATCCACAAGTGCACGCATCTGACATGCCGATTTCCTTTGGGCACTCCAGTTTGAGCACGGGGGAGCGTGCAAACTCCACATGGACAGCACTGGCAATCAGCACTGATCCCAGCTTGCTGGAGTCTGACCACTGCACCTCCCCAGATAGCTGCTAGTAACCGGTAAAAGAAAATCTTAAGACAGGTTTTTAGATTTTAAGTGTAAAGATGATCAATGGTCATACTGAATGGGTGAGCAGACAACAAAGGGCCGAATGGCCTTCTCCTTCTATTTCTAATATTATCAACGGATTTCAGAAGTATTTCTGAGAGCTGGGTGTGCAATTACAAGGGGAAAAGCGGAATGAGGTTTTTTTATCCTGATGTTTTATTTATTTAGGGAGAGGATGTGGAGTTGTCCCTTTGAGCCAACCCCTGACGACCCCGAGTTAACCCTCACCTAATCATGGGACAACTTACAATGGCCGATTAACCAACCCGGTACACGGTCTTTACAGTGTGGGAGGAAACCGGAGAGCACCTTGGAAAAACCCACAAATTCCATGGGCATGATTTACCAAGGAGGTGGGGATGGAAAACCAAACTCCAACACTCTGAGCTGTAACAGTGTCACACTAAACTGCTGGTGACCACAGTAAAGAGAAATTAATGTGAAGGATTGCTTCACAAGGAAATTGTGGCTTGACCGCACCGCTTCTGAATGGAAGTGGGAAAGATCCCAAATGTCCGTTTCTCTATAACAGCTCGTTGATTACGCACCAGTTGGGAAATATTTCCTTTGTCTCTGCTGGGAAAAAAAAACAAGACAAACAAAATACAGAACAAAGGAAGCTACAACACTGACCTCAAAGGATGCTTAGTACAACGCAATTCTTGTGCAATTGGCTCTTACAGATGCATGGCTTGTTTTTAACCTTTAAAAATAATTCAACATTCTACAGTGTCGCTGCTGCTATTTTTAGTGAAATTGTAAAATTGACAAATAAATAAACATACAGGACAGGACTAGACTGTAAAGGGGAAAAAATTCCCTCGTTTGTACAAAATTGATTCCAAAAGTGTCAATCTATTTGTGGTTAGCAAACAGACACAAGCACTAGAATAATTCTAAATGATTTTAAGAGAAAATGTTTGAAAAATTAAGCTTCTGCTGCAGATTTTTTAATGCAGGACAACTTAAAAATAGAAAAATATTTAGAAATGGAAAAGCCTCCATATGATGTCACCCAAAAGCCTCAGTTAATCGCAAAATGCCGTTATGGTGCTGAAATAAATGCCCTACATTTTAAGTCACTGTCTTATATTATCAACACTACAGGGATTGGTGCAAAAAAAGCAAAGGAGTCAAAACTACTTGGAGGGAGAGGGAGGCGGAGCAGAGAGAGAGGAACAGAGAGGGAGAGAGTCAGGGAGCGAGAGAGAGGGAGAGTCAGAGTGAGCAGAGAGAGAAAGAAAGTGTGACAGAGACAGAAAGAGGGAGGGGGATCAGAGAGACAAAGAGGGAGTGAGTCAGAGAGAGAGGCAAACAGAGAGAGAGGGAGGGGAGAGAGACAGTCAGAGAAACAGACAGAAAGAGAGGGTGAGAGTCAAAGAGAGTGAAAGAGAGGGGGGTGTTAGTGGGAGAAGAGAAACAGGAAAATGGGTTGTTAGTATACTCACCTTTTCATCAGGTAAATATAAGAGAAATCTGTTACTTTATTCCCAGTTGTTCACAGAATGCCATGGCAGTTAATACCCTCTCAATGGCCATAAATGATATTAACAACAGGTTGTCATGGGTATGGAGCCCACACATACATGGCACTAGGTAAAGGTGGTAGATCAGTTTCCTTGAAACACAATAGTAGGAATACTGATGAAACTGCAAGATTTTTATGGAGTCTCAAGGGTCTGCAATTGCTGGAAACCTGCAGCAACAAGCAAGATGCTGGAAGAACACAGTTGGTCAGGCAGAATCTGTGGATGGAAAACAGACAAAAGGCCCAAAATGTCTAAGCCGCTGAGTTCTTCCAGCATCTTGCTTGTTGCTACAAGATTTTCAGTATGGATTTTATTTTCTGATATTTTAATTGCCCAGCTGCTATGATGGTATTTGAACTCAGTTCTCTACATGAGTGGACCATGCCTCAGGCAACAGGCCAAATACCTAAACCACCACTTACTGCTCTCACTCCCTCCGAGCCACCTTGCTAATGAAGCTCAGCCAAGCTTTCAAGTTCACCAATCATTTCATCTTGAGTTCAGCCAGCCGTGTGGAACCTTCCACGATCAGGAAAATTAACACCAAAGAACACAAGTTCTACAAAGAATTAGAACTGACATACTTTTTAAAACAAAAAGGCTGACAGGTGCAAATTAAATATAATCCAACTTTTTCAGCAACACAAGGAAACTTAGCAAGTTTACATCCATAAACTTGACCTTGCATTGTTCTCTAATTGCATGGTTTAATCAAAGATCAAAGTACATATACGTCACCATATACAACCCTGAGATTCACTTTCTTGGCATTAACAGTAGAACAAAGAAACACAATAGAATCAATGGAAAACTGCACACATACAAAGACAGACAAAACAGCCTATGTGCAAAGGACAAACTGTACACAAGAGTGCTGTTGCAGGAAAGCAGAATCCATCAGCAGGAAACTCCACCATCTAGGCCACGCTCTCTTCTTGCTACTGCCATCAGCCTAGAAGTACAGGAGCCTCAGGTCCCACACTGCCAGGTTCAGAAATAATTACTACCCCTCAACCATCAAACTGTCAACCAGAGGGAATAACTTCGCTCAACTTAACTCACCCCAATACTGAACCATTCCCACATCCTATGGACTCATTTTCAAGGACTCTTCATCCCATGGTCTCAGTATCTATTACTTATTCATTGTCTTTTTTGTATTTGTACAGTTTGTTGTCTTTTGCACACTGGTTGATTGTCCGTCTTGTGTGTGGTTTTTCATTGTCTCCATTGCGTTTCTTTGTACTTTTTGTAAATGACTGCAAGAAAATGACTCTCAGGGTGATAAATATGTACTTTGGTAATCAATTTACTTTGAATTTTCGAATACAGAAAAAAAACACTAAGTTAAGAATGAAAACTCTGGACTGGCAATGAAACAACTTGGCAAACTAAACATATCAAAACAAAAGAGAGACATAAACTAGAGCAAGATGTGCACATTCTCTTCCTCTTAACATCAGACTCAAGCTATGGTATGAATAGAACGTCAAAAGGTGACTGCCTCGTTGCTCAAAGCAGAAAAGCACATTAATTCAGCTCTTATCAACAACAGAAAAAGAAGCTTTGTGAACTTAATTTACAGGAAAATGCAGTCTTAATACTTGGACAATCCATTAAGCTAGTAGGCACATTTTGCACAAGCACAAAAATTAATTGCAATTTGTTATCGTTTTCCATCCAACTTCACGCATGAGGAATCCCTCACCATGCCCAGTCAACTATGAAAATATTTGTGAGTTTTTACAGCTTCACAAATGATCAAGAATGGCTTTGAACTTGATGAGGATCGGAATTCAATATTTAAGGAGTTTAGACCCGACAGTGGAAGATCAGGAGCAGAATCATAAAATTCAGCCCATTGAGTCTGCTCCACCCTTCCATCATGACTGATTTATTATCCCTCTCAACTTCAATCTCCTACCTTCTCCCTAGAACTTTTGATACCTTCACTAATCAAGAACTTAACAACCTCCACCTTTGGCTTGGCCTCCACAGCTGTCTGTTGCAGTGAATTCCACAGATTCACCTACCTCTAGCTAAAGAAACTCCTCCTCACCTCCATTCCAAAGGGACGTCCTTATATTTTGAGGCTATATGCCCTCTGGTCCTAGATTCCCCCACTATAAGAAACATCCTCTCCACCTCCCCTCTATCTCTATAGGCCTTTCAATAGACTTCAATGAGATTTCCTCTCATTCTTCTCAACTCCAGTGAGCACAAGTCCAGAGCAATCCAATGCTCCTCAGACATTAAACATTTCATTCCTCAGATCATTCTCATGAACCTCCTCTGGACCCTCTCCAATGCCAGCACATTGATAAGGGACCCAAAACTACTCCTGATACTCTGTGCAGTCTGACCAATGCCTTATCAAGCCTTAGCTCACTGAAAGATGCCACCAAGATAAACTACACTAAAAAAGAGCTCCATTTATCTCTTCGCTTCACTTCCCACACCCACACTGCTTCCACCCCCTCTCCCCCACCCAAAATATCTGGGGATGGATGCTTAGATTTATGAAGGTTGATTTCTGTCAAGTCACAGAGACAGACCCTTGGACTCACCAATTCTACTACCAAGTTTAACTAATCCTGTCCTAACCCATTTCCTATCTTTCCATGCTGACTTCAAAGAGCTGGTCTCAAACTTCCTTCTGAGAGCCAAGAAATTGTAGTGTGTAAAAATAGAACTTTAGATGAGTTTGACTATGGTGGAGGGTTGCTCTGGTTACCAATTTTCTAACATACCCTTGACCCAAAGTTTAATAAGAAGGTCCAACCTCCAGACGTAAGAGATCACAGAGGAAGTGAATAAGGGATTTTGGGATGGGGCAAGTGTGGGACGTGTTAATTTTTGTAACTTCAGAACATTAAATTAATTCAAAGGAAAATGTGGAGTCTGGAATGCGGATGTAACTTCATCTTTTACTTTTAGCAAGGCGCATACTTATGTATCACTTAGGAGCGTGATAACGTATTCCATTTGCATACTTTTACATATAACCCGTAATGCTTAATCAAACTATATACACACACTCCAGGTGCTCTGGTTTCCAAAGGTCAGCAGGTTAATTGGCCATTGCATATCTCTCTGTGACTCTGAACACTCAGGATGGGGAAAAGGGGGTTGGAATGGGGGTAAGTTCACCAGCATTGGGGCCAAAGAGAGGGTGGTGAGTTAGTCATCTTGGGGACGGACTGAAGAGGATGGAAAATTTCATCTGTGGGCGTAAGAGAGGGAGGGGGTCAGGTGCGAGGAAGTGGTACTTGAATGGGATGAGAGCACTGGTGGAGGGAGCCCCGAGGAGAAGGATGAAATTAAAAGGAAAATCTCCTTTACATATTAGTGAAGGAATCTGGCCTTCCTGATGCAGCATGGTGTTGCGTGGTTAGTGCAATTGCTTTACAATGCCATCGATCACCAAACAGGTTTCAATTCCTATTGCTGCTGTATGTGAGGCGTTTATACATTTTCCCCATGACGGGGGGGGGGGGGGGGGGTTTCCTTTGTGTGCTCTGGTTTTCACTATGTGATGGGCATACTCACAGAGGATCCAAACTGGCTCCCAGCAGAATAATCCCTGCAGACCCTTCCCCTTCTTCTTCCCAATAGCACTACGGCATGTCCACTCACATCTACCCACCAATCTCACTCTAACTCTCTTTGCCCCTTGTCTACACTAGGGAGAGTTACTGAGGCTAATTAACCCACTGGCAGTGGGAGGGAACCGGAGCATTTGGAGGAACCCGCAAGATTACAGGGAGAACGTGCGAACTCCACACAGTCAGCAAGCACTGCAGGTCAGATCTGAACTTAGATTCCTGGAGTATGAGATAGGAGCACTAAATGCTGTGATGACAGGCAGCTGCTGGAGCTGAGTGGTAGAATCTGGGGGAAAGCTGATGAGAAGATGGGGAGAATAAAATAGCTTTAGTGTAAATGGGTGCCAGCCTGTTGGCTGGTATGAATACAATGGGCTGAAGGGCCTGTTTCTGCACGGGACAACTCAACAAACTTGGTGAGGCAACATTTCCCAATCAGGTTAATTGTCACTGACAATTAAAAATTGTCATTAAAAATTGTGTTGCGGCAGCAGTACAGTGCAATAGATAAAATACACTATAATTTACAATAAGAAATACACATACAAAAAATTAAATAAATTGTGCATAAAGAGAGGAAAAATCATGCGATATTGTTCATGGGTTGGTTCACTGATTGTTCAGAAACCTGATAGTGAGGGGAGAACAATGTTCCTAAAACACTGAGTCTCTCTCCTCAGGCTCCTGTACCTCCTTCCCTGACGATAACATTTCTTCATGTATACGATGGGGAATGTTTCCCTTCACGTTTGTTGCATCAGCATTTCTGCCATCTTATTGTTCCAATTCATCGTCTTTTATTGATTCTAATCTCTGCAAATTCTTTAATATTGCTTTCCCACGCAGCTACTGGCCTGCACTCCCTGAGGACCTCCAAGCTCTCTCACTGAGCTGATCACAGATACTCCAAATCAGCAGGATGCTTTGCAAACCTCTCTTCCCTTAGCTCCCTCTGCATTCACAGTTGTGCCTCTTTAACTCCTTGTTGTATCTTTCCGCCCCTTTCCTTGACACTCCTGTTGTACTCAGTAAGTTAAATTTGAACCCTCTTAAGTAAAAGGGTTCAAGGATCAGATTGTTGACTAAATGGAGAGAGTCTGCAAGTGACTGAAGTTCAATGGGACTATGTGTTCGAGTGCATTAAGCACAAATGGTTAAGGAGGCAAATGGCCTTCGAGGCTAAGAATTTGGAGTTTAAGGTTTGGGAGGTCTTGTTACAGTTAAAAAAGATCTTGGTGAGGCTACACCTGAACTAGTGTGTAGAATTTTGGTCCCCTAACTTAAAAAATAGCAGCAACAGTTCACCAGCTTCATTCCCAGGAGAAGAGAGCTGTTGTCAAGAGACAGTAGACAGGTTGGGTCTGCATTCCTTGGAATGGAGGGGTGACCTTGTTCAAGCACACACTCATCAGCCACTTTATTAGGTACATCTGCAATCCTGCTCGTTAATGCAAATATCCAATCAGCCAATCATGTGGCAGCAACTCAATACACAAAAGCATGCAGACATGGTCAAGAGGTTCAGATGTTGTTCAGACCAAACATCAGAATGAGGAAGTGTTGGTGCCAGACAGCATCTCAGAAAATGCTGATCCCCTGGGATTTTCATACACAGTCTCTAGAGTTTACAGAGAATGGTGTGAAAAACAAAACATCCAGTGAGTGTGCAGAAGAACATCTCTGAACACACAACGTGTGAACCTTGAAGTGGATGGCCTACAGCAGCAGAAGATCACGAACATACAGAAATGCACTCAGTGTCCACTTTTATTAGGTATCTCCATTACATAATAAAGTGGCCAGTATGTATATAAGAAGGTAGAGCTCACAGGTGATAGGTGGATCCATGTGAGGAGGGCTGTCAGTCAAATGGATGAGGGAAGCGTGGAAAGACTGAAAGAAGTAGGGAGGTGATAGTAGGCTGAAGATGATGGAATTGGATAGGAGAGTAAAGTGGAGAATGGAATCTGAATCAGAATCAGGTTTATTATCACCGGCATATGTCGTGAAATTTGTGAACCCAGCAGCAGCAGTTCAATGCAATACATAATATAGAAAAAATAAATTACAGTACATGTATAATGAATAAATTAAAAATCATGCAAAAATAATATATATTTAAAAAGTGAGGTAGTGTTTACAGGATCAATGTCCATTTAGGAATTGGATGGCAGAGGGGAAGAAGCTGTTCCTGAATTGCTGAGTGTGTGCCTTCAGGCTTCTGTACCTCCTACCTGATGATAACAGTGAGAAAAGGGCATGCCCTGGGTGCTGGGGGTCCTTAATAATGGATGCTGCCTTTCTGAGACACCGCTTCTTGAAGATGTCCTGGGTACTTTGTAGGCTCGCACCCAAGATGGAGCTGACTGAATTTACAACCCTCTGCAGCTTCTTCCAATCCTGTGAAGTACTCACCTCCACCCCATACCAGACAGCGATGCAGTCTGTCAGAATGCTCTCCACGGTACATCTATAGAAGTTTTTGAGTGATTTTGTTTGCATAACAAATCTCTTCAAACTCCTAATGAAGTACAGCCGCTGTCTTGTCTTCTTTGTAGCTGTATCGATATGTTGGGACCAGGTTAGATCTTCAAGAGGTCTTGACACCCAGGAACTTGAAACTGCTCGTTTTTTCCACTTCTGATCCCTCTGAGGATTGGTATGTGTTCCTTTGTCTTACCCTTCCTGAAGTCCACAATCAGCTCTTTCGTCTTACTGATGTTGAATGCAAGGTTGTTGCTGTGACACCACTCCACTAGCTGGCATATCTCACTCCTGTATGCCCTCTTGTCGCCACCTGAGATTCTGCCAGCAATGGTTGAGTCGTCACCAAATTTATAGGTGGTATTTGAGCTATGCCTAGCCACAGTCATGAGTATATATAGAGAGAGAGTAGAACAGTGGGCTAAGCACATACCCCTGAGGTGCACCAGTGTTGATTGTCAGCATGGAGGATATGTTATCACCAATCCACACAGATTGTGGTCTTCCAGTGAGGAAGTCAAACCAAGAATCAAGTGAGGGGTGTCAGAAGAGTAGCTCCACATATCACTTGTCAGCTCTCACTCCACCCCTCCTCTTCAATCTTTATACCAGATCTCTCTCCTCTATCTTTCAATGCAAATGAAGGGTCTTGACCTGAAACGGGGACATCTGTTTTTCTTTTATTAGGAAGGGAGAGAGAGAGAGAGAGACTGTGGTACGCCAAATTACTGGGTGAACAAGTAGTCTTTGGGGTACTGCAAGTCTGTCTTTTTTGATGCTTTGCTGTATGCTTGAGAGCTTGGTGGGGGGGGGGTGGTGCCAATGCTTTTTTGCTGGTGGGGAAAGGGGGGGGTCATTGCTTTGCTGCTGCTCACACGTGGGAAGGGGGAGCTGGGGAGGCTTTAGGGTTTCTAACTCTCATTCATTCTTCGGGCATTCTTCTGTTTTCATGGACGTTTGCGAAGAAAAAGAATTTCAGGATGTATATTGAATACATTTCTCTGACATTAAATGTACCTATTGAAACCTATTGAAAAGTAGACTGTCCATTTCCCTTCACAATTCCCTCACCTGCTGAGTTCATTCAGTATCTTGGGTACTGTTACTGAGAGGTTAAATATGTTACCTGATCCTACAGTACACAGAGCTGTGTTTGGGAATTTTGAAAAGATTTTGAAGTGTGTATTAGTACTGGCTATTATATCAGGAGCCCAAATAATTGATATAATAACAACAGCATGCAGATACCTGGAACTATTGTATTGTTACTGAGACATACCATAAATCACAATATTTATGACATGCATACAAAAATTTATTGAGATAGTGTGGATTCCTTAGAACATGGAAGATTGAGAGATTTGATGGAGGTTTATGAAATTATGAGGGGTATAGGTATAGATTTCAACGTTTAAGTGCAATTTGGAGAGTGGTGGTATGGAGGGCTACTGTCCCGGTGCAGGTCAATGGGAGTAAGTAGTTTAAATGATTTCAGCATGGACTAGATGGGCCAAAAAGCCTGTTTCAATGCTGTACTTTTCTATGACTCTAGGCCCATCAAGCCACACTAGCTAGCAATCCCCTGACTCAGTCCTAGGGTAATCATGGGACAATCTATAATGACCAATTAATCTACCAACTGGTACATCTTTGGATTGTGGGAGGAAACTGGAGTGTGTGGAGGAAACCTACATGGGGAAAACATATAAACCTGGGTCCACCTGTACCGTAAAGCATTGTGATAACTATTACACTACCATGCCACCCAATCACTGAAATGGAGTTATCAAAAGGAAAATATTCTGAAGGCACTTTAGGCAAGCTGACAGAAAAGATGCACTGCAGTGGGAAACATGCAGTAAGCTGTCAACAACTATGACATGATTACAAGCAAAAAGGAAACAAGTTCTAGGAAAGGGAACTAAAGGTTTATTGGAGGAATGATACACTGCTGGAGATGGCCAGAGATACCAACACTGTTTACCTTGTAAACTAAAACTCGCAGTTTGTGCTACACACGCCTCAGGCTTGTTGCTATTTAATCCCTGTAGGCTGTTTGTAGAAATGGTGCCAGAAGGAACCATTTTGTCAATAACAATTCCACTTGCAAAGCAACACACACACACAACACTGGAGGAACCCAGCAGGCCAGGCAGCATCTATGAAAGTGAATAGAGTGTCAACGTTTCAGACTGAGGCCCTTCTTCAGAACTGGAAAGGAAGGGGGAAGATGCCAGAATAAAAAGGTTGGGGGGGGGGGTGAAGGAGGATAGCTATAAGGTGAGGAAGCAATCCTATTGGCAGGTTGTCCCTTGGTCCATATGCAGTATGTATTAACCCATGACACATAGGAGCAGAGTAAAGCCATTCAGCCCACTGAGTCTACTCTGCCATTCCATCATAGATGGTTTAGTTTCATTCTCGATACCTATCTCCTACCTTCTCCCTGTAACAACCTTTCTAATCAAAAACATATCAACCTCTGCTTAAAACATACCCAATGACTTGGCCTCCAAAGCTGTCTGTGGCAATGAATTCCACAGATTCACCACCTTCTGACTAAAGAAACTCCTCCTTATATTTGTTCTGAAGGGACATATTCGATTAAGCTACGCCCTCTGGTCCTAGACTCCACAAGAATAGGGAACTTCCTCTCCACCTCCGTTCTATCTCGGCCTTTCAATATTCAACAGGTTTCAATGGGATTCCCCCCCCCCCCCCCCTCATTCTTCTAAACCCCAGTGAAGGTAGGCCCAGAGTCATCAAATGCTCCTCATACGTTAACTCCTTCATTCCTGGAATCATTCTCATGAACATCTTCTGGACTCTCTCCAATTCCAGCACATCCTTTCTTAGATGAGGGGCCCAAAACTGTTCACAATACTCCAAATGTTGTCTGACCAATTCCTTATAAAACCTCAGCATCACATCCTTGTTCTTATATTCTAGTCCTCTTGAAATGAATGCTAAGATTGTATTTGACTTCCTCACCATCAACTTAACCTGCAGGTCAATCCTGCACAAAGACTTCATCTAAGGAAAGTGTCTTGCTGTGCTGTTTTTGTTTAGTTTCTTCTACTGAATGTATTCCATTGAGGTCCGAATATGTGGCGACACTTGTGGGCTGCCCCCAGCATATCCATAGGTTGCATTGGTTGTTAATGCAAACAACGCATTTCGCAGTGTTTTTCATTGTACATGTGATAAATAAATCTAAATCTGATTTTCCACTTCATTACACATTCTTCTGATTGGTTGTAGACGGGTCATATTCTGCATGGAGGTTGGTCACCAGTGGAGTGCCTTACTGGGACCCTTACTCTTCTTGATTTTTATAAATGACCTGGATGAGGAAGTGGAGGGATGGGTTAGTAAGTTTGCTGATGACACAAAGGTTGGAGGTGTTGTGGATGGTGTGGAGGGCTGTCAGAGGTTACAGCGGGACATTGATAGGATGCAAAACTGGGCTGAGAAGTGGCAGATGGAGTTCAACCCAGGTAAGTGTGAAGTGGTACACTTTGGTAGGTCAAATATGATGGCAGAATATAGTATTAATGGTAAGACTCCTGACAGTGTGGAGGATCAGAAGGATCTTGGGGTCCGAGTCCATAGGACGCTCAAAGCACAGGTTAAATCTGTGGTTAAGAAGGCGTATGGTGTATTGGCCTTCATCAATCGTGGAAATGAATTTAGGAACCGAGAGGTAATATTGCAGCTCCATAGGACCCTGGTCAGAACCCACTTGGAATATTGTGCTCAGTTCTGGTTGCCTAACTACAGGAAGGATGTGGAAGCCATAGAAAGGGTGCAGAGGAGACTTACAAGGATGTTGCCTGGATTGGGGAGCATGCCCTATGAGAATAGGTTGAGTGAACTCGGCCTTTTCTCCTTGGAGTGAAGGAGGATGAGAGGTGACCTGATAAAGGTGTACAAGATGATGAGAGACATTGACCGTGTGGATTGTCAGAGGCTTTTTCCCAGCACTGAAATGGTTGCCAAAAGAGGACACAGGTTTAAGGTGTTGGGGCGTAAGTACAGAGGAGATGTCAGGGGTTGGTTTTTTAGAGAGTGGTGAGTGCGTGGAATGGGCTGCTGGCAACTGTGGTGGAGGCGGATACAATAGGGTCTTTTAAGAGTCTTTTGGATAGGTACATGGAGCTTAGAAATATAGAGAGCTATGGGTAAGCCTAGTAATTTCTGAGGTAGGGACATGTTTGGCTCAACTTTGTGAGCCAAAGGGCCTGTATTGTGCTGTAGGTTTTCTATGTTTCTATCTGTCCAAGTCCTGCAGGCCTCATGTTTTCTCAACACTGTATCCTCTCCACCTATCATCCACAAACTTGGCCACGAAGTTTGGTAAAAGACTGCCTGTGAGAGTATGGTGTCAGTGTTTTTTTTTGCTCTGTAGAACCAACTCTCCCCAGTGTCCTTCCATTCACTGTGAAAGTCCCACCCTGACTTGTCTCCCCAAAGTGCAATGCCTCACACACATCAGAACTGAACTCCATCTACCATTCCTCAGACCAAGTTCCCAGACGATCAGCATCCCGCTGTAATTCCTGATAATCATCTTCACTGCCTATGATGCCGTGTTGCTTTAGTATCATCAGCAAACGCATTAGCCGTGCAATGTATATTCTCATTCAAATTGTCGCTTCAGATGTCAAATAACAATGAGCCCAGCACCAACCCCTGGGGAACGCCACCGGTCACGGGCCTCCAGGCTGAAAAACATCACCCTCTGCATCCCATCGTCAAGCCAATTGTATATCCAATTTGATAGCCCAGCGGGGGTGGGGAAGAGAATTGGGGAGGAGCGCTGGTTGCACATGAGAAGAATCACTGGGACCATTTCTGAAATGGATCACATCTCAGTTTTAGAATGTGCTTTTTTAAAAAAAAGTTAAATGCATAAGGCAGGGCAGACATAAATACACTGTGATTTACCCTCATCCATGACTTCTGCCAACTGGAGGGCACACCAGCATCAGTAAGCTCCCCTCCAAGTCATACATTAAAAAAAAGAACATAGAACAGTAGATCACAGCACCGGCCCTTCAGCCCACAGTGTTATGACAACCCTTTAACCTACTCCAAGATCAATCTAACCCTTCCCTTCCCCACAGCCCTCCACTTTTCTTTCATTCATGTGCCTATCTAAGAGACTTTTAAACGTCCCTAATGTACCTGCCTCTACCACCATCCCTGGAAGTGTGATCCATGCACCCAACACTCTGTTAAAAAAAAACACCACTGATACCCCTCTTCCCCTATAATTGCTCCAAAGACTTTAAAGTTATGCCCTGTTATATTAGCTCTTTCCTTGCTGGGAAGAAGTATCTGATTCTCCAATCTATCTATGAGACTTGCATGCCTCAATCACCCGAGAGCTATGCTGGCTGGTGCAAAAACAAAGGAGCTGGTTGTGGACTACGGGAGGAATGGAGACAGGCTCACCCCATTTGACATCAATGGATCTGGGGTTGAGAGGGTAAACCGGTTTAAGTTCCTCGACATACGCATCACCGAAGATTCCTCGTGGTCTGTACACACCAGCTGTGTGGCGAAAAAAGCACAACAGCACCTCTTTCACCTCAGACAGTTGAGGAAGTTTGGTATGGGCCCCCAAATCCCAAGAACTTTCCACAGGGGCACAATTGAGAGCATCCTGACTGTCTGAATCACTGCCTGGTATGGGAACTGTACCTCCCATAATCGCAGGACTCTGCAGAGTGGTGCAGGCAGCCAAGTGCATCTGTAGATGTGAACTTCCCACCATTTGGGACATTTACAAAGACAGGTGTGAGAAAAGGGCCCAAAGTATCACTGGGGACACAAGTCACCCCAACCACAACCTGTCCAAAAGAGGCGGACAGGTCTGCGAGCTGAAAATTGGTGCAGAAGCGGAGCCGAGGAGTCAGACATCAGGATAAGCCGTGGTAGTAGGGGACTCCATAGTAAGAGGTACAGAAAGGGGTTTCTGCGGCAACAGGTGAGATTTAAGGATGGTGTGTTTCCTCCCTGGTGCTAGGATCCAGGACATCACAGACCGATTGCAGGGAATCCTCAAGGGTGAAGGTGAACAGCCGGAAGTGATAGTGCATGTCAGCACAAATGACATCGGGAAGAAGAGGAAGGACATTCTGCAGCGGGACTTCAGAGAACTCGGAAGAAGGCTGAAAAGCAGGACTTCCAGGGTGGTTACCTCTGGTTTGCTTCCAGTTCCTCGTGCTGGAGAGGGCAGGAACAGGGAGATAATGGATCTGAATGTGTGGCTGAGGAACTGGTGCAGGAAGCAAGGATTTACATTCTTGGACCACTGGGATCTGTTTTGGGGTAGGGATGAATTGTACAAAAGGGACGGGTTGCACCTTAATAGGTGGGGGACCAGCATTCTGGCAGACAAGTTTGCCACTACAACACAGATGTGTTTAAACTAAGTAGTGGGGGGGAGGGGATGAACTGGAAATATAAGGATGGAGTTAAAGGGAAAGTGAAAATAAGAAAAGTTAAAAAGGACAACAGAATCAATGGAGTAGAAAGCTCAAGAAGAGATCATACAGTATAGCCAAGTGAAATAGGAATTGATATGAAAGGAGAGGGGAGTAACGAATTAAAAGTATTATATATGAATGCACGAAGTATAAGGAATAAAGTAGATGAGCTTGAGGCTTAGTTGGAAATTGGCAAGTACGATGTTGTGGGAATAACAGAGACATGGCTTCAAGCGGACAGGGCCTGGGAAATGAATATTCAAGGAGATACATCTTATCGGAAGGACAGACAGACTGGCAGAGGGGGTGGGGTGGCTCTGTTGGTGAGGAATGATATTCAGTCCCCTGCAAGGGGGAACATAGAATCAGGGGATGTAGAGTCAGTATGGATAGAACTGAGAAATTCTAAGGGTAGAAAGACCCTAATGGGAGTTATCTACAGGCCCCCAAACAGCAGTCTGGATGTAGGGTGTAAGTAGGATGAAGAGTTAAAATTGGCATGTTGCAAAGGTAATGATACAGTTGCCATGGGGGATTTCAAAATGCAAGTAGACTGGGAGCATCAGGATGGTACTGGACCCCAAGAAAGGGAGTTTGTGGAGTGTCTCCAAGATGGATTCTTAGAACAGTTTGTACTGGAGCCTACCGTGGAGAAGGCAATTCTAGATTTAGTGTTGTGCAATGAACCGGACTTGATCAGGGACCTCGAGGTAAAGGAACCATTAGGAGGTAGTGACCATAATATGATATGTTTTGAGAAGGAGAAGGGAAAATCGATGTGTCAGTATTACAGTTGAACAAAGGGAACTATGGAGCTATGAGGGAGGAGCTGGCCAAAGTTCAATGGAACAATACCCTAGCAGGGAAGACAGTGTAACAACAATAGCATGTATTTCTGGGAATAATGCAGAAGGTGCAGGATCGGTTCATTCCAAAGAGGAAGAAAGATCCTAAGGGGAGTAAGGGGCGGCTGTGGCTGATGAGGGAAGTAAAGCGCAGTATAAAAATAAAAGAGAAGTATAACATAGCAAAGATGAGCAGGAAACCAGAGGACTGGGAAGATTTTAAAGAGCAACAGAAGATAACAAAAAAGGCAATATGCCAAGAAAAAATGAGGTATGAAGGTAAACTACCCAAGAATATAAAGGAGGATAGTAAAAGCTTCTTTAGGTATGTAAATAGCAAAAAAAAGTTAAGACCAAAATTGGGCCATTGAAGACAGAAACGGGTGAATTTATTATGGGGAACAAGGAAATGGCAGACAAGTTAACAGGTACTTTGGATCTGTCTTCACTAGGGAAGACACAAACAATCTCCCAGATGTAACAGTGGCCAAAGGAACTAGGGTAAAGGATGAACTGAAGGAAATTAGTGTTGGATAGACTGTTGAGTCTGAAGGCTGATAAGTCCCCGGGACCTGATAGTCTGCATCCCAGGGTACTTAAAGAGGAGGCTCGAGAAATCGTGGACGCATTGGTAATCATTTTCCAATGTTCTATAGATTCAGGAACAGTTCCTGCTGATTGGAGGGTAGCTAATGTTGTCCCACTTTTCAAGAAAGGAGGGCGAGAGAAAACAGGGAATTATAGACCGGTTAGCCTGACTTCAGTGGTGAAAAAGATGCTGGAGTCAATTATAAAAGAGGAAATTACGACACATTTGGATAGCAGTAGAAGGATCAGTCCGCGTCAGCATGGATTTATGAAGGGAAAATTATGCTTGACTAATCATCTGGAGTTTTTTGAGGATGTAACTATGAAAATGGACAAGGGAGAGCCAGTGGATGTAGTGTATCTGGACTTCCAGAAAGCTTTTGATAAAGTCCCACATAGGAGATTAGTGGGCAAAATTAGGGCACATGGTATTGGGGGCAGAGTACTGACATGGATTGAAAATTGGCTGGCTGACAGGAAACAAACAGTAGTGATTAACGGGTCCCTTTCAGAATGGCAGGCTGAGGTACCGCAAGGTTCAGTGCTGGGACCACAGCTGTTTACAATATACATTAATGATTTAGATGAAGGGATTAAAAATAACATTAGCAAATTTGCTGACGACACAAAGCTGGGTGGCAGTGTGAAATGTCAGGAGGATGTTATAAGAATGCAGGGTGACGGACAGGTTGGGTGAGTGGGCAAATGCATGGCAGATGCAGTTTAATGTGGATAAATGTGAGGTTATCCACTTTGGTAGCAAGAACAGGAAGGCAGATTACTATCTAAATGGAGTCGTTAGGAAAAGGGGAAGTACAACGAGATCTAGGTGTTCTTATACATCAGTCAATGAAAGCAAGCATACAGGTACAGCAGGCAGTGAAGAAAGCTAATGGCATGCTGGCCTTTATAACAAGAGGAATTGAGTATAGGAGTAAAGAGGTCCTTCTGCAGGACCCTGGTGAGATCCCACCTGGAGTATTGTGTGCAGTTTTGGTCTCCAAATTTGAGGAAGGACATTCTTGCTATTGAGGGAGTGCAGCATAGGTTCACAAGGTTAATTCCCGGAATGGCGGGACTGTCATATGTTGAAAGATTGGAGCGACTGGGCTTGTATACACTGGAATTTAGAAGGATGAGAGGGGATCTGATTGAAATATATAAGATTATTAAGGGATTGGACATGCTGGAGGCAGGAAGCATGTTCCCGCTGATGGGTGAGTCCAGAAATAGAGGGCACAGTTTAAGAATAAGGGGTAGGCCATTTAGAACAGAGATGCGGAAAAACTTTTTCACCCAGAGAGTGGTGGATATGTGGAATGCTCTGCCCCAGAAGGCAGTGGAGGCCAAGTCTCTGGATGCTCTCAAGAGAGAGTTAGATAGAGCTCTTATAGATAGCGGGGTCAAGGAATATGGGGAGAGGGCAGGAACGGTGTACTGATTGTGTATGATCAGCCATGATCACAGTGAATGCCGATGCTGGCTAGAAGGACCGAATGGCCTACTCCTGCACCTACTGTCTATTGTCTATTGTTCCAGCTGCTACCATCCAGGAAACAGTACCTCAGCATAAAAGCCAGGACCAACAGGCTCCGGGACAGCTTCTCCCACCAGGCCTTCAGACTGCTTAATTCATGCTGACACAACTGTATTTCTATGTTATACTGACTGTCCTGTTGTAAATACTATTTATTATAATTAGTTTGCAGATTATATGAAGATTGGTGGAGGGGCAGGTAGTGTTGAGGAAACAGGTAGGATGCAGAAGGAATCAGACAGATTAGGAGAATGAGCAAAAAGCGGAAATGAAATACAATGTTGGAAAATGCATGGTCATGCACTTTGGTAGTAGAAATAAATGTGTGGACTATTTTCTAAATGGGGAGAAAATCCAGGAATCTGAGATGCAGAGGGACTTGGGAGTCCTTGTGCAGGACACCCTGAAGGTTAACTTGCCGGTTGAGTCGGTGGTGAAGGAGGTAAATACCATGTTAGCCTTCATTTCAAGAGGTCTAGAATACAAGAGCAAGAGGGTAATGCTGAGGCTTTAACAGACTGGTGAGGCCTCACCTTGAGTATTGTGAACAGTTTTGGGCCTCTCATCTTAGAAAAGATGTGCTGGCATTGGAGAGGGTCCAGGGGAGGTCCACAAGGATGATTCCAAGAATGAAAGGGTTATTATTTGAGGAACGTTTAATAGCTTTGGGTCTGTACTCACTGGAATTCAGAAAGATTGGGAGGGGTCTCATTGAAACCTTTTGAATGTTGAAAGGCCTAGACAGAGTAGATGTGGAAAGGATGTTTCCCATGGTGTGAGAGTCTAGGGCAAGAGGGCACAGCCTCAGGATAGAGGGACACCCTTTCAAACCAGAGTTGCAGAGAAATTTCTTTAGCCAGAGGGTGGTGAATTTGTGGAATGGGTTGCCGCATGCAGCTGCAGAGGCCAGTCATTGGGTGTATTTAAGGCAGAGATTGATAGGTTCTTGATTGGACATGGCATCAAAGGTTACGGGGAGAAGGCTGGGAACTGGGGTTGAGGAGGAGGTTTAAAATTAAAAAGGATCAGCCATGATTGAACGGCGGAGCAGACTTGATGGGCCAGATGGTCTAATTCTGCTCCTGTGTCTTACGGGCCTATGGTCTAAACAGCAATGGAGACTCCTACGTCTGAGTGTGATGGTTTTCCTGAGTCTCCCACTGGGACTTGCCTGACTGACCATCATGAAAACCAAAACATGATGAAGGAAGCCCTGAACACTGCCAGAGACGGGGGAGCTTCATTGCTGCCCTCAACTTCAGGGGCATAACAGGCAGTAAGTAAGTACAGCCAATGGCCCTGGAACCTGACAGGATTTTGCTGGAATCATTCAATTTTGCAGTGTTTCATTTTTCAGTTCTGGCTACCAACAGCAATTTTCTATAATTAAAGGACACTAACATTTTAAAAACACAAGAGATTCTGCAGATGCTGGAAATCCAGATTAACACATACAAAATGCTGGAGGGACTCAGCAGGTCAGGCAGTATCTATAGGAAGGAATAAGCAGATGTTGTTTTGGGCCAAGACCATTCAACAGGCTTGAAACATCGACTGTTTATTCTTTTCCATAGATACTGCCTGACCTGCTGAGTTCCTCCAGCATTTTGAGTCTGTTACTTGTAACATTTTTATAAGTGCATCTGCTTCAGAAATTAATGCTGGTGGCCGGGCGGCTTATTTTATATGCCTGTCAATCATAGGAGAGTCTGGGACAGTCGGCAACCAAGCATTATTAGGATAGTTGGGACAATCTAACCTTGATAAAGGCTCCCTGCTAAATATGGCGACACGTCAGTATAGGTCAGTTATGGTGGCTACATTCATTAATCATAGAACAAGGTGGCCTCGGTTTATACCTGCCCAGACCCTCCCGTACCCACAAGTTTCCAAACTCAGCAAGGGCTGGGGGCAGCAGGGTGTAAGCGTGAAGGGTGTGGAAGCCTGGATCCCAGCTCGTATGCTCTGCTAGCAATGCTAAATCCGGAACAACTCCTGGTGGATTATTAAGACCCCGGTTTCACGGACAGTTACACGACTCTTGGCCAGTGAGAGCAACGCGGCGCTGAAGGGGTTAACGTCCACAATGTCAGCCTGCCCGGGAACGATGTTGTAATCAAGCTCCCGCGGAGCAAGGAGCATGTGCCGAGAGCACAATAGGGCACAGCGACACACAGCCTAACATCTGACTCAGAGATGCGCGATCACATCGCCAGCGCGATGAAAGAGGAAACATTCAGTTGGCAAGACAGTGCGGACTGAGGGATGACTTGTCCACACGCCCCGAAAATGCAAATGACCCGCTGCAGTGTCCGCACTGCCGACGCTGCTGCGGCTCCGCTGAGATTCCCTCCAGATGTTGCCAATCGCCCAAACAGAAGCCTTTCTAAACAAAAATCGCAGCTCTGTTCGACCTGAGATGTGCTGGTGCAGACTCTGGCCTTGGACCTGCCAAGAATGACTGTTGATAGCGGCAAATCGGAGGCAAGCTGTTAAAATGCACGCCGCATGCGCGAGGCACCAAGCCGTTCGCAAATTGAGGTCAAACGCAGCCTGGGGTTTGATGCAGACGCAATACCCCCTCCTACCTCCAATTGCCAAGCCACTTACAGAGGAAGATAAAGGAACAGTGTTGCCATCAAGAAGGACGTATACGTCCTCAAGCTCAATGTTTTCAGAACATCTGCCATCAGATTTCTGAATGGACAATGAGCCCATGAACTATCTCAGTGTTTTACTCTTTTTTGTACTACTTGTAAATATATCATTCCCATAAATATGTCTCAGTAAATACATATAGCAAGATATTATATATATCCCTCCTATCATTTCAAAATTATGCCTCCTGGCATTAGCCATTCCACTCTGGAGAAAAAGAGTTGGCTATCCACTCTTTCAACGCATCTTATCATCCTGTCAACACCACTATAATGTGCTATGTCGTATGACATAGATGATCATGGTCTTTCCATGACCATGATTATTCTTGGGTAATTTTTTCTACAGAAATGGTTTGCCATTGCCTTCTTCTGGGCAGTGTCTTTACAAGACGGGTGACCCCCAGCCATTATCAATACTCTTCAGAGATTGTCTGCCTGTCGTCAGTGGTCGCATAACCAGGACTTGTGATCTGCACCAGCTGCTCGTACGACCATCCACCACCTGCTCTCATGGCTTCACTTGACCCTGATCGGGGGGATAAGAGGTGCTGCACCTTGCCTAAGGGTGACCTGCAGGCTAGCGGAGGGAAGGGGCGCCTTGTGTCCTTTGGTAGAGACATACTGCACCCTGCCACCCATAACTTGTACACCTCTATAAAATCACCTCTCATCTCCCTTCACTCCAATGAGAAAATCCATAGCTCTCACAACCTATCCTCATAAGACATGCTCTCTGATCCAGGCAGCATCCTGGTAAAGGTTTGCACCCCCTCTCTAAAGCTTTCACATCCATCCTATAACGAAGGGACCAGAATGGAACACAATGTTTAATTATTTTAAATTGCATCTTAGAGCAATTTGTTGTGCCTGCATTGTACTGCTGCCACGAAACAACAAATTTCATGACTTACCTGATTATTCACTAGCACTCATCACTAGAAGATAGTGGAGGATTATGCAGGACAATGGAGCTTTGAACTGAACTGTTGGGTGTGAAATCATTTTACCCTGTCTGTACTACACTGGTTTTCCTGAGCTACACACACAAAATGCTGGAGGATCTCAGCAGGCCAGGCAGAAAGGGTAAACAGTCAACGTTTCCATCTGAACTCCTTCATCAGGACTGGAAAGGAAGGGGAGAAGTCGGAGTAAGGTGGTGGGTGGAGGGGAGGAAGAAATACAAAGTGGTAAGTGATAGGTGAAAAAGGGGGAGGGGGTGAAGTGAGGAGCTGGGAAGCTGACTGGTGAAAGCGATACAGGGCTGGAGAAGGGGGAATCTGACTGGAGAGGACAGAAGGCCACAGAAGAAAGGGAAAAGGGAGGAGCACCAGAGGGAGGTGATGGGCAGGTAGGGAGAAAAGGTGAGTGGGAAACAGGAATGGGGGATGGTGAAGGAGAAGCGATGACTGAAAGTTTGAGAAATCGATGTTCATGCCATCAGATTGGAGGCTACCCTGGTTTTCCTGACTGGCATTCACGTCTCATCTCTGCCAGGTTGACGTCTCACTAATAGGAGTGGAAGTTTTCTCCAGCCACGTCCTCTACTCTTCCATTGACTGGGGGACCCCCTGCTTTGAGCGCAATGAGAGGGAGAGGCCATGCGGTTACAGAGCATGATGGCCCACAGCACCTCATCAACGTCTGGCTGTGACCTGCCAGATTTGATCTGAGTCTGCCCCTTTTAAACTTGTATTGATCTAGAGTCATTCAACATGGAAACAGGCCATTCAGCCCAACTGTTCCATACCAGCCAAGATTCCCATCTTAGATATCCCATTTGGCCCCTATCCCTCTAACCAGTGGCTCCCAACCTGAGGTCAGCTTAATGGCCCATGGCATAAAAAAGGCTGGCAGCCCTTACTCTATGCCTTACCTATCCAAGTGCCTTTTAAATGTTGTTAATGTACTTCTTCTAACAGCCCAATCCATATTCTGACCACTCTCTTAGTGGAAAAAGTTCCTAATAAATCTCTCTTCTCTAACTATAGACCCATGCCCTCTAATTGTCCGATTCCCCAGCACTGAGAAGGAGACAGAGTGTTATGCCCCTTGTGATTTATAAACACCTCTATAAAAATCACCCCTCACCCTCCTACACTCTAATAAATAAAGTTCCAACTTCTCTCCGTTACTCAGTCCATCAAGTCCTGGCGATATCTTTGTAGGTCTCCTCTGCACTCTTTCCACAGCTTAATGGCATCTTTCCTATGGCAGGGTGACCAAAACTGAATACAATAGTACAAACACAATAGTCCTGATGAAGGGTCTCGGCCCGAAACGTCGACAGTGCTTCTCCCTATAGGTGCAGCCTGGCCTGCTGCGTTCCACCAGCATTTTGTGTGTTGTTGTTGTTTGAATTCCCAGCATCTGCAGATTTCCTCGTATTTGCACAATAGTACAAATACTGCCTCACCAACATCACATACAACTGCAACATAACACCCCAAGTTCAAAACTCAACGTCCTGACTGACGAAGGCCAGTGTGCCTTCACCACCCTGCCCACCCGTAACACCACCTTCAGGGAATCACATACTTGTGCTCCTTGTTCCCTGGGTTTTGTTGTAGAACCATGAGAGTGTCCTTAGTGTGAAGATGTGTGAAAGATTGCGTGCTGCTCTAACTTCTATCCATGCTAGAAAGATGTGAGAGGGAAGGTTTAGATTGATTTTGGAGTAGGTTAAAGGGTCAGCACAGCATTGGGGGCCAAAGGGCCTGTACTGTGCTGTACTGTTCTATGTTAGCACGACACTATTACTGCTCGGGCGCTCCAGAATTCAGAGTTCAATTCCAGCACCATCTTTAAGGAATTTGTATGTTCTCCCCATGAGTGAATGGGTTTCCTCCCACAGTCCAAAGACACACCAGTTAGTAGGTTAATTGTTCATTGTAAATTGTCCTGTGCTGAGGTTAGTATTAAATAGGTGGGTTGCTGGGGGTGCAGTTCATTGGGCCGGAAGGGCTTGTTCTGCGCTGTCCCGAAAGAGATTAATAACTCTACACGTTATTTAGCCATAAACCACTGAAGCAGTGAACTAATGACCTTTGAATCTCTTTGACCCACTAATGCAAGGAAGGAGGTACAGAAGCATCTGTAGGGCTGGACTAGGACTGCCAGACTGGGTAATAGCTTTTTTCCCCAGGCTCTGAGACCAATGAATACCATGTCACCACACCAAGGTCTCATCACTCGGATAGTGAGCTGTTTACCTGTGCTGCACACTTCATGTGCACTTTGAATTATATTTTATTAAACTTATTTGTGGTAATATTTTGTTCCATGTGCTGTGTGTGTGAGATGTATGTATTGTGCTTACTCTGTGGTCCAGAGGAACATTAGAACACAAAACATGACAACAGTACAGCACGGCCATTCGGCCCACAATGTTGTGCCAAACCATCTAAAAGGCAAATCAAAACCACCCAAACTCTAATCCCTCCTACCTACACAATGTCCCTATCCCTCCATCTTCCTTCCATCCATGTGCCTATCCAAACGTCTCTTAAAAGCCTCGAATATATTTGCCTCTGCCACCATACCAGGCACCCACAACTCTCTGGGTAAAAAATTTACCCCTCACATCCTCCCTGAACCTACCCCCTTTCACCTTCAATGCATGCCCTCTGGTATTAGACATTTCAACCCTGGGAAATGGGTACTCCCTTTCTACTCTACATAATCTTGTAAACCTCTATCAGATCGCCCCTCAGCCTCTGGAGAAAACAGAATCAAGAATCAGGTTTAATTTCACTGGTGTGAAATTTGTTAACTTAGCAGCAGCAGTACAATGCAATACTTGATAAAATAGAGAGGGAAAAAAATAAGGTAATCAATTACAGTAAGCATAAGCATATTAAATAGTGCAAAAACAAATCATATAAAAACATAAAAAATGAGGTAATGTTCATGGGTTCAATACCTTATCTCCCGCCTAGGTAGCCTCCTACCTGCCGGCATGAACATCCAACTCACAGACCTCCGTTGATACCCCTGCCCCCCCTCTTACCCCCATCCCTATCTATTACTTTAGTCTGGTTCTCTTTCTCTCTTTTTTCCCCCCTCACTATAATCTCCCCCCAGCCCTACCTTTCTTTCTCTTTTATTTCCCATAATTCTCCACCTTTTCCCTAGCCCATTTCCCTCCAGCCTATCACTTCCTAGCTCTCTACTTTATCCCTCCCCCCACTTCTTATCCCCCCTTGACCATTCCATGTTACTTCACTCCTGATGAAGGGTTTCAGCCCGAAACGTTGTCACTACCTCCTCCCATAGATGCTGTCTGGCCTGCTGAGTTCTGCCAGCATTTTGTGTTTTTATTCATGGGTTCAATGTCCACTTAGGAATCAGATTTAGGAACCCAAGTTTATCCTGCTCCCACCCCCCATGATAGTAAGTGCCGTGTTAACCAGGCAGCATCATTTGGTACAGTTGGATAAGAATAAACTTAAACTTGAACTGATGGCTTTGATGACAGAGTTATTTGTGAACAGTTCAAAGGCAAACCATCAGTCTTTTGAGCGAAATGGATAGAATGTCCTTATAGATTATCCTTTCAATGCTACACGGGCAGCAAATAATTTAAACAAATGGGAGTGTCTTTCACAGCAAGAACTTAAAAATTTGTTCTCTCTGAGAAAATGTTACTACTTGCACTTATAAAGCACCTTAACTGACACATAATTTGTCAGACAGAAAGTACCATTCTGTGATGCAGCAGGACTTTGCCACTGATTTTAATGAGGTACTGTAAAAGCACTAAAGAGATGTCAAGAGGCTTACAGAGGAATGTTGAGGCCTTGGAAGCTGAAGGGACAGTTGCAAATTGTGAAGAGATTAAATGTAAAAATGTCTGGGAGCCAGAAGTTGGAGGAATGTCTGTAAGTCATCAAAAAGCTCAAATGATTAGGTACACTGCAAATTCCTGGACAACTCTTTTCCATAACTCCGAAGAATAATTGCATTAAAACTCCAAAATTTTAATCCCCTCACATTTTCAACAGAGAACTGCTCCAACTGCAGAAGTATGATAACAGCCATTCGCAAAGGAAATTCCATCTCTTCACACCCAAATCAGATTTATCATCACTGACATATTAATTGAAATTTGTAGTTTTGTGGTAGCAGTACAGTGAAATACATAAAATATAAATTACAGTAAGAAATCTATAGTCTATATTTTTGGGTTCATTGTCCATTCATAAACATGATGGTAAAGGGGAAGAAGCTATTCCTAAGACATTGAGTGTGTCTTCGGGGCTCCTGTACCTCTCTCTGGTGGTAGTAATGAGAAGAGGGCTTGTCCTGGATGGCTTTTCCCCCCAAGATGGTGTGGAAAGTTGCGTGTCTTTGCATGCAGCTCTGAAGGGAATCATCAAATATTCCCATTTAGAGATACTACAGCTAAAATATACAGTCACAGCCATGGGTATTTCAGTAGGAAACATTGTTTTTAGATGTTCTTGATACCTCAATCTTTAACAAGGATTTTTTTTAAATTCTGTTTGCAAATCAATTTGTTTCTGTGCTAATTAGTTATAAAAGCCAATATTCCATGAGGAAAAGGCTTTAAGCTAGTCTTTGATCTCTCACATTTTTTACACTTTAAACCTATTAGTTCAAGGTAGACGAAGGTAGACAATGTTGTCCTCCCATAGCTCTGGAACTGGCACTACCTCAGTTTAGTCAACACCATTACAAATAGACAACTGTACTGTCCAGAACAAGTATACTTGTCCATCATGCTCAATCCAACATGAATATTAGCCTCCCAGGCATGGTCTCTGTTTTCACTTCTCACTGACTCAGAAAGGCAGACAACATAATCAAAGACTCGACCCACTCTGTTCAACCTCTCCCATTGGGCAGACCCTACAAAAGTTCTATACACAGACTGCCAGGCACAAGGACAGCTTCTATCTTACTGTTACAAGACCTCTTGTACATCAACGATAACACATTGATCACTTGGTGCACAGACGCTCCTCTGCCTTTCATCACTTTACGGACATACAATCAATGGACATAAACAATCTTATGTATTAATAAACACAAGAAAGTCTGCAGATGCTGGCAATCCAAAGGAACACACACAAAATGCTGGAGGAACTCAGCAGATCATCTATGGAAATGAATAAACATTTGATGTTTCAGGCCGAGACCCTTCTCCAGTTCTGAAGAACGGTCTCAGCCTAAAACATTGACCATCTATTCATTTCCATAGATGCTGAGGCCTGTTGAGTTCCTCAAGCATTTTGTCTGTGTTGTTAAGCATCGAAAGTTATTGTGATTTTATTATTATTGCGTTCTATATCTTATTGTGGTTTTTTTGTGCTACATCGGATCTGCAGTAAAAATTATTTCATTCTCCTTCACACTTGCGTACAGGAAATGACATTAAACAACCTTGAAATCTTGACCTCATGATCTCCCTCGCATGGCCTTACACCTTATTGCTGACCTGCACCGAAATCTCTCTGCAGCTGTTCAACTACAGAACTAAATTCTGCATTCTGTAATTGCTTTTCCCTTGTACCAGCTAATGTACTTACGTTTTGAGATGAGGTGCATGTCTGGCAAACAAAATTAAGTTTTCAAGTATATCTTAGTAATCGTGACAATGGTAAACCAACTACAATAAATGATTTTCTATTCCTAACAGCCCATGAGATAAGGCTATAAAACCATAAGCTATTCGGCCCATCGAGTCAGCTCTGCTATTCCATCATGGCTGATTTTCTCCTCTTTGTCAACCCCATTTTCCTGTCTTCCCCCCTTACTAATCAAGAGCACGTCAGCTTCCATTTTAAGTATACTCAGTGACTTGGCCTCCACAGCCACCTGTGTCAATAAACTCCATCGACTCACTACCCTCTGGCTAAAGAAATTTCTCCTCATCTCTGTACTCTGAGGCTGTACTCCACTACTGTAAACATCCTCTCTACAGTGCTGTGCAAAAGTCTTAGGCACATATACACCTGTATATAGCCGGGGTGCATAAGACTTTTGTACAGTGCTGCATTTTTCAATGTGGAGTGGAGCACAAGTTTGCAGATCTGGCTGGAGAAAAGGATGTTGGGAATGGTGAGGGTGGAGCACCGTGGGAGGGGTGTGGGACAGGTTGGAAGAGAAGGAGTTTGCAGGGGCTGTGGGGGGAGGGGGAAGGAAATGGCGCAGGTGCAGATACACTCAGTTTTGAGTCACCAGGCAAGGCCACTTGATTCCAAACAATTGGTTTATTGATCATTACAGAAAGTCTCTCTGGTGATGCCCATTCCCGCCCCTCTCCTTTTTCCAACCATGATTCCCCTCTCCCTGTCCCCTTCCCAACTCTCAGTCCACAATAGAGACCCGTATCAGAATAAGGTTTACCATCACTCACCTACGTCATGAAATTTGTACTGCTTTTCTGCTCACCATTTTCTGGCACTTTATTGGTTTCCCATTTCTTTTTGCTATTTTATTTAGCCAGAAACTGATGCTCATTCTTCCAAAGTACTTCAGCTACTTTCAAAAATTAGTACATTTCAGAAGAGAATAAACTTTTCAAGAACAAGTAAACTGGACATTGGAAAATCAAGTCAACAATTTTAGCATCTGATCATGCCACACCTTCGCCTCTGCCGCTCCAGAGGGAAAAAATCCCAAACTTGTCTAACGTAGCACAACCCACGTTTGTCTAACATCTTATAGTACACATCCTCTAATCCAGGCAGCATCCTGTTAACCATCTTCTGCACCATCCCCAAGATTCCACTTCCTTCCCATCATGGAGTAGTCAGGAATATGCAGGTTTCATTCCAATAATACATCGCCAATGTCAGATGCCAAGTTGGTATATACACTAGGAAGAACGGGATGGGAAGAGATTGGGGAGCCTTGGCCGTGCTGTTGTCCAGGCACTACCCACTCTTGGCCAGAAGCATGGCAACACTGTACATCCTCGGACTATGTTGGTCGTTGACATAGGAGCACAGGAGATACTTATCCAGTCCCAGAATCACCGCCTCTGCTAAGCTCAGCAGAGAAGATGCCCAAAAAGGCCCCAGCAGATCCCCATCAGCTCAACACTTTCTTTATCTAAACTTCCGTTTTAAGAAAGCACTGTAGGAATGATCTTCAACAACCAAGGCTGTAATAGGTGCAAGGAATAGCAGAAGGTTCAAAAGGTTCATTTACTTCAAAGTATGTTGGCAGTATACAACTCTGAGATGCGTCTTCTCCAAATAGCCATGAAAGGAAAGGAAAGGTATGTCGCATCCAGAGTTTCTCCGATTAGCGGACGATTTCCCTCCACGCCTCTCTGACGTAATGGGGAACCATGTATGAGGCAAGTTACAGCAGTGGTTTGCCATTGCCTTCTGCCGGGTGAGTTTTCCAAAGTTCCAGCTCATAACCCAGCACGGATGGAAAGCGTGCAGGGGAGATGGCTGGATTCGTCCCGAAGTCCGACACTGATGCCACTGCATCGCCGGCTGGGTAAGTAGGCATGAAACGAAGAAAATTCTTGGAAGTCCGTTCAAAGGGAAACAGCAAACCCAGGCCCCCAATAAAAAGAACGGCAACTTGATCCTCAACCCCCAAACCCCTCCTCGCCCCACAAAAAACCCAAAGAACATCAACCCTCAAACCCCCACCCCCACACAAAAAAAACCAAGAGAGAACAGTGAAAACACTGAACATAAAAACCAGAAGACTGAAAAAAAATGCATGGTCCATAACCCAAATCAGGTTTTCATCTTAAATGTGAGTGCTAGAATGAATTGCCTTCCACAGAGAAACTTTGCAACAAAGGAGTCTACAATTTGTATAAAGACGCACGTCCATTTTGTGCACATTTAGAATTTATGACAATCCCACATCACTTTCATTGATGGTCTAATAACCAGATGGAAATTAATTTTTAACATACAATTCATCGTCGTCAGTGGAAATACTTGCATTATGTATGACACCAATCTGTGGTATTCCAAATAAAATCTTCCATTGCCATCCAATATGAAATATTGTTTTCTTAAGTGCTTTAAGTCCCAAACAGCAGATGGGATAAACCATCACAGATGCCACAGTAGCACTGAGGTTTCCTATGGTGTATTCACTCCTGCCTTACTGCAGAATTTGCTCACCTCCGCACACCATTGTGTTCCTTCACCCACACGACTCCAATGCTCTCTGGTCTGACCTTACTTAGGAAGAGATCGTTGTAGCGATCTTCAGGTGAGTAGACCCAGGTGCAGGGTAAACCCAGGGCTCGATAGTAGATATTAATGATGAAGATTCATTTGGAGAACAATTCAAGGAATAAACTAAGAGCTCACTTATTCGGGACTAGTGCGCACAAAACTCGAATCCAGGACTCAGCAGTGAGCGCTGGTCCAGAATAACCTTAAATAGAATATAAAACACAGGAAACCCAAACATGGGTTGAAATCAAAAACTAGTCACTTAAGAATGAGAATGGTCTGAAGGGTTCATGACAATCATTGGTCTATCGACTCTGTTCCGGTTCCCAGCAGAGTAATCCCACCAATCCCTTGCCCCCTTGCTTCTCCACAGCCCTACAACTTACCCACATGAATCAACTCCCTGTTGACAACTTTTGGCCACAGGTCTATTGGAAGAGACAACTGACAACAGCTATTCAACCTAACAGCAGAGCAGCTGGGAGGAACCCACAAGATCACTGGGAGAAGGTGCAAACTCCATTTAGACAGTCTGTAAATACATAAACATGAGATTCTGCAGATGTTGGAAATCCAGAGTAACAGATACAAAATGCTAGAGGGACTCAGCAAGTCAGGCAGCATCTATGGGGAGAAATAAAGAGTCAGTATTTTGGGCTGAGATCCTGATGATCAATCCTGATGAAGGGTCTCAGCTGAAAACATTAACTCTTTATTCCTTTCCATAGATGCTACCTGACCTACTGTCTATGAAGGTTCTCAGTCATCCAGGTCATAGTCTCAAGCAGCATAAATCAAGGCAACTGGCTCCTTTGAAGATAACAATGTGCACACTTTGGACCGGGAGGACAGGCGGTTTGAAAGAGGGATTAAAGAAGCCATTTTTTGTCAAACTGGAAAACAGAGGGAGTGGGGTACGACACCCCCTATCAGCTACTCACAATGCTGTCCTAACATCTTTACCCCAGCGTCTCCACAACATTTCACACCTTCATTCATGCAAAGATAAGACTAAAGACCCTCTCATTACCTCTAAGACTCTTAATGACCCTCATATACCTTTAAACAACTCAGAGTTTATAAGCCGGAAAACTACCCACCATGGATCAGAACTGAATAAGCCTCTTGGATGAGTGGTGGAACATCTGCTTGATATAGCTGAGCTACTGAATTCCTCCAGCATTTTGTGTTACATTGTAAATACATGCTGGTACTTATGTACTTATGCACATTTTATTTTGTATCTGTACTTCAACCTCTAACTTTAATTACTATACTTTTTCTATTTTTATAATTGTTGAATGTTGTTTTTTTTTGTTGCATGTCACACACTAACCAACACACCACAGCAAATTCCTAATACCTGTGAGTGTATCTGGTGAATCAAGTTCACCAAACCAATGTATTTGGAGCTATGAGATTCAGCACTGACTGTTATGCCACTGTACTATTATAAACCAGAATGTGCCGTTCTTGACTACGCACACAATGTAATGAATTAAAATCACATTACAATCACTATCAGATTAAATATCACTGGCATATGTTGTGAAACATGTCGGTTTGCAGCAGCAGTTCAATGCAATATATAAAAACACTATAACTTAAAGATATATATCTTTTACATATATGTAAAAGAGAGCCAAAAAGTAGTGGGGTAGTGTACATGGGTTCTTTGTCCATTCAGACATCTGAAGGCAGAGGGGAGGAAGGTGTTCCTAAATGTTGAGTGTTTCTTAAGGTCCATGCTCCTCCTTCCTGATGGTAGCAATGAGAAGAGGGCATGTCCTGGGTGCAGACGGTCCTTAACAGTTGTTGCATCACCTTTTGAAGGTAACTCCCACCTTGGAAGTAAAATATCTGAAGGAAAATGTTGCAAACCCAGTTGGCAGTGACGTTCAAGGTTGCATTTCATTCAACCATTCAAAGATGCCAGATTAATTGTCAAACTATGCAGCAGGGCTTTCCCAAAAGACATACCTCACCTGTCTGAAGAGAGTACAGGTGGAGTCCCAGTAGTCAAAAGGAGGTTCCTTCTGCACAATTAACAGAAGAAAAATTCACCATTTCCTTAAATTATACAATTATGTCAAGTATTGTAAAGACAAGGAGCTGTGGGGCAAAAATATTCAAATCTGAGAATCTCAAATTTCTGCCTCTTTGTCAAAAGAACCATCAAGTGAAGAGATTAAACTAGGACCATGCATGAACACATTTCCCCTTACATTCTTCTTAAGCACTTCACCCTTAACCCACAACTTCTAGTTCTAGTCTCGCCCAACCTCAGTGGAAAAATCCTGCTTGCATTTACCCAATCTATACTCATCATAATTTTGTATACCTCTATCAAATCTCCCCTCAATCTTCCATGCTCTAGGAAATAAAGTCCCAACCTTTCCCGATAACTCAGGTCCTCAAGTTCTGGCAGCATCCTTGTAAATTGCCTCTGCACTCTTGAGGATGTTAAAGAGGATGAGTGTTGGGTTCACTGGAGTGGGCCAGCTGGTCTTCGCCTTGGCTCATGGATTCACTACAGCAGGTGAGTGTAAGGCACAGGTATCTGGGTGTACACCTAGCTCCAATTTCCCTGGTAGATCTGGGATAAGCTGATCCATAGGGAAGTTTCAATGTTAACCAGTTTACTATTTCCTCATTCCCAATTCTATCTGTACAACATCCAACAAGAACAGCAAAAACTTCTTCCAGTTCATATCAGACAAGGAAAATATTGTTCACTCTAAAACACATGGGTCCACTGAGGTTTAAACACCATCTGGGCTTTGATCCTGATGTCCATTTCCTGTCTGTTGTCCAGATCAACTGAATCTCTCTGTCTATCCTATATCTCACCTTTCTCTTATGTGAATTTTGTCTCCTTGTCCTTTGTCGTGGAACTTCTGCACCTTAAATCAGTCTCTCATATTCCAGCACTTGACCACCAACTCTTCTTCTACTCCATTTCTGGCCACCATTCTTCCCAAACAGTCTTTGGGCCCCATCATCGAGTTCTCTACCATCTCTCGCTCTGTCCCTCAACACTATAAACCTCCCATCCTCACCCAGTATCTAACCACCTCTTAGTCATAGAACCCAGATCCACCAGTTCTGCTACCAGCTCATTCCACACTCTTACCACCCTCTGTGAAGAAGTTCCCCTTTCACCATTAATCCATGACTTCTAGTTCTAGTTCCACCCAACCTCAGCAGAATAAGCATGCTTACATTTACCCTATTTAGACCCTCAAAATTTGGATACCTATCAATTCTCCCCGATGCTCACTCTTCTATGGGGAAGTCCTAGTCTATTCAACATTTCCCTATAATTCAGGTCCTCAGAATCCAGCTACATCCTGGTAAATTTTCTCTATAATCTTATTGATAACTTTCCTGTAGGTGGGTGACTAAAAATGCATACTATACTCCAAATGAGGTCTTAACAAAGTCTTATACAACTTTAACATAACGTCCTCCTATTTCAACTCAACAAGCTCTACCAACGCAATCAAACACAGAGGAGATTCTGAAGATGCTGGAAATCCAAAGTAACACACACAAAAATGCTGGAGGAACTCAACAAGCCAGGCAGAATCTCTGGAGGGGAATAAGTAGACAATGTTTTGCCAAAATCTTTCATCAGGACAAGCAAATCAACATAACCAAAAATTTTCAAACTGAAATGCCAGCATCAACTGACACAAAATTCATATAGAACTTATAATATAAGTGACGATTCTAAATGCAACATTAAGCAAGGATTGACAGTTCTATTTACCTCTTCCCTTCATCCATCAAGGACCCTACCAAATAGGTCATGCTCCCTTCTTGCTGCTGCTGCCATTGGGAAGGAGGTACAGGAGCTTTTGGTCCCACACCACCAGGTTCAGGAACTGTTACTACCCTTCTACCCTCAGGCTCCTGAACCAGAGTGGATAAATTCACTTACCTCAAAATGGAAATGTTTCCACAATCTATTGACTCACTTTCAAGGACTCTACAAATCATGTTCTCAGTGTTATTTATTTATTTGATCTATTTTGTATTTGCACAGTTTATCTTTTTGAACATTGGTTGCTTGTCAGTTTTTGTGTGTTATTTTTCATTGTATTTCTTTGCATCTGTGAATACCTACAAGAAATTAATTTCAGGATAGTATATGGCGCCATATATGTACTTTCATTATAAATTTACTTTACACTTTGAAAAATCACCATTATAGACTTGTTCCAGTGTTAGATTTTCATCAGAGGTGATCTTTGCAAATTCATCAATGAATTTCTCTGCTGCTTCATGATTGATAGACGCTTATATTTAAAACATATTAAAATCTTTAAAAATTTAATGACGTGTCTTTTCTTAAATTTATACAACCTCTAATATTCACATTTCTGTAATATTCACAATTACCATCAATTTTTAGCTCATTGTGATAGATCTTTGCTTGTTTTATGATCAGCATCGACTGACAAAATTATTAAGAGGCATATTTTTGCTCTGACTCTGATGTATGTATCCTTTCAATACATGATCAAGAATTTCATTTTTCACTTCCTGCAGTGTTTTTCTACTTTCACTAACTTCTGTTCATTACAAGTATGAGGTCACTTCTCAGAACTGTCGGTGGTGTGCAGAGTCCTGTGCATCGCCTGGGAACCTTCTCAGTAAACTGTGGGATTTTCCCATGTGTGATATCATGTCAGTGCTCAAAAATATTTTGGATGTTAGAGGTTTCTGGATTTTGGAATTTCAAATAAGGGATGCCTAACTGATACCAATCCCATCTCATCTTCAATGTACACCCTCTAGTATTAGTAACACTTTCTCCCTGGGGAAAAGATGCCGGCTGTTCTCCCCACATTCCCTGTTGCCCCACCCAGGTTCTACCACTCAGCTATACATGATGGACAATTTATGATGACTGATGAATCTAGCAACCCACATAAGATTTCAAGTTGTGGGAGGAAACCCATGTGGTCACAGGGGGAAGAATGCAAGCCCCACGCAGACAATGCCTGGCATGGGGATTGAACCCAGGTTGCTGGAGAGTGAGACAGCAGCTCTGCCTTCTGTACCGCAGTTTCCCTCTGTTGCAGAGGAGCAAATGAAATGCGGAGGAGCAAATGAAATGCAGACAGCTCCCATTGGGTAAACTGATGTTGGACTTGACCTTGATCCAACAAACTGAAAATTGATGGTAATTGTGAATATTACAAAATTATTAATATTTCAGGTTGCAGGAATTTAAGAAAAGGTGCGGCATTACATTTTTAAAGACTTAAAATGTTTTAAAGATAAAGCATCTACTGATCACAAAGCAGCAAGAGAAATTCATTGATGAGTTTATGAAGATCATTGCTGATGAAAATCTAACACCAGAACAAGTCTACAATGCTGATTGTTTTTATAGCTTACATAAAACCCAGAGAGCAGTGAATACAAATATGGTGCACTGTAACCTTTTAATCAAAGCACAGCATCGTAGGTGGAGACTGAAAGCCTGGCATTGTTCGTTGTTGTTCTACAGCTGATTCAGGTATTCACCCGATGCAGCTGTGTTGTTTTTGTTATCCTGCACATGTTATATCTTTATTATACTAACGGTATGTAATAATTTTTAATGTTAAGTACTGTACATGTGTGTGATGAACAGACTGCTTACCAGTAGCACATAAATTCAGAGTCAGAAATTATGCCAATTCCAAACTCTTATTGTATATATTCCAAAATCCAAAACCCTTGTGGCCCCAAGCATTTTGGATAAGGGGAACTCACCCTGTATTGGTTTATTATTATCTCATGTATCGAAAAACAACAAAAAGCTTGTCTTGCGTACTGCTCAAAAAGATCAGATCATTACACAGTGCTTTGAGGTAGAACAAGGTAAAACAATAACGATCTGGAATAGCTCACACAAAATGCTGGAGGAATTCCGCAGGTTAGGCAGCATCTTTAGAAAGGAATTAACCGTTTCACACCAAAACCCTTCATCAGGACTGAAAAGGAAGGGGAAAGAAGCCAGAATAAGGTGGTGGGGGTAGGGGAAGGAGTACCAGCTGGCAGGTAATAGGTGAAACCAGGTCAGTGGAGAAAAGGGGATGAAGTGAGAAGCTGGGAGGTGATGGGTGGAAGAGGTAAAGGAGCAAATCTGATAGAAGTGACAACGCAGAGTAGAATGTAAAAGTTACCAAAAAAGTGCAGTACAGCCAGAAAATCAAATACAAGATCATAACAAGGTAGATAGTGCAGCCAGGAGTCCATCTTGATGTACAAGCGCACCATTCATCGGCTGACAACAGTGGGACAGAAACTGTCCTTGAGCCTGCTGGTACGCGCTTTCAGGCTTTTGTATCTTTTGCCCCCAGTGGGAGAGGGGAGAAGAGAAGGGTAAGTTCAAAGAAGATGTTCAGAGCTAGTTTTAATTTCTAGCTTAACTAGTTCAGCACAATATTGTGGGCCCAATGGCCTGTCCCTTTGCTGTGCTGTATAAATATCATGGGCCCAATGGCCTGCCCTTTGCCAGGTCATATTGTTTCATGTTCCAGAGATTAGTGCAAGGTTGGTATAAATCACAGTTCCCTCTAAGCTGCACGGCCACACTGTAACTGAAATGCCCCCACGCACATAGCCTTTGTTGCAGTGCAGGTGGAATAAAGACAGACGAGTAAAAGTTTTTGAAACTTGAAATTATTTGTTTGTTGTACTGTATTTCGTTTTACCCTTCAATCAATCAAGTCAAAAGTATGTAATTTTCCAAATTTCATTCCAACTATTCAGAATATGCATATTATGAAAGAAGCATTTAAAGTGCCACACAGTTTTCAGCTTGTGTAAAAATTTCCTGCTCAGAGCAGTGATTGATCTGTGCAGCTGTGAAAAATTAGAGGGAACGCTGGTAAATGCTCAGTGGTTAGCAGAGTGGGCTAAAGGGCTTATTTCCATGCCAGTTCTCTCTGTGACAACAGAACGGGTTCCATCAGTCCACTGTACCGCAACAGGATGCACAGCCCGTTGTAGAATAAAGATCCGTCTTCTACCTAGGATTGCATCATAAAATTCAAAGATTTATTCCTCTTCACTTGCCCTCAAGGTCATGGAAAACAAAATGAATCACTCTGTGCTTTTAAATGCATAAAATCTAAAGCTTCTCATCTGCTCAAGCACTCCCATTTGCAACACGAATTGTCCTTGTGGTGATCCCCACACAACCAATGCCAGTTAGACCACAGACTAAGCAGGCCAGTCAATCTTAAATTTACTCCAAGCTCATTACACAAATTTGACTGGGATTTGAGGGACTGAGAATTCAACCGACGATTATCTGCAATTAACCTGTGGTTTGCAGTTTAGATGAAAACTATTCAATAAATGTTTTACCCAGTTAAAAATCAGCACAGTGATTACTTGGGGATAACGTGAAGAATCTCTAAATTTGAAGTACAATTAGAGGGACTACCTAAACAAATCATTCTCTCCATTTGCCAGTGTCTCTCCCATCCTGAAATTATTCTGAGTCTATGAAATATAGCTTAGCTTTACTAGCTCTGATTGCCACATGTAAGAGCTGATTGTAGACTTTGCAAAGTGTTAGACAAGGGAACACAAACCAATTCTCATAGAGGGATCAGAAGTGGAAAAAGTGAGCAGTTTCAAGTTCCTGGGTGACAAGGTCTCTGAAAATCTAACCTGGTCCCTACATATCGATGAAGCTATAGAGAAGGCAAGACAGCGGCTATATTTCATTAGGAGTTTAAAGAGATTTGGTTTGTCACCTAAGACACTCAAAAACTTTTATAGATGTACCACAGAGAGCATTTTGACAGGATGTATCACTGTCTGGTATGTGGGAGGGGGGGCACTGTACAGGACTGAAAGAAGCTACAGAAAGTTGGAAAATTAGTAGTTCCATTGTAATGACAGAGCCACCATTCCTCACCACTGGTTGCATGCCAGACAAAACTCAATGGCATTCCTTCTATGTGAGCGCTACTTTCAACCAGGCGTTGGGATCATGATCTGTCCCACACTGGACACACTCTGCAAACTCATGCCAAACAACTAGGCAAACTTCCTGGGACCCAGTGCTAGACTGAGTGGTAGAATTGTACTTTTCTTGGTTTCATTTGTTTGTATTTGTATATAATCACCAACACGCAGTGAGCCTCCCAATGGTTTATAGTTACCTCTGTACTTCTTGCTTTCAGTGAGGTTGTCATATTACTTGAAACTGGCTATCTTATTGGTTAACCGTTATCAATGGAATTTCTGTTACCTCTAGTCTGACATGAGGAGGCTCTACTACATTCTAGTCCCTCTCATTTCTTTGCCTCTCACCACGGTTCTTCCTCTCCTTGGCTCTTGTAACACTGAATAAAACAATTGTAAGCAACAAGATTTATGCCTCATTCTTGACTTCCAAGGAGTCTTGGGATCACAAAAGCATCAGAATCCAACACTCAGCAGGAAGACATTTGATGGGTTCAGGTATCATTTCACCAACTACTCTGGAACTAGGGGCAGGCAAATAAAGATATGGCAAGGTCCTTATTAAGTTTCTGGTGTTCAACATAACAACAGATTCCAAACGTTTTGTGTGCATAAAAGATAAAGATTTTCACCATCATACAAAATAAAGTGCTGCCATTTCTAACGCTGTTCAGGCAAATCTTGCTTTAGTGAGAAAATCATAGTGTACTCACCGCCTCGCTGGCCCGACGTCCAGTGACCTGCTCCGGTAATGAATGCAAAGGGAACAGAAGAAATAAGTTAATTAGTGTGGGGATTTTCATTATTATTCATATAATTTACATATTCATAAATCCCTGAAAGTATCAAGACAAAGATGAGATGGTTAGGGAAACAGACAAGATTCTTGCCTTTGTTGACCAGAGCACTGAATACAGAAAGGTTATCTGAGAGGTGTGTCAAAGACTGTTTAGTCCAAAGCTAGAGTTCTGGTCACCACACTATAGCAAGGATGCTATAGGATTGGAACATCTGCAGCGGGTGTTACTGAATTGGTGAATTATACATTAGTAATGGGAGCAGTATAGCTAGGCTGCTGCTGTTGTTTGCTATGAAATTAAGCACACTTCCCTTCCCAGCAATCATTTAAATTCTTAAACCAACCTGCACATCTCAGTATAGCATTACGATAACCACTTGGACCACTACAGTTACCAGATTACTTTTATTCCATAGACCCCTACCATTAATCGAGGGTGCTGTGGACCCCAGGTTGGAAACTCCCGATTACAATGGATTTTCTTTTTTTTTACCCAATTATTGCCTCAAAAAGGCAACATCTATTATCTTAGATCCCCGCCACCCAAGACATATCATCTTTTCAGAGCCACAGGAGATAAAAACAGAAGCATTATTTCCCACACCACCAGACAGACAGACATACTCTATTGATCCCGAGGGGAAATTGGGTTTCGTTACAGCTGCACCAACCAAGGTAGTGAAGAAATATAGCAATATAAAACCATAAATAATTAAAAAATAATAAGTTAATCATGCCAAGTGGAAATAAGTCCAGGACCAGCCTATTGGCTCAGGGTGTCTGACACTCCGAAGGAGGAGTTGTAAAGTTTGATGGCCACAGGTAGGAATGACTTCCTGATACTCAGTGTTACATCTCGGTGGAATGAGTCTCTGGCTGAATGTACTCCTGTGCCACACCAGTACATTATGGAGTGGATGGGAGTCATTGTCCAAGATGGCATGCAACTTGGACAGCATCCTCTTTTCAGACACCACCGTCAGAGAGTCCAGTTCCACCCCCACAACATCACTGGCCTTACGAATGAGTTTATTGATTCTGTTGGTGTCTGCTACCCTCAGCCTGCTGCCCCAGCACACAACAGCAAACATGATAGCACTGGCCACCACAGCCTCGTAGAACATCCTCAGCATCTTCCAGCAGATGTTAAAGGACCTCAGTCTCCTCAGGAAATAGAGACGGCTCTGACCCTTCTTGTAGACAGCCTCAGTATTCTTTGACCAGTCCAGTTTATTGTCAATTCGTATCTCCAGATATTTGTAATCCTTCACCATGTCCACACTGACCCTTTGGATGACTGTAGTTCTCCATTCCTCACTCATCTATGTACCTATTCAAATTTCTCTTAACTGTTGAAATTGACCCCATATCCACCACTTGTGCCGGCAGCTCATTCCATGTGCTCACCACGCTCTGAAGGAAGTTCCTCCTCATGCCCATTTAAACATTTCACCTTTCACCCTTAACCTATGACCTCTAGTTCTAGTCTCACCCAATCTCACCCAATCTCAGTGAAAGAGCCTGCCTATCCATACCCCTCATAATTTTGTACACCTCTATCAAACCTCCCCTAGAGCGTAGAAGACTGTGGGAATAAAGTAATTCAATCTCTCCCTATAACTCAGGTCCTCAAGTCCCAGCAACATCCTTGTAAAATTTTCTCTGCACTCTTTCAATCTTATTTCCACCTTTCCTATTGGTAGGTGACCACAAATGCACGCAATACTTCAAACTAGACCTCACCAACATCTTATACAACTTAAACATAACATTGCAACTCCTGTGCTCAATACATTGGTTTATGAAGGCCAATCTGCCAAATGCTTTCTTTACGACCCTATCTACCTGTGATGACACTTTCAAGGGATTATGGACCTGTATTGCCAGATCCCTTTGTTCTACCACACTTCTCAGTGCCCTACTGTTCACTGTGTAAGACCTGGTTGGTCCTCCCAAACTGCAACACCTTGCACTTGGCTGTATTTGAATGGCTACGTAGACTTGGCAGGCTAAATGGACTGAAACTTTTCCTATATCTGATTCTCTTGTGCTCAAAATCAAAACCAGATTTAGTATCACTGATATATACCATGAAAGTTGTTGTTTTGTGGCAGCAGTACAGTGCAACACATGAAAGAAACATCAATTACAATAGGAAATGTACAATATATAAAAATAGTTGGTGACCTCAATCTCAACCATATTCCCAGTTCCAGAAGCGACCACTCATAATTGTTTGCAGTGCATCCCTCATTATTTTACACAGTGCTATAAAATCTATTTACAAAGTCTCTTGACTCCTAGTGTGAGAATGGATTGTTAGGACATATTCTGGAGTTATGATATATAGCAAATACTAATTTCAACAGCAACCAGTCTTCAGATCTGAACGTAGATTGCAGATTGAATTTAAAAATGTAGCTCTGAACAAGGGTGGTCTTGGAGCTGCAGATTGTCAATAATTATCATCAGAAAGTCTCTGCAGAACTTCAAGACAATTCCATTACAAAGCATGTGCCTAGGTATAGATAGGGTGATTTCCTAAGAAACGTCGACTGTTTAGATCCCCCCAGAGACGCTGCCTGACCTGCTTCCAGCATTTTGTGTTTGTTGAACGATGTGATTATTCCTAGTTTTGATTTAGTAGTGCTTTGCAGAGTTGATGCCTGTCAAGAGTTTGCCTTAAAACTAAAAATACCCACTTTCGTTGAATGCTACTTTAAAAATCCTGAACTTCATTTTATTTTTATTTAAAGATACGATGTGGAACATAACCTTCTGGCCCAACGAGCTCACCGCCCAACAACCACCTATATAACATCAGCCTAACCACAGGAAAATTTACAAAGACCAATTACCCTACTAACTGGAGAAAATCTGCAGATGCTGGGAATCCAAAACACACACACAGTACATGGGAGGAACTCAGCAGGTCAGGCGTTACCTATGGAAAAGAGTAAAGAGTCAGCATTTTGGGCCAAGACCCTGACTTCTCCCCTTCCTTTCCCATCCCGATGAAGGGTCTCAGCAAGAAGCGTCCACTGTTTACTCTTTTCCACAGAAGCTGCTGAGGTCCTCCAGTGTCTTACATGTGTTACCCTACTAAATGGTACGTCTTTGGAATGTGGGAGGAAACCGGAGAACTCGGAGGAAACCCAGTCACAGGGAGAACATACAAACTCCTTACAGATGGCAGAGGAATTAATCTCTGAACTCCAGAACGCACCAAGCTGTAACAGCATTGAGCTAACCATTACGTTACCGAGGCATCCAAACCTACAAAAACTAGGAAGTTTAAACACTAATCACAACTGGTTATTTCTGCCAGCTCTGAAAATAATCTCATTATTTGAACGTTGTTAATCATTCCTTTCGTGAATGGTGACCGGTCCTCGCTTAATATGAATTCCTGGAAACCACTGTTGTTGAAAACTGCATGAAAGAGAATTACTGCATTACCCTCAATAACCCATTCATATTTGTCAAAGATGAAAGATCACACCATGGCACAATGCCCGCATATTCCACATACAAGCCCACGATAAAATTAATTTAGAGCCAAAACTGCTGGAGGTGATCTGTTCTATGATTAAGAGGGCCATTAGCTTTTCTTGCCTCCTGAATGGATATTTCAAGCTCATTGGAATCAGGTTTGTTATCATTGTTTTACAAGTCCTTCCAGCCCATTGAGCTCACACCCACCCAATTACACCCATGTTATTATGAGCCCTATGGACCTCTGTGGATTGGCGTAGAGCATTGAGCTTCTGGAGTTCTAGAGCCAGTGTTCACTAATCATTATTTTAACTAGAGTCGTTAAGCCCTTGTGGTTTTGGTTTGAGCTTTCCGAGTTAATTGTGATTGGCACAGCTTTTCCCGCATTCTACGATTATTCAAAGAGGACTCTCACTTAGTGCCTTAGCAGAGTCATTGTGTTGGAGAGAGTTTGTTCTTGTGGTGCCACTCAGTCATTCCTCTGAGGCTCTGCTAGTGTTCTTGTTTCATGGGGAACCTGCCGCCCTCTGCTCCTGGGGCCGAGTCGTCGTCGGCGATTCCCTTGTCTGAGGCCGCCTTCCGCCGCGCTCGGGTTGAGTCGGTGCCAGCAACGCCTGCGACAGAGAGAGCCTGCAGTTCTTCCTCACTTGGGCCCCGTCCTGCGAGTGTGCGTCACGACACACGTGGTCAATTAACCCACAAACCCCGTTTGTCTTTGGAAAGTGGGAGGAAACCAGAGCACCCAGAGGAAATCCATGCAGTCCTGGGGGGACGGACAAACTCTTTACAGATGGTGGTGGAACTGAACGTAGTTTGCTAGCGCTGTAATAGTGTTATGCTAACCACTACGCTGCCATACTGTTGTGACATGAAATTTGTTGTTTTTCCAGTCACAAAACAAAGACAAAATTACTATAAATTGCAAAGAAAAGGGGGAGGGAAATAGTATCACAGAGAACAATGGGCCCTTTGGCCCATCTAGTCCATGCTTGTTCCTGGACCAGCATTCCATCGAACAGAAGGACTGAGAGCAGTGTCTGATTCAGGCATAGCTGGGAGGTCAGGAGGACTCCACAATGAATTCTCTGACTTTAGATAATTCCGTCCTTCTCTCTGTCTGAATCAGGACTGTCCACTTTCACCTTTCGGGCCTTTCTGCTTCCACCACTTGTGTAATTTTATTTGCTATTGAGATACAGAGAGGAATAAGCCCTTCCAGGCCTTCGAGCCATGCTGCCCAGCAATCCCCCGATTTAATCCCAGGCTAATCGTGGGACAATTTACAATGACCAATTAACTTAGCAGCCTGTATGTCCTCGGACCGTGGGAGGAAAGCGGGACCCCTAGAGGAAACCCACCCGGTCACTGGAGAACGTACTAGCACCTTTGAAACTGAACCAGGGTTGACTGTAAAGCATTGTGCAAACCACTACGTTACTCTGCCACTCCAAATAATGCTGTCCTGCTAGGTAAGTCCCATTGACCAAACTATATAACATTAGCAACATATTACACATAGCAAGGATATCGAATAAAGGTATCCTTTATTACAACATTATGTCACCCCTTTGTGGCACAATAACTCACCACACCCATACCTGTCTATGATCTAGATTAAGTTGCTTTCTCTCCATTCTGATGATGTTTCTTCAGTCTGAAACATTGTCTGTTTGCCTACTCAACATTACAGTTAAAAACCAGGAGGACATTGCATTCAATAGTTACATCATCATTATGTGCCATGCCATATGACGTGGGTGATCACGGTCTTTGTCCATGATTGCTCTTGGCAATTTTTTTCTGCAGAAGTGGTTTGCCTTTGCCTTCTTCTGGGAAGTGTCTTTACAAGAGGGGTGACCACCAGCCATTATCAATACTCTTCAGAGATTGTCTGCCTGGCGTCAGTGGTCGCATAACCAGGGCTTGTGATACGCACCAGCTACTCATACGACCGCCCACACCTGCTCCTGTGGCTTCACGTGATCCTGATCAGGGTGGTCTCAGTAGCTGCAACTTGCCCAAGGGTGACCTGCAGGCTAGCGGAGGGAAGGGGCGCCTTGCACCTCCTGCGCTAGAGATGCATCTCCACCCCGCCACGCTAATAGATACACCTGGAGGAATTTTGTTCAAGAGGAAGCTGTGCCAAACAGTAAAAGTGGCAGCTGTGAAAGGAGAGACTGAAAAACCAAGAGACACGGCCACTAGCCACAGCCACCACATACTCTTGCCCACATGGCACCAGAATACGTGGATCCTAGATCAGCCTCTACAGCCCTGAGGACCCACAATAGACAGCCCCTCAGGAGCACATCGTACTTGACACGAGTGATCGTGCTACTACTGCTGCTGCACTCCATAGATGCCACCTGACTCGCTGAGTAGTAATAGAATTATATAAGCCCTCAATGCAGAAATGAGCCCTTTCTAAGTGCACTCTAACCAAGTTTTGTAAAACTGCAGCATGGTGTCTCCAGCATTTCCTGGTTTTATTTCAGATTTCCAGCATTTAGAAATTCAGCATAGCAGCAGGTCCTCTGGGCCCAATGATACCGTGTTATCCAATTACACCCATGTGACCTTGAAACAATTAACCTACTCCCCCTCTGGAATGTGCACCGCCCTTTACAATACCAGCGGACCCAGGTTCAATTCCCGCCATTGTCTGTAAGCATAGTGGTTGGCACGGTGCTTGACTGTATCAACGACCCGGGTTCAATTCCTGCCGTTGTCTGTGAGGAGTTTGGACGTTCACCCCTGTGAACACGTGTGTTTCCTCTGGCTGCTCCGGTTTCCTCCCACAGTCCGAAGACATACCAGTTGGCAGGGTACACAGTCATTGCAAATTGCTCTGTGATTAGGCTAGGGTTAAATCGGGGGATTGCTGGGCAACGGGACTCAAAGGGCCATAAGGGCCTATTCCCCGCTGCATCTCAATAAAATTAATAACTTTGTAAACGAATAAACCAAACCTCTGTAGGCACAGCAAATAAACTCTGCCCTGCCAGATCCATGTTAATTAACTCCTCAATTCATTGAATGTATTCCAGAAAAAAAATATATTGCTGCAGTTCACACAAACCCCAACGTTACCATCAGTGACAGAATTAAAATCCAGATACACTGCTTTCCTCACGATCACAACCACTGCAGTGTAAGCTTTATTCTTATTTCAGAACAGAAATTCAACTTATAACACATCAAAAACAAAATGACATCTGAAAACTTAACACAACAAGCACACAAAAATCAGTAAAAAGCTAAACAGAGGCTCTGGCTATTTGGAGCCCGAAGTTGGAGGAAAAAGATAGATGAGATTCTCAGTTGACTGGCTAATGCGTGCAGTGGCAGTGGAATTTAATGGGTTGTGCAACCTGCTTAATAGAAATTCATCCCCGCAAATCAAGGATGATTTTCCAGAGATAAAGAAATGTCATTTCAATAATATGTGAAATGGTAAGAGGTTACAGTATATCAAGCAACGATTTCAAGATGAATGATTGAGATAGAAAGGGGAGCCTGAGTGGGAAGGGAGAACATTTAGTGGAAAGCATGAAAGAGTGAGTGAAAGACAGACGGGGAGAAAGAGACAGAGAGAACAAGACAGGGAAAGTGAGGGGGAGGGGCAGACAGACAGAGAGGAGAAAGGGAGGGAGCAAGACAGTGAAAGTGAGGGGGCAGACAGAGGAAAAAGACAGTGAAAGAGAAAAAAGGAGATAGAGAGGTGCGGCAGAGACTAACAGAGAGAAGGAAAAAAGACTGACCGACTGACAGAGAGAAAAAATGGTGGAGGAAGATTGTTTACATCTTCTCATTGAGAGAAGGAGACAGAGAAAATTATAACTTTCCCATCTAAAGGAAGAAAGCAAGAGATGTGTTTTATTTCGGGATACAGTAACAGGCCCATCTAGTCAACAAGCCCCTGCCACCAAATTCTACCCATGTGATCAATTAACCTACCAACCATACATCTTTGGAATGTGGGAACTTGGGAAGCCTTTCATGCTAATCTAGACAGTTCCTATCCCACAGCTCTTTAAGCATATCTAATAGGTTGTAGCAACTCATCCCCATATCCACAAACTTATTAATCAAAAACCTCACTCGCTCCACACATTCTTTCTTTTCACCTCTCCCATCAGGCAAAAGATACAAAAGCCTGAAAGCACATACACCAGGCTTGAGGACAGCTTCTATTCTTCTGTCACTCACAAGAACACTTCCAGGTCCTGGAAGATGGGATTAATGTGATGGGTGCCCACAGCTCAGTGAGAATGAGATGGGCTGAATGGCCAAATGCTATGCCACATAACGTGATAACTCTTTTGCACTTATCCATGTCCCCAAATGGATGCATTAACATTAAACATAAAAAGTACAGCAGTAGACCATTCAGCCCATTGTTCCTGACCACCATCCTCTGCACCACTTCCTGTACTAACTCTAGATTCCCTCAAAACCTAAAGTCCATCAATCTCCTCCTTAAATATTCTTGAGAACCCTCTCCGATAGAAATCTCCAAAGATTCGCCATTGTCTGGGCAAAGGGCACCACATTCAGCACTTCTTTGGGAAACAGTTGGCAGCTGGCAGCAGCCAGTGAAACCACTGGGTTAACGTGCATTTCAGGGAGCTTACTTTGAATGGAGTCTATTTTCACCAATTTGAAATGCATAAAAAGGTGCCTGGATCAGAAGATGAATGTAAATAGTAGACTGATTAGGACAACTGGAGTTACAGAGTTTGTCTAAAAGTTCAACAACCAATTACTAAAAGAGAGCTCGGGAAAGTTTATCGAATGGAAGCAAAATTGCTTTGCAATTTTCACACCAGGAGAACTAATACAAGACTAAAACTGTAATGCCTCACTAAACAAAAATATTGGAATTTGGACAGACTAGTGAAATACACCATTAATATTCATTAACCACATAAACAATTCACAAAACATCAAGTAAGCTTTAAATATTAAATGAACAAGTTAAATGATGCCTTATACAAAGCAACACACACAAAATGCTGGAGCAACTCAGCGAGTCAGGCAGCATCTATGGAAATGAATAGAATAGATGTTTTGGCCTGAGGCCCTTCGTTAGGACTGGAAAGTAAGGGCGAAGGCGCCAGAATAAAAAGGTGAGAGGAGGGGTTGGAGGATACCAAGGAGATGATAGGTGGGAAAGGTAAAGGGCTGGAGAAGAAGGAACCTGATAGGAGAGGAGAGTGGGAAGAAGGAGATGACCCAGGGAAGGTAATAGTCAGGTGAGAACAGAAGAGGGGAAGAAGAGGGGGGGAAAATTATTACTGGAAGGAGAAATGGATATACATGCCATCAGGTTGGAGGCTACCCAGATGGAATATATCGAGTGTTGCTCATCCACCCTGCGGGTGGCATCATCAAAGCTTTATACACAAGCAAAGAATTGATACATCAAAAGTGGAATAATGGATCCTTGGGAGAGAGTCCAAAGCAGCAATCTAATCAGGGAATTCAGATCAGGTGACAAACCATGGAAAGATAAACTCAAGAGGTGAGTCACTTTTCTCCAAAGTCCACCTTTTTACCTGGGTCTTGGATGAGAAACGCGACTCTGTCCCAAGCCAATGTAATAACTGATATAAAACACAAAGGGCTGTAGCAGAAGAGGAAAGCTATTCTAATTCACACATAAAAACAAGATATTCTGCAAATGCTGAAAATTCTTGAGCAACATACTTAGAACGCTGGCAGAACTCAGCAAGTCAGGCAGCATTTATGGAGGGAAATGAACAGTCAACATCTTGGGTCCTGAAACTTTATCAGGAATGTTCATCCAAGTACATCCTTTCATAGGAACTGACCCGTACCTATCTCCTCCTAAGGAGTTATTAGGCATTGGTCACACCAAACTTGGCGTTTTGCAAGTAGCTTAGGGTTCTTTCTCTAAGAAAGGATGTACTGGCATTGGAGGTGGTCCAGAGGAGGTTAATGAGAATGATCCTGGGAATGAAAGGGTTAATATGAGGAGTATTTGATGGCTCTGGGCCTCTACTCACTGTAGTTCAGAAGAATGAGGGGAATCTCATTGAAACCTATCGAATATTGAAAACCCCAAATAAAATAGATATGGAGGGGACGTTTCCAATGGTGGGAGAGTCTAGGACAGGGGTGGGCAAACTTTTTGACTTGAGGGCCACAAAGGGTTCTAAAACTTGACAGGGGGGCCGGACCAGGAGCAGATGGACGGAGTGTTTTGGTAATACACCTCTTAAGAGAAAATAAAATATCATGGGATATGTAGAAAACATGTGCTTTAATTTCAATTGAAAATGAACAAATGCATTACAACAAAATATCTGTCTTTGAAGTCCCATGGTATTTAGCTATTTATTGAAATGTCTTTTAAAACACTGAAAATTAAATGAATAAAATACAGCTTTTTTTAATAGTAACAGTTATTATTTTAAAGCACTGAAAATTCTGTTATCCTTCAAGATATTATCATCATCACTCTCCTCCTGACTGTCTTTATTTCAAAAACGGTAGGAGATGCAGGTCTACTTGTCCTGCTCCTTCTTATTCAATTGTCCCCTGTGCCAAAACTCAACGACGACCCGCACAATGACAGAACAGTGAGAGCACGCCAATATGCGGAGCTCTGTGCTCGCAAATCCCCACAGGCTATCTCTCTTAGCCGGAACGCTGGCTAATTGTGAGCCGGTTCGGATGTGCCAGGAAATGGGTCGCCACAAGGTCACAAAGTAAAGCGCGAATGTGGAGTAATACACTGCACCTTAACAAAGGTCAATGTATATAGAGTGCGTCATCTATTGGGAAGACGCCAGAATTGCGGGGAAAAAACGTTAACAAGGTTTATTAATATAATTTCATCAAGTTCTGCGGGCTGGATTAAAAAGCTTAACGGGCTGCATATGGCCCGCGGGCCGTAGTTTGCCCATGCCTGGTCTAGGACCAGAGGGCACAGCCTCAGAATAGAGAGGCATCCATTTAGAACAGAATTGAGGAGGAATTTCTTTAGCTAGAGGGTGGTGAATCTGTGGAATTTATTGCTATGGACAGCTGTGGAGGCCAAGTCATTAGACATATTTAAAGTGGAGGTTGATAGGTTCTTGATTAGTAAGGGGGAGAAGTTATGGGGAGAAGGCCTTGATGGAATGGCAGAGCAAACGATGGGCTGAATAGCCTAATTTTGCTCCTATGTCTAATGGTCTCATAGACAGGTATCTTGCCAAAACTATCCCACATGAATCAAGTCTTCAAGTGCTATATTGCTTCTGAACATCTGATCCTGCATGTGCCATTGACTTTTTTTTGTAATAATGCTCTGGATGCCAACGCGAGATAGCTTAACTTGAAAGTGATGGTTAGGTTAGCAACCATTTGCAATCTTACTGAGTTTCCATTGCACAATTACTGAGCTGCCAAGAACTCTGGAGGGGAGGAGAGAGTCTCCCTGGTGTACAGAAGTCAAAACAGAGAGAGGAATGGAAATTTGCCGGTCAAGTCATTAAGTGACTTGGAGTCAAGATTTGTCCTGGGACATTGCATAACATTAAGGGTTGCTACTAGAATGCAGGCTGTTAATGCCATTAACTTATTCGGGGTTGGAAACAGTCTACACGTCTGATATTTATTCTAAGAATAGAATTCGATGATGAACTAACTCCAAATAAATCTGTTGAAATGAACAGAGGCAATCTCATTTGAAGCTCACAAAGTAAGTCACATCATTGTTTACCTGTGCTGTGTAATTCACATGCATTTTGAATACTTTATCGACTTATATGTGGTAACGCTCTGTGGCGCAGTGGTTAGCACAACGCTTTACGGTACAGGCAACCCGGGTTCAATTCCTGCCACTGCCTGTAAGGAGTTTGTACAATCTCGCCCGTGACCGCATAGCTTTCCCCCAAGTACTCCAGCTTCCCCCGCAGTCCAAAGACATACTGATTGGTAGGTTAATTGGTTATTGTAATTGGCCTGTAAGGGAATTATACATTCTCCCCATGAGCTCCTGGGTTTCATCTCATAGTCTAAAAGACATACTGTTGGTATGTTAATTGGTCATTGTAAATTGTCCTGTGATTATGCTATTAAATTGGGGAATTGCTGGGCAACACAGATCGAAGGACTAGAAAGGTTGTTCTCAATAAATAAATAAATATATTATTTCTTTTGTGGGTGATATTTGTATTGTGGGGGATTGTGGTCCGGAAGAACATTGTTTCCTTGGTTGTACAGTCAGATGACAAACTTGAACTTAAACTTGAACTTGATTAAGGTTTGCTAACTTCAACCAGGAAGATAAAAATAAATTAGAATGACAGCAACTTGGGTTGAATTCCACATGATGTACAATATGTTTCTTCTGTGCCCCAAGCCCAGTGTTATTTTTGGCATCACAGTGCATTTAATTAAATCCTTTCACTTTCAACAGTTAACTTTATTCCTGTAGCCAGTCATTACAATCTCCACATGGTGACAACAAGCCTCGGCACAGTTCAACTGGATACAAGTAAATTGGATGAGGTGCATGCTTCAACAGTGGCTTATTCCAGTTCTCCTGGCAGGCGAGCTATCAAATATCACATTAAGGAGTTGTTCACATTCTAATGCATGCTTTTATCAGCTGCCAATGTGAAGCTGGTGTATTCTTTTAATAAATGTAAAAACTGGTGGAAATATTCATAACAAACTCTCCCATTTCACAGAAGCATTGATAGTACTTAGCCCTTTGAACTAATGGTCTTTTATTACGTAGCTTCTTGTCATAATTTGCAATGGATGGGCTCTTTTTAAACAAAATCACATAAACCTCAGTGGCCTCCTGTACCATGTTTGTGGTCTTGCGCTCCTATAGTCCATCCATTTCGAGGCTGGATGTGTTGTGCATTCACAGATGCTCTTCTGTATGCCACTGTTGTAATGCATGGTTATTTGAGTTACAGTTGCCTTCCTATTATTTTGAACCAGTCTGGCCATTCTCCTCTGACCTCTCTCATTAATAAGGTGTATTTACCCACAAAATTGACACTTTCTGGAGTTTCTTTTAATTTTTCAAACCATTCTCTGTAAACCCGAGAGATTGCTGTGCCTGAAAACCCCAAGGGATCAGTAGTTTCTGAGATACTCAAACCTCCCCATCTGGCACCAATCATTCCACGGTCAAAGTCACAGATCATGTATCTTCACCATTCTGATGCTTGGTCTGAACAATAACTGAACCTCTTTTTTAAAAAAAAAAATATTTTACTGTTTTTATGTGAACAGACTTGGAAAAATCTAACAAAAAAACTAACGGAAAAAATATACAGCACAACCATAAAAACCACAACCATAGCAAAATCAAATTAAATATTGAACAACAAAAGAGAAGAAATATATAAAGGCAAAAAGTAAACATACACAGCAGAGGTGCACTGCACCAAAAAACCTCAGTCCTTACCCTGTAAGGAAGTCCAATACAGGGCCCCATATCCTTTCAAAGATGTCCCCTCTGTCCTCATTACATAGTCTCGGTCTCTCCAAATGTAAAGTGTTTGCCAATTCTCTCAGCCACAGATTGTACACAGGCACTGAGTCCATTTTCCACCTTTGCAGGATTAACTTCTTAGCAATCACCATTCCAAATACAGCTACTTTTTCATACATATTGGCTGAAGATAGGGAGCTTGTTGCTCCAAGGATGGCTATGAGCGGGTCCGGTTCCCACTGCTTCCCAAAAGCCTCAGAGAAACAGTGAAAAATACTTTTCCAGTATGCATAATGATTACAACATGACCAGAATGAATGTGACAAGTTACTGTTCACAGATTTACATCTACTACAGACTGGCGAAACATTTGGGTAGAAGCTATCCAACTTTTCTTTAGAATAATGGAGACACTGTGGAGACACAGATAGGTGTCTGACGTTGACTGAACAATCATGTATGCTCCTTAAACACTCATCCCAGTCCTCCTCTGTCAGTTCTATACCCAATTCATCCACCCATGCTTTTTTAAGACCTGCAGTATTCACCCAAGCTCAGTTATGTGGAATCTGATAAAAATGGGATACTGCACTATGAGTAACAGGATCAAATTTACTTATTGCCTCCGGGACTCACGTTCGTCTAAAACCTCAAAGTTAAGTATATATTTCCTAACATAATCTCGAATTTGTAACAATAACTGAACCTCTTGACCATGACTGCGAGCTTTTATGAATTGAGTTGGTGCCACATGATTGGCTGATTAAATATTTGCATTAACAAGCAGGTGTATTTAATAAAATGACCACTGATTGTAATTCTAATAATCATGGTACGTAGGGTGAGAAGCACAGGCTCCAAATATTTTAAAGATCCAGCCCAGTTATGGGCTCTTCTGACCCAATAAGCCCACACCCATGTGACTAAGTTACCTACTAACTTGTACATCTTTGGAACATGGGAGGGAAGTGGAGAACCTGGAAGAAACCCACAGGGATTACAAGAAAAGTGTACAATCAGGCTCCTTACAGACAGAAGCGGCAGTGAACGCAGGTTGCTGGCACGGTGACAGCTGCCTGCAATGTGGGCAGAATGAAATGGGATTGGAGAAAGAGGTGCTTGCTAATCTTCACGCACCAGGTGAGCCAGAAGGCCCACTTCTACGCTGTCAGTCAACACAATTAAATACATCTTCTGAAGAAGTACTTGAACTGAGCTGGCCAATGGAAGATTTAAAAAAAACAGTATCCGCTGCTATAAAACAGGTAAAGTTTCTTAAAGGGTGCTTGCCGGCCTCAACTGTGAGTGTGAGAAATGTGCCAGAAAGAGGTCAACACCACTGCATACACATCAGCCACTCCTCCCCCAAGCCCCTCAACACCCTTCACCCCCCTACGCCTTCACCTTCCCCTTATGTAGCATTCCTACACTGACACAGCCGTTGCCCCATATGCCCTGCTGCTACTTAGCTGGCTTCCTCTTGCCAAGTCACTTTATGATCTCCTGTCAGAGTCACCTTATGTACAGATACTCTTGTATTTCAGTATCACTCTAATCCAGGGGTTCCCACCCTGGGGTCCGTGGCATAAAAAGTTTAGGAACCCCTGCTTTGCTCAGTCTACATATATAAGCTGATCTTATCTATTTATATTTTAACTTGTGTTTTTTTTTGCGCTGCATCAGATCCAGAGCAACAATCACTTCACTCTCCTTTGTAGTCCTGTACTGAAGAATGACAGAAAAAAAACATCTTCAACCTTCAATACCCTTATCCCTTCTCAGCCTGTCTTTGAAGCAGTTTGACAAGAGCCGTGCACACAGATAGGTAATTCCTGTGTGATTCTCTCTGCAGCAGAGTCAAGCTACGACAGCTGGTTGCAGTCCTCTCCATTGTCAGGAATCTTTGGAGCACTGCCAGTTACACAGGCTGGCGATAAAAATTAAAGCTTCCCCCAGCACCAAGAGGAAAGGTCAATCGAAGCTCTCTTGCCACAGGAACTGCCCCCACTAAACAGCTTGACATAAAAACACATTCAAATTGTGCTTAATTAATTGAATAAGTTGTGCAAATACAGTGTAAAAATAATGAAGACTGCCCCACTATTTTTGCCCTCTATTTGCACTACTTAAGTTAAATAAAATTTACTTTATTTAGCGATACAACAGGCCCTTCCAGCCCCAGCAACCCCGCAACCCCAATCAACTGTAATCTAATCACAGGACAATTTACAATGACCAAGCAACCTACCCAGTACATGTGCTTGGACTGTGGGAGGGAACGGGAGCACCCCAGGAAAAGCCACGGATTCCATGGGAAGGACGCACACAGGCTCCTTACAGAACAGCACCAGAATTAAGCCCTGAAACGCCCTGAGCTGCAATGGTGTTTGCTAATCACTAAGCTACGCTTCTTACAGTAATTTACAGTTCGTGTTTATGTATTTCAGTGTACTGCTTCCACAAACAATATATTTCACAATGTATGCCAGTGATATTAAATACTATAACATTATATAAATACTAATAATATTTCAAAACAGCCAGTCACCTTGGACTTCTTGGTATGAGGCCCCAGGTTCAATCCCCAGCATCTCCGCCAGGAGTTGTCAGGGGTAAGTTTTTTTTTACTCAGAAAGTGGTGAGTGCGTGGAATGGGCTGCTGGCAATGGAGGTGGAGGCGGAAACGAAAGGGTCTTTTAAGAGGCTTTCAGATAGGTACATGGAGCTTAGTAAAATAGAGGGCTATAGGTAAGCCTCTTAATTTCTAAGGTAGGGACATGTTCAGCACAACTTTGTAGGCTGAAGGGCCTGTATTGTGCTGTAGGTTTTCTATGTTTCTATGTTTACTTTACATAGGGCTGCAGTTGTAAAAATCTTGGGTTTCCGCTTAAGCCAAATAGTTAGAACATACAGAATAACAGACCCTTCGGCCCACAAAGTCTGTACTAAACATGATGCCAATCCAAACTAATCCCATCTGTCTGCACATGGTTCCATTCCCTCCAATAACTCCCTGTCTAAACGCCTCTTAAGCAATGCCATTGAATTTGCTTGCATCGCCCCTGGCAGTGTGTTCCAGGCATCAATAATCTCTGAAGCATGGTTTTAGAGCAGGAAAATTAAACTCGGAGACTTAGAAACAAAAGAAATCAAGTGTAATACACACAAAATGCTGGAGGAGCTCAGCAGATCAGGCAGCATCTATGGAGGGGGAATAAATAGTCAACATCTCAGGCTGAGACGCTTTACCAGGACTGAAGATTACAAGACTGATTTTGGTCCTATATTCTTAATAAATATGGCTCCCTAACACACAATATTGCTTATTCTCTCCTTAAGAACAATAACTGGACAGGCTGATTAACTTGAATGTGCGATCTCCCCTTCACAGTGTTAAGTGGCTGCTACAGACCTGCGGAGCAGGTCACATCACAGAAGAGACCTCAGAGGTCTTCTGCTAGTCGAGGTCGACCAAGGATATTGCGTCTGAACTACCTACATGACATGTAAGCCAGGGAAGTACAATATGGAGAGCAAGCCTTCCCCCTCTCTATGCAGCTATTAAATCCAAAAGGAACTGCAAAGACTGGCACAGTTTGGCACCAGCAGTGCCAGAGGAGTTGCCAGTCAGCATTAAGCTCAATGTAGGACTGCCTTAGGGACTCCAGCTCTGGACTTTTCCTGGGGGTTGACTCCTGAAGTCCTCCCATGAGTGGGTATAGCTGCAAAGCAGTGGAGGCTTGAGCTCAGAGCACTCCTCTTCCTAATGAACTGCCAGCCATGGCTGATCAGGCCCACCTGCCCAAGGCGACTGGTTTTAAGGCACTAGTAACCCAAGTTTGCCCCTTCTCCTGCCAGTAAAATCAGTTCCGCCAGGCTTAGTAGCTAAGCCACACATGAAGGCCAGGAGCTGGACTTGGTTGTCAGAGGCAAGTTGAGACCCATGCCATTGGGAGCATTTAATAGGTAGTGAGAGTTTGTCCCCACTACCACCCCTAACTTGACAATCTTCACTGACCGGATGATAAGTATGTCCTTTACAACTGCAGAGCTCACAAAAAGAAAGTAAGCTTTATAAACTTCTTTTTTCCCCCAATGTGAAACTACTCGCTGTTTGGCATTAATCCTTAATTCCTCCATAAATCAGTGAGTTTGTTGCAGTATTTGGCAAACCACTGTTGGATTGGGAATTCATGTTATATTTCTTAGAGTTTAACTTTCCTATGTTTTCTTGTATTTTTACGTAATTATCTACTGTACATGCACGCTCAGTGAGCTTCCCAGCAATTATGGTGCAGTTGCTCGTTTTTTTTTTCCAGAAGCTTCTAAGTTTTGAGTAGGCAGTGTCACGGGGATTTTGTAGTTCTATTGTTATCGGTGGAATTTTTGTTGTCTCAATTCTGAGAATGAGACGACCACAACTCCTTTCCCCTTCACCTTTTCTTTGTTTTCTTAGCTCCTCTTTCTTGTTTGCTTTCTATTCTCATAACACCCAATAAAACAATTGTGGGCAACCAGTTAACATGCCTCATTCTTGACATCCAAATAACCTTTGGATCGCAAAAGCATCAGAGTCCAACTCTCCAGTGTGATAGCCCAAAGTGCGACAGACCATTATTAAAAGACATAATGGCAACAATTCCTAGAGGCATCACCAATATCAAGGTCACCCAGCAGGTTGTTCACAGGAACGATCCAGGGAATGAAAGACTTCAGAGAGAAGGTGTGCTTTGGGTTTTTGGGCCTGCACTCAATGAAGTTTAGAAGGATGGTGGCAGGGGTGGGGGGGAAATGGTTCTTATTTAAACCTAATGGATACCAAAAGCTTAGATAGATTTTTATCCCATTCTACTTATTTATATATTGGGATTCAGCGAAGAATAGGCCTTTCCAGCCCTTCCAGCCATACTACCAACAGTCTCCCGATTTAATTCTAGCCTAAACACTGGACAATTTACAATGACCAATTAACCTGCCAACCAGTACATCTTTGGACTGTGGGAGGAATCCAGAGCTCCCGGAGGAAACCCACGCAGCCCCAGGGAGAATGTACAAACTCCTTACAGGCAGCAGCTGGAAAGCGTTGTGCAGAAAGGTTATTTCCTTCAATAGGAGAGCCTGGGTTCGCGGGGCACAGCCACAGAATAAAGGGACATCTCTTTAGCTCTCATTAGAGGAGGAATTTCTTCAGCCAGAGTAGGTGAATCTGTGGAATTCATTGCCAGAGAGGGCCGTGAAAGGCAAATCACTGGGTGTATTAAGGTAGAAACTGACTGGTTCTTAATTGCTAAAGGTTACATGGAGAAGGCAGGCAAATAAGCTTAGAAAAATCCACCATGATTGAATGGCAGAACAGACTTTATGGTCTGAATATCCTAATTCTGCTCCTATATTTTATGGTCTAATTAGAAGCAGCAGGCTCCAATGCAGCTAATTATCCCTCTCAACATTCTTCTACCTTCACCTATAACCTTTGATGCCCTTACTAATCAAGAACCTATCAACCTCCATTTTAAATATATCCAATGGGTTGGCCTCCACAGCCGTCTGTGGCAACGAACTCCACAGATTCACTACCCTCCGGCTAAAGAAATTCCTCCTCACCTCTGTTCTAAAAGGAACATCCTTATATTATGAAGCAGTGCCCGCTGGCCCTAGACTCACCCACTATTGGAAACATCTCCACATCCACTCTATCTAGGCCTCTCAATATTCAATAGGTTTCAGTGAAATCTCCCCCTCCCCCCCCCCCCATTCTTCTAAATGCCAGTGAGTACAGTTCCAGAGCCATCAAACACTCCCTGTACATGAGCCCTTTCATTTCTGAGCTCATTCTCGTGCACCTCCTCAGGACCCTCTCTGAGGACAGTATACATCATTTGTCAGATCAGGGGTCCTAAACTGCTCACAATGCTCCAGGTGCAACCTGACCAGGGCCTTGTAAGGCCTCAGCATTACATCCTTGCTTTTATACCCTGATCTCCTTTTTCGCTGACTGGAAATAGGGATCAGCCTTCTCACCTTCCCCCCCTAAGCTAGATAAGTTACAAAGACTGCAGGAAAGCATCACAGAACTCACTGAATCAGAACATATGCCAATCGTGTCAGTACTAAGCAGCCTCAGATTTGTATTACATTTTAACTCAGTTAGGGAGGCTAAACTGAAAGGCTTTACTGAGCATTTAATACTGTAGACAGTATACACAAAGAAATACTAAAAGATGATAGCTTATAGATTGAGGATGCTACTGCAGATGGGAAGTGTTTTAAGCGCTTTCAGCTTTTAAGCAGGATTGACTTCAAAAGACTGTTTCATGGAGAAGTACCTTCTGTCAGTTTCCTGTAAGCTTGTCAGCATTTAGTCAATTCCAACAAAAAAAAACAGAATGAGAGATAACGGTTTTATTTTTCTTGGAGATTTGGGTCTTAGTGCAAGGAGCGAACTGATGTTTGGACAATTGAAACGCTGGGCTGGATAGGTTGAAAAGGCAGGGTGTCGGGTCCAAAGGCGAGGGTTGGGCCTGTTCGGTTCACTGCTTCATGATGTTTCCTCAGTTCTCTGTGGCACTGAGGTGGAGGCTGTGGCCTGCTCCGGGCTTCGTGTCTACAAGCTCTGTGATGATTTGCCCTGCTGTGTGATGAACTGAGGCCGAGGCTGTGGGCCTGCTCTGGCCGCTCCGGGTTTCGTATCTATGGACTCACTTTAATTCTGAGTGCTGTTGCCTGCTTTTATTGTTTGCACAATTTGTGTTTTTTCCCCCTCTCTCGCTACGCTTTTGCCTTTTTTTAAAAAAAGGGTTCATTTGGGTTTCTTGTTTAGTGGCTGCTTGTAAGGAGACAAATCTCAAGGTTGTGTAATTTATACGCGCTTTAGTAATAAATGTACTTTGAACTTTGAAGAAGTCAGTCATTTATCTAAGCCCCCAGTGCATTAAGACCTATTCAACTTCAATTCTGAATGGACAACAGAGATAACACTGACCCTTTGGCCCATCAGATCCATACCAATCATCAACTATTAATTGCAATTTTATTCTCCCTGCTTTACCCCTAATCCTCCTCCCAAGATTCTACCACACACCTACATGCTGAGATCAGTTAACTTACCAACTTTCACAACTCTGGGATGTTGGGGAGGGGGAGGGGGAATCAAGAGGAAACCCACGTGGTCACAGTGTGAATTCCACACAGACAGCAATGAACTCGGGCTGCTGGAGCTGGCAGGCAGCGGGTCTATTTGCTGTGCGCGGTGCCACCCAGTTGACTGTGGTGTGCTTGTCTCTGCACCGTGCTGCTGCCACTAAGCAGCAAACTTCATATCGTTCAAGCCAGCGATAATCAACCTGGTCCTGACAAGCAGCCTGAACAAGCAACCTTGAGGTAACAGAAGTCCTGAAGACCCTCCCCAAGACACTACTCTTGGCCCATAGAACATTACAGCACAGAAACAGGCCCTTTTGGCCCTTCTTGGCTGTGCCGAACAATTTTTCTGCCTGATCCCACTGACCTACACCTGGCCCATATCCCTCCATACACCTCTCATCCATGTACCTGTCCAAGTTTTTCTTAAATGTTAAAAGTGAGCCCGCATTTACCACTTCATCTGGCAGCTCATTCCACACTCCCACCAGTCTCTGTGTGAAGAAGCCCCCCTCTAATGTTCCCTTTAAACTTTTCCCCCCTCACCCATGTCCTCTGGTTTTTTTCTCCCCTAGCCTCAGTGGAAAAAACCTGTTTGCTTCTATCTATACCCGCCATAATTTTATATACCTCTATGATGTCTCCCCTCATTCTTCTACACTCCAGGGAATAAAGTCCTATCCATATGTCAGTGTGAGGAGCAAGCCACAGGGCTTCAGAAACTGGCATTTACACTGAAGAGCCCCGCACTGGGATCAGCTGGCAACAACTGGCGTAAAATCTTTTAATCCCGTCCAAACGCATTCACTTCAGATTTTCGTTTATTTATCACACGTACATTGAAACATATTGTTATGCTTTTTCTGTAACTTCAAAGCATTAAACTATTTCAAAGAAACTCATGGGAGTCCAAGATTACAGTGTAGCTTTCTTTGTCTTTTATGTTAAGCGAGGCACGCACCTGTATTTTCACACTCCCCCAAGTTTCTTTGAATTAGTTAATGTACAATATATGACATTGGTGGCAAGGTATCTTAAAAACGAACCCGACACAGCTACCGATTTGTTAATGCGGAGCAAGTCATCCAAAATAAAACGCAGAGGTATGTCGAGTAAAATACTTAGTCCAGCACATGGAGGTGGTCGAGTTTTAAGCAAAAGGCAGCGCATCACATATTTCTTGGAAGGGAAGTCACAATCGAGTTTAAAATGAAAGTCCAAAAGCGGAAGAGTTCATGAGTTCATACAGAGTGAGTTCACGTGATAATAATATTACTAAACATCAGAAGTGGCTGGAGGAGCTCAGCAGGTCAGCTATGGAGTGGATAAAGAATCGACATTTTGGGGTGAGACTCGTCATCAGGACTGGTCTCAGCCCAAAACGTCAACTGTTTACTCCCCTCCATTGATGCTGCCTGACCTGCTGAGCTCCTCCAGCACATTATGTGTATTGCTCTCGAGTTCCTGCATCTGCAGTACCTCTTGTGTCAGAAACGGCTGGCTACATTGGAAAGATTGACGAGGTTGATTACACAGTAGGTAGTTGGCTCAACGATTGGAACAGTATTTTGAAGCAAATGAAATAGACGAGAAGCCAGTGCCAATTTTGCCGAGTTCATTGGGTTTAAAGGCATATAGTTTGCTTTGAAGTTTGACTGCTCCAACCAAACCTGCAGAAATGAGCTTTGGTGATATTGTCAACGTAATGGAGGAATACTCAGAACCGAAGCCATTGTTGATTTCAGAATGCTTTGGGTTTCATAAATGGAATCAAAAGGAAGGAGAGTCCACTTCTGCATATACGGCTGAATTGAAGAGGTTGTCTGAGCATTGTCAGTTCAGTAATGGTCTTATTGATGCATTGAGAGATTGCTTAGTTTGTGGAACCTTACAGGAAAACATTCAAAAATAGCTCCCAAGTGTAGCACAGCTTACATTCCAATGAGCAGAGGGAATCATTATTTCAATGGAAACCGCAGAGACAATCAAGTTGCAATCAGGAATGAAAATGAACTTGAACAAAATTACAGTGTCTAAGCAGAAAGCAGCCTGGCCAAGTAAATTCTGTTACCATTGTGGCAGGGGCTCACAGACACCAAACAAATGTAGATTTAAAGGCAAAACTTGCAGAAAATGCAACCAAGTAGGATACATAGAGAGCGTGTCGGGCAGATGAAAAGAAATGGTCTGCACAGGGAAGAGGAAACACTAAAAAGTCAAGTTGCAGTTTCAAGAAGAGTGCTAATCTGCACATCCTAAATGATGAAGGTGACACAGAATTGTGCAGCCTTGAGATTTACAGTGTGAAAATTAACAGCAGACAAGCAATATGGCTTACCTCAGCAGTGCACGGCAAATTAAAATGGAATTGGACACTGGTTCAGCAGCTTCAGGCATTCCACAAAATGAGTTCGAACACCATTTCAAAGATACTAAACTGAAGCCTGCAGATACCCAACTAAGAATACTGGAGAAAAGAAAACTCCTGTGGGAGTGATGCTCGTGACAATGAAGTGCAACAATCAACAAACCACATTGAGTTTGTATGTGGTAAGGACAGAAGGACCAGCATTGTGGGGACATAACAGGCTGGGACAACTACAACTTGATTGGAGATTCATCTGCTATTTGCATACCACATCCCTGCAATGAAGCCATATGAAAACAAATCAAGAAAGATACTGGATGATGCAACAACAGTGTTCAAGGATGACACTGGGAAATTCAAACATATCAAGGGTAAAATGGTGTTAAATGAAAACACCGCACCCAAGTTTTGCAAAGCCCATCGGATTCCTTCTACCATCCATGATAAAGTAGCCAAGTGAGCAAGATCGCATGGGGGCTGAAGGACTTCTTTCCAAGGTTGAGTGGAGCCCATGGGCAACACTAGTGGTTCCAGAGGCCAAGAAGAATGGGTATGTCAGGATCAGTGGTGACTTAAAGGTTACCATCAACCCAGTATTGAAAATAGATAAATACCCTCTGCCCAGGATAGAGGATCTCTTTGCAAACTTTTCTGGAGTAAAATGCTTCGGTAAAGTAGACTTAGCAGAGGCCTACCTATAGATGGAGATGGAAGAAGAATCCAAAGTGTTTCTCACCATAAACACTCACAAAGACCAGTAGTGCTATATTAGGCTTAGCTTTGGAGTAGCATCTGCATCTACACTGTGACAGAAAGCTACGGACCATGTGCTGAATGGTTGTTCAGGAGCTCAATGTTACCTGGATGAAATTATTGCTACCGGTAAAGATGACCAACAAGGAACATCTCCAAAACCTCAAAACAGCATTAAAAAGATTAGAAAGTTATGGGCTCAGAGCACAATGTGACAAGTGTGAATTCTTTTGACCAAGCATCACTTACCGTGGTCACATGATTGATGCACAAACATTACACAAGTGCGTGGAGAAAATTCAAGCAGTGGTGGACACCCCTATACATAACACCTACACTGCTATGTGCAAGAGAAAAGGAAAAGTGGACATTTATTGAGTCACAGAGTACCACAACACAGAAATAGGCCCTTCTTCCCATCTAGTCTGGGCCAAAATATTGTGCTGCACCTTGATCATGGCCCTTCATACCCCTGCCATCCATGCACCCACCTATAAAAATGTTGAACCCACAATCACCACTTCCACTGGCAGCTCTTTGCACAGTCTGAGTGAAGAATTTGCCGCCATGTTCCCCTCAAACATTTCACCTTTCACCCTTAAACTATGACCTCTAGCTGTAGTCTCACCCAACCTTAGTGGAAAAAGCTACCTTGCATTTACCCTATCTATACCCCTCATAATTTTGCATACCTCAATCAAATCTCTTCTCATTCTCCTACGCTCCAGGGAATAAAGTCCTAACCTATTCAACCTTTCCCTATGTCTCAGTTCCTCAAGTCCCAGCAACATCCTTGAAGATTTTCTCTCTGCTCTTTCAATCTTATTGATTTCTTTCCCGCAGGTAGGTGACTAAAACCACACACTGTAATTTATAATGTGACTTAAGAGCTAGAAAGTCCCTAGGAATTATGTCTTTTTTTGGTAAAACAGCAAGGAGTAAGCTTTCTATGAGAAGTAACACAGTTAAATTTAATCCCACAATCACAAAGACTGAGCATGGTATATGCAAAAGACAGACCTCATCAGCCAAATGGCCATTTCTTACTCAATGTGTTCCAGTTTTGTTAATTACAACTCTAGCTACTGACTGTGAAATAGGCAATTTAGTCTTCAGAAGATGTATGTCCAATGATGTGAACATAAGCATGCAGTGATTTTGAAATCAATCCTGAAAACAGCTGCCCTCCAATACTAAGACCAGGAGGGATTAAGTTGGCAGAAAAATTGATACATAGAATGACCCCCTCAAGCTTCCAAATGAACTCATGTCATGACCTCAAAGCAAAACTTATTCTTCAGGTCGAACTATAATATATATTGTAGAGGAGACTGTCAGAGTGCAATGATTATGTCTCCTCGTATGGTGACGAAACATTTGCAAATGGATTGCCAAGATCAGAGAACAACTCAACCCAACCACCAATCTCCCAAGCTACATATTCTCGGAATTATTTCTAAATATACATATATCTGGCAGGAGCAAAGGATGTTGGGAATGGTGAGGGCGGAGGTGTGGGAAAGATGGCAGAGGAGGAGTACCAGGGTGCCAGGGGTGGGAGGGTGGACATTTGGCCCATTTGGCAACTGCGCCACCCCCCACCCTGAGACACCAGGCAAGGTCATTTGATTCCAAACAATTGGAATATTGGTCATTACAGAACATCCCTCTGGTGCTTCCTGCTCCCTCCCCATATATAGCTATATACAAACACCCAAGACTTTTGCGCAATATTGTATGTTTTGTTTGCAATGGACTAGAACCTCTCAGGAGAGTTTCTTGTACGTGTGAAGCACTCCCTTGGTAATGCTGTTAGTGAGCTAATACCCAAGCAGTTTGTGGGCAAAATACTGGCACGTGTTTCCACTTCACAGCAACAACTTAGCATGATCCAATTGCATACTCTAATAGTTTTCTTCATAGAAAAAAGCGCCAACTTGTGAATCCAAACAAAACTGACACTTTCACCAATAGCCCTCACTACCTTCGCATTGTGAGAAGTCACTGAAAGGAAGGTAATAAGAGATCGAGTCAGATTACAAGCTGGATTGTTAATTTGGACTGGATATTATTCTCACTATGGGCATTTCACTGTTGTGTAGTAACACCATGGGGAACAAAAAGTTCTGAAGTTCAACCACAGCTCACCCTTCATCTTCCACACCTCAATGTTCCTGGAACAATTCAGTCCCAACCACTCACAGAAATACGTCCCTCAAAACTCAAGCAGTTGGTAGCCATCATAAGAGGACTAGAATAAAAGCAAGGATGCAATATTGAGACTTATAAAGGACTGGCGCGGCCTCACTTGAGCAGCTCTGGGCACCTTATCTAAGAACAGATGTGCTGAAACTGGAGAGGGTTCAAAGGAGATTTTGAAAATGATTCCGGGATTGAACAGCTTGTCATATGAAGAGTGTTTGATGGCTCTGAGCCTGGATTCACTGGAATTCCCAAGAATGAGGAATGACCTAATTGAAACCTATTGAATGGTGAAAAGTGTGGATGTTTCCTATGGTGGGAGAGTCTAAGACCAGAGGGCACAGCCTCAGAATAGAGGTGCATCCTTTTAGAATGGAGATGAGGAGGAATTTCTTTAGCCAGAGAGTGGTGAATCTATGGAAATCATTGCCACAGGCAGCTATGGAGGCCAAGTCTTTATGTATATTTAAGCCAGAGGTTGATGAATTCTTGATTGGTCAGGGAAGGAAGGGATATGGGGAGAAGGCAGGAGGTCGGGGCTGAGAGAAGAAAATGGCAGAGGAGACTCGATGGGCCATATAGCCTAATTTTGCTCCTCTATGGTCTTATTTACGTATTATTGTTCAATTAACTTACCAAACAAATAAATGTTGGCAGAGTCTGACATGCATGATATGTATGCATCATTGGTGCTAAGGTAGAGATAACTGAGAGCTTATAGTTTCTACGTACAAAAGTCCCTGCCTTCACCAGTCTTCGCTAGCTTCTCAAAAAACACATTCAACTCAAAGATACAAGATCAAACTAATGATACAGGATCGCACCCACACAAAGTCATGCCAACTATCTGTGATCTGCCTCTACCTTTTGTAACATGCATCCACTCTCTCCTTTAGACATTTCTCCAATGATTTTTCTACCACTGTTGCAAACCTCATGTTGTTTTTGTTAGATAAGGTGCATGGTTGTGGTCTTTGTGCTATTTAAGGGGATCCCAAACTTTTTTTATGCCATGGTCCCCTAACATTAACCAAGGGGTCCATGGACCTCAGGTTGTGAACCCCTGATTTAAGAGAAGGTTGGATAGGTACATGGATATGAGTGGTACGGAATACTGTGGTCTAGGTCCAAGTAGATGGAACTGGGCAGAAGACCAGACTGGTACAGACTAGCTGGGTTGAAGAACCTGTTTCTATTCTGTAGGGCTCTATGACCCTTTCAGAACCGAGATACAGAGACATTACTTTAGTCAGAGGATGGTAAATCTGTGGAATTTGTTGCCACGAGCGGCTGTGGAGGCCGTCACTGGGTGTATTTAGGGCAGAGATAGATAGGTTCTTGATTAACCAGGGCATCAAGGGGTATGGGGTGAAAGCAGGGGAGTGGGAATGACTAGCAGAATTGGATCAGCCCATGATTGAATGGCAGAGCAGACTCGATGGGCTGAATGGCCTACTTCTGCTCCTGTATCTTATAGTCTTATGGTTATTAAATGGTTCCTTGGTATAATAGAGTGGCCTCCTGACTTCAAAATCTACCTCATTGTCATTTTGTACTTTTTTTGTTTACCTGCACTTTCCCTGTAGCTGTTACACTTTATTCTGCCTTGTTATTGCTCTAGCTCAGCGCACTGTGCAAAGATTTGCTGCTTGAACAGTACACAAGACAAGCTTTTCACTGTATCTTAATAAAGCGACAATAATAAACCAATTTCAAATCCAATTACCAATTAACCTTTGGAATGAGGGAAGAAGTTGGAGTACTCAGCAGAAATGCACACAGTCACAACATGCAAACTCTGCATAGAGGTTGGTATTGAACTCAGGTACCTGGAGGTGTAGGACAGCAGCTCTACCTACCGGGCCACCACCCACTCGCTAGCTTCACCACATACCATTTAATGTGTTCATCTAAATTCTCATTCTTTCTTTCTCAGCTGGAACGTTTATGCAAAAATGTTTCTCCATATCTGAATGTTGTATCTCTGATGCCTTTAACTTAGTTACCTACTGCCAGCTATACAGCTGGTGTTTAGGACAGCAATGAAGTTCCACCATCTCTGGCAGTGTTCAGAGCTTCCTTCATCATGTCAGTAGCCTCCTCTCGGTTTTCACTACTGTCAGTCATTCAAGTCCTGGGTAGAGACTCAGAAATACCATCACACCCAAATGTAGAAGGATCCTTCATTGTTGTTTCCATAACAATTTTGTTTTACCAGTCAAGGTTGTTAGCCCTGAGCTGAACCCCCAAACCTGGAGGACCGGTGGACCACTCTTAGTCTGTCCTCTACCCTTTGACCTGTATGGCATAGGTGACCCTATCAAGAGCCAAAGCATAAAGCCCTGACTCCAGCCAACATAGCTCTCTGATCACTGAGGCACGCAAGCCTCCAAACCACAACAAGGTTGTAATCCTCTTGGAGGTTTGAAGCCTTTAAGTAGGACAATAATTCGATAGAGGAGTGTACAAACCTCAATGGGTTTAAAAGCCACTGACCGACAGAGAGAAACATCCCATTTCATTATAGTTGCATGAGACTGAACAACACAACAGTGATTGAGAGTTTGTGTTGAATGCACTATAGATCACTGTACTGAAGACAGTATGAAGAAGATGAACAATACTAACATTTCAGTTGTACCAGTAACCACAGTTCCTTTTATTTTATTTAGAGATACAGCACAGTAACTAGCCCTTCTGGCCCAACAAATACATCATGTCACCAATTAACCTATTAACCCATATGTCTTTGGACTGTGGGAGGAAATCAGTGTACCCAGAGGAAAAGTTCGAAGTAAATATAAGTCACCATATACAACCCTGAGATTCATTTTCCTGCAGGCATACTTAGCAAGTCTATAGAATAGTAACTATAACAGGATCAATGAAAGATCAACCAGAGTGCAGAAAGCAACAAACTGTGCAAATCCAAATTTAAATAAATAGCAATAAATAATGAGAACATGAGATAATGAGAATAAAGTGTACTTAAAATGAGATCATTCGTTACGTGAACATCTCAATGGATGGGCAAGTGAGTGTAGTTATCCCCTTTTGTTCAAGAGCCTGATGGTTGTGCAGAGACCCACACAGTCACGGGCAGAATGTACAAACTCCTTACAGACAGCAGCAGAAATTGAACTAGGATCACTGGCGTTGTAATAGTGTTATGCTAACCACTTTGCTACCGTGCCACCCGAACTAAACTGAAAATAAATCAGCACCTGCAGGTAAGCGAAAGCTAGCCGGCCAGTGAGTGTGGTGGCATCCTCGCCGGAATTCGAGGGGAGTAGTCCTGGATTCGATCCAGCCAGCTCCCTGCACGCTTTCCATTCGTGCTGGGTTGAATGTTGAGCTAGCAACTCGATCTCATAAAACAGACAAACGCTAAAGAAATGGCAAGGTTGCTGCCCGAAGATAAAAAATAGCAAAAAGCTGCAAAAGATGTATAATTCAGGTTTGAAATAGGAACCACTTTGGCAGTGCAGAATTGTCTGGCCTTAGTGACAACACACACAGTACCTGACTTCCCATCTCTAGAGACTAAATCTGATTGACTTCTATTGAAAGCTGAGCAGACAGTGACCATATCCTTCAACTCAAATACAAGATAAATGACTGATGAGGTGATTAATACTCTAAAAGCTACTGTGCTACAAATTGGGAACAGTCCATAGATTTTTAACATTCCCATCTAACATCATTTATCTTAATCAGAGAGGTGTCTTTACAATGTTATTGTAGCCTATCATATTGCTTATGTGCTGCCTATGAGCAATCCAGTACAGTTCTTGAATAATCAGACAATGCATTCATATTTTTGCCTTAAAACCGAACCTAAATGTAGAGACCTTGTAGCCTTCTGAGGTGACTCCAGGTCAGAGTCAGGTTGATTATCACTGACGCGTGTCATGAAAGTTGTTGTTTTGTGCCAGCAGTACACAAAGTACACTATAAATTACAGTCAGAAATAAGTAGTGCAAATAGAGAGCAAAAACAATGAGGCAGAGTTCATGGGTTCATGGCCTGTTCGAGAATCTGATGGCAGAGGGGAATAAGCAGTTCCTGAAATGTTGAGACAGTGTCTTTAGGCTCCTGTATCTCCTTCCTGGTGGTGTTATTGAGCAGGGGGCATTTCCAGAGAGTGGGAGGTCCTTAATGATGGATGCTGCCTCATTACGGCATTGCCCTTTGAAGGTGTCCTTGATGCTGGGGAGGCAAGTGCCCATGATGGAGCTGGCTAAGTTTACAATACTCTGCAACTTTTTCCGACCCTGCACAGTGGTGCCTCCATTCTAGACAGCGATACAATCAATTGATCACTGGCCAGGGAGGTGGAGGTTGTTGGGAGAATTTTTGCCAGTCACTTTGAGCCAGGTTCATTGGCTTTGTTTTGGATAACAGAGCAAAAGATCTCTCTTGACATTGTTGGTCTGAAACTTCACTTTCTTTCCAATTAAACTCCGAGGCAATTACAGATGAATAAATATATGGATTCCTCGTGAAGTTAGTGAAATAATTGGATGTACAACAGTTATGTCTGGGTTTGCATGCCATTACTTCCTATAAAGGCGAAACCAAACCTCATCAATATCTGTGATGCTGTTACTCACCGATAATCTCAACGTCTTTTATGCAAGCGTTGAAAGAGAAAATAAAATGACGCATGGCACTTGGAGCCCACTCTCTCTACACTCATGACTGTGTGGCTATGCACAGCTCAAACGCCATCAATAAATTTGCCGATGTTACACTGTTGTTGACAAGATCTCAGATAACGACGAGGAGGCATCCAGGGGCTGGTTGAGTGGTGCCTCAACAATCTTTCTCTCAATGTCAGAGAATTGATCATGGGCTTCAGGAAGGGGAAGTCGAGAGAACGCACACCAGTCCTCATTGAAGGGTCTGCTGTAGAAAGGGTGAGCAGTTTCAAATTCCTGGGTGTCAACGATAGAAGATCTTTCCTAGGCTCAACATATTGGTGCAGTCATGAAGATGGCAGGCCAGCAGCTGGAGAGTTGGTATGTCACCAAATCCTCTTGCAAGTTTCTACAGATGTGCCATGGAGATTCTGATTGGTTGCAACACCATCTGATATGGAGACTCCTGCAGAGGGCTGCAGCCTCAGACAGCTCCATCACGGGCACAACCCTCCACACCATCAAAGACATCTTCAAGAAGGTGGTATCTACCAGTAAGGACCCTCACCATCTGGAATATATCCTCTTCGTGTTGCAGGCCTATAAAAGGTATTCAGTCACCCCTGCCCCCTCCAGCCCTTTTGGAAGTTTTCATGTTTTATTGTTTTACAACATGGAATCACAGTGGATTTAATTTGGGTTTTTTCACACTGATCAACAGGATAGACTCTTACTTGTCAAATTGAAAACAATTTTCTGCAAATTGCTGTAAATTTATTACAATTATTAAATGCAAAATAATTGATTGCATAATTACTCACCCCCTTCAAGTCAGTATTTAGTAGATGAACCTTTGGTAGCAATTACAGCCTTGGTAGGTCTCCATCAGCTTTGTACATCTGGACATTGCAATTTTTCTGCAATCTTCTTTACAAAACTGTTCAAGCTCTGTCAGATTGCAAGGGGATTGTGAGTGAACAGCCCTTATCAAGTCCAGCCACAAATTCTCAATTGGACTGAGGTCTGGACTCTGACTTGGCCACTCCAGGACATTAACTTTGTTGTTTTTAAGCCATTCCTGTGTAGTTTTGGCTTTATGCCTGGGGTCATTGTCTTGCCGGAAAACATATCTCCCAAGTTGCAGTTCTCATGCAGACTGCATCAGGTTTTCCTCCAGAATTTCCCTGTATTTTGCTGCAATCATTTTACCCCCTTACCTTCACAATCCTTCCAGGGCCTGCTACAGTGAAGCATCCCCACAGCATGATGCAGCCACCACCATGCTTGACTGCAACAGGTGATCTCTATTTAACTAATTATGTGACTTATAAAACCAATTGGTTGCACCAGTGATGATCTGGTGTGTCATATTAAAGGGGATGAATATTTAAGCCATCAATTATTTTGTGTTTCATATTTGTAATTAATTTAGATCACTTTGTAGAGGACTGTTTTCACTTTGACCTGAAAGAATCTATTTCTGTTGAAAGGTGTCAAAAAAGCCAAATTAAGTCCACTGTGATTCAATGTTGTAAAAGGATAAAATATGAAAACTTCCAAGGGGGGATGAATATTTTTTTTTGGTGCTGTACTACCATCAGGGAGGATGTACAGGGGCCCGCAGACCCATACTCAACATTTTTAGGAACAGTTTCTTCCCCTCTGCCATCAGATTTCTGAATGATCCATAAGCATACCCATCTATCTATTTATTTATAATAATAGAGAAATATGTTACGTCTTGTATTGCTGCCACACAAAAAAAAAACAAATTTCATGACATATGTCAGATATAATAAACGTGACTTTAAATATTTACTATGCTCTGTGGCTGCATCAATACCCAGGAATGTGGAGCATAGAAATAACTTTTTTAAAAAATAAAAATAACTCAGTGGGTCAAGCTGAGTTGGGCACAAAGCAGTGGATGAAATTTCCAGTCTCAATTTTAAACATCAACCCATCCCTTAGCCTCCACTGATGCTACTTAATCCACTGAGTTCAGCAACGAAACACCATGGATCAGCTCGTACACTACTGTGGGTTTGTTTTTGATTGTCTTTGTTCTAAAGTCTTGTTTTGCATGTTCTTTTCCTTCACGGTCTTACATACTGTCACTTATGAATTGTGTGTTGTCTGAATCCATGTGCCTGTGATGCTGCTGCAAGCAAGTTTTCATTGAACTGGTACCTAACTCTACTTGCGGATACAACAATAAACTTGACTTGAGTCTGAAACCTGTGGGTCTGTTGTGGTCATCTGGTGTTGCCTCCCCCTACATCAGGGGGACCATTTTGTGAGCACCTTCACTTCATCTGCCACAAAAGGTGGGATTTCCCAGGGGCCACAATTTCAATTCAACTTCCCATTCTCATTCCAACATTTTGGTCTATGGCCAGCTCTACTGCCACAACTGCAGGAGCACCACCTCACATTCCATCTGGGTAACCTCTAACCTGGTGGTATGAACATCGATTTCTCTAACTTCCAGTAATTTCTCCCTGCCCCTTCTTTTCCCATTCCCCATTCTGCTTCCCTTCCCATCTCTTCTCCTCGCCTGCCCATCACCTCCTTCTGGAGCCCTTCCCTTTCTCCTGTGGTCCACTTTCTTCTTCTATCAGATTCCTCCTTCTTCAGCCTTTAACCTCTTCTACCTATTACCCCCTAGCTTCTTACTTTGTCCCCCCGCCTCCCCCTCATCTGGTTTAATCCATCACCTGTCAGATTCTACTCCTCCCCCTCGCTCCACTTTTACTCTGACTTCTGCTCCCCTCCTTCCTTTCCAGTCCCAATGAAGGGTCTCAGCCCAAAACATCAACTGTTTACTCCCCTCCATTGATTCTACCTGACTTGTTGAGTTCCTTCACCATTTGATGTGGGCTGCTCAAGATCTCCAGCATCTGAAGAATCTCTTGTGTTTGTGATTTATTTTGTCACTCATATCAGCAAAAGTGATAATTCTGTCTATATAATTCCATGCTTGTAGATCTAAAATCTACTACTCCCTTTAGACTTGGCACCAAGTGACTGCCTTGTCAGCTTTACATTTTTTTCTGGCTCGGAGATTCAATATGCAGGATTTGAAAACGTAGCAGACATAATCTGAAAAACAAGTTGAGGTTCTGTACATTGAGTATACCCTCCAGCGTTCTTACAGCTGGGAACACGTGTCCTAGAGCACATGGCTCTTATGAATAACCAGTTGATCTGACCCCTTGACCTGAACACGTTCCAGCACACTTGTCAATCCTGCACTGTTGCCGATGGCAAGCTGTGCTTATGTCCAGCAGGGTTAAGAAGTACTGGAGGAGGGGTGAGAAATGCAATACAAAGGAGCCCTGACCCTTGGCATCTCTCAACATGGGACTGATTAACTTATTACTCACCCACCATTTTCGAACATAGAAGAGCACACTTCAGGCCTTTTGGCCCACAATGTTGTACTGCTCTTTTAAGCTACCCCAAGATCAATCTAACCATTTCTTCCCACATAGCCCTCTATTTTTCTTTCATCTGTGTAAACGGTAGTTCACAGACTATTCAGAGAATAAAAAGCTGTACCTAAAACATTGAACCTGGGTCTTCAGAATCAGAATCAGTTTTAATATCACCTGCAAGTGTTGTGAAATTTGTTAACTTTGCAACAGCAGTACAACTTAATACACGATAGTCAAGGAAAAAAAACTGTGAATATATGTATTACAGTATGAATATATATTTTAAATAGTTAACTAATTTGTGCAAAATAAAAAGTCGTGAGGTAGTGTTCTTGGGTTCAATGACCATTCAGAAATCAGATGGCAGAGGGAAAGAAGCTGTTCCTGAATCACTGAGTGTGTGCCTTTAAGCTTCCGTACCACTTTCCTGATCGTAGCAATAAGAAGAGGGCATGTCCAGGGGGTTAAGGGTCCTTAATGTTGGACACCACCTCTTCGAGGCATTGCTTCTTGAAGATGTCCTGAATACTCAGAGGCTAGTGCCCATGATGGAGCTGACTAATTTTACAACTCTGCAGCTTACTTTGATCCTGTGCAGTAGCCCCCACCCCTATACCAGATGGTGATGCAGTCAGTTACAATTCTCTCCACAGTACATCAGTAGAAATTTGCAAGTGCTTCTGGTGACATACCACATCTCCTAAAACTCCCATATGTACCTCCTCCCTGATGGTAGTAACATGAAGAGGGCATATCCCAGATGGTGAAGACCTTTAATAATAGATGCTGCTTTCTTCCTGCATTTTCTCAGCTAAAGTTCAAAGAAAATGTATTATCAAAGTACGTACAGAATATGTCACCATATGCTACCAAGAGAGTCAATCTTGAGCCCCAGTTTTTTTCTGTCCTGCACGAAGGACAGCCCAAAATGAGTGCTAGATCAAACATAAGATGCTGGAAGAACTCAGTGGGTTAGGCAGCATATGTGGAGGGAAATTGGGTCAGTCGACCTTTTGGATTGAGACCCTTCTCCTGGACTAATATTCAAGTGAGGAGAGATGGTAGGCAGATGGCGAAGGGGAAAGCGGAAATACCAATAAAAGCTGGGAGGTGACAAAGGCCAGAAGATGATCGAAGATAAAAGACAGAAGATGACCCATCTTCTAGAGAATGAGGAAAGCTTGGAAACCCATAAAACATTTTTGAAAAGTCAGATTAAAGAGAATCCCAAGCATTTGATACATACACCAAGAGCAGCATGATAACTAGGGAGTGGGTGGGACAACATCAAGTACAATGGTAGGAACGTATGCTTGGCAACTGAGGATGTGTGTGAGGTCCTAACTGACTATTTACATCAGTACAGTATTTACCGCACAAATATTGAAAACCATTGGGCATTTCTTGGAAGTAAGCAGTCAGGTTGTCAACCTACAGTTCTCAATCAGCCCATGGAAGCCCCAACAAGAGTCAACACTGGCCAGCTATTGACCCGGTTGGCACAGAATCTTCCTCGGTGGACAGCTTCAGTCTGTCTGTCATCTGGTTTCATAACAAAAACAGCAAGAAGGCAAAAGGGTTTCCATAGCAGCTTTGAGAACGGCCAGTGACGTGTTTGTGTAGCTTGGTGGGAAATGGGGCAGCTGAAGCAAAATTTTACACATTGGCAATGAAATAAATAACCAGATCACCTGCTTCAAAGTTCACATGAATGTATTATCAAAGTACATATATGTCACCATATACAACCCTGAGATTCATTTTCTTGCAGGCATTTACAGTAGAACAAAGAAATACAATCAACGAAAAGCTACAATGAAAGACTGAAAAAAAGCCAATATGCAAAACTGTATAATTACAAAAAACAACCAAAAAACAATAAATAATTAAGATAATAGTACTGAGAACATGAGTTGTAGAGTCCTTGAAAGTGAGTTTATCAGTTGTGCATTCAGTTCAGAGTTCAGAGTTGAGGAGAGTGAAGTTCTCCACACTGGTTCAGGCACATGATGGTAATAACTGTTCCTGAATTTGGTGGTAAGGGACCTAAGGTTCCTGTACTTCCACCCCGATGGTAGCAGTGAGAAGAGAGCATGGCCTGAATGGTGGGGGTCCTCACAACCCAACTCTTCCTTGACAATGTGCCATGGGATCTCCTACACCAACCTGGGAAAGCAGCCAAGATCCATGTTTGACAACTTACGCAGAACAAAGCATACCTAATAGTATAGTCATCCACTTTATAAAGAAAACGTTTACCAATCAAAATGTTGACTGTCCATTTTTCCCCACAGATGCTACCAGACCTGCTGAATTCCTCCAGTGTTCTGTGTGTTGCTCCAGATTCCAGCACCTGCAGTGTCTGTGCCTCCATTATCATTCTGCCGTCTGCACAATCTCACTTAACACAAATTATCTACAACATTAGATCAGTGACAAAACTACAAAATCTTTGAAAAGCACTATAGCACATCCAGGCTGTGTAAAGTGCTACAGAATTATAAACACAACTCATCCTGATCACCACATGTTTTGCCAATAATTTCCCCAATTCCAAGTTCCTTCTATAATTCCCATCCTGGCAGCCCTATTGCTCCCCTTTCCCATCCTATTTTACCAGGAAGCCACCTGGCCTCCTGAATCTGCCCCATCATTAAATATAACCATGACTGATTCTCCCCAGGTCTCCCTCCTTGCCTGTGCCAATTGCTCAAAATGCTCAATTCTCTAAAAGTAGGGCCAGGGTATTTTTTTTTCCCCATTTGCCTGACAGAGCAAAATGAAGCTTTTGCTTGGGGTCTTGTTCAAAAATATATCTGTCTCCCCTTTGAATCCTTCCAGTGATCAAAGCTCAACACATCGGGTAAGAGAATGGCAGCAGATCACCATTACCCAATAAAGGAATTCCTATGCACCTCAGCTTTAAACAACCATCACCCCTCCTTTGGCTTGCAACTATGTCCCATCATTGAGACCTAGCGCTGGTAGAAACATCTACCCTGTCATGCAGCCTTAAAACCTTACATGTTTCAATAAGACTATTCCTCATTCCTCTAAATTCCAATGGATGCAGACCTAACTTATTTAGCCTCTCTTGATGGGACGACCCTCTTATTCCAGGAATAGGCCTAACGAATCTCTTTTGGTCTGCCTCCAATGCTTCTACGTCCCTTCTTAAACAAGAGGACCAAAACTGCCCAATGCTCCAGGTTCGGTCGCACCAACATCCTTTACAACTGTGACAATAATTCCCTACTTCTAAGTTCTAACTCCTTTGCAATCAAGGCCAATATACCAATCGCATGCTTGCTGCACACACCTTCGTGTTAGGGCACCACGGTAGTGAGTGTGACACTATCACAGCTATCAGAGTTCGGAGTCCAATTCCAACATCATCTATAAGGAGACTGTATGCCCTCCCCATGGAATGTCTAGGGCTCCCTCTCCCCCACAGAACAAAAAGATCTAGTGGTTAGTATGTTAATTGCCCACTGTAAATCGTCCCATGATTAGGCTAGGGTTAAATCAGGGCATGCTTGTTCCTGCGGCTCGTAGGGCCAGAAGGATCTCTTCAGCACTGAACCTATAATTATCGGGAAAAACAGCACTAATCACCAAAAGCACCTTTTATCCATATGAAGGATAATATGGGGCACGACTCCTGAGATCACTTTGCAATCAACTGCATCCTTCAAAAAGGAATATTTTACATGCAAAAAAAAGATACATTATGCAAGCTGCTTTTCAAGCAAGACTAGGATGAAAGTAGTACTCCATGTCTCTGTATGGATAGGAAATGTTTAGAGCATGGGGTTCCCAACCTTTTTTACACTATGGACCAATACCATTAAGCAAGGGGTCCGTGAACCCCAGTTTGGAGGGATATGGGTCAAACACAGCAAATGAGAAAAGTTAAATAGGTATCTTGGTCCTGATGGATTTGATTCAAAGAGTCTGTTTCTGTGCTGTATTACTGAGAGTTTGTACATTCCCCCCATGACCATGTGGGTTCTCCAGTTTCCTCCCACAGTCCAAAAAGACGTACAAGTCAGAGTTAGGGTTAGTAAGTTGTGGTGTGTTACGTTGGCACCAGAAGCGTGGCAATACTTGTGGGGCTGCCCCCAGCACAATACTCTGAATGTGTTGGTCATTGGCATAAATGGCACAAATGTTTCAATGTACATGTGACAAATTAAGCCATTCTTTATATTTGTAGAGAATCATCTATGACTTCACAACCTGAACAATGTATGGTCACTCAAGTAGTTCTTTAGGCGTAGTCTCAGCCTTTTGAAAGAAAATGTGTCATACGGTAGTAAAGACTGGTAACAACTCAAAGAAGTGGTGAAGGTACCTGACATAGAACAAATTTATTTTTAAGTACAGCTGCCCTGTTGCTAGGTTGATTACAGCAAACGGTCTCCGCGTAGCACAGACAAAATGAACGACTGAGCTAGCCACAGAGAACAAATGCAGAGAGAACCTCCTATTCTTCGAGCAGAGTCACAGGGATTTCACGGTCCACCTGAACTAACAGATACATTTTCTTTGTATAAAGAGTGTCAGGACAGTACAAGCTGAACGGTGCAACTTTGAAGGGAATGTGAACAAAGAAATCTGTAGAGCGCATGAAGCAAAACAAAGAATGTAAGTGGAGAGGATGACAAACAAGGAACCCCAGGAGAGGCAGAAATACGCTAAACCATTTTGAAACTTTTGGTTCAGGCCCAAGTGGATAAATGTGTCTAATTCTCATATCTGCACTTTAGGAAAGCTTCAAATAAAGGTGCAGAAAAAGTGATGGCAGAGGCAGATACATTAGTATAGGAGTGATGTCAAAGGTAGTGCTTTTACACAGAGGGTAGACGTGTGGAATGTGCTTTCGGGGGTGCGGGTAGAGGCAGATATATTAGGTGAATTTAAGAAACTCTTAGATAGGTACATGGGATGATAGACAAATGGAGAGCTGTGTAGGAGGGAAGAGTTAGATTGATCTCATAGTTGGTTAAACAGTTAGCACAATATTCTGGGCTGAAAGGCCTGTTGTGTTTGAAACTAGATAATGTGTGGTTTCAGAAGATACATGGATAAATTGGAGAAGCTGACTTTATTCTCCTTGGAGCAGAGATGATGGAGATTTGATGGAGGTGGTTAAAATTGAAACAGGTTTAGGTGGAGTAAAGGGAATGAGGCCTTTTGTCCCATCTATTCCATGCTAAGTTATTGGATTTCTTGCAGAAAGAGACAGCAGGAACTCTGTGTATTAAAAACTGTTCTTCAGCACTCTTACAGAATTTCATTGCTTTGCCTTACACTGTTCACTGTGGAATATGAGTGGCTCCGTGCAACAGGGCAGCACACCCATCAGGGTGCACATTCCTCTGAGGGGCCTGAACCCAAAGTCTTCTACCTTGGAGGTGAGCAACAGCCGTCAAGTTTCTTCCCTAATTTGATACTAATAGAAGGATACTTCGGGAGTCTGCCCTTTGTCTCTTCTTCCTGGATCCTGACCATGAAATGTTACATAGCGCCCAGCGGCCTAAAGCACATTCACTTGCTTCCTCTCTGATAGTGACAGTAGACAGGTCCTGAAGCCAGGCAGGAACAGAGTACAGGGTCTTGTGGAACAAGTCCAGAAATTGCATACAACATCAGATCAATATACCTTCCTCTCCTCCCGGCAACTTGGCTAGTTATAGACCAGATCCAGATGGCCACTTGAAAGGAAAAGTGGCCCAAGCATAAAGGAGAAGAACAAGAGAAACCATGCTGTGTTCACACTGGAGGACCCAGAAAGGACGATACATTTAGATACAAAAATACAACTGCAGATGCTTCACCCTCCCCTATCTCTATTACCGGGCTTCGGCCCTCTCTTCCCCCCCATTCCTGATTAAGGGTCTCGGCCCGAAACGTTGGCTATTCTTTTCTCACGGATGCTGAGTTCTTCCAGCGTCGTGTACGGATACATTTAGATACTTAGCTTACTTTGAACTTTATTATTCATTTGTACCATGTTAGAGGACAGCATTTATTGCCCTTGCCGGTATTGAGTTGCTTTCATAAACTGACTTCACCAGGTTCCCAATTTTCTCTACCCACCCCCTCCTCTTTTAAAGATGTTCCTTAAAATTCATCTCTTCAGCGTGATGTTGACTGGTCACGCTGCTGTGAGACAATTTTTAACCTGCAAAAAGTTTCTATATAAAAGCCAGCAATAGCTCTGAGACACTTCAAATGTGTTGTGGCTTTAAATAAACACAGATTGCACAAAAAAATATAAGAAATAGGAGCAGGAGTCGGCCATCTGGCCCGTCAAGCCTGCTCTGACATTCAATAAGATCAGGGCCGATCTGGCCATGAACTCATCTCCACCTGCCTGCCTTTTCCCCATAACCCTTAATTCCCCTACAATGCAAAGATCTATCCAACCCTGTCTTAAATATATTTACTGTGGTAGCCTCCACTGCTTCATTGGGCAGAGAATTCCACACATTCACCACTCTCTGGGAAAAGCAGTTCCTCCTCATCTCTGTCCTAAATCTACTCCCCTGAACCTTGAGGCTTTGTCCCCTAGTTCTAGTCTCACCTATCAGTGGAAACAGCTTTCCTGCCTCTATCTTATCTATCCCTTTCATAATTTTATATGTTTCTATAAGATCTCCACCAGCCTCAAAACGCTATATCTCAGAATTTCAATGACAAACTGGCAGTATTAAAGTATAACAGGGTCTCTCTCCACCCTCCCATTCAGAACATATATCAGAAGTGCCTTCAATCCTTTCCATAATCTCTTTGACCTCCTTGTCATCAGGCAGAAGGTACTGAACCATAAGAACCAGAACTGTCAGGCTGGGTAAGATCTTCCCCCAGGATCTACTTAACACCCCGCTGCCAACCAGCACACATATACACTTTGTCTGAACACCCCCCCCCCCCCCTCCAACACTCCACAACTCACAGACATATTCTCATCCTGCAGAGGTCACTTTTCACCTTTTCTTGCTGCTGTTTCACATATTTATGCAATTGCTTGTTTTAATATCATAGTGACAGTAACATTATACCGTCCTCCATGAACACACACTTCTCACTTTATGTCAATTTGTCAATCCTCAGGCCAGGCCACTCAGGGATTTGTGTTAATTTTTTCTTTGTGACTGTATGTGCTGGATCATAACTATTTGTGCTGTGTGTGACTATATGTACTGTGTTTTGTACCTTGGCCCCAAAAGAATGATGTTTCATTGAGTTGTGTACATATGTACGGCTGAATGACAATAAGCTTGAACTTAAACTTGGTAATTGGACATGCATTCTGACTGCATCCTCCTGGAGCTGATCCAAGGCTACAGGGATGCTGAGAAGATTTGTCACTCAGGGCTTTCAAACATTACCATTTTCCTCTCAGAATTCAACATTACAAGTCAATTTAACCACACCAGTAGTCAAAACTCTTTCAAAGATGAGATATTCCAAATTATAAGCAGATTAACACTACCAATTAAACACAAGACTGATGATTATCACATGAGCCTTTCTGGTGAGATCATTTCTAATCCAACCTTCATTGAGAAATTAGTTTCCAAATTAAGAAACTTCTGCTCTGAAGTTCCTAAATATTTCTTGACAGTGTTAAGCAAAATAGTATAACAATAATGGCTCTCTTCATCAATGGACAGACTCTCCACTTCAGAACCAAAACCCCAAAGTACCTATAAGATATATTTTAAACACATTTAAATACTATAAATGGTGTACAATTTTCCTTTAGTAATTGCTACAAATATTCTCAACCCAACCTCCAAAGCTTCTCTCTCCACCACTGCTCTTTCCATCTCCCTGTTTCTAGCCTCACTCCATTCTTACAGATACCACTTTCTAACTTCCAGACAAGGAAAAGGTGGAGGGATGGGGAGATGGGGGTAGTGGGAGTGGTCTTTCGATAGGAGCACCATCGAGAATGTCCTGTCTGGCTGCATAATTGTGTGGTACACAAGATGCAAGGCATCAGACAGAAGATAATAAAAAACACCGAGAAGATTGCCAGGGTCTCCCTCCTCCACCCACAATTAGTGACATTTACTGGGACTGTTGTACACCAAGGACCCTTGTCAACATTCACACTTGTTGTATACATATTTACCGGCCTCAATCACTTTGCCTGGCACCGCATTCATCTGGGTATAAAAGTTTCCCCTTTGGTCCCTTTTGAATCTTTCCCCTAAATCTACATATCCTAGTTTTGGACTATAAGCTTGCCTCTATTCTCCTACACCCCAGTGCTGATCCTTTCCCCTACCAAGAGGATCATCAGGATCTCCCTCCCCACTATTTGTTGCAGGCAAAGGGCCTGAAGCATAATTGACGATCCTTACCACCCATCCTGCAATCTCCTGACCCACTATCATCAGGAAGGAGGTACGGCAGCATCAGGACTAGGACTGCTAGGCTGAGTAACAGCTTCTTCCCTCGGGCTGTGAGACTAATGAATACCCTGCCAATGCCGAGGTCTCCTCACTAGGACAGTGAGCTGTTTCTTGTTCACCTGTCCTGCGCGATTCACATGCATTTTGAATTATATTTCCTTAACTTATTTGTGGTAATATTTTGTTTTATGTGCTGTGTGTGATATGTGTATTGTGGCTACACCATGATCCAGAGGGTCATATATATGGTTGTATATATGTACAGTCAGATGACAATAAACTTGAACTTGAATTTGCAGTTAAGGCATCCTCATGCCTTGGGATTTTGAATGGACAATGCAAATGGACACAACTGATCTGGAGCTCATTCCAAAGCCAGGGAAAATAAAGTGGGACAAGCTCAGTTAGACAACTTGGTTAGCACGGGTGATTTGGGCCAAAGGGCCTGTTTCCATGTTGTACAGCTCTATGGCTCTCTGGCTGATTAAATAAAATGGGCAGTGGAGCTTTCAGAAGCCTACCCAATCTATCCTATCAAATCCTATCCTGTCTATATGAAGGACATAGATAGTAAATGCAAGTAGACTTTTCCATTGAGGTTGGGTGAGAGTAGAACTAGAGGTCATAGGTTATGGGTGAAAGATGAAATATTTAGAGGGAGCATGAGGGGTAACCTCTTCATTCAGAGGGTGATGAGAGTGTCATTCCATGACTTTGACATTATAGACTTGTCATCTATATCAATGATCTGGATGATAATGCTTCCAGCAGAAGTGGTGGATGCGGGTTCAATTTCAACATTTAAGAGAAATTTGGATAGGTATGTGCATGAGAGGGGTATGGAGTGCTATGGTCCACATGCAGGTCGAGAGGACTAGGTAGAAAAATGGTTCAACGTGGACTAGATGGGCCAAAGAGCCTGTTTCTGTCCTATAGTGCTCCATGACTCTAAGTTCAAGCTTAATGCTGGCCGTCATTTCTACTAAAATTACACTCAGTACCTGATAAGGATCTGGGGGTGGTGAAACCATCGGTCTGTGAAATATCTTAGAACTAGCCAGGAAAAAGAAATTAGAAGTCCAAAACTGCCACGTTTGGTGAGGGAACAAAGTAGTCCAAAACCAGAATACAAAATAGGGAAATGTGTAAGGAAACGACACAGTAATGTAGTGGTTAACAGTCCCAGCGACCCGGGTTCAATTCCTGTCACTGCCTGTAAGAAGTTTGTGTGTTCTCCCTGTGACTGCGTTGGTTTACTCCCATGGTTCAAAGCCATACTGCTTGACAGGCTAATTGGTCATTGTAAATTGCCCTGTGATTAAGCTAGGGTGAAACTGGGGGATTGCTGGACAGCACGGTTTGAAGGGCCCATGCTGCACTGTATCTCAATCAATCAATAAATAGAAAATGCAGGACATACTGAACATGGAGAGGAAAGCTTCAGAGAGATATGGACCTAAACACCAGCAAATTATATTAGCTCACTTCATCAATTTATTTGCTGTGGATAAATTGGACCAACACAGACCAGGCACATTTATGAAGGAAGCAAAAGGGAAATCCCTGCTTTTCTCTGCCCAGATGCTGCCCGAACTGCTGAACATTTTCAGTGTTTCCTGTCTGGGTTAGGCAATTGAAATTGTAACTAGGACTCACACGTTTATTCATGCCTAAATCTTGCATGTAATAAGCCCCGATTGTGTATGCATCTGTGGTACCCAAGCAGTATACACTCAGTAAACCTCCTGTTCCTAATAAAGTGACCACTGAGTGCACATTTGTGATCTTCTGCTTCTGTAGCCCATCCACTTCAACGTTTGACATGTTGTGCATTCAGAGGTGCTTTTCTGCACAGCAGTGTTGTAACACGTGGTTATTTGACTGACTGTCACCCTCCTGTCAGCTTGAACCATCCTGGCCAAACTCCTCTGACCTCTCTCATTGATATATCATTTTTGTTCACAGGACTAGCACTCTCTGGATTCTTTTTTTTGTTTTTTCGCACTTTCTCTGCAAACTCCAGACACTGCTGTGCACGAAGATCCCAGATTAGCAGTTTCTGAGATACTCAAACCATTTCGTCTGGCACCAACAATCATTCAGATTACAGATTTGTCATCTGTATCAATGATCTGGATAACAATGTGGTTAACTGGATCATCAAATTTGCAGATGGTACCAAGATTGGGGGTGTAATGGTCAGTGAGGAAGGCTGTTATAGCTTGCAGAGGGATCTGGACCAGCTGGAAAAATGGGCTGAAAAATGGCAAGCGGAAGTTAATGCAGACAAATTCAAGTTTTGCACTTCTGTAGGACTAACCAAGGTAGATCTTACACAGTGAACACTTGAGCATGGAGGAGTGTGGTAGAACAAAGGGATCTGAGAATACAGGTAGATAATTCATTGAAAGTGGCGTCACAGATCAAAAGAGTTGTAAAGAAAGCTTTTGGCGCTTTGGCCTTAAACATACCAATGTATTGAGTACAGAAGATGGGATGTTACGTTGAAGTTGTATAAGATGTTGGTGAGGCCTAATTTGGAGCATTGTGAGCAGTTTGGTCACCTACCTACAGGAAAGATATAAACAAGGTTGAAAGGGTGCAGAGAAAGTTTACAAGGATGTTGCCAGGTCTGCAGAGCATGAGTTATAACGAAAGATTGAATAGGTTCGGACTGTATTCTTTAGAACATAGAAGATTGAGAGGAGACTTGATAGAGGTATACAAAATTATGAGGGGTATAGATAGGGGAAATACAAGCAGGCTTTTTCCACTGAAGTTGGGTGGGACTACAACTAGAGGTCACAGGTTAAGGGTAGAAGGTGAGAAGTTTAAGGGGAACATGAGGGGAAACTTCTTCACTCAGAGGGTCACGAGAGTGTGAAATAATCTGAGAGAATAAGTTGTGCATCCAAGCTCAACTTCAATGTTTAAGGGAAGTTTGGATAGATGGTAGGGGTATGGAGGGCCATGGTCGCAGTGCAGGTCGATGGGAATAGGCAGTTTAAATGGTTTTGGCATGGACTAGATGGACCAAAGGGCCTGTTTCTGTGCAGTACTTCTCTACAAGTCTATTTTATTTTATTCAGAAATACAGCACGGACTAAACCCTCCCAGTCCTTCAAGCCGCACTACTCAGGAACCCACTTATTTAACCTGTAATGGGACCATTTACAATTACCAATTTACCTACTAACTGGTAGATCTTTGGACTGTGGGAGAAAACCAGAGCACGGGGAGGAAACGCACGCACTCACGAGAAAGAACGTACAAATTTGCTTACAGAGAGTGCCAAAATTGAACTCCAGTCTCCAACACCCCGAGCTGTAATAGCGTCATGCTGAATGTAACACTTCCGTGGCCCTCCTTAGATCACATTTCCCCCCCCCCCCCATTTTGATGTTTGGCCTGAACAACAACTGAACTTCTTGACCGTGTCTGCATGCTTTCGTGCATTGAGATGCTGCCACATGATTGGCTGATTAGATATTTGCATCAATGAGCAGGTGTACCTAATAAAATAGCTACTGAGTACACATGGACAGGGAAGGTTCAGAGAGATGTGGACCCAACACCAGCATGTAGGACTAGCTCAATTACGTAACCCAAGTCCCTACCAAATAAGGCATAAGGCACTTGCCATTCCTCATCCTTGTTTTCTCTCCTTCACTATTCCCCATTCTTGTTTCCCACTCACTCCTTACCTGCCCATCACAACCCCCTGATACTCTTCCCTTCCCTTTCTTCCACTGTCTGCTGTCCTCTCCTATCAGATGCCCCCTTCTCCAGCCCTTTCACCAATCAACTTCCCAGCTCTTCATTTCAGCCTCTCCCCCTGCTCCCACTTTCACCTTTCACCTGCCACCTTGTACTTCTTCCTCCCCTTCCCCCACCCTCCCATTCTATCTTTTCCCCTTCTGTTCTGGTCCCGATGAAAGGCATCGGCCCGAAACATCAACTGTTCGCTCTTTTCCAAAGTTGCTGCCTGGTCTACTGAGTTCCTCCAGTATTTTGTGTGTTGCTTTGGACTTCCAGCATCAGCAGATTTTCTCACGTTTGTAAGGCCCTCCTTTCCCTCCGCTAGCCCTGCAGGTCACGTTTGAGCAAGGTGCAGCACCTGCTCTCCCCCCCCCCCCACCACCCCCAATCAGGGTGACGTGAAGCCACGAGAGCAGGTGGTGGGTGGTCGTGTGGGTGCAGATCACAAGCCCCGGTTATGCGACCACTGACACCAGGCAGACAATCTCTGGAGAGTATTGATAATGGCTATGGGTCACCCGTCTTGTAGAGACTCTGCCCAGAAGAAGGCAAAGGCAAACCACTTCTGTAGGAAAATTTGCCAAGAACAATCATGGTCATGGATAGACCATGATCGCCCAGGTCAGATGACATGGCACATAATGATGATGATGAGTTCGGGGTGGGTGAGTTGAGCCAGCCCACCCAGGTCGAGCACATTTATAACCAGAGCAAAAGGTACAAATCGTTTTTGTCTCTCTCAGATGCTGCCTAACCTGCTGAGCATTTTCAGCCTTTCCTGTCTGGGTTAGGCAATTGAAATTGCAACTAGGGCACTAAAGGGTCACAAGTTTATTCATGTCTTAAGTCTTGCATGTAATAAGCCCTGATTGTGTCTGAGCTACCTGAATAGTGCAAATTTCTACTTGAACCTGCAGGCAGGACGGTGCCTTTCAGTAGTGAATGATGCTGCGGCAATGGGTTTTATTGAGGGAGGCGTTAATATCGCTGATATTTAACACACGAAATAAAACCGCAAACTAATTTAGACGTCTGTTAGTATTTGTCGGCAATTAAAATCTCTCTCACACATGCAATTGTCATATGGCACCACACAAATTACAGAGAAACACATCAATTCGGAGAATGATGTCACCGCTGTTACTGGCATTTTCATTCTACTGCCAGCCGGCGCTCGGGTGCCACTGTTTCTGGGTCGCTCGCTCGCCAAGCCACCCCCTCAGCCCCCAGCTGTGGTAACTGTACCACTGCAGGAGTGTACTGCATAACACCTCCCACCTGCACTCCGAGTGAAACGATTAAATGCTCTCGCCGTGAACGGCAATAAGTTCACCGCAAAGGGGTGTCTAATTTGCCTGTTTTGGGGGTGGCGAGCGGAGGGAGGCTTTTATCCTGCGGTTGACAAGCCCGTACAGTTACAACCAGCAGCGAGTTGGCCGGCACCTTCTCACCCCAAACCTCACGGTGCATTTAGCTTCACCCTCTATTTCCTCGTCAATTCAATTTTGATCGGGGGGGGGGGGGAGAGAAAGAAATTACAGCGGAGGTTTAGATCCGCAACGCAGCAATATTTCACGGCCGACCACCACCATTACAGAGAAGACTGAGTGGGGGTGGGGGTAAATACAGGAGGGGAAGGCACAGTGTGGGGGGGGGGCGTTTAGAGTGAGAAAGCCAAGGGGGAGTCAAACGAGAGAGTGGAAGGGGCGTTACGAGAGGGCAGTGGTGAGGGGAGAATAGGGAGAGGAATGACCGGGATGGAGAGGGGAATGGAGGAAGGGAGGGAAGGGGAGTGATGGGGAGGGGAGAATAGGGAGAGAAGAGGAGAATAGGGGGAACGGTGAAGAGGGGAGAATAATGGGGGGAGTGATGGGGAGGGGAGAGCAGCTTTAAATATATTGGAGTTTAAGGAAAAAGGCACAGAAGTTAAACAGAGAATCCCTCCTGGAAATAGTGGAGATCTATAATGAACACGGAGCTTAAAGAAATGAGCAGCATAGAGATTAATGGGGCAGAGAGGCAGTAAGTCCCTAGGACCCGACGGCCTGCGGTCTAGGGGTACGAAGGGGGTGGCTTTAGAGAACCTGGTTTCATCCAGAACATTTTCCACAGACCGGAAAACAGCAGATACTCTCTAAGAAAGGAGGGAGAGAGCACCACAGACCAATTAGCCCATTCTCCCCGGTAGGAGAAATGCTGGAATTTATTATTGAGAGAATGATCCTTAAAATTAATAACCACAAGAGATTCTGCAGATGCGGCGAATTCAGAGTAACAGACACAAAATGCTGGAGGAACTCAGCAAGTCAGGTAGCATCTATGGAAAGGAGTAACGAGTCAACTCATCAGGTTCTGTTGAGGGGTCTCAGCTCCTTTATACCTGTCCATAGGTGCCGTCTGACCTGCTCAGTTCCTCCAGCATATTGTGTGCGTTACTCTTAAATTAATAATGGGGTTTGGCAAAGCCAATACGTAACGAGGTTGACGAATCGGCCGGAATTATTCAAGTTTGGAGGTGACAAAACACGAAAAAATAGGCAGACCAGTTGGAGATTCCAGAAGGTGCTTTGTCCAGGTTTTCTTTCCGAGATTATTCTACGGCATTAGAGCACGTGGCATCGGGGAAATGTACTGCGGGGAACCAAGAATAGGCAGAAAAGGGGAGAGTGGAAAATGCAAGTGTGATTTCCTGGATGAGAGGTTATGATTAATGTGGGGAACGATGTAAATTGGTAAAATGGCTTATTATTGTCATATGTACTGATGTACAGTGTAAAACACGAGTTGCATAATGCTCATACACGAAGTGCATTGAGGTATCAGAAGGTAAAATAACAACAGAATGCAGAATAAAGTGTTACAGTTCCAGAGAGAGCCCAGGGCAGCCAGACAATAAAGTACAAGGTCATAACGAGGTAGATAGATTCTAGGGTCAAGATTCCACCTTATCATATTCAGGAAACATTTAAGAGTCTTATAACGGGGAGGTAGAAGCTGTTCTTGAGAGTCGTGGTACCTGATTTCAGGCTTTTGTATCTTCTGCCGCTGGGGGGGGTGGGTGGGGAAGAGGAGGAGTGGGGTCTTTGATTATTCAGGCTGCTTTCCATTGGTGAAAGGTGTCGAGATTCTCCTGTTTACAATCTTTATCAGTAATTCAAATAACAGGATCAAGTTCAGTAGCTGAACATTGATTTATCTAACTTCCAATAATTTCTGTGCTCTCCCCAATCTCTTTTTCCATTCCCCGCTCTCGTTCCCCCCCCCCCAACTCTTCTCTTCTCCTCATCTGCCCATCACCTCTCTCTGCTGCCCCTCCTCCTTCCCTTTCTCTCATGGTCCACTCTCCTCCTCTATCAGATTTATCCTTCAGCCTTTTCGATTTATCACCTCCCAACTTCACACGTCATCCCCGCTCCCCCACCCAACCGGCTTCACCCATCACCTTCCAACTTGTTCTCCTTCCCCCCCCCCCCACCTTCTTATTCTGGTTTATTCCCCCTTCCTTTCCAGTCCTGAAGAATCTCAGCCCAAAGCATCAACTGTTTATTCCTCACCACAGAGTTCCTCCAGCATTTGGTGTGTATTACTCTGGGACCAGAGCTGTAAATAATACTCCATGTGGAGAATATCTTGTATTTAATTGCATTCACTATATTCAACTTTGCTTATGGTACAAAGCTGGGTGATACATATAGCTAAGGTGATATATATAAAACCAGGGTGCACAGTACTGTTGGCGTGGTTTGGTGTGGGTGCAGACACACCCAGCCCTCAGGCACCAGGCAAGGTCATTTGATCCCAAACAATTGGTTTATAGGTCATTGCAGTAATCTCTGTGGTGCTTCCCACTCCCTCCCCTCTCCTCCCACCGTGATTCCCCTCTCCCTGCCCCCTTCCCGCTCTCAGTCCACAATAGGGGCCCATCTCAGAATCAGGTTTATCATCACTCACAGATGTCATGAAATTTGTTTTTCTTTTTGTGGAAGCAATACTCTGCAATACATAGAATTACTGCAGTACCGTGCAAAAGTCTTAGGCACCCTAGTTTTATATATATTTATACCCAAGGCTTTTGCACAGTTCTGTATAAGGTAGAAAAATGTGAGACCTTGATAGAAAAACCTAGAAAGTGAGATAATTCTTAAACAGTAAAAAAACTATTGTTCAGGAGGACCTAGTGAGCTGTGCTTTACTCATTAGGAAAAGCTAAGAAGCAGGTACAGGAAGAAGTTAAGAAGGTAGGCTTATTTTGCAAGGAGAGTTTAAGAGGTAAGATAGCCATAGTCAATGATACAGTGCCCTGGTGACACTGCACATGGAGAACCGTGCACAGCTCTGGTCTTAGTAGGAAAGGAGTGCAAACAAGATTCAACATTGAGACATAGAAAGGTGGATTTGCTGTATGAGGAGAGATTAAATAATCTGGATGATGGTTGGTGAGGAGGTGGATACAGGGTTATGTAGGTAAGGGGATTGGAGTGGAGGAGGGTGGGGAGTGAGGGGGTGTGGTCAAAATAAAAGTTCAGTCACTCAGGATGGAGGTGAAGAAATGTTCTCACTCAGAGGACGGTGAATCTTTGGAATTCCAAATCCCGTGGAGGGTGGGGAGTCTGACAGGAGATAATGGGGGAGGGGGATGGAGAAGGGAAATGGGAAGAAAGTGGGGTGAGCAGCTAGCAGAAAGGAAGGTGGGGAGCAACTGTGAGGTGGCGGGATGGAGGGATTGGGTAGAGAGAAGGGGGAGGAGGGGCTGGGAGGTCTGAGGTGGGGCAGGTGAGGGATGGGAAGATGGAATGGAGGTGGGAAAGATAGGAGGGTGTGGAGAAATGGGGGGTGGAGACGAGGGATGGGGAAACGGGGATGAGAGAGTTGGAGAGAATGGGAGATAAATAAGGGAAGTGACGAATGTCGGAAAAGAGTGGAGGTAAACACTAGATGGGGGATTAGTCAAGGAATGACAAGACGTGCAGCGGGAAAAGGGAATTATTGCAAAGAGGCAGAGATGGGGAAAAGGGCAAGGGACTGAGTTAAAGAATTGGAGTGTGTGTGCCGGTGAGGGAAATAGAAGTGGCCATCGGGCAGAGTGCGTGGCGGAGAATTAGAGTCGGAGGGAAGAGATGGTGGGGGGGAGATGGCGGAGGGAAGAGATGGTGGGGGGGAGATGGCGGAGGGAAGAGGTGGTGGGGGGAGATGGCGGAGGGAAGAGATGGTGGGGGGGAGATGGCGGAGGGAAGAGGTGGTGGGGGGAGATGGCGGAGGGAAGAGGGTGGGGGGAGATGGCGGAGGGAAGAGATGGTGGGGGGGAGATGGCGGAGGGAAGAGGTGGTGGGGGGGAGATGGCGGAGGGAAGAGGTGGTGGGGGGAGATGGCGGAGGGAAGAGGTGGTGGGGGGAGATGGCGGAGGGAAGAGGTGGTGGAGGGGGGAGATGGCGGAGGGAAGAGGGTGGGGGGAGATGGCGGAGGGAAGAGGTGGTGGGGGGAGATGGCGGAGGGAAGAGGGTGGGGGGAGATGGCGGAGGGAAGAGGTGGTGGAGGGGGGAGATGGCGGAGGGACGGGGGTGGATGGCGAGGAAGAGCTCGGGCGGGACAGATTCTCCGGGGAGGTGGGCAGTGGACAGGAGAGAGGCGGCCGCGACAGGGTTAAGCTGCTGCGGGCTGTGACAGGTACCCTGCTCAGCTTCCACGGCACAGGAGAGCGAGCGGATTCACGACAGCGCCGATTTAATTTTCAATAGAGAGATAGCCATTGCTTTGCAAGTACAAAAGACACCGAGCATACCCAGCAAATGGAAATCGAATGAGTAAATAGGGAACAGGGGGCTAGGGTAGAACGGATTCTTTTTTTTTTGCATCCTTTACTCACCCGGGTCGAAGTGGGAGCTAAAGGCAAGGCAGGAATGGCACAGTCCCGAAATCAGCATCAGGCGAAGATGCGCACACGACCACATCGCTGCTATAAATTTTGCAATCAAATATAAAAAAAAAGGGGAGAGAAGCCTCCACGACAGAAATAACAAAATAATGCCAGGGAGAGCCTGTCAGCAGTGATGACTGTTTGAAATCAGTCAGGATAAAGCCCGTGCAGCAGCCCGGTGTCGGTGGAACGATGCCCGCTCTGCGAGGCTGCGGTGCGGCGGCCGGCCGGCCGGCTCCATGCTGCTGTCTCCGTCGCAGGGTCCCGGTGCAGAGTCGGGGGCGGCCGGGCCGCTGGCGGGGCTGCGGCGCGCACTGTGCGAGTGGCTGAGCCCGCGGGCACACAGCGCCATCTTCGCCCGGGCGCGCGCTCGCCCGCCCGCCCGCCTGACTGACTGACTACGCGAGAGAGCGCAGCGCGCGACCGGCGCCAAGCTCACCCGCACAACAACCACCCCCCCCCCCCCACCCCTCACCCCACCGACCCGACGAATAACAACGCCGCTCCCGGCCCCGCGCGAGTGCGCGCGCTATCCGTGCACCTGCGCCGGGCAGAGAGCACTGAGGGGGAGAGGGGGAGGAGAGAGCAGGGGAGGAGGGAAGGAGGAGGCGAGATGGGTAGAGGGGGTGAAGATGGGAGTGGGGGAGAGGGAAGGGGAAAGGGGAGCGGGGAGAGGGAGGGGAGATGAGGGATGGGAAGGGGTAGAGGGGTGAAGGAGGGGGGAGGGGTATGGGGAGAGTGCAAGGGAAAGAGGAGCGGTGGAAATGAGAGGGGAAGTGGGAGTAGGGGAGAGGTAAGGGGTGAAGGGAGTAGGGGAGGGGGAGAGGTATGGGGAGAGTGCAAGAGGAGCGGTGGAAATGAGAGGGGAAGTGGGAGTAGGGGAGGGGGAGAGGTATGGGGAGAGTGAAGGGAAAAGGGGAGCGGTGGAAATGAGAGGGGAGGGGGAGAGGCCAGTTGGGGAGTGGGTAAGGGGGAGGGTGCAAGGTGAAAGAAGGGGAGGGGAGAAAGGGGGAGTGAGAGGAAAAGGGGAGGGGACGGAGGCAGGGGTAGGGGAAGGGAGGGGGGCTGACAGAAGAAGAGACGGGAAGGGAGGGGAAAGTGGAGGGAGGGTTGAAAGTGGAGGAGGATGAGGGTAAGGGGAGAGAGTGGCTGTTCATTGGACCCCTCCTTCAACACCAAAACCACCCCTCACCTCTCAACACAAAAACCGCCTCTTCCTCACCCCCCACTCCTTCAATGCCAACACTCCCCTCGAAACACTGACTCTATCTATCCCCCAAGCTCTTCATCCTATGTATACCCTTCATAATTTTGAATACCTCTGTAACATCTCCCCTGTGCTGTTGGGCATAAAGTCCCAACCTCTTAAACCCTTCCCTATAACTCATATCCTCAAGCTCCAGGAACATCCTTGTAAACATTCTCTTCACCATTTTAAACTAATTGATATTTTTCCTGTAGGTAGATGACAAGATCTGCACACAATACTTTCAACGTGGCCTCAACGGCATCTTGTACATAATGCACGTACTCAAGGCCAATGTGCTAAAAACTCGATTTATGACCTTTTCCATCTGTGCTGCCATTTTCAAGGAATAGTGGATTATGTATTTGCAGATCCCTTTGTTCAACAGCACACCTCGGAGCCCTACCATTCACTGTGTAAATCTTGCTCTGATTTGGCCTCAAGTGCAGCACCTCATACTGTTGTAATGAATTTATCAGTATGAATGCTGTGCAAGACAAGTACTTCTCAGTATATTTATTATTCAAGTGTGTGTACTTTATACAACCTTGAGATTCATCTCCTTACAGGCAGCCGCAAAGCAAAGAGACTCTATAGAACCCATTAAAACGAAAGAAGACTGTCAAACACCGTATGCCCAGAGAGACAACAAAACTTGTTCAAACAGTAACAGCAAACAGCATTCAGAACTTCACTGCTGATGCAAAACAACAAATTTCGTGACATATGTCAGTAATAATAAACCCGATTCTGACTCTGTATCACAGTACATGTGACAATAATTAGCCAATTTACCAATTTGTGTTTCACTGATTGACTGATGGGGCAGATAACTCACCAGGTGTAGAATCGTGCCTTGTATACTGTTTGTGCAGATCAAGTTACTACACAGGGTAATAATTACCCGAGGTAAGCAATAAACATGAAGAATAAAGTGTAACAGTTACTGAGAAAGTACAGTGCAGGTAAACAATAAGTGAAAGATCATAACAAAGTAGATTGTAAGCTCAGAAGTCCAACTTATTATATAAAAGCTCCATTTAAGAGTGTGATAGAAGCTTTCCTTGAGACTGGTGGCACAGGTTTAGGTGTTTGTATCTTCTGTTCAATGGGTGAGGGGAGAACAGAGAGTGTCCAGGGCGGGTGGGGTCTTCCATTATGTTGGCTGCTTTACTGAGGCAGTGAGGTGTATAGACAGAGTCCATAGAGGGGACTTTGGTTTCCGTGTCATGTTGGGCCGTGTCCACCACCTTCTATAATTTCCTGTGGTCACCTGCAATGCAGTTGCCATACCAAGCTGACCGTGACAGCAAGGCCACGATGAGTTTTAAATGCAAGGATGAGAATTTTAAAATCAAAGTCTCAGACCGTGTGCCAATGTAAGTATAAAGGGTAGTTTAGAAGAGGAAGATAGGTGGGAAGGTGCAGAGAGGGGATTCAGGCGCTTGGGCACTATACGTTCCACAGAGGTGGAGCAACTAAAATTCAAACTGAGCAAGTATTGTAAAATTGTAGTTACGTGAACAGTTACTCTCCATTCTATTCAACTGAAATCGGTGTGCAGTCAATTGTAACCCTCCTGGCCTTTGTAGAACTAAACTAAATCAATTTTACTCAAATCTGTACTTTTGAGTGATGGAAGAGACCTACACATACTTCTTGGTGTTCCTTTCCGCACCTTGTGGCACCAAGTGGCAACCATGCCATTCTTTAACATTTCTTGTCTGCTTTTTTTTAAGTTGCTAGCTTGACGCTCAACCCCACATGGATGGAAAGCGTGCGAGGAGCTGGCTGGATTTGAACCCAGGACCTCTCACCTCAAAGTCTGGTGCGGATGGCACTACACCGGCCAACTGTTCTACACATTAGGTTAGCAGTGTCTGAATGCTATTTAAAATGTGCATTAACCAATCCAATATGATTCTATCAATCATATATGAAAATCATTTTGCCTTCCTTTGCAAATGTACTGGTGACAGTCAGATTGTAGAGTTTCAGCACGATAAGAATTCAAAGTAAATTTATTAGCAAAGTACGTATATATCTGTTACCACATGCTACCTTTGGATTCATTTTCATACAAGAATTTATAGAGAAAAATGAAATACAATAGAATACAAGAGGTATGTCTTTTACACAGAGTGGTCGGTGCGTGGAAGCACTGCCAGCAGTGGTGGTAGAGTCAAATGCATTAAGGATTTTTAAGAGACTGTGGGATAGGTACATGGATGAAAGAAAAATGGAGGAACATGGGGCAGGAAAGTGATAGATTTTAAAGCAGGCTAAAGGTTTGCACAGCATTGTTGATCGACGGGCCTGTACTATGCTGAACTATTCAATGCTCTAATTAACAAAAATACACACATAAACAGAAAAAGACCGGTAAGCAATCAATGGGCAAAATAAGGCAAACTGTGTGAATAATAAAAAACAATACTGAGAATATGAATTGTAAAGTGTCATTAAATGTGAGGCTGTAAGTCAGAGAATCAGCTCTGAGTAGTTGTGATTGAAATTATCCACGTTGGTTCAGGATGGTTGTTAGGGTGATAACTGTTCCTGAACCTGGTGGTGTTTGCGAGTGGTGCTTGAACTTATGATGACAGAGAGTATTTAGCAAGCTTTAGCTAATCCTTGTCTATTAATGACACAGATCACTACCAACACCACATTTGAAAAGAGCACTAATAAAACCAAATGTTACTTCACTTTGAAGATTATCTCCAAACCCTTCCAGCTGACAGAGTCTAGATAATTCAGGAAAAGGAAATGAAACATAATAACTGTCTCAAAAGCAGCCAAATCTTGCATTTTTGCAAAGTGTCATCTGTCCTGGAATGCAAAGTCTATTATTAGCAAGATAAATGCAGCTTGCACTCATCATGATCCAACAAGCAGGTAATCTGTTTTTGCTGGTGTTCTGCTGCTGCCATTAGGCAGGAGGTACAGGAGCTTTTGGTCCCACACACCAGGTTCAGGAAGAGTTATTACCCTTCTACCCTCAGGCTCCTGAACCAGAGTAGATAACTTCACTCACCTCAACCTGCTGAAGACAGTCTACAGATTCACCTTCAAGGATCTAGAACTTATTTTCTCAGTGTAATGTGCTTGTTGATTTAGTTATTTATTCTTTACTTTTCTTGTATTTGCATATTGGTTGCTTGTCAGTCTTTGTGTGTAGCTTTTCATTGTCTTCGTTGTGTCTCTTTGTTCTACTGTGAATGCCTGCAAGAAAAATTAATCCCAGGATTATACATGGTGACATGTTAGACTTTAATAATAAATTTTACTTTGATTTTGATCTGAAGAACAACATCGTAAAGAAGTGAAGATCACATCTTATAATTAAAAAAATATAAAAAACAAAAGCACTTAGGGTTGGATTCCTGGAATACAGGTGTCTGGCATGCAACTGTCAACTTGAGTTTGCCTCTTTCTCTACATTATTGTTCCACAATAGGAGGAACTCAAATATATACTGAATATATTTATTGATTTATTTGTCTATTTATTTATTCATTCCTTCATCCAGATATTTATTTATTTGTATATTTATCTATGTGTTTGTTTATTGATTTATTATTACTTTCTATTTATCACAGAGTCTTCTTTTGCACATTGGCTGCTTGTCAATTTTTGTCTGCTTTTCATTTATTCTATTATATTTCTTTGTCCTATTGTGAATGTCCGCACGAAAATGAATCTTAGGGTTGTAAATGGGGTTATAGACCTACCTTGATAAGTTAAATTAACTTGAGTGAATTCAAGTTCATTTATCACGTGTACATTGAAACATACAGTGGAACACGTCATTTGCCGTTAGTAATCAACACACTTGGGGGTGTGCTGAGGGCAGCTTGCAAATGTTGACACATTCCATTGCTAACCTCGCATGCCCACAAAGTTTAGCAGAACAACACAGAACACAAGCAACAAAACAACAGCAAAACAAGCCCTGTTCCTCCCTCCCACGTATCCATACACATATTGTCTCGCTGCTCCAGGACAGGCTGTCTTCAGTGGACTTGGACATGGGCTCGCAGACATTGGGCCTTTGACTTCTCAATGGACAGAGATTCACGGACTCAGGCTCCAGCCCAGGGGTTTGACTTCCTAACTTACAATTTGACCCTCGGGCCTCAAAATCGATGGCAATGTCACTGGGAAGTCTTCTTGTATGGGCATGGAATTTGTAAGATTCGTCTGAAACATGGATGGGTGGGAAGCGAGTCTAACACTGCATCAGCATGGTTACATCTCCAATTGCTGCACTTGTTCAGCACGTGTTTCCACCATTGCCTCAACGTGTAAGACTAGATGCACTGCTTTTGAGAAGATTAGAAATACGTGCTGCATGGAGATGTCTGTGTACCTTTAAGAACAGAGTGTAACGTGGTATGACTTTTTTTAGATCGTGTCAGCACACTTTGCCAATAACTGAGAGTTGAGTACCTTTAATTAGGGATGTGGAGTTGACAGCATCAACTCTGTCATTTGCTTTAATTAGCCAGCAATGCATAGAGTCAGAGTACCACAGCACAGAAATAGTCTCTTCAGCCCATCTAGACCATGCTAAACTTATTCCGCCTAGCAACAACAATCCACACCCGAACCAGAGCCCTTCATATCCCTCCCAACCATGCTCTTATTCAAACTTCTCTTAAATGATGCTATCAACCTGCATCCACCACTTCTGCTGGCAGCTCACTCCACACTCACCGCCCTCCTCTCGGGCTCTCCTTAAACATTTCATCCTTCACACTTAACCTATAACCTCTAGTTCTAGTCTCAACGAAAAACTCCGCACACATTCATTCATAATTTTCTATACCTCTGTCAAATCTCCTCTCATTCTCCTTCGCTCCAGGTAATAAAGTCCTATTCAACCTTTCCCTATAACTCAGGTCCTCAAGCCCCAGCAACATCCTTGGAAATTTTCACTGCATTCTTTCAAAACTTCTTGATATCTTCCCAGTAGGTCAGTGACCAGGACTGCACACAATAACCAAATTTGAACTCACCATCATCTTATACAATTTCAACATAACATCCAACTCCTGAACTCAATTGTTTGATTTATGGAGGACAACCTGCCAAAAGCTCTCTTTGAAAGTTCAATGTTTAAAGTTCAAGTTGAAAGTTCAAAGTAAATTTATTATCAAAGTACATAATATGTCACCATCTACAACCTTGAGATCCGTTATTTGCAGGCATTTACAGTAACTACATAGAAGCACAATAAAGTCAGTGACAGATGGACAAACAACCAATGTGCAAAAGAGCAGCAAGCTGCAAATACTAAAAAAGGAAAATAATAATCAATAAAAAAGTAATAAATATTGAGAACACAAGTTGTAGAGTCTATGTGTTGTGGAATCAGTTCAGTTTTGGCATGAGTGGCGTGATCCCTTTCAGTTCAAGAGCCTGATTGCTGACGACACCACTGTCACTGGCAGAGTCAAAGGTGGTGATGAATCAGCATATCAAGTCAAGTCACTTTTTATTGTCATTTCGACCATAAACTGCTGGTACAGTACACAGTAAAAATGAAACAACGTTCCTCCAGGACCCTGGTGCTACATGAAACAACACCAAACTACACTAGACTATGTGAGACAGCACAAGGCTACACTAGACTATGTAAAACAACATAAAAACTGCACTAGACTACAGACCTGCACAGGATTACCTAAAGTGCACAAAACAGTGCAGGGCAGTACAATAATTAATAAACAAGACAATAGGCACAGTAAAGGACAAATTACAATATAATAATAAATGATACAGATGTCAGTCTAGACTCTGGGTATTGAGGAGTCTGATGGCTTGGGGTGGGGTGGGGAAAGAAATTATTGCAGTCTGGTCGTGAGAGCCCAAATCCTTCGGTACCTTTTAGCAGATGGCAGGAGGGAAAAGAGTTTGTATGAGGGGTGTGTGGGGTCCTTCATAATGCTGTTAGCTTTACAGGTGCAGCGTGTGGTGTAAATGTCTGTAACGGCGGGAAGAGAGACCCCGATGATCTTCTCAGCTGACCTCACTATCCACTGCAGGGTCTTTTGATCCAAGAGAAATTGAAAATCTGGCAGAGTGGTGCCACAATTACAACCTCTTTCCCAATGACAGCAAGGCCGAGGAGCTGATTATTGTCTTTGGGAAGAGGAAACTGGAGATCTATAAGCCAATCTTCATCAGGGTATCAGAGGTGGAGAAGGTCAGCAACTTTAAATTCTTTGGTGCTATCATTTCATAGGACCTGTCCTGTCTGAATAGCACTACGAAGAAAACATGGCAGCATCTCTATTTCCTAGTCTCTAGTTTGCAAAGATTTGGCATGACATTGGTAATCAATGTTGAATGCTGTCATTGCTTTGTAGTCATTGTGAATGCCCACAAGAAAATGAATATCAATATAGTATATGGTAACATAAATGTATTTTAATAATAAATTTTCTTTGAACTTTCAACTTTGTAAACTTTAACAAACTTCTATAAATGTGTAGTAGAGAGTACATTGATTGGGTGCATCGTGTGTGGAAACACCTATGCCCTTGAATGGAACATTCTACAAAAAGTAGTGGATATGGCCCAGTCCATCATGGGGAAAGCTCTCCCCACAATGAGCACATCTACTTGGAGTGTTGTTGCAGGAAAGCAGCTTTCGTCATCAGGAACCTCAACATTCAGTTAATGCTCTCTTTGCACTCTGCTGCTGTAGTTCATCCATTTCAAGGTTTGACTTATTGTATGTTCAGAGATGCTCTTCTGCACACCACTGATATAATGTAACATATAGTTACTTGAGCTACTGTCACCTTCCTGTCAGCTTGAACCAGTCGGGCCGTTCTCCTCTGACCGCTCTCATTAACAAGGTATTTTCACCCACAGGAGTGCCACTCGGTAGATTTTTTTTTTTGCATAATTCTCTATAAACTCTAGAGACTGTTGTGCATTAAAATCCCAGATCAATAGCTTCTGAGATACTCACCCCACCCTGTGTGACACCAATAATCATTCCATGATTAAAGCCATTTAGATCACATTTCTTCCCCATTCTGATGTTTGGTCTGAACAACAACTGAACCTCTTGATGCTGTCTGCATGCTTTTATGCATTGAGTTGCTGTCACACGATTGGCTGATCAGATATTTGCATTAAAGAGCAGGTGTACAGGTGTAATTAATAAAGACCATAAGACCTAGGTGCAGAATTATGCTTCTGGCTCATCAAGACTGCTCTGTCATTCCATCATGGCTGATTTATTATCCCTCTCAAATCCATTCTCCTGCCTTCTCCCTGCAACCTTTGACACCCTGATTAATCCAGAGCCTATTAACCTCCACTTTCAATATACCCGATAACTTGGCTTCCACAGCTGTCTGCGGCAATGAATTCCACAAACTCATTACCCTCTGGCTAAAGAAATTCCTCCTCATCTCTATTCCAAATGGATGCTGCTCTATTCTGAGGCTGGGCCCCCTGGTCCTAGACTCCCCCACTATAGGAAACATCCTCTCCACATCCACTCTATCTAGGCCTTTCAATAATCGATAGGTTTCAATGAAAACCATCCTCGCCCTATTCTTCTAAACACCAGCAAGTACAGGCCCAGAGTCATCAAACACTCCCCATATCTAACCCTTTAATTCCTGGGATCATTCTCGTGAACCTCTCTCTCCAGTGCCAGCAGATCCTACTTTAGATAAGTGGCGCAAAACCGCTCAGAGTACTCCAGATGCTGATTGATCAATGCCGTATAAAGCCTCAACATCACCTCCTTGCTTTTGTATTCTAGTCCCACTGAGTGTTTGATATATTTTCTGTAGCTGTAATAGCATCCAAATAATCTACCAGACATAACCTGTTACAGTTGTAAAGAATTATTAGTCTCTGTTCAGTTTTATGTTAATGGTTGGTGTTTAGAATATGAAACAAAAAGTTCTCAGGGTGATACATAGTTTTGAAGACTATCCTGTTGAGGTGATAATTGCCAAACAGAAGTTGAGAACAAATGTGCATGAAGTCTATTTGAAGAATTGATCCAGTGAAATTACTCGTGCCTGGATGGATATCACAGATGTTGCAATGAGCTTATTGTGAAGTGGAACAGATTGTGTGATTTTATGTTTAGTTACATATACTGTATAACTGTTACATACATAAATAGTATAACTTGTATACGTAATAGTTAACTGACAGTATGTTATACACAGTTTATCGTTTGTACGAGTGTAAAAAGGGAAGCTGTGGTGTTCAGAAGAATGGGGTGGTATCTCATTCAAACCTACCACATACTGAATGGCCTGGATAGAGAGAATGTGGAGAGGATGTTTCCATTTGTAGGAGGTTTTTGAGTCTGTGGGCACAGCCTCAGAATAAAGGGAGATTTCTTTAGAATAGAAATGAGGAGGAATTTCTTTAGGATGTTTCACTATGTGTTGACATTACGAGAGGGTCCTGACGAGGTTCATGAGGATTATCCTGGGAATGAAAGGGTTAATGTATGGGGAGTGTTTGATGGCTCTGGTCTGTACTCACTGGAGTTTAGAAGAATGAGTGGGAATCTTATTGAAATCCATCAAATATTGAAAGGCCTAGGTAAAGTAGATATGGAGAGAATAGTCAGAGAGTCTGTGACCAGAGGACACAGCCTTGGAATAGAAGGATATCTCTTTAGAACAGAGATGGGGAGAAAATTCTTCAGCCAAAGGGTGGTGAATCTGTAGAAGTCATTGCCACGGAGAGCTGGGGAAACCATGTCATTGGGTGTATTTAAAATGGAGGTTGATGGGTTAAGGGATTAAGGGTTAAAGGGAGGACACAAGAAAAAGGGGTTAAAACAAAAATCAGCCATGATTGAATGATGCAGCTGACTCAATAGGCTGAAGGTCCTAATTCAGCTCCTATATCTTCTGGTTGATCTTCAAGAAAGTGGATCTTCTGGTCCACCTTTAAGGACAGTGTGTGCCATGTGGGATGAACATTAATACCAATAGTTGCCAATAATTGAGAGTTGATTGTCTTCAGTATAAGAGGTGTTGATGGTAGCTCCACCCCTATTATTACCTTCAGTAACCAGCAAACCTGCAGACTCTTCATACAATACAAAATCAAAGCCTGAAATTCTTGTTTTGCACTAAACGCATTGGCTGAACTAATGTTTAATTCTGGATTGTTATGCCTATCAAAAATACATGACTCTAATTATTCTGTGGGAAAGGTCTTCAGGATCAGAATCAAATTTATTATCACTGACATAAATGACATGAAATTTGTTGGCTTGTGGCAGCAGTAGAGTGTGAAGAGATAAAATTGTTATAAATTGTAGATAGATTTTACAACAGATCTTATAATGTTTCACAAGTTCAGAGGATCCTTACTGCAGAGTCATAGAATCTTAGTGTCACAGAGTACCAAGGCACAGAAACAAGCCCTTCAGCCTATCCAGTCCACACTGAAATATTATTCTGCCTGATCCCATTGGCCCACACCTGCGTCATATCCATGTACTTATCCAAACCTCTCCTAAACGTTGCGATTGAACCCACATCCACCACCCCTGCGTTCCACACTCTGAGCAAGGAAGCTCCCCCTCAGGGAGGCAACCATCTACTACCTCTCTCTGGCTTCTCCTGCAAAAGCCAAGGCACAGAAGACAATTACTTATATATCAGCTGATAAAATGCAGATGTAAGTGGCAAAGCTCCAAGTGACACACCATCCTGACTTGAAAAGCAATCGCCTTCCTTTCACTGGTATTTTTTTTAATTGAGTTTTCAAATGATTACAGAAAGAAAGAAAAAAAATTATTAACCCCTCCCCCCAACATATCCCTATAGAAAGAAAGAAAAAGAAAGAGAAGAAGAAAGAAAGAATGCCTGGATATCAGAAGATCCCCACATGCTCCACGGAGTTCATAATAGCTTTAGTATATATATTTATTTCTTTCCCCAAATAACCAATAATTTTATCTTCGGAGCACCTATATATTTAATCCTGTCTTTTGTAAATAAGGGCGCCAAATTTTCAGAAATGTTTCATATTTATCTCTTAAATTATAAGTAATTTTTTCAAGTGGAATACAGCTGGAAATTTCGTTCTTCCAACGATCTATACGTAAGTATGAATCCGATTTCCAAGTAACTGCAATAGCCTTTTTGGCTACTGCCAATGCAATTTTTATGAATTCTTTCTGATACTTATTCAATTTGGGTTTCGGTTTTATCCCTTCAATATCACCTAATAAAAATAATATTGGGTTATGTGGAAGTTGTGTTCCAATAATCTGTTCCAGTAAAACTTTCACTGGTATTGAAACTTCCTACTCAAGTGCTGTGGGAGTACGTTCACCAGAAGGACTGCAGTGCTCCCAGCCTGTTGCTCACCACCAACTTCTGAAAGACAGTTAAGGTTGGGCAACATGTACCGGAACTTCAGAGATCCTGTAAACAACTGTAAAAACAAAATCATAAATAGTAAATAGAATAAAAGCAAAAGTGTGGTAAATATTCAGCAAAAAGGAAGAGCTGGAGAACTGAGCCACATAAATACAGAATGACTGAACTAGATTATTCACTCAGATATCATGTGCCTCCAAATCTGAATGAGAATGAGGTTTAATATGTCGTGAAATTTGTAGCTTTGTGGCAGCAGTACATTGCAAAGATACTATAAATTACAGTAAGAAATACTGTACATTTTAAAAATTAGGTTACATATATAGGCAATTTGGAAAGTTTCCAGGGTGCAGGCCTGGGCAGGGTTGTATGGGAGACCAGCAAGTCTCTCCTCTCCATGCCACTGATGTCCAATGGAAGGGCAAGGGCTGATACAGCTTGGCACCGGTGTTGTTGCAGAGCAATGTGTGGTTAAGTGCCTTGCTCAAGGACACAACACACAGCCTTAGCTGAGGCTCGAACTAGCAACCTTCAGATCACTAGACCAATGCCTTAACCACCTGGCCATGCACCAACACAGGTAAAATAAGTAATGCAAAAGAGAGGGAAAACAGTGAGGTAGAGTTCATGGGTTCACTGTCTGTTCAGAAATCTGATGGTAGAAGGGAAGAAGCTATTCCTAAAACAGTGAGTGTCCGTGTCTCCAGACTCCTGCACCTCCTCTTTGATGGTAGTAATAACAAGACAGCCAGGTCCCGGGTAATGGGGGTCTTAATGATGGACGCCGCCTTTTTGAGACATCACCCTTTGAAGATGGAGGCTAGGGCCCACGATGGAGCTGGGTGACTGCACCACTCCGCAGCTTTTTCTAATCCTGTGCAGCAGCCCCTCCATGTAATGGTGATGCGACCAGTCAGAATGGTACATCTGTAGAAGTGTGCTAGTCTTTGGTGACATATCAAATCTTCTCAAGCCCCTAATGAAATATAACTGCTGACATGCCTCCTAAGTAATTGCTTTGATATGTTGGGACCAGGACAGACCTTCAGGGATGTTGACACCCAGGAAGTTGAAACTGCTCAACCTTTCAACTGCTAATCCCTCAATGACGACTGGTGTGTGTCCCATCAATTTCCTGGTATCACCTGTTGCAAAAACTCAAGCAAGTGAACAATTGTGTATGCAGCACCATTCAAGGTGCATCTGTTATCAAAGAATGTATAAATGACTTTGAGAGTTGCTTGCTCACAGGTAGCCACAAAGCAAGAAACTCAAAGGAATCCAATTAAAAAGAAGAATTTCATGGTATATATTGTATACATTTATCTGACATTAGATGAACCTTTGAATTATTTCTTGGTTTCATTGCCAATGTTTCATTGTTGTAAACTGTCAAGCCACACAAATTTGGGCAGCGGCCATCTACATTCCTTGCATTCAATAAGAATAAATTTTCATTGCTGCTCCTCACCAAAGCAATAAGGAGTTACTTACTTAAACTCATCAGCCTTTCTGAGGCACAAGCCAGTGACAGCAGCTTGCCAGGGTCCTCTGTCCTGGGACCAGTCTTTTCACCATTCAAGTTGTCCATCTACACAAGGATCATCCCTCTTCCAGGGTTGAGGTCTTTGGAGCTTCGGTTGGTGTTTCAGTAGCTCTGAGTTTTTACAGGATGGGGTTGCTAGCCCTATTCCCCCCCACCCCCGTTTTGCAACCCCCTTGGGACCATCCATAGCAGAGTTCAATAAGTAGTTGGTTTCACAGCATTGGACTGATAATAAACATCTTCACTTTTATCCAAACATTGTTTTTATAGTTCGGGAACCCATCAGTGGGGGTATTAAATTCATCCTACCATTGGGTAAGGAAGCAGCAGTATATGCTTTTAAATTGTTCCAAAGCAATACTTCCACAGTGGAAGAAACCATATCTCCCAGGGCTTAGAGCAGAGCTGTTTGCTAGCACATCTCTGAAAAGAATGTCTATTTTTGTGGAATCAAAAACAAATATTTTGGAAAAATATAACTTTAAACAGTTATGGGATGATTAGCTACAATAACTTAAACTGGTCTTTTAGTATACAGAATGTATGGTTTTCCTTTCAGCAATTTCCTAGTGAAATTTAATCAATTCGTAGCGCAAACATGTTATGTGAAGGAAGTACTTTGAATTTCTTTCTCCCTGAGAGTGTCCCTGGACAAGATGGGTGTTCACAATGAATTTGGATGTCCAACAACTTTCATTTGCTATTGAGTTAAAGATATGTTTTGTCCTCATGGTTACTTTACTATGCATCAATGTATTAGGCAGATGGAATTTAAGCTCTAGTCTCTGATCCTTGGTCAAACAGATCATTGTACTTTAAGTGGTACAGCAAGTGGTACAGCATAATTTATTTGCAGCCAGAGTCATTTGCTTTCTCAATTTTAGGAAATTAATGGCATTAGTTTTGCTCTGTGTAGAACTCTTGCCTCTAAATCAAAAGGTTGTTGGTTCAAGCCCCACTTCAGAGACTAAGGAGATAATCTAGTCTAACAGTCCACAGCAGTCTGGATGGATCCTGCACAATGGAATATACTGACAAAATATGCTACAATAAAATATTATTTGCTCTCTGCATGGGGGTGGAGGTAATATTTGTTGAGTCGTTCTGGCAACATTAATCACTAAAACAGATTATCTGGTGAATATCTCATTGCTGTTCATGAGACCGATCTGTACACAAAATTGTCCAGCTTATTTTTCCATGATACGGTTGCTATCAATTAGTCAGACTGCTCTGCTAGCTGTAAAGTACTTTTGAACAGAAGACCATAAGACATCAGATCAGAACTGGGCCATTTGGCCCATTGAGTCTGCTCCATTTTATCATCGCTGATTCTTTATCCCTCTCAACCCTACCTTCCTGCCTTGTCCTTTTAACTTTTAACACCCTCACTAATCCAGAACATATCAAACTCCTTTTTTTTTTAGGAGAATTGTAAGTAGTGATTGAAGGCAACTGAGAGCACAAGAGACAAATATGCTAGGACTGAGCAATGCAGACACAGTGGTTACTGGAAATCTGAGATAAAAGGATATAAACAGTAAGAGAGAGAGAAAAAACTGAGTACATGTGGATGACCTTACATCAGAACTGGCCAGTCTTGACCCACGTAGGAAAAGCTTTCAGAAAAGGATTCAAGATCAAAGTCTCAAGAGGAACAATGTGCTGAGAAGGAATTTGAGGTGCTGGTCCTTGATTTTGGATTGTGCATCACTGGAGAAACCAAGAAGGCCAAAGGCAGAGAGGTCAGAACGGGAGTATGATGAAGAATTAAAATGAGTGATTGACTGCTCAGCCCTGCAAACTCTGTGGAGGAGTCCACAAACCAATCACCCATTTTGTGTTTGGTTACACCATTGTTCCTATAATGGCCACCCCTTTTTAGGAAGGACTTGGAGGTATTGGAGAGGACACAGAAGGGATTTAACAGGATGCTGCCTGGATTAGAGTTTGTGTGCTTTAAGGACAAACTTGGGATGTTTTCTCTGGAGATCTTTTAGAGGTTTACAAGATTATGAGAGGCATAGATAGAATCTGCAGCTTGTATATTTTCCCACGTCTAAATGTCTAACACTAGACAGGATTTAGTTAAGTGAGATGGGGTAAGTTCAAAGGAGATGTGTGTGGCAAGTTTTTTTACATAGAGAGTGGTAGGTGCCTGGAATACTCTGTCGGATGGTGGTGGAGGCAAATATAACAGAAATGTTTCAGAAGCTCTTAGATAGGCCCATAAATATGCAGAGAACAGATATGATGGAGGTAGAGAAACTGGGAAATGAAGTTCTTAAAGGACGCATCACATTTAAAGCCCTCTTCACCATTAACCATATCTAGAAGATGGTACAGGAACCTCAGGACTCATTAACAATTTCAGGAACAGTTATTACTCCTCAGCCATCAGACTCTTGAGCCAATGAAGATAATTTCACTCAACTTCACTTGCCCCATCATTGAAACATTCTCACAGCCTAGGGATTCATTTTCAATACTGTTCATCTCATGTTCTCGATATCTAATGCCTATTTCTTTTTGTATTTGCATAGTTTGTTGTCTTTTGCAACTTGCTTTTGTTTGTCCTGTTGAGTGCAGTCTTTATGGATTCTATTATGGTCATTGGATTTATTGAGTATGCCTGCAAGAAAATGAGCCTCGGGGTTGTGTATGGTGACATATATGTACTTTGATCCTTGAACTTTCAGTAGGTGGAGACATGTTCAATATAGCTGTGGGATTCTGTGGGCTTGTAATAGATAACGTGGGCTTGTAATAGGGCCTGAAATGAAGATAGAGGGATCGAGAAGAGTCAGTGATGAGCCAGTGGAAGTGAGAACAAGATGGAAATTGGTAGAAAATATGCTTACACTCTCAAAGCAGCACGAGGACTGATGTCAATGTACTAGAGAAAGAGTCAGGGTGGTGGAGGGATCACGAGTAGGACTGAAGAAAGGATTGGTCCATGTTGACCTCAGAGAAAGTGAGAAGTGAGAACTTATGCTAGTGTAGATTCCCATATTGATACCAATATTGGTATCACTTGGGTGGCAGGATGGAGCTATGTCTCTACCAAAGGAAGTGTAAGGTGCTGCTTCTCTCCGCTAGCCTGCAGTTCACCCCTGGGCAAGGTGTAGCATTTGCTTAGCTCCTCGATCAGGGTCATGTGAAGCCATGGGAGCTGGTCGTGGATGGTCATATGAGCAGCTGGTGAATATCACAAGTCCTGGATATGTAACCACTGACGCCAGGCACACAGTCTCTTAATAGTACTGATAGTGGCTGGGGGTCACCCGTCTTGTAAAGACACTGCCCAGAAGAAGGCAATGGAAAAGCACTTCTGTAGAAAAATTTGCCAGGAGTAATCATGGTCATGATACCATGATCTCCTATGTCATACAACATGGCATGTAATGATAATGGTGATGATTGGTATCACATGTACCAAGATACAGTGCATAAAGCTTGTCATACATCCTGTTCATACACGACTTTATCCAGGACATTGAGCTAGAACCATAGGACCTTAGAACACTACAGCACAGAAAACAGGCCATTCCGCCCTTCTAGTCTGTGCTGAAACTTTATTCCGCTAGTCCCATTGACTTGCACCCAGTCCATAACCCTCCAGACCTCTCCCATCCATGTATCTATCCAATTTATTCTTAAAACTTAAGAGTGAGCCCATATTTACCACATCAGAGCTAGAACAAGGTAAAACAATAACAATGCAGAATAAAGAGTAATAGCTACAGAGAGAGTGCAGTGCCAGTGAACGATAAAGTGCAAGATCATAACAAGGTAGACTCTGAGGATAAGAATCCATCTTACCATACAGGAGGTCTGTTCAAGAGTTTGATAACAGTAGGATAGAAGCTTTCCTTGTGATACGTGTTTTCAGGCTTTTGTGTCTTATGCCCAATAGAAAGGGGTGAAATGAGAATGTCTGGGGTGATACTTTTGATTATAGTGGCTGCTTTATTGAGGCAATGAGAATTATAGATGGTTAATCCTTTGATATGAACGAAGGAACTGAAGTAAAAGGAGAAATCAGTCTAACAAGTTCAGCAAGGGGAATGAAATTTAAAATCATGAGGGGGATAGATCGAGTTGACGTGAATAGGGTTTTTCTATTGACAGTAGGGGAGATTCATACAAGAAGACATAAGTTGAGAGTTAAGGGGCAGAAGTTCAGAGGTAACACAAGGGGGAACTTCTTTACTCAGAGAGTGGTAGCTGTGTGGAATGAGCTTCCAGTAGAAGTGGTAGAGGCAGGTTTGATTTTGTCATTTAAAAAAAAAATTGGATAGGTATATGGACAGGACAGGAATGAAGGGTTATGGGCTGAGTGCAGGTCAGTGGGACTAGGTGAGAGTAAGCGTTCGGTATGGACTAAAAGGGCCAAGATGGCCTGCTTCTGTGCTGTAATTGTTATATGGTTAAAGTAGTAAACGCAAGAGATTCAAGCAACACACACAAAATGCTGGTGGAACGCCGCAGGCCAGGCAGCACCTATAGGAAGAAGCACTGCCGACATTCCACCAACATTTTGTGTGTGGTGCTTGAATTTCCAGCATCTGCAGATTCCCTCATGGAATGCAAGAGATTCTGCAGGTGCTGGGAATCCAGAGGAACACACACAAAATGCTGGAGGAACTCGGCAGGTCAGGCAGTATCTAGGGAGAGGATTAAATAGCTGACGTTTCAGGCCAAAGCCCTTCCTCAGGAATAAGAACAGCGGTGGGTGGGGCTGGTGAAGTCTCAGTACAAGGAAGAAGTTGAGAACTTCCTCGCGATGTGGGGCAGAGGTGAAGATGAAAAAGGTGGCGAGTATCAGAGGAGTGGTGGGTACAAGATGGCAAGCAGTGGATGGGGGAGGAAGTACCGAGTCAAGGTCAGAAGAAGTAATTTCTGTGTGGAAAAAGCTTTGGCGCTGAAACAATGGGACAACAGGGACAATCCTGTGTTCTTTGGGGAGGAGGTTAGAGCAGGCTGGGAAGGCAATTGGAAACAGTGGAGAGAAGATCTCCCAAGGGAGTTAGATTAGTGACTATTTTGGAATGAATGCCCTGATGATCAATTAGTGGTGTTGTCGCGGTCCATGACCTAAGCACGTCTCTCTTCTTTTTACCATCTACTTTTTCTTTAATTGCCCATTACCCCACTGTCATATAGGACAGTAACGAAGATCCTCCATCTCTAGTGGTATTCACAGCTTCCTTTGTCATGTCAGTAGCTTCCTCTTGGTTTTCACTACTGTCAGTCACACAAGTCCCAGATAGAGACTCAGGAATACCATCGCACTCAGATGTAGAAGGATTCTTCGTTGCTGTTTCTGTAACAATTTTGTTTATCCAGCCAGAGCTGAACCCCCAAACCTGGAGGACCAGTGAGTCACCCTTAGTCTAGCCTCTACCCTTTGACCTGTTTGGCATGGGTGATCCTATCAAAAGCCAAAGCATAAAGCCCTGACTCCAGTCAACATAGCTCTCCAGGTCTTTGAGACCTGCAAGCCTCCAAACCCAATGACAAGGTTGTAGTCCTCTTGGATCATCTACTTTAAATGCAGGCTTATATAAGAGGGAAGCGTTAGCTTGATCTTAGAGTAGGCTAAAAAGTTGGTACAACATTGTAGCCAAAAGGGCCTGTAGTGTGGTGTTGTGTTCCATGTTCTTTATGCCTCTGGGTAATTGTACAAAGCAAATTGACCATGAAGGCCAAACCCAATGGTAAGGTTCCTCCAGCTTGCAAAGGAATTCTGAGTTGATGTTCATCCTCTCCAAAGTAAGGGTCAACGTCCCAAAGCACACCTACATTATCCTTGTTTGTGGGCTTGGTGGAGTGTTGGTTCAAAGGGTCAGAGAAAGACCATAAGACACAGGAGCAGAATTAGGCCATTCATCCCATTGAGTCTGCTCCACCATTTGATCAGGGCTGATTTATTGTCCCTTTCAACCCCATTCTCCCTCCAGAAGACACAGCCTCAGAATAAAGGGATGACCATTTAGAACGGAAACGAGAAGGAATTTCTTTAGCATAGGAGTGGTGAATCTATGGAATTCATTGCCACAGGCAGCTGTAGAAGCCAAGTTATTGGGTATATTTAAGGCAGGGGTTGATATGTTCTTGATTAGCCAGAGCATGAAGGGATACAGGGAGAAGGCAGGAGATGAGGGCTGAGAGGAAATGATGGAGCAGACTTGGTGGGCCAAATGGCCTAATTCTACTCTTATATCTTATGGTCTTAATGCCTTCTCCCCATAACCTTTGACGCCCTTACTAATCAAGAACCTTTGCTTTAAATATACCCATTGTCTTAGCCTTTACGTTTCTTTAGGGCAATGAATTCCACAGATTCATCATTCTCTGGCTGGAGAAATTCCTCTTCTGAGGTTAGAATGAGTAAGGAGAGTAGCAATGCTTACTGTTGTAACTGATTACACCATGCAATGAAAATCATCATCCTAAAAAGTCACAAATCTCAAACCACTTAAGTACAGTTTCCATTCATTATCAACAGTATTTCACTTGGTGAAGAGCAATTACTACGCCTGACATCTGGTCTACTGGCATTACAGGACTAAACCAAATCAGCTCAGTTCACTCAATCACGTTTTAGATCTAATGAACTATCTTTCAAATACTTTACCACATGGATTGATTGTAACTCAACCACTGAGACATCTGGAAAATAAAAATGAAGTATAAAATTGAAATAAACAACCAAGCTTATGTTGAAAGAGAGCCATCTAGTCCAGCATTCTTTTGATGTGTTGATGCACTTTACAACTCCAACTTCTGATTCATTTTATAGCATATGTAAATTTTCAGAATTGCACACCATAATTAATGTACTGTAACACTATAAGGATTGTTAATTCACAGATGTAAAGAAATCTGGCAGGAACATAAAGGATTTAATAAGAATTGACTGAAAGACTTATTCTCAGTGTCCACTTTATTAGTTACACCTGTACATCTGATCGTTAATGTACTATCTAAACAGCCAATCATGTGGCAGCAACTAAATGCATCAAAGCATGTAGACATGATAAAGAGGTTAGGTTGTCATTCAGACCAATCAAATAGAGAAGGAAATGTGATCTAAATGACTTTGACTGAGGAATGATTGTTGGTGCCAGATGGGATGGTTTGAGTATTTCAGAAACTGCTTCATCTCCTGGGATTTTCATGAACAACAGTCTCTAGAGTTTACAGAGAATGGTGCAAAAAAAAAGACAAAGAAAGATTGAGTAAGCAATAGCTCTTTGGGTGAAAACACCTTGTTAATGAGAGAGGTCAGAGGAGAATGGCCAGACTGGTTCAAGCTGACAGGAAGGTGACAGTAATTCAAATAACCAAGCATTACACCGATTGATGATGGGACACCAAATTCGCTTCTTAGTGACTGCAGACACCGGGCTGCGCTTGCCCTTCTTGACGACAGACCTTCCACGTCTTCACCCACCTCCTCTCCAGGTCCAGAAGATCATCTCTGAATGCACGACACATCTAACTTTGAACTGGATGGGCTACAGCAGCAGAAGATCATGAATATACACTCAGTGGCCACTTTATCAGGTATGGTAATCAAGAAATAAATTGGCCAGTGAGAGTACAGTATTTCACTGTATTTTATAGAGAAATGTCAAAAGTCTGTGCATATTTCACAACACCAGGTCATGGTAAAACTTTTCTGTTTATGTGGAAGTGTAGAATGCCTTAATTGTGGCAAACTTCCAACATATTATTAATTCATGCAGCAAATTGCGAGTTAGTGCCTGGATTTTCCTGATGGCTGACATAACCTTTTAAGAGTGAATTTCACTCAGTTGACAGTGGGTCTGGTTTCACTCACCAGTGTTCTGTTAGTTCCGATGTTGGATGATCATTTAATATGGCAATAAAGCACAAGAGCACATCATTATGAAAATATAAACTATTTAACTTTTATTTGTTTAGTGCTTCCCATAAGAATATTAAATGCAATTTAGTATTCAGGATTGAAAGTGCTCAGAAGGTTGAAAGTGCTGGCAGGTGACATGAAAGCTAGGTGTATTGTGGATAACGTACAACGTTGTTATGAATTATATTGGAACACCGATAGGATGGAGAGCCGGGCAGATAGAGTTCAATCCAGAGAAGTGCAAAGTGATTCACTTTAGGGGTTGAACTTGAAGGCTGGTGTTGTGACCTGGGGAAAAGTATCGACTCAGGACAACAAATACTTTTAATCCCTTTATCAGTTTTAGATGTTTAAGTGCCAGAAGAGGGTCTTAAAACAAAACAAACAACTTTACAATCAGTTCCTGCCATTACAATCTCCATTCAACCTTCAATCCACATACTTGTGTCTCGACCAATTGCGTATACAGTATAAAAATACATAAAGAAAACCGCACAAAACTAATACAGTACTAATATGGTAGTGGGCAATTCTGAAGGAACACAATACAAACAACATTAGAATCCCCACGACCCTGGATCTTATACATCGCAGTGAAAAATGTAAGCGAATACACCTTAGACGTCTACTACTCTTTAGTACACATGTGCTGAACCCCCGAACGGAGACTAAACAGTCACGTTACACGGTTATGTGCATAATCAGTCATGATACAATAAAGTTAGACAAAAGGTACACTTCGATACAACTTTTACAAGAGATTGCCTGGTAGTTAAATTACCGGAAGGCTGACCTACTTGGCCGGTGAGGAACTTTGCAAGCCACGCTATCCAGTGTCGAGTTCTTTACTCGTGAAAATCTGAAGCATCCACGTGTAAAACATGTCAAATTACCGATATTCTCGATTCGCCAACAAGCATAAATGAATTCACATGGATATAATCAATTAATGCTCACCCTTCCTCACCATGCCTAGCATCTCTAAGAGGAACTCGATTCCAACACCCCACCAGCTCCTGCAGAAGAAAACAAAATGGTCTCCCCACTAGCCCACACGTGCGTAATGATGTCACCATCTCCACTTAAAGGCACAGACAACTATTCCAGCATTACTCAGATGGATGTCTGAGTACACTTTTTAACGATAATGAATAGCATTCGACGGTCACTCGGTTACACTGAATGCAGGGTTAACAGCAGGATTCTTAACAATGTGGAGGAACAGAGGGATCTTGGGGTTCACGTATACAGATCCCTCAAAGTTTCCACACAAGTTGATAGGATAGTTAAGAATGCATATGGTGAGTGGCCCTTCATTAGTGGAGGATTGAGTTCAGGAGCTGTGAGGTACTATACAGTTTTAGAGTATTCTGGTTAGACCACATTAGGAGTTTTCTGTTCAGTTCTGGTTGCCTCATTGTAGGAGGGGTGTGGCAGATTTAGAGAGGGTGCAGAGGAGATTTACCAGGATGCTGCCTCGTTTAGGGAACATACCTTAAGAGGGCAGATTGAGTGAGCTGAAGGTTTTCTCTTTGGAGCAAAGGAGAATGAGAGATGACTTGATAGAGGTGTATACGATGATAAGAGGCACAGACTGAGTGGACAGCCAGAGACTTTCCCCCAGGGTGGAAATTGCTGAAATGAAAGGGGATAATTTTAAAGTCATCAGAGGGAAGTATGGACAGAGTGTTAGGGGAAGGTATTTTTTACACAGAGAGTGGGGAGTGCATACTGCTGGCGTGGTGAAAAAGATAGATTCATTCGAGATATTTACAATACACTTAGAAAGGCACATGGATGGTAGAAAAATAGAGAGCTATGATGGAGGGAAGAGCTTGATTGATCTTGGAGTAGGTTAAAAAGTCAAGACAACCCCTGGCTTACAGGAGTTAACTTTCTGCAGAGCCCCTCTCACATTTGCTGCTGTTACAGAGACTGTCCACCTGGGAGAGGGGTAACTATCGTGGCTGGTGTTGTGTTGCACGCCTTGAAGCGTGCATAAAAATTGCTTGGAGTGTCAGGGAGGGAGGCATCACCGGTACAGTTCGCAGTGCATTCCTTCCTCTTTGGCCCTTTACCTTTTCTACCTATCACCTGCCAGTTTCACCCCTTCCCACCCACCCACCTTCCCCCCCACCTGGATTCACCTATAACCTGCCAGTTTCTCATTTCATCCCTCCTCCACATGCCCACCTTCCCCCCCCCACCTGGATTCACCTATAACCTGCCAGTTTCTCATTTCATCCCTCCTCCACATGCCCACCTTCTCCCCCCCCCCCCACCTGGATTCACCTATAACCTGCCAGTTTCTCATTTCATCCCTCCTCCACATGCCCACCTTCCCCCCCCACCTGGATTCACCTATAACCTGCCAGTTTCTCATTTCATCCCTCCTCCACATGCCCACCTTCCCCCCCCCCACCTGGATTCACCTATAACCTGCCAGTTTCTCATTTCATCCCTCCTCCACATGCCCACCTTCTCCCCCCCCCCCACCTGGATTCACCTATAACCTGCCAGTTTCTCATTTCATCCCTCCTCCACATGCCCACCTTCCCCCCCCACCTGGATTCACCTATAACCTGCCAGTTTCTCATTTCATCCCTCCTCCACATGCCCACCTTCCCCCCCCCCCACCTGGATTCACCTATAACCTGCCAGTTTCTCATTTCATCCCTCCTCCACATGCCCACCTTCTCCCCCCCCCCCACCTGGATTCACCTATAACCTGCCAGTTTCTCATTTCATCCCTCCTCCACATGCCCACCTTCCCCCCCCACCTGGATTCACCTATAACCTGCCAGTTTCTCATTTCATCCCTCCTCCACATGCCCACCTTCCCCCCCCCCCACCTGGATTCACCTATAACCTGCCAGTTTCTCATTTCATCCCTCCTCCACATGCCCACCTTCCCCCCCCACCTGGATTCACCTATAACCTGCCAGTTTCTCATTTCATCCCTCCTCCACATGCCCACCTTCCCCCCCCCACCTGGATTCACCTATAACCTGCCAGTTTCTCATTTCATCCCTCCTCCACATGCCCACCTTCCCCCCCCACCTGGATTCACCTATAACCTGCCAGTTTCTCATTTCATCCCTTCTCCACATGCCCACCTTCCCCCCCCACCTGGATTCACCTATAACCTGCCAGCCTGTACTTCATCTTACTCTGGCTTCTTCCTCCTTCTTTTTCAGTACTGAGGAAGGATCTCAAGCCGAAATGTCAGCTCTTTATTCCTTTCCATATTCGCTGACTGACCTGCTGAACTCCTCCAGCATTTTGTGTGTGTTGCACTGGATTTCCAGCAACTGCAGAATCCTCTGTGTTTACAAATTTAGACCTGCTGGCTCCTGAAACCCCAGGTAATGGCTGTGACATTGGTATTTCCTGCTACCCACTCTATCCATTGAAGTGAAATAATCATCACCTTTCATGCAGTATCCAGGGAGACGGCTGCCTGAGTGAAGTGCACTGAGTCTAGAGCCCAAAGTGGGGGGGGGGGGGGCACAGTAATGTAACGGTTAATGTAACGCTTTACAGCGCCAGTGATCAGCAATCTGGGTTCCTTCCCCGCCACCGTCTGTCTGGAGTTTACATATTCTCCCCATGCAGTGAGGGTTTCTTCCGGCTGCCTCCCACATCCCACATCCATACGGGGTAGGGTTAGTAAATTGCGGGCATGCTACGTTGGCGCCGGAAACACACCGACACTTGCAGGCTGCCACCAGCACGTCCTCAGGCCGAGTCACACGTTGACCCAAACCGCGCATTCTGCTGTGTGCTTCGACGTGCGGGTAACAGATAAAGCTAATCTTTTATCTTGAATGCAGTGCTGCCTCAAGAATGAGCTCACAAACCTGGCACCAGACTCCCTCTGCTGCCTGGGATGCTGAATGTTAGGCAGAGGATAACGACCCAGGCATTTCAGTCTCGGTGAAATCCTTTTGGCTTTGATAGGTCTGCGAAACTGGAAGCAACCTTAGGACGTTGCAAGTATGTAAATCATTGCAGAAATATTGAAGTTGCTGCAAGTACATTAATTCAGGATTCCTTCGTGGGTTGTACAGATGAAATCAATGGATTTGACATGAATTACAGTTACTTTTACAATCACTCCACTGAAATCCACTCTGTGATGGCTTTATTAGCTCCAGGAGTGGAACTCGGTGTGGTCTCCTGCTTCTGCAGCCCATCCACTCCAAAGTTCGACATGTTACGTGTTCAGAGATGCTCTTCTGCACACCAGTGTTGTAATGTGTGGTTATTTGAGTTAGCGATCGGCTTCCTGTCAACTTGAACCGACCGGTCTGGCCGTTCTCCTCTGCCCTCTCTTATTAACAAGGCATTGTCACCCACAAAACCTCTGCTCACTCGATGTTTTTTTTTGTTTTCCCACACCATTCTGTGTAAACTCTAGAGACTGTTGAGTGTGAAAATCCCAGGAGATCAGCAGTTTCTGAGATACTCAAACCACCCCGTCTGGCACCAACCATCATTCCCCGGTCAAAGTCACTTAGATCATATTTCTTCCCTATTGGTCTGAACAACAACTGAACCTCTTGACCGTGTCTACATGCTTTTGACTTGCTGCCACGTGATGGGCAGTTTAGACAGTTGCATTAACGAGCAAGTGTATAGGTGTACCTAATAAAATGGCCACTGTGTGTGTATCTGAAAATTGTACCTTAGCAATATGAATCCTAAATATGCTTCTAAGTTTTATTTAACCAGCTATCCTGTTCTTAAAGAACTGGTTTTATTTATATTCATTTTAAAGATACGTTTCAACGGGACTAGGCAAAATAACAGTTTGGCATGGGTCAGATGAATTTGTTTCTGCTCAATGATTCTACAAATTATTCGTAAAAGTGTTTCAAAATGACATTTTCATTTCTTAACTAATAATTTCTAATATATCTGCTTTAATCATATATGCACATTCCAATTTTTATCTAGAGTCTTGTGTGATATTTAATATATTAATTAAACATGGTGCCTTTTGCATCCAGCCTCGCTGTCTCAGGGAATACTTTCATGCACTTGGCAGTCCACCCAGAGTCACAGCTGCCGGGTGTCAGAGATCCAGGCAACTAGCAGCTTGCATCAGGGAGACCTTTCACTAAAGAGATTGCTAAATCTTTGTGGAGAGCTTTCTTCAAGTCCAGAAGTGAACAATTATTGTAGGTTTGGGGCATTCGATTTTGAGGTTTTCTATTGCCCTGCATTATATGTCTGGGCTCTTTCCCCCACCCCCCCATGTTCTCATCTTAAGAAGGGAGAAGTTTGTAAAAAGGGGGATACACTAATGAACTTCAGACTCAGTGGCCGAGATAGGAGAGACCGCGCATACAACAACTGTTGCCCAAGTGCTTCACCAGTCACAACTTTATGGGAGAGTGGCAAAGAGAAAGCCACTGTTGAAAAAATCTCACAGGAAATCTCAGCTAGAGTTTGCCGGAAGGCATGTTGAAGACTCTGAAGTCAGCTGGAAGAAGGTTCTACGGTCTGATTAAACCAAAATTGAGCTTTTATGTTATGTCTGGTGTAAGCCAAATGCTGCACATCATCAAAAAAACTCACCCTCCCTACTGTGAAGCACGGTGGCAGCTGCATCACGCTGTGGGGATGCTTCACTGCATCAGGTCCTAGAAGGATTGTGAAGGTACACAGTAAAATGAATCAGCAAAATACAGGGAAATCCTGGAGGAAAACTTAATGCAGTCTGCAAGAGAACTGCACCTTGGAGGAAGACTTATTTTCCAACAAGACAATGACCCCAAGCATAACCAAAGCTACACAGGAATGGCTTAAAAACAACGAAGTCAATGTCCTGGAGTGGCCAAGTTCAGAGTCTAAACTTCAATCCAATTGAGAGTTTGTGGTTGGACTTGAAAAGGGCTGTTCACTCACAATCCCCATGCAATCTGACAGAGTTTGACCAGTTTTGTAAAGAAGAATGGCGGAAAATTGCAGTGTCCAGATTATAAAGACCTATCCACACAGACTCAAGGCTATAATTGCTGCAAAAGGTGCATCTACTAAAAACTGACATGAAGAGGGTGAGTACTTGTGCAATCAATCATTTTGTTTTTAATAATTGCAATAACTTTAGATCATTTTGTAGAAATTTGCTTTCACTTTGACATGAAAGAGCCTTTTCTGTTGATCGGTATCAAAAAAGCCAAATTAAATCCACTGTGATTCAATGTTGTAAAACAATAAAACATGAAAACTTCCAGGGGAGAGGGGGTGAATACTTTTTATAGGCACTGTATATGTGAAGTATTTCAATAGCAAGTCACACAAAAATCAATCTGATTTGATTTTCTTTAGTGGATAAACTGGCATAAGGATCTGGCAGTTTAATCAGCATTCTTGACAATAATGTGCTCTCCTGACCCATTCACCACTTAAAGCAGAACATTCTGTAAGTTTACTTTATACTATGAAGACTCACATTAAGACATTTGCAATGAAGGAAATGTGACACCAATTTATACATGGCATGTTTTCAGGGATTGCATTACAGTCATGCTGATTAAGGGTAAATATTAACTAGGACATTGGAGAGAACTCCCTGATTTTATTTATATTAGCACTAAAAGATCTATTACATACATCCCGAGAGAGGCAATTGAGATTAAAGACCGCTGTCTCACACGAAGGAAGCTACTGTAACCTTCTTTGGTCCTGATGATCTGGATCTGAAGTGTTGTCTTTTTTGTGCCTCTCCGTAGATGCTACCTGACCTGACCCCGTTTCTCCTGCATTTTGTGTGCACTTCTCCAGCAGAATCTCTTGTGTTTAAGGCTACCTCCACGGAGGCTGGTCCAGTTTGATCGTTGTGGTAACAGTGGGACAGACTCGCTCCTCTGCACCCGGAGGCAGGCAGAGTGTGCTTTGTTAATCAAGTTGGGTGCGACAGTAGTGCAGCGGTTAGCTATGTTACAGCTCAGGGTGTCGGAGTTCAGAGTTCAGTTCCGGCATCCTCTGTAAGAGATTTGTGCACCTTCTGTGCGGAAGGTGTGGGTTTCCTCCCACAGTCTAAAGACATACCACTTAGTTAGGTTAATCAGTCATCGTAAATTGTCCTGTGATTAGGCTAGTGTTCAATATGTGGGTTGGTGGCAGTGTGCTTCGAAGGGCCAGGAGGGTCTACTCCATGCTGTGTACATAAGGTGAATAGAAAATTATTGCTAGCCACGCATCACAACCAGCAGATATCCTTGGGGATGAAGGGATGCAGAGCAAGCTCTGACAAATACTTGCTTTCCTTAATCCTTCCCATCAGCGCACACAGCTGGACTTCTAAGACTGGTTCCTCTCTCAAATTCTGGCACGCAGACAGCTGGAAATAAAAGTGTCAGTTAACCAGAAGGTAGTTGGGCGTTCAGTGTGGGGACGAGGTAAGTTAGCCGCACATGGCAAATCTCAGAAGAATAAAGTAATTCTGTGTCTGACATATAGTTTGTTTTAAATAGCCTGTGAAAATGATATATAAACCCAAAGAACAACAAACACAGAGATAGACCATTAGATAGTCTGGCTACAAGGATTTAGGAACCTTTGCTTCTGGTGAGTTCTCTCTTAAGATTTGTAATTGATCAATTTTAATGACAAAGCTTCAGATATTGAATTAAATACAAAGTCATGTGTTAAATATAAGGATTTAAATACTCTGAAACATCCGCAGTTATAATTGGCTTCTAAGTTTAATTTTGTTTTAGTGTACCATTTAGGTATTTCTACTCATTTCTATTTGCATTATTTGATCCCGTCATAACCCAGGATTATTAAATAGCTCACAACTATATTAAAGTAAGGCAAAGAAATATTTGCCACTGTGCTAACAATAATTTGCTTTGGTATTCATTAACTTAGTTTTATTCTATTTAATGTTTGTGGAATTCAGTACATTTCTAATTACGCATTTATATTAATAATAACAAAAGTTGTTATAGTAACAATAGCAACTGAATATAAAGGGAAAGATGTAACCCTGACCATTTATAAAGCATTGGTCAGGCCACACTCAGGGTATTGAGAGCAGTTTTGGGCCCCTTGTCTTAGAAAAAATGGGCTGCACTTTGGAGAGGGTTCACAAGAATGATACCAGAAATGAAAGGGTTAATGCACGAGGAGCATTTGATGGCCCTTGCCATGTACTTGCTGGTGTTCAGAAGAATGAAGGGCGATTTCATTGAAACATGTCAAATATTGAAAGGCCTAGGTGGGTTGGAGGTGGAGAGGATGTTTCCGTATTAAGGAAACTAGGATTAGAGGGCACTGCCGCCCAACTTGAGGTCCTTGCTAAATGGTATTGGTCCAAGGTATAAAAAAGGTTAGGAAACCCTGGAATAGAAGGATGGAGATGCGAAGAATATGTTTCCGATAGTAGGCAATGGTGGGGGGGGGGGGTATCTAGAACAGAGGGCACAGCCCCAGGATAGAAATGCTTCCTTTTAAAATGGAGATGAGGAGGAATTTCTTCAGCCACAGTTTGGTGTCTGTATTGCCACAGACAGCTGCGGAAGCCAGATCATTGGGTACATTCAAAGCTGAACTGAAGGTTCTTAATTAGTAAGATCAAAGATCACGGGGAGAAGGCAGGAAAATGGGGTTGAGAGGGATAATAATCAAACATATTGGAATGGTAGAGCAGACTCAATGGGCTGAATGGCCTGATTGGGCTCTGATACCTTATGGGTTCTATAGAGTCACAAAGCAGAATTCTGTTGATGAAAGGAAAGCACTTAGAAATGACTGAGGAACTAAATACTCCTTTTTGCTTACATTTACAAAGGCAATTAAACTCCTTTTCTGATTTTAAAATACCATAAACTGAATCCAGAGTGAATGACCTGCTCATAAACAAGCTGTTAGCTTCGTTCGTTATGTTTAAGTACTTATTCTATTGGGAACATTTAAGTTTTTTTTGGTTTGGCTCTCTGTCATGTATTCTGAATCAGCAGAGTGGACCTTGGTAAACCGAACTCTCCCAGGAGTGCAATGTTGGGAAACACAGGCAGCTGCACTTTGGAGCATCCAGGATTAAGGCAAATTGGTCCTAAAATAGGTGAACCAGATGCAGATAATATTACAAGATCAACTGGAACTTGCACAGTATTGTATTTACTTTGCAAGCACAACTCTAAATTCAAAGTTCAAAGTAAATTTATTACCAAAGTGCATGTATGTCACCATATACAATCCTGAGATTCATTTCCTTGTGGGCATTCTGATGCACCATCAATAACTCTCTCTCAGATGTAAAAGTGAGATATCGGCTTTTATTGACTGGAAGAAGGAACAAGCAGTGGTTGACCACCATACTACATCCTGGAGACTGAGAGGCCGGACTCAGACCTCCAACCACCTTTATACAGGGGTCTGTGGGAGGAGCCACAGGAGCAGTCAGCAGGGGGTGTGTCCAGACTGGTATATGTCACCACATTCATAGTAGACCAAAGACATACAATGGAATCAATGAAAAACTACACATAAAGACGGACAAACAACCAATCTGCAAAAGAAGACAAGCTGTGCAAATATAAGTAAATAATATTGAGAAAGTAGGCTATCAAAAGTCCTTGAAAGTGAGTCCATAGGTTGTGGAATCAGTTTAGAGTTGAGGTGAGTGAAGCTATCCATGCTGGTTCAGGACCTTGATGGTTGAAGGGTAATAACTGTTCCTGAACCTGGTTGCATGGGACGTAAGGCTCCTGTACCTTCTTCCCAATGGCTGCAGTGAGAAGAGAGCATGGACTAGTTGCTGAGGGTCCATGATGATGGATCCTGCTTTCTTCTGGCAGTGCTCCTTTTCGATGTGCTCAACGATGGAGAGGGCTTTTCCGTCCCTGGTCGTTAGTGTTCCCATATCTGGTCATGATGTGCACCTATGGAAGCTTGTCAACGTTTTAGGTGACACGTACAAGTACACAAAGAAGCAAGCAGTAATAATTGTTGTTGTTGCTCCTTTCCGCACCTCATTGTGCTTCGGGCAGCAACCTGGTCTTGCCTTTAGCATTTGTCTGTTTTTTTACGAGACTGAGTTGCTGCTCGATGCCCAACCCAGTACAGATGGAAAACATGCAAGGAACCAGCCGGATTTGAACCCAGCACACTTGCCTGGTGTGGAAGCCACTACAGCACTGGCCAGCCAAATAATAATAATAATTAATAAATAGTACTGAGAATGCATTACACTAGCAGCAATATTATGTTCTAGAGCTCTGACATTTCTTACAACTGTATTCATATTTCTCCTCTGGACTGCAGGAAGGGGCAAGAGACTTCTCACCCTACCTTCGAGGGGGAGGTGAGTAAGAAGCCCAGTGATACTGTTTTTTGTTGACTCCAATTCAGAAAACAATATTAACTGGGTTCAGTATAACCGGCATTGTACCTGAGTGACGGGGTTGTCACAAGAATCAGCAATGGAACCACATGGACCCTCGTTCTTGCTCCGATACTTAAAAGGCTCCTGGATCTACCCCAGGTCTCCAGGCCTTCTCTGTGCCAGGTCTCCAGAGCTGTCAATCATTCAAGGTTGTATTTATCTCCACTCTAAATATATCTAATGATTTAGTGTTTCCTGAATGTCTGGGGCAGAGAATTCCAGAGATGTGTCTCCCTCTGCAAGAAGGAACTTCTGCATACTTCAGTTTTAAATGAGCATGGAACGGTGAGGTAGGGGTCAGCATAACACTTTACAGTACCGACGGCCGTGGTTCAATTACCGCCGCTCTGCAGCTTCCTTACCACAAGGAGAAGGTCTCGACTGTGCATCCGAAGAAAGTCTTGCGCTTGTTTTTTTTCTCATTTTTAGAGTGTCCAATGTTTGGTGAGTTTGGAATCTTTGTTTTAGAGTTGAACCAAACAGTAAACTGTTGGGCAAGACCCAAAGAAAATACTGGGTCAAATCAGTTTGATGAACAGCCAGAAGTTCTGCTTACACCCATCTGAAGCCACATGATGTCATGTGGCTGACACGCTTAACTTCCCACTCCACCGCTTGACTCACCACTGAGCTTGCACTGTGGAGAGGTTCCGGGTGCACTTCACATCTGGCCCCTCAATTCACAATGATAGTTATTCATTTGAAAGCATAGCAAGCCCTGTGGCTTATATAATTGCACATAAAAGTTTGATTCAAACTTCTTAATTTTAATGTTTTTATTTATTTATTGGCATTAACAAGTAATTGCATTCAATTATTTTGAGTTAATGAACATTTTATTCATTTAATTTTCAAAAAGTGTATTTCAATCAATTCCATAGTTTGTGAATATCTCAATCAATTTGAAAACTTTAGCCATGAGGGAAATCTGGGCTAAACCAACACCATACTCATGAGACCACTCTGGTTGCCTGCCTAACCTCACCAGATCCCCTGTAGGTGTGGACCTTCACATCATTTGTCCCTCCATTTCTGGAGAAGGGTAGTACCAGTGGGCACCCCAGGGTGTGGGCCCAGTAAGTGTTCTGGGTCCAGCACAAACTGACCCAGGACAGACACTTAAAGATACAGATTAGCTCTATTTGTCATGAACGTCGAAACACACAACTAAACATGACAACACATCGAGGATGTATGGTGGGTATCAAATAGCATGCGCACAGCTTACTAAACCTAAACCTAACCGGTGTACCTTTGGAACGTGGGAAGAAACCATAACACTCAAAAGAAACCCACGCAGTCACGCAGGGAATGTACAACCACCTTACAGACAGCGGTGGGAATCGAACCCTGATCTTCCGGTTGTTGACGCGGTAAAGCATTATGCTAACCGCTATGCTACCATGCTGCTCCTACGGGTAAAGCCTGTTTTGGGCAACAGCTTACTGTTTCTTTCCATTTATTCCCGGTGTTTCACCTAACCCCAGCAAACATCTTTTTAACAAAACAGTCTATCTTTAATACTGAGTACTCCCAAGTGATTAACTGGCTCCTGGCTGACAAAGCAATTTGAACGAAGCCGTGGATTAATGATTTTTATATAATAAGCCAAGAATGAGCCACTGTACAGTGAACAGTAATACTCCCTTCAGCTCAATAGAAATCTAATACGTTATTAACTAAACAGTCACTTTGTCAATAGCTCAGCTTACAGATGTACAGACCAAAATCATCACAACAGTACAGATTACCCAATCTGGCTACCTATAATTCACCCTCTCCGGCTTTATTTCAGAGTTCTGCCAACTTTCTGACCAGAGGTTCATGATTGTTGGGAGGAGAACACCACTTTGATTGACAGAGGAACTACCCAATCAGCTCCACTCTGGTTACAAGGGGCTGTGCTGACATAAATATGATGTCAACATTTTTATTCTTGGCCTGGGTTTTAGTGCAAGGCACAGATCGGAGAGTCGTAGAGCAATACAGCACAGATGCAGGCCCTTTGGCCCAACAAGTCCCTGCTGACCCAGCCAGTCCAGGAATCCTGCATTAGCCCTCAATCCCTCCAAGCCTCACCCTTCCACGTACCTACTCAAGTGCCTCTCAAGTGATACCACTTCAAGATTCAGGTTTGTTTATTCTTCAGTACACGAGTGTAAAGGAGAACAAAATGACTGTTACTCCATCTCTGAAGCCTCAAAAAGCAACAACACAATAAATAACATGATTGAAGCTTCCAGCAATTACGAAGAGAGCTTCCAGATGATCGTTTCGTAGAGAGCTGCCCTCCCAGTGCATCTGTAGGGTTTGTGCTCGGAGGGGTTGGGGTGGGGATGTAGACCACGGTGATGAGCACAACAGCAAAATCCCTGAGTAGACAATGAGACCACCATTCAACTGCATTATATTCAATTGCCACAGAACAGTGACTGCCCACTGCAGAAGAATCGGGCTATCAACCCTTGTCGGTGTACACTTGTCGGACCCGTCATACACACATTTACCGGCCTCGATCACATTGTCTGGCACCTCATTCATCTGGGTATAAAAGTTACCCCTTTGGTTCCTTTTGAATCTTTCCCCTAAATCTACGTGTCCTAGTTTTGGACTATAAGCTTGCCTCTATTCTCCTACTCCCCAGTGCTGATCCTTTCCCCTACCAAGAGGATCAGTAGGATCTCCCTCCCCACTATTTGTGCATTTACCGGAAGCATTGCAGGCAAAGGGCCTGAAGCATTGATGACGATCCCTGCCACCCATCCCACCATATCTTTGACTCACTGCCATCAGGAAGGAGGTATGGGAGCACTAGGACTGGGACATCCAGACTGAGTAACAGCTTCTTCCCTCGGGCTGTGAATACCCTGCCATCACCGCAGTCTCGGCCCTAGAACAGTGAGCCATTTCTGTTTGCCTGTGCTGCATTTTATTAACTTATTTATGGTAGTATTTTCTTTTATGTGCTGTGGGTGATATATGTATTGTAGGTGCATTGTTGTCTGGAGAAACTTTGTTTTATTTGGTTGTATATATGCATAGTCAGATGACAATAAACTTGAACTTCAACTTTGTGATTCTTACATTGCCTTATGAACCTCATGTCAAACTTTAGATGGAGCTATAAAGGTCTACAGCAAGACAAGTTTATTGTCATCTGTGCAAGTCCATGTTTGCACAGGTGCAATGAAAAACTTACTTGCAAAAGCATCACAGGCACAAGGTAAGCAGCATTCACAGGAAAGAAACAAGAATAAAATATAAATGACAGACAATTTTTATTGGAAAGTACACAATTAGAACCGAATAAGCATCTGTTTAAGTTCAAAGTGGTCATAATATTGCTAAACTGCAGTGATTGGTGTTTTGCCATTGGTTCAAAAATCAAATGGATGAAGTGAAGCAGCTGTTCTCAAACCTGCTGGTGTGGGACCTCAGGCTTCTGTGGCTCCTGCCTGACGGTAGCAGCAGGAAGCTGACACGCCCGGGAGGGTGGGGATCTTTGATACAGATATTGCCTCCTGTAGATACTACCGATGCGTTGGGCAGAGTCCAGCTGCTCTCTGCAGTTTCTTATGTTTCTGTGCACTTCAGCTGCCACATCAGACCATGATATCACCAGTCAGGACAGCTTCAACGATATACTGCATCCAAGACAAGCTTTGTATTTATCTACACTCACCCCGTTTACGCACATTCTGTTTGTTAGCACAGTTCTGAAGCACTTCAGGACAGGTTACTATGTTAGAGGTGCTACACAAGTACCGGTTTTTGTTACTGCAGCTGTTTGGTACTTTGTTATGGGTCCCCTCGGATCCAGGCTTCCAGTCCCTGGTGTCACTGGTAACCCTCGACTTGTCCGTATTTGCAGGAATCCTGTTCCTTTCGCTTGTTTCTTTTGTTGAGTCTGGACCCTCGGTGTTCTGCTCCACTGTCACAGTATTCTGGACTGTACCAAAGACACTGGCATGCATTCCAGCTTTGTTCCTTGCCTTCCTTCTGACCGAGAGGTTCACGTCCCGTGTACCGCAGTGCAAGGTGAAAAGAAATTGCTGTATCACAGTCTTGTTGTATTCATTCAGCCCATGAAAAATATTTCTATATATTTGCCCCCTTCCCATTCCCTCTTCTTCTATTAACCTCTCTGGCTTCCCCCCTTACCTCTTCTCTTCACCTGCCTATCACCTCTCTCTGGTTCCTCTCCTCCTGCCCCTTTTCCCAAGGTCCACTCTCCCCTCCTATCAGATTGCATCTTCTTTAGCCTTTTACCTTTTCCACCTATCACCTCCCAGCTTCGCACCTCATTCCTCTCTCCCCACTGACCTACCTTCCCCTTCACGTGCCTTCATCTATCACATTCCAGCTTGTACTCCTTCCTGTCTTTCCACCTTGTTTTCTGGCTTCTTCCCCCTTCCTTTCCAGTCCTGTTGTAAGGTCTCGGCCTGAAACATCAGCTGTTTATTCCTCTCTGTGGATGCTGCCTGACCTCCTGAATTTCTCCAGCATTTTTTGTGTGCTGCTGTGGGTTCCCAGCATCTGCAGAATGCTTTATGTTTACCGTAGGGGCTATGTTTGATCATTATGGAGTAGTCCTACGAGTATCTTTCTACACTCCCAACATTCCCTGCAAATAACTACTTTTCAAATTCTCTTTAAAAACTACACGTTCGATTATTTTTACACCTCCTTCATAGGTATGATTTATTAATAATAAATGGCCACATAAAAATATCTTTCCTCACATACAAACCCTGGGCCCACCAAGAATATCTTTTCTCAGATACGAACCCTGAGCCCACCAAGATTATCTATCCTCACAGACAAACCCCAGACCCACTAATAAGAATGGCTTCAAAGTCAAAGTGAATTTCTTATTAAAGTACATACATGTCACCATGTACAACTCCGAGATTCATTTTCTTGTGGACACTCATCTGGAAATAGAGAAATAGAGTTTATGAAAAGCTAAACATAATCTAATAAAAACAGCATATAAAAGACGACAAGTTATGCAAATAAATAAAATTAATTAATGAAATAAACAAACAAATAATTAAAGCTGAGAACATGAATTTCAAAGTGAGACTATAGGCTATATGGAATCAGTTCAAATTTCAGGTACCACAGGGAGGAGGCTTTGTACTATTAAGGCCTGGACCACCAGACTCAAAAAATAGTTACTTTCCCCATGCAGTAAGGCAGGTCAACACTCCCACAACCACTACTTTATCATTTCTTGTCAGGGTCTCTTTATTTACAGACACTCCTGTGCCTAGTGTCACTTTATGAAGATACAATCAATGCATATAAACTATATATATATTTATACTTATTGTTTTCTTTATCTTACCGGTTTTCATGCTGCATCAGATCTGGAGTAACAATTTTTCATTCTCCTTTACACTTGTGTACTGGAAATTACATTAAAAAATCTTGAGGTGAGCTTACATATTAACGCCGGTTCTGTCGCAAGGGTGTGGCTGGGGACAAACCCAGGTGCAGGACACAGGCGCTGAGGCGGAGTTGTTAGGCGTGTGCACCACTGCAAACGGAGAACCAGCATCTCGGAGAGTCTTTATACAGAGACGAGGTTCACGTGGAGAATCCAGGAGACGATGCAGAACTTAGAACTGACAGTCCTAAATAACTATGAGACGAGGTTACTCATACAAGAGTTGGCCAATGGGCTGGCAGTTCCTTGTTGTGATTGCAGGGTTTTTATCCTGCAGTTACTGATAGGAAGCAGGTGTGTGTAATTTGCTGAATTAGGAATGATTGGAAATCAGGTAATGGGATTTAAGGCTCAATTAAAGAGGTAATGGGGAATTGCCTGGCAGGACCATGACAGGTTCAGGGGCCTGATGGTTGAAGGGTAATAACTGCACCTGATCCTGGTGGTGTGGGAACGAAGATTCCTGTACATCCTGTCCAATGGTAGTAGCCAGAAGAGAGCATGGCCTCAATGGTGGGGGTCCTTGATGGATGCTGCTTTGTGGCAGTACTCCAGGTAAATGTGCTCTGTGGTAGGGAGGGTTTTGCCTGTGATGGACTGGACTGTATCCACCACTTCCTGTAGACTTTTCCTTCCATCTAAACCCTTCATCACTTTGTAGAAGTCAATCCAATGTCCTCTCTGCTCCAAGGGGAAAAGATCCACCAATAAAGATGCACCAAGCTTTGGATTGAACAGGATAGAGTGCCCAGCTCTGATTTTCTCAGTTAGAAAGGCACATCACAGTGTGGTCAAATCATTATACAGGAGATGGATTGTATGTACAGGAAAGGTTGCTCAAAGCTTGGAGCAAACAGGAGAGCACTTCCAGCAAGGGTTCCCAGCCTGGGGTCACATAATGGTCTTATTCCATGGCATAAAAATTGTCGGGAACTCCTGTTTTCGAGGAATGGTGATTGCAGTGGAGTAAAACTAAATTTTAAAAAGGCAAGGAAGATTTCTTCTGTAAAACTGAAGTAATGAGACCTGTGACCACCTTTAGGGATGGAACCTGTCTCAAAGACAGTTCCATCAGGATTCTGATAGGCCAAATGGGATCATATGAGCCTTTACGAAATTCTGATTAAAAAGCAATTCCAGCTCCAAATGACCTCAGAGCCAACAAGTCTCACAAAGCTCAGTGCCAAGCAGCCCACTTGATTGACCATAAGGTGTAGAAGCAGAATTAGGCCATTTGGCCCATTGAGTCTGTTCTGCTACTCCATCATGGCTGATTTATTATCCCTCTCAACCCCACTCTCCTGCCTTCTCCCTATAACCTTGACACCCTTACCAATCAAGAACCTATCAATCTCCACTTCAAATATACTCAATGACTTGTCTTCCACAGCTGTCTGTTGCAACAAATTCCACAGATGCACCACCTGCTGGCGAAAGAACTCCATCTTCATCTGAGTTCTAGCAGGATATCCTTCTACTCTGAGGCTGTGCCATCTGGTTCTAGACTCCGCCTCCTTAGGAAACATCCTTCTGGCATCCACTCTATCTAGGCCTTTCAATATTTGATAGATTTCAATGAGATCACACCCACCACCCCCCAATCTTCTGAACTTCAGACCCTACCTTTGACTCTCCTCGTATGTTAACCCTTTCATTCCCAGGATCGTTTTCATTAACCTTCTCCAGATCCTTTCCAAAGCCAGCCCATTCTTTCTTAGGTAAGTGGTCCAAAACTGCTCACAATATTCCACGTATCGTATGACCAATGCCTTATGAAGCCTCCCATCCGTTTGGATTGACCTCCCAGACCCCCCTGCTCCACCCCCTGCCCTATTCCCTCCACCACTGGCACACATTGAACCATCTACTGGACCACTCCTTGAGGCTAGCTGGACTGCAGCTCTCAAATCTCTGACCTCTTCAGACAAGGACAAAAGGGCAGCAATAATATGGGGACAGCGCCACCCGCAGGTTCCTCTTGGAGTTACGTGTCATCCTGATCACGAATTTGTATTTTATTTAGAGATTTTAGAAACAGCACGGTAACAGTCCCAATGGTAATGAACACCCTCCATGGGTGCTGACTCATCTGTTGAGTCCCTCCAGCATTTTGTGTGAACTGTTGTCTCTCCAATTTTCCCTCCAACAGGTCAAATCAGAACAGATGGATCCCACAGCGTTCAGTGCCCAGATGAAGCAAGTTGCCCAGGCCATGGGCTCGAGTCTAACAGACCGTGACATTGCTCGCATGCCGAGCGAACTGAGACTCAGAGGTAGGACTGACAACCACAGTCTTTGCAATATATGTAAACGGCTGATAGTTGGAAATGAAAGGCTACCTTTCACCTCTTGTCACCTGGAATGATGACATTTAAATATCATACTCCCAGGGTGACATCCTGTACTAAATAAAGTGGCCAACGAGTAAACGTGGTCTTCTGCTGCTGCAGACCATCCACTTCAAGGTTTGAATTGAACTGACTTTTTTACTTACATCCTTCATATAGATGAAGAGTAAAAATCTTTACATTATGTGTCCGTCTAAAAGTGCAATGTGCAATTTATTGTAATTTATAATAAATCGTATGCACAACAGGACAGTCAACATAACATAGAAATACAGTAGTGTCAGCATGAATTAATCAGTCTGATGGCCTGGTGGGAGAAGCTGTCCCGGAGCCTGTCGGTCCTAGTTTTTATGCTGCGGTACCATTTCCCAGACGGTAGCAGCTGGAACAGTTTGTGGTTGGGGTGACTCGGGTCCCCAATGACCATTTGGGCCCTTTTTACACACCTGTCTTTGTAACTGTCCTGAATAGTGGAAAGTTCATGTCTACAGATGCACTTGGCTGTCTGCACCACTCTGCAGAGTCCTGCGATTGAGGGAAGTACAGTTCCCATACCAGGCAGTGATGCAGCCGGTCAGGATGCCCCTGTAGAAAGGATTTGGGGGCCCATACCAAACTTCTTACAACCATCTGAGGTGAAAGAGGCGCTGTTGTGCCTTTTTCACCACACAGCTGGTGTGTACAGACCACATGAGGTCCTCGGTGATGTGGATGCCGAGGAACTTGAAGCTGTTCACCCTCTCAATCCCAGATCCGTTGATGTCAATAGGGGTTAGCCCGTCTCCATTCCTCCTGTAGTCCACAACCAGCTCCAACCACAAGAATTCAGAGAAGCTCTCCGACACACCACTGTTGCAACACCTGGTTATTTATCACTTTCCTGTCACCTTGACCCAGCTGCTCATTCTCCTCTGAATTCTCTCACTTACACGGCATTTTCACCCACAAACTTTTGTTCTCTGTAAACTCTAAGGACTGCTGTGCGTGAAAATCCCAGGAGATCAATCCGTTTCTGAAGTACTCTAACCACCTGTCTGGTACCGACAATCATTCCACGGCCAAAGGCACTTAGATCACATTTAATCTGAACAACAACTGAACCTCTTGACTGTGTCTGCGTGCTTTTATGCATTGAGTTGCTGCCACATGATTGGCTGATTAGATATTTGCGTTAATGAGCAGATGGACAGGTGTAACTAATAGAGTGGCCACTGAGTATAGATCTGGAATTTCACATTATAAGTTCATCAAAGTCAAAGTAAACTTATTATCAAAGTACATATACTACCCTGAGATTTGTTTTCTTGCAGGCATTTACAGCAACATAAAGAAATGCAATGGGATTTATGAAAAACTAAATTAATACACAAAGGCTGACAAACAAAAAGAATACTGAGAACACAATACGAAGATAGGTGGAGGGGCAGGCAGTTTTGAGGAAGTAGAGAGGCTACAGAAGGACTTGGACAGATTAGGAGAATGGGTAAAGAAATGGCGGCTGGAATACAGTGTCGGGGAGTGTACGGTCATGCATTTTGATAGAAGAAATGAAAGGGGTTGACTCTTTTCTAAATGGAGTGAAAATACAAAAAACTGAAGTACGAAGGGACTTGGGAGTCCTTGTGCAGGATTCCCTGAAGGTTAATTTGCAGGTTGAGTCTGTGGTGAGGAAGGCAAATGCGGTGTTAGCATTCATTTCAAGAGGACTAGAGTATAAAAACAAGGATGTAATGTTGAAACTTTATAAAGCACTGGTGAGGCCTCACTTGGAGTATTGTGAGCAGTTTGAGGCCCCTTATCTTAGAAAGGATGAACTGAAACTGGACAGAGGTCTAAGGAGGTTTACACAAATTATTCCAGGATTGAATGGCTTGTCATGTGAAGAGTGTTTGATGGCTCTGGGCCTGTATTCACTGGAATTCAGAAGAATGAGGGATGACCTTCATTGAAACCTATTGAATGGTGGAAGAGTGAATGTGGAGAGGATTGTTAGGATGTTTCCTATGGTGGCCATGTCTGAGACCAGAGGACATGGTCTCAGAATAGAAGGGCCTCATTGTAAAACAGAGATGAGGAGGAATTTCTTTAGCCAGAGAGTGGTAAATCTGTGGAATTCATTACCATAGGCAAATGTGGAGACCAAGTCTTTATGTATATTTAAGGCACTAGATTCTTGATTGGTCAGGACGTGAAGGGATACGGGAGAAGACAGGAGATTGGGGCTGAGAGGGAAAATGATGAAATGGTGGAGCACCATCAATGGACCAAAATGCCTAATCCTGCTCCTGCATCTTAAGGTCTTATGAGTTGTAGAATCCTTGAAAGTGATTCTGTAGATTGTGAAATCAGACCAGAATTGAGGATAATGAAGCTATCCATGCCAGTTCAGGAGCCTGATGCTGAGGGGTAATAACCATTCCTGAATCTGGTGGCAATGGCATCTCCTCCCAATGGCAGCATCGAGAAGAGAGCATGGCCTGGATGGTAGGGGTCCTTGACGATGGATGCTGCTTTCCTGTGGCAGTGCTCCTTGTAGATGTGCTCAGTGGTTTGCCTGTGATGGAA